>NC_090652.1:214512415-215112415 GCF_040937935.1 Hyperolius riggenbachi
AAGCCACAATTTGCGGCTTTAAAGAGACTCTGTAACAACATTTTCAGCCTTATTTCTTCTATCCTATAATTTCCTATACATATTCTAATGTGGTCTGGATTACTGCAGCCTTTTCTAGTTGCAATGTCTCTGTAATATAACTAATCTTCTTTTCTTTGTCAAGCTTTGTTGACCGAGGGAGGATTGTGCTGCCTCTGCTGTGATAGGGAGAAGTTATACATGCCCCCTCCACGCCCCCCTCTGCTTTCCTGTGTGCTGTGTATATGAGTCACAAGCAAGGTCTCTGCTCACAGCCAGTGTGTCTGCAGGCTCAGGCGCTGTGACCTTGTGAACAGCAGTGAGTGCAGAGGATCAGTACAGAGCCCAGACTGGCAGATAAGGCAACAAGTGGAGTAACACTCCAGCAGTCAAGTCACGTTTTAGAGGAGCCTCTGCAAACAGGCACCTGCTCTGATGATGTATATCCTGTTTGGCGGCCATCTTCATTGTTTACAAAAACAATGAATAAAACAGTGATTTTATCACCAAGAAAGCAGCAGGGAGCGGTGAAAATGTCACAGAGGGGGATAGAAGAAAACTAACAGGCTGGTACGTTTATTTATGTAACATTTTCACAGTACAGATTCTCTTTAAAGAGAACCCGAGGTGGGTTTGAAGAATATTATCTGAATACAGAGGCTGGATCTGTCTATACAGCCCAGCCTCTGTTGCTATCCCAAACCCCCCTAAGGTCCCCCTGCACTCTGCAATCCCTCATAAATCACAGCCACACTGCTGACAGACAGCTTGTCAGAGCTGGCTGTGTTTATCTCTATAGTGTCAGTCTGCTGCTCTCCCCGCCTCCTGCAGAACTCCAGTCCCCACCTGCATCCCTTTCCTCCCTGCTGATTGGAGGGAAGGGACAGGGGCAGGGACCAGAGCTATGCAGGAGGCAGGGGAGCAGCTGAGATTGACACTACAGATGTAAACACATCCTCACAGCATGGCTGTGATTTATGAGGGATTGCAGAGTGCAGGGGGACCTTAGTGGGGTTTGGGATAGCAACAGAGGCTGTGTTGTATAGGCAGATCCAGCCTCTGTATGCAGATAACATTCTTTAAACACACCTCGGGTTCTCTTTAAACTGCTAAATAGCGGCTATAAGTAGCTACCAACAGTAAATAATGGCTGTTTACTGTTTTTAGCCCTTAATTGCAGCTTTTAGCATTGCTACCTATTTTGGCACTGTTTTCAATGCCCTTTTTACTTGCTTTGTAGGGGAGGATCTTAAATGTAAAGTATCAGAGCTACAAGGATCAGGGGTCTTAGCGGCAGTAGCTCACCCATAAATCAGAGATCTGAAGCTCCACCTCCTCCATCACCAAGATGGCTGCCGTCATTTTTATTCAAAGTATACCAAGGCTCTTCTGGCCACAGAGCTTCGGAGCACTTAAGAAAAAAATAGCCACAGTGGTCTCGCCAAGGGGGGGCGGGCGGTTCAGACCTCTAATTATTCATAGGCGAGTGGGTCAGTTACTGCAGCTGTCACCGTTCCTTGCAGCTCTAACAGAGCCTTACATGAGACATTGGACCTATTTACAAAATAGGTACTCATTATCATTCTTTGTGCATTGAGCCCAATGTGCAGATTTATGGGGAATTATTTTTATTTTTTTTCCCACCTAGAAAGGTTGTAAGAAAACTTTTGGGAATTTTTTTTCACTGTAAATTCAGGTTGTCTAACAATGCCTAAATGTATCCTTTATATATCATGCAGGTCAGAGAGCAGGGACAAGGCTCCATACTTTCACTACTGCACCCTCTGGTACAACAGCACAGCTTGCGCAAGCCTCTTCTAGACAGATGGAATAAATCCTATTATCGAACTACAGAGGACAATAAAGAATGGACATTTTATTAGAAACAAAAGCATATCTTTTGTTTTTGCCTAATTTCAAGCGGCAGAGTTGTGCAAGGGCTTCAGTTTTCATTTATTTGGGGATACGTGTGTTTCCTTTTTCTGGTCAGAATAAGCATAATGTGAATATGAATTCATTGCACTTGTAAGCTTCAGCGAATGGGTGAGTTGTGATGACAATTAACACTAATTATCAAGTATGTTTCTCCAGTCATAACTGTAAAACTATGCTGAAATTTTGTTTTTCATAACGGAGTTAAGCTATAAGTATTATTTTATAAGATATCAAGTTTTGCTATATTTGTATTGCAAACATTTTTTTTTTAATACTATTAATTTGCATAATTTATGGAAAGCCAAATGTTAAAGTGGTATTTGTCCTCAAAATGTATTTTCTTCCTCTAAAGCATTAAGAAAAAGCAGTAGAATGTTGTACTGTTTAGCCATCAGTAAAAGTAAGACGTTTTGAATCAGGATGGTACCATTTCTTGGCTAAAGCCAACACTAAAAAAAAAAAACAATATAAAACACTAAAAGACTGCTCTGATGTCTTTTGATTCCGTATTTGCACCTCATCAAACTGATCAATATAATTGCTAAATGCAGAAACAAATTATCAGATGTACTTCTAGAGAAGTAATCAGTGAGCAAATAAAGGAGATTAAGTTTTCAAGTATCCAGATACAGCAGAAAATGTTATGCCTTTTTACAAAGCGCACTTCCAGCTGAATCTGATAGTTCAGTCGGAAAAGGCAGGCTTATCAATTAAAAGCTTAAATTAAAGCATGAGTTTAACCCTTGAAAACCAGTCAGATGGTTTTAGTTGTTAGTTTTATGTTAATTTTATGCTGTTTTAATGCTGGTGATATTTGATGACAGTGCCACTTTAAATCACAGACTTTACTGAACTGTACACGTGAAATCTACACCTAACTGGAACTAGTGATGGTTAGAAAGAATCTTGGTTATTCCCAAGTTTGTGGAACTTAAAGCACACTTATCATAATACTAGAGATTGTTATAATCCTTGCCAGTGATTACCTTAAAGAGAACCTGTAACTAAAAAAGTTCCCCTGAGGGGTACTCACCTCGGAAGGGGGAAGCCTTAGGGTCCCAATGAGGCTTTCCACTCCCCTGTAGCTGCAGGCAGTCCAGCGCTGGCTCCCCCGAAGTCTCCGGCAATCCTCCCTCGACAAGCCTGACAAGCACTGATAAACTCTGATTTATTTACCTTTCCTGGCTCCAGTGGGGGCGCTGTTGAGGCTCTCCGCACGGAGATAGGCGAAAATAGCCGATCTCTGTCGAGTCCGCTCTACTGCGCAGGCGCAGATGACTTGCCCCTGCCCAGTAGAGTGGGCCGACAGCGATCGGCTATTTCCCCTATCTCCAAGCGGAGAGCCGTTACTGCGCCTGCGCTGGAGCCGGGAAGGTAAATATTTACATCCCCGCTGTTCGGGGAGCTTTATTTCCGCCGCCGTGGGACCGAGGAGGATGGAGGAAGCCTCAATAGGATCTGGAGGCTTCCCCCACCCCAGGTGAGTACCCCCCGGGGGAGGTTTTTCTCATTACAGGTTTTCTTTAAAGAGACATTGAAGCAAAAAAAAATTATGATATAATGATTTGTATGTGTAGTACAGCTAGAAATAAAACATTATGAGCAGAGACATAAATCTAATTGTTTCCAATACAGGAAGAGTTAAGAAACTCCTGTTGTTATCTCTATGCAAAAAAGCCATTAAGCTCCAATGACTTTCAAAGCCGCAGAGAGGTCTGTCTTCTGAAGTTTATTATCTCAACTGTCAGTCAAGGATTTTCTTTTTCTCTGCCAGAGGACAGGTCAATAGTTCAAAAGACTGCTCTGTAAAAACATTTAAGCTGGCCATACACTGGCCCGATTTGCCGCCGTTTCGACAGCAGATTCGATCACTGGGATCAAATCTGCTGCCAATCGTTCGCGCTACACGCCGAATTTCGATCCATTCCGTCCGATCCCGTCGATCGCCCGCGGGTAAAGAGCGCATCGCTAGCGGCGTTCCAGTGCCCGACGACCGACGCAATAGAGCTGCAATACATTACCTGCTCCGCCGGCGCGACTCCCGGGTCTCCGCTCTTCTTCTCCGCTCTGGTCTGGTCTCCGGCATGCTTTCCTTCTTCCTGTCCCGGCAGGAAGTTTAAACAGTAGAGGGCGCTCTACTGTTTAAACTTCCCCCAGACAGGAAGAAGGGAAGCATGCCGGAGACCAGAGCAGACCAGAGCGGAGAAGAAGAGCGGAGACCCGGGAGTCGCGCCGGCGGAGCAGGTAATGTATGCGGGCGGGGGAAGCGGCGGCAGCACCACCACCACAGATTGTGAACGGTTTCAGGCTGAAATCGGTTCACAATCTGTTTGCAGTAAAGGTAGCCATACAATCCCTCTCTGATCAGATTCGATCAGATAGGGATCTGTCTGTTGGTCGAATCTGATGGCAAATCGACCAGTGTATGGCTACCTTTAGAATGCTGAATAGTGTGGAAACTGTAAATATTAAAGAATGATGCAATGTTATAAAAAACACTACATAACTGAAAATAAAAATATGAGAATATATTCTTTGCTACTAATCTTTTAGTAATTATCCGTACTACACAACCAATTCATTATATCATATATTTTGTTTCGCTTCAGTGTCTTTAATATTCTCTTCTAGAATTGGTCTTTGTTTTCTGAAGTCAGCCTGTCGCCTTTGATAAGACGCAGTGTGGCAAGAGAGAACTTCTGCTTGCTTGCTACAGAGTTACAAGTGTTCAGAACAGTTTGGCTTTGTTCACACGCTTTATCGTATTTACATGTGTTTTGAGTGGATATGGCCGCTTGTAGATATGGCCGCTTATAATGCATAGGCTACAAACTGTGAATAGTGTGTGGGAAAACCAAGCAGGAAAAAAGGGCGCTGGAGCCCTTGTGGTAAAAACAGTGCCGCCATAGGCGCCTAGCATAAAAGCCACATTGGCCTCGATTCATAAAGCATTCCCGCATTCGGAAATGCAGAAAACCGCTCACTTTACCGACCACACAGCAAAATATGTATTCATAAAGGCTTTTTCCGCATGAAAAGCCGACATTCGCGAGCAGAGTGATCAATCACCGCCTTGCGCGGTGATTATCATAGCAAAAGTAACAAATGTCAATTCATAAAGATTAGAGGTAGCGGTATGCGGACGGGTATTACCGCTACCTCTGATGTGGCGAGAAGCGTGCGGAATACAGTGCAGTGAATGGGACAGACCTCCCAAGCAGCTGCAGAGAGAACACCGCACGGAGGGATTCCGCCTGCTTCTCCTGTTTCCGCATGTCTCCCGACAGCCTAACGCCTGCCTACAGCGGAATATCTCCGCACGCCTGTCACATCTAGCTACATTTTTATGAATTACCACCCTGAAGGCGGAAATACCGACAGCGGTGTTTCCCCGCTCGACGTTACCTTCCCGACAGCACTTTTATGAATCGAGGCCATTGTGGCAGTAAGGGAACTTTGGCCGCATGGCGGCTGCTGCTAACGGGTGCCTCAGGGCGCCGAATTTTACTTTCTTTGCCGCAAATTGTGTATTTTAAAAAAGCCGCGATATGCGGCTATAAAGATAAATTTCGGCATCCAGAGGTACCCGATTAGCTGCAAATTGTAGTTATCCGCAAACCACACTTATCCCACAAGCTTGTCTATGGAAGTTTCCCCCTCTTGCCGCCAATTGGGCACTGAAATTTAGCTTCATAACCGCATATTGTGGCTTTTGCGGAAGAGGGGGTGTTAGCTTTAGGAGGGGGTCTTAGGGTTAGGCATCACCAGGAAAGGGTTCTGTGTGAGAGTAGAGTTAGATTTAGGCAGAGTAAAATATCGTTAAATATTGCTGATATTTTACTATCAAAATGCAGTTGTACAATATTGTAGGTTTAGCAATATTTTACTAGCAGCAATCCCCTGCTCCCTTTTTTCCAGGTGCCTTTTTTAAATGTATGCGTGGGAAAAAAGATATTAATCCAAGTTATCTTTTACATTGGATGTGAACACAACCCACCAATTAAAATTAGGTGTCAGTCCTAATGCATTTCTGTATTGCTGAAAAATGTGAAAAAAAACAAACAAAAAACAGATGCAGTGCGAACAAGGTCTAACCCTCTCCAGTACATGGCCAGGTACGATCCAGAAAATACATGTCAAACTCAATCTGGCCTGCAGGGCCATCAGATTTGGCTTGCAAGTGGTTTCCCCATTTTGCATTATGTTTGGCCCACTCAAGACCACCAGGGAAGCTATATTGGAGGTGAAGCCCTCGATCACCAGGGAAGCCATATGGGAAGAGAGGGGGAAAGCTCTAGACACCAGAGTACTGTATGGGGGGTGGTGCACTAGACTCCAGGGAACAGTATAGGGATTGGAGGAGGGAGCATTAGGCACCAGGGAACTTGTATAAGGGAGGGAGGTGGCAAGTAGACATTGAGGTTGGCCTGGGACTTCGTTTCAGTGTTCAATTTCAGCCCACTTTGTATTTGAGTTTGACACCCCTGATCTAGAAGCAGGTGTGCTCTGACCAGATGCGCATAGCTTTTACTACAGATTCCTTCACTGTACCTGAAAACTGACAGCCTAAATATACTACCGGGTCAGATCGGATATAAAAACAATTGTCAATAAGCTCTCATGTATGAAGTGTCTGATACAAAATTTCTATTTCTCACCTAGCATCCAATCCGCTACTTTCTTGTCTGTTACTCAAGGTCCTTATACACAGTGCATACTATCAATATGAATTAATTTTCATAAATGGCTTACAATGATTAGAAGTTAACTTGTGATTGAACACATGATCACAAGCGGACAATCGTTCTACCAATGTAATTTTCCCCTTGTTTTATTCAATTTTCTATAGAGAATGAATAGATTAGACAAGACACATAACATGTACTGTATATCGCCTTTTTCTCCTGTCGAACTCAAAGCATTTCAGAGCTGCAGCCACTTAGGGAGCGCTCTCTATGGGCTATCAGGGTCACAAGGGAGCCTTGCCCAAAGACTCCTTACTGTTTTACTTACTGACTTGAGCCAAGATTTGAACCCTGGTCAAAGGTTCAAACCCTACATTAAAGGCAACAACCTTAACCAGTAAACTATCCATCATATATAAGAATTGGGTTGTAACGTGTGGCCAGTTTAATACATTGCATTCTTGCTAGGGGAGAAGTGTTCTAGAACCATACCTCAGGGATCCCTCATACGCTCCTGACAGCAAGAAAAGTTACGCTAAAACTGGAAAAACACATAGGCCTCGTTCACACTGTGTGCAAAGCGCATGTGTAAACGCTGCGGTAAGTGCATCCGGTCAGGAAATGAGTGGATACGCTTCACCCATTTACACAGGTGCATGACCACTTGTGTGCTTCCCGCTCTGCTAGTACTTCCACCTCTTTACTTGTCTCCTGCACTGTCCCTGTTCGTCGCACTTGTCTGCCGCTCGCTTAAAGAACAGGAAGCATGGGGCTTCCTATTAGTTTGAAAAAAAAAAAAAAGCTCATATGAATCCTACCTGGCATACCTAGCAACACAGAGCATTCTCATTGGTCCACAAACTCCACATGAACCAATGAGCCCTTTCTCTGTTGCAGGAGGATTCCCTTTGTTTTGTTTTTTAGCAAACCAACAGGAAACCCTATACTTCCTGCTCACCAGGACGAGCAGGAATGTAAAGAGCTGGCATGGTGGCACTGCATTTGGACGGGAACGGTAGCATTTTTCATGCGGTAGAATGCCTAGTAGGAATGGATACTGTTCGCTCCCATGGGCTTGCATTGCACCCGATTCAAGCTTGCAGTCAGCGTTTTGTGTTGCTGCAATGGAATAATACAGCAGGTCTGCATTTTACATTTGCAGTTTGGTGGGTGCGTTGTGCATTTGCATTCCATTTGACAGTGTAAATGCATCCTATTGATAACATAGGAACATTTACTGTCAATATTTGCATTTAACTGTGAATATCGAGGAGAAAGTGAGGAAGGGGAGTACTCCTCAGTGGGGACAGAGAAGTGTGTCCTTTCTGATATTATCCAAGCATAAATTGGTTGGAGTCCATTATTAAATAATAGATCCCCATAGTCACAGTAATGCATCCAAATGCAGCGTGCAATTAAACATGAGTAAAATGTATACTGTACATAAACATACTAAACCTATGAAGAAGATAAATCACAGCAAGGTCACAGGTCAGAAATATCTTGCGCTATGCTACCACCTAGTTCAATGGAAAAAAGAACCACAACATTATAAACTTAGGATTGAACAAAGCAAATTTTTGAAGCAATTAGCATAAGTGTATAGAAGAAATGGGAAGGACGTAATACCTGTTTCATGGCCAGATGTGCTTGAAACTGCAGTACAGCGCGCTTTCTGACCTGTTTGGCTATAGCTGATAGGGTTGGCAATCAGGAGTGACCATGTGTCTTCCATAGTAGGAAGAGCAAGAGGCTATATCTCCAGCATTACAGTGTAAAGCAGGACTGAAGGTAGTGACAAGAGCAGAGCATGGAAATAAATTGCAGTGCTAAAAGTTATACTGTTGGTAGTTGTGGTTTGTTCCATTATCATGTCAGCAAGGAATTTCTTGTGTGATTTTTTTTTTTTTTTTTTTTTTTATTATTATTATTTTTTTATCTTTATCACAAAACACAATAAGTGTGACTAACACACGGCACAAAATACAGTTAGTTAAAATGGCTCAGTGAGCCCAGTCCAGTTCCAAAGATTATGTGAATTCAGGAAGAACCACTAATCCTCTGTGCCTTGTCAGTTTTTTTTGTATACTACCAAAGTGTCATTCATTTACTTCTTGAAATATAATCCTGTGTGTAATGTGATTTTTTTTGTTGTTGTTGTTGCTGCTTAATTGTATTTTCCATCATACAAATACAGTGTTTATTTCTATGCATGTGTTTTATATATCAAATGTGTGATTGCTTTTATTTTTGTATTTTAAGCTTACAATGAGTCAACGAATAAATATCCTTGGAAAAGTTTTTAGTCTCCGAACCCCTTTACAGAGGTGGCTCTATCTGTGTGTACTGTTTAATAGGTACATATATTGCATGTCAGAGATGAATGTTGCTTGCACAGAGAAGTCTTCCAAAAAACTATCCACACACTACTGTTTTTTTACTCCCACCATCAATGGGCCCACAAGCCCATGTTTGGTTGTATGTACATGCCTGCAGGGAATGGGAGAGAGGCGCTAGCAGGAATGGAGGCTGAAGTACACAGAAGAAAGAAAGGGAGCCCACCAACCAGACAGGTGAGATCACACTCAGCTGTGTGCAGTCTGCATGTGCAATTGGGGAAGGAGGCTCCACTTTACTGCTATATAGTAGTGGGGGACAAAGACTTACAGGACAACTGTGAGCGGTATATGGAGGCTGCCATATTTATTTTCTTTTAAGCAATACCAGTTACCTGGCTGTCCTGATCTATTTGGCTGCAGTAGTATTTAACCTATTTTAGTTCCTGGACGTAGAAACTACGTCCAGGAACCATGCGCGCTCCCGCGGCCGATCGCGCGCGTGCATGCGCGCTCCCGGCCCGCGGTTCGTTAGCCAGGCAATCAGTGAATCGGGCTATGGTGCCCGATCACTGATTCCTCTCCCCCGCTGAAAAAGCGTCAGCTTCTCTCGGAAGCTGCACTTTTTCTGGCTGTTACCTCCCCCATGCGTCCCTCTAAGCGTATGTTACACTTAGAGTGACGCCATGTAAAACTCATGGCCGCCATCTTGTGGCCAAAAAGTAAAACTACAACTAAAAGTAAAAAAAATAAGTCAAGACACATTTACATTATAAATCTAGTGTTTACATCCCACCCTCCCAAAAATACCCAAATAAAATGTTTAATATAAAAAAAAAAAAATACAATAAAAATATAAAAAAAAAAAATACAATAAAAAAAAACATTTAAATATTTACCTAAGGGTCTAAACTTTTTAAATATCAATGTAAAGATGAAATATTTCTATATTTTTTTTTATTTTAAACTTGTAAATAGTGATAGATGCAAAACGGGAAAAATGCACCTTTATTTCCAGATAAAATATTGTTGCCATACATTGTGATAGGGACATAATTTTAACGGTGTAATAACCGGGACATATGGGCAAATACAATACATGAGTTTTAATTATGGAGGCATGTATTATTTTAAAACTATAATGGCTGAAAACTGAGAAATAATGATTTTTTTCCGTTTTTTCTTATTCTTCCTGTTAAAATGCATTTACAGTAAAGTGGCTCTTAGCAAAATGTACCCCCCAAAGAAAGCCTAATTGGTGGCGGAAAAAACAAGATATAGATCAGTTCATTGTGATAAGTAGTGATAAAGTTATAGGCTAATGAATGGGAGGTGAACATTTCTCAAGTGAAAACGACGGAACGCGAATGGGTTAAATAACACCAGAAACAAGCTTGTGGCTATTCTTGTCAGTTCTGACAATATTGTCAGAAACACCTGATATGCTACATGCTTGTTCAATCAGGATCTGTGGCTAAAAGTATTAGAGGCAGAGGATCATCAAGATAGCCAGGCAACTGGTATTGCTTAAAAGGAAATAAATATGGCAGTCTCCATATACCTCTCACTTAAGTTGTACTTTGCTACTGCTATTTGGAGGGGGGATCAAAACCTATACTAAAGGATAGAGATGTCACTTTACCAACAAAGATCGGGCTACTTAGAGCCATGGTCTTCCCAGTAGTAACATATGGATGTGAAAGTTGGACTATAAATAACCTCATGTGTAGAAGAAAACATTATGCACTGTGGGTGTGGAGAAAGCAAGTGAGAGTTTCCTGGACTGCTAGAAAGCCTAACCAGTCAATAGTGAAACTGCTATTAAAACTCAAATACTTTGGTCACATATTGAGAAGACCGGATTCTAGAGAAAGCCTTGAAGCTTGGAAAAATTGAGGGCAAAAGAAGAAGAGGATAACAGAAGCTAAGATGTATAGACAGCATATGTGAAGCTATCAACAAGCCCATGCAGCAGATGAAAGTGACTGACATTAGCAGCAGATTTGAGTCCTGTACGGGTGTCTATGGACTATACTCGCGTTCCAGCGTGTTCTGCAGATACTTGATCCAATTGAGATCTAGGGATTTGTAAGGGTCAAAACTAGGCCACTTTATTCATTGATTCTCTTGGTTCTAATGTTCATGTGCCTGTCATAGGCACTATTAGAAATTATGGTTGAGCATGAGCCCTCTAAATGGTCTGCCACTACAAAGGCCCATATTTGTTTTTGTTTTTTTAGCAGCAATTAGTCTCACAGTAGCTCTTCTGTGAAATTGGAAAAGATAGGTTAGCCTTTTCTCTATCAGTGAGCCTTGGGTGTGTCCATGACCCTGTCATCAGTTCTCCACCAGTCCATCCTTGGACCACTTCAGAGGCGTAGCTAGGGTTTTCAGTGCCCGGGGACAAAGACTATTAATGCGCCCCCCCAAAGTCAAGGTTGCGCGCCGCGCCAAAAAGGGGCGTGGTCACATAATAAATGTGGGCGTGGTTATGGGTGGAGCCAAATGTATATGGAGGTTAGCAGGCTCACGCTCACCCACCCTCTCTCAGTATGTACCTTCCAGCATGTTCCAAGACAAATTCAGCAATCATGAGCCCCCCCCCCATCAAGACAAATTCAGCAATCATGAGACCCCCAACATAACCAACTCAGCAATCATGAGGCCCCCAACAAGACAAATTTAGCAATCATGAGGCCCCCAACAAGACAAATTCAGCAATCATGAGGCCCCCAACAAGACAAATTCAGCGATCTTGAGGCCCCCAACAAATCATGAGGCCCCCAACAAGACAAATTCAGTAACCATGAGGCCCCCAACAAGACAAATTCAGCAGTCATGAGTCACATAAATAGACAGCATTTCACATAAATAGGTAGAATGCCCCCTTAATATGGTAGACACCTCTCACCTGGCAGCAGTTCTCCAAAATACACTCAATCTGACGTGGTTCCCCAAAAATAGGTAACCCCAGGTCTATAGTTGTCCCCAGAATAGGTGGCCAGCAGTATAGATGTCCCCAGAATAGGTGGCCAGCGGTATAGATGTCACCAGAATAGGTGGCCAGTGGTATAGATGTCCCCAGAACAGGTAGCCAGGGGTAGAGATGTCCACAGAACAGGTAGCCAGGGGTATATGTGCCCAGTATATGTAGGCAGGGATATGTGTGCCCAGTATATGTGCCCAGTATATGTAGCCAGGGGTATATATGCCCAGTATATGTAGCCAGGAGAATATGTGCCCAGTATATATAGTCAGGCGTATATGTGCCCAGTATATGTAGCCAGGGGTATATATGCCCAGTCCATGTAGCCAGGGGGTATATATGCCCAGTATATGTAGCCAGGGGGTATATATGCCCAGTATATGTAGCCAGGGGGTATATATGCCCAGTATATGTAGCCAGGGGGTATATATCCCCAGTAGATGTAGCCAGGGGGTATATATGCCCAGTAGATGTTGCCAGGGGGTATATATGCCCAGTAGATGTAGCCAGGGGTATATATGCCCAGTAGATGTAGCCAGGGGTATATATGCCCAGTAGATGTAGCCAGGGGGTATATATGCCCAGTATATGTAGCCAGGGGGTATATATGCCCAGTATATGTAGCCAGGGGGTATATATGCCCAGTAGATGTAGCCAGGGGGTATATATGCCCAGTAGATGTAGCCAGGGGTATATATGCCCAGTAGATGTAGCCAGGGGTATATATGCCCAGTAGATGTAGCCAGGGGTATATATGCCCAGTAGATGTAGCCAGGGGTATATATGCCCAGTAGATGTAGCCAGGGGGTATATATGCCCAGTAGATGTAGCCAGGGGGTATATATGCCCAGTAGATGTAGCCAGGGGTATATGTGCCCAGTAGATGTAGCCAGGGGTATATGTGCCCAGTAGATGTAGCCAGGGGTATATGTGCCCAGTAGATGTAGCCAGGGGTATATGTGCCCAGTAGATGTAGCCAGGGGTATATATGCCCAGTAGATGTAGCCAGGGGTATATATGCCCAGTAGATGTAGCCAGGGGTATATATGCCCAGTAGATGTAGCCAAGGGGTATATATGCCCAGTAGATGTAGCCAGGGGTATATATGCCCAGTAGATGTAGCCAGGGGTATATGTGCCCAGTAGATGTAGCCAGGGGTATATGTGCCCAGTAGATGTAGCCAGGGGTATATGTGCCCAGTAGATGTAGCCAGGGGTATATGTGCCCAGTAGATGTAGCCAGGGGTATATGTGCCCAGTAGATGTAGCCAGGGGTATATGTGCCCAGTAGATGTAGCCAGGGGTATATGTGCCCAGTAGATGTAGCCAGGGGTATATATGCCCAGTAGATGTAGCCAGGGGTATATATGCCCAGTAGATGTAGCCAGGGGTATATATGCCCAGTAGATGTAGCCAAGGGGTATATATGCCCAGTAGATGTAGCCAGGGGTATATATGCCCAGTAGATGTAGCCAGGGGTATATATGCCCAGTAGATGTAGCCAGGGGTATATGTGCCCAGTAGATGTAGCCAGGGGTATATGTGCCCAGTAGATGTAGCCAGGGGTATATGTGCCCAGTAGATGTAGCCAGGGGTATATATGCCCAGTAGATGTAGCCAGGGGGTATATATGCCCAGTAGATGTAGCCAAGGGGTATATATGCCCAGTAGATGTAGCCAGGGGTATATATGCCCAGTAGATGTAGCCAGGGGTATATATGCCCAGTAGATGTAGCCAGGGGTATATGTGCCCAGTAGATGTAGCCAGGGGTATATGTGCCCAGTAGATGTAGCCAGGGGTATATGTGCCCAGTAGATGTAGCCAGGGGTATATGTGCCCAGTAGATGTAGCCAGGGGTATATGTGCCCAGTAGATGTAGCCAGGGGTATATGTGCCCAGTAGATGTAGCCAGGGGTATATATGCCCAGTAGATGTAGCCAGGGGGTATATATGCCCAGTAGATATAGCCAGGGGTATATATGCCCAGAGTAGGTAGCCAGGTGTCCCCCTCCCTGCCTCCCCAGCAGGAGGGGAGCAGCGCAGAGAAGAGGGAGAGCTGCTCTCTCTCCCTCGCTGTCCCCTCCATTAATGTCCGGGTGCTGGCAGCGGCGGGCGGAACTTACCTCCGTCTCGTCGCAGCGCGGATGGATCTGCCGCTACTCTGGTCTAGTCCAGACCAGAGCAGCGGCTGCGGGATCCGAACTTCCGGCCGGCGCTGGAGCGAGACGGAGGTGAGTCCCGCCCGCTGCGCCAGCACCCGGACAATAACGGAGGGGACAGCGATGGAGGGAGGGAGAGCCCTAAGGTGAGAGAAGGGGGGGAGATGGCCCCCTTCTCCACCGTCCGCATAGCTCTCCCTCTTCTCTTCTCTGCGCTGCTCCCCTCCGCAGAAAAAAAAAAAAAAATCAGCTCAGCTGGGCGCCCTTAGGGACCCGGCGCCCGGGGGCACTTGACCTACCCCGACCCCCCCTAGCTCCGCGCCTGGACCACTTTAAAAGGACACTGTAGTACTGGGCAATACTAACTTTGTCCCTGCCACCTGCATCTACCTAATACAGTGGCTTGCAAAAGTATTCGGCCCCCTTAAAGTTTTCCACATTTTGTCACATTACTGCCACAAACATGAATCAATTTTACTGGAATTCCACGTGAAAGACCAATACAAAGTGGTGTACACATGAGAAGTGGAACGAAAATCATACATGATTCCAAACATTTTTTAAAAATAAATAACTGCAAAGTGGGGTGTGCGTGATTATTCAGCCCCGAGTCAATACTTTGTTATAACCACCTTTTGCTGCAATTACAGCTGCCAGTCTTTTAGGGTATGTCTCTACCAGCTTTGCACATCTAGAGACTGAAATCCTTGTCCATTCTTCTTTGCAAAACAGCTCCAGCTCAGTCAGATTAGATGGACAGCGTTTGTGAACAGCAGTTTTCAGATCTTGCCACAGATTATCGATTGGATTAAGATCTGGACTTTGATTGGGCCATTCTAACACATGGATATGTTTTGTTTTAAACCATTCCATTGTTGCCCTGGCTTTATGTTTAAGGTCGTTGTCCTGCTGGAAGGTGAACCTCCGCCCCAGTCTTAAGTCTTTTGCAGACTCCAAGAGGTTTTCTTCCAAGATTGCCCTGTATTTGGCTCCAACCATCTTCCCATCAACTCTAACCAGCTTCGCTGTCCCTGCTGAAGAGAAGCACCCCCAGAGCTTGATGCTGCCGCCACCATATTTGACAGTTCGGATGGTGTGTTCAGAGTGATATGCAGTGTTAGTTTTTCGCCACACATAGCGTTTTGCATTTTGACCAAAAAGTTCCATTTTGGTTTCATCTGACCAGAGCACCTTCTTCCACACGTTTGCTGTGTCCCCTACATGGCTTGTAGCAAACTGCAAATGGAACTTCTTATGCTTTCCTGTTAACAATGGCTTTCTTCTTGCCACTCTTCCATAAAGGCCAACTTTGTGCAGTGCATGACTAATAGTTGTCCTATGGACAGATTCCCCCACCTGAGCTGTAGATCTCTGCAGCTCATCCAGAGTCACCATGGGCCTCTTGACTGCATTTCTGAATCAGTTCTATCCTTGTTCGGCCTGTGAGTTTAGGTGGACGGCCTTGTCTTGGTAGGTTTACAGTTGTGCCATGCTCCTTCCATTTCTGAATGATCGCTTGAACAGTGCTCCTTGGGATGTTCAAGGCTTTGGAAATTTTTTGTAGCCTAAGCCTGCTTTAAATTTATCAATAACTTTATCCCTGACTTGTCTGGTGTGTTCTTTGGACTTCATGGTGGTGTTCTCTTTGACAATCTTTGAGGCTGTCACAGAGCAGCTGTATTTGTACTGACATTAGATTACATACAGGTGCACTCTATTTAGTCATTAGCACTCATCAGGCAATGTCTATGGGCCCTTTGGACTGCACTCAGACCAAAGGGGGCTGAATAATTACGCACACCCAGGGCCGGATTTGGACTTCCCAGTGCCCTAGGCCCGGTACCACCAACCGCCCCCCCCCCCCCCCCCCCCACACACACACACACACACACACTCAGGGTGCATACACACATCAGATCAGACCATAGTCTTTGGAAAAGGCAAGATCACAGACCAATTTTACCCAATTTTACCCCATTCCATGTAGTATAAGAGCATACTAAGAGCATACTCTACACAATCTATTCTATTGAGCTGAACTCCTCATCAGATAAAAAATCTTGCAAGATGCTGCACACAAAGATGCTGTACACGTGCAAAAGATCAGTTCCTGCAAAAGATCCGTTCCTGCAAAATGCATTTATATAGTCTGTGATATCTGCAGATCCTAATACACACTTTGTTTAACAGACATTCATCTGCAGATCAGATCCACCAAGCTGGATTTTCAGATCTGCAGATGATTGTCTGATCTGCAGATGAATGTCAGTTAAACAAGGTGTGTATAATGATCTGCAGATCTCATAGACTATGAATGCAATTTGCAGGAACGGATCTTTGGCAGGAACAGATCTTTTGCAGATACTGATCTTTTGTGTCTGTACAGCATCTGTGTGTGCAGCATCTTGCAAAGATTTTTTGCTGATGTGGAGTTCAGCTCCATAGAAAAGATTGTGTAGAGTATGGCTCTCATACTACATGAAGGGTGGTAAGATTGGTCTGTGATCTTTGATTTTCCAAAGACTATAGTCTGATGTGTGCATGAGCCTTAACGATCACTTGTTTGCAGGAAGAAAT
This sequence comes from Hyperolius riggenbachi, assembly GCF_040937935.1. Classification (NCBI taxonomy): domain Eukaryota; kingdom Metazoa; phylum Chordata; class Amphibia; order Anura; family Hyperoliidae; genus Hyperolius; species Hyperolius riggenbachi. The sequence goes on from NC_090652.1 coordinate 214,529,112, forward strand.
GCCTGTTTTAGTGACTCGTGTAAACCTATGAATGTTTTCTCTCTAAAAAATGATGAATGATTGTTTTTCCTGTCAGAGCAGTGAGTCCCCAATGCCTGGTACGCACCAGAGAGATGGGTTGAATCGATTTTCTGATCACTTATACAAAGTCGATTAGAAAAATGGTCAGAAATCTGATTGGACCTGTCAGAAATAATTAATTCGACCTGTCTATCTGATGGGAAATTGCATGGTGTGTACCAGGCATGAAGTAGCAGAGCAGTTCATCTCCCTCGCTGCTCTTCTGTAATCACAAATCTGTTGCATTTATTTTATATTATTGTACTGATTCTTTAACAGTTTTTTTTTTTTTTTACTGTTTGCCAACACGGTATAAATAAATATTTTTTTTAATTTTTAGTGTATGTTATTACTTTTGGTATACAAAACAGAATGTAACAATACAAAAGTATACAACAGTACATTTGCAATTATAATTATAAAGAAGTTGTCTATCTCATACTACTGCAGACAGTACTGCTGCCTTAAAATGAGCCAGCAAGGGGTTAAGATTTAGCTTAGAAGGGGCTGTCATAAATCTCTCTAAGGAAAAGAAAACCTTATCTTTCTGTTTAAGATTTACAATCCAGGGGGAGAGAGGAGAAGGAATGCCTCAAGTCATTAACAGTCTGACCAGCAATACATTGTTTTGAGTTGTAAAGTGGAAATAATTCTGTTAAAATGTTTACCTTACTGGATCAGAAATTGTGTCTACAACAAGAGTCACAGACTGCGCAGCAAGCAGTGAGCACATGGTGATCCATGTTTCTCTACACCACTGGCATTAAACTGAAGCTTGTATGTTCAGGAGATAGCACTGTCTCATCGCACACCAAGAAGTAAAGAAAATACACGGAGCTCTGGAATGCTGACTGTGTGTGCAGCAAAGCCGGGGCGGCTTTGGAGCAAGAGAAATGATTTATTTTGACATTCAGCCTCTTATCTCTCTCAGGTCCTGCCGCCCTTTTATCCTTCTGATTTTTTACCACCCTAGGCCATGGCCTTTGTGGCCTTTGCAGAAATCCGGCCCTGCGCACACCCCACTTTGCAGTTATTTATTTAAAAAAAAATATTTGGAATCATGTATGATTTTCGTTCCACTTCTCACGTGTACACCACTTTGTATTGGTCTTTCATATTGAATTCCAATAAAATTGATTCATGTTTGTGGCAGTAATGTGACAAAATGTGGAAAACTTCAAGGGGGCCGAATACTTTTGCAAGCCACTGTATGTGAGTACACATAAGCGAACGGTCACCCTCATCCAGCAGGCAATGAGATATGGGAGTACTTCAACCTCCAACTGCCTTCTCATATATTTATTAGCCCTCTGATTTTTTTACTTATATTATAGCTTTAATATGCTTCATGTTAGCAGCCATATAAAGTAAAACTTTATTTGGCTTTAGGGCTGAATTTTCCTACCGCTGGGGACGTGTGCCTTCCCTAGCCTGGCAGGAAATGCAGTGCAGCGCAGGAATCTTTTATAGTTACCTGTTGAACTGGCTTCCTCTCTTCATTCACCCACAGCGCTGCGCACATGTCTCCTGACTTCCGATCACCTGGTATTACATGTGATCTTGGCTCAGAGGATAGTGTCAGCAATGCAGCACCACCTAATGGTGGAAGAAGGGTGGTGAAACCATTGCCGCTCTTCCACCAACAAGCTTCATTACACTCTGAGCAGGGTGGAACTACATTGGAAAAGGAGACAGTGAAATTGTGTGAAAAATGGCCCAAACAACACTGGATTAACAGCGTGTGCTGTGCCACCTCGCAGTTTCTACTGTACTGACCATTATGCATCCAGTCTGCGGCTGCCACCATTCAGTGGCACTTTTTTTTTCTTTTGAGTATTCAAACGTAACCACTTTTGCCATCCGCGATAGTATATCTGTGCCCCGCAGGACTTTAGTTCCCGCACAGGGGCATAGATACAGGCAGGGCTGTGGAGTTGGTACAAAGACCATCTGACTCCGACTCCTCAGTTTATGAAACCACTGGCTCCAACTCCGACTCCAACTACCCAACATCGCTCCGACTCCCTGACTTCTACTCCATAGCCCTTGCATGGGTATGGAGTGGGTACAAAAATCATCTGACTCCGAATCCTCAGTGTATGAAACCACCGACTCCAGGTACCCAAAAATTACTTAGACTCTAACTCCACAGCCTGGGATATATGACCCTCCCCACGATCACCGTTGTGTGTGCTCCCGCTCATTCCCGCGCATGCACACGTGCGCGTTCTCGTCACCGCCCGTTTGTCCACAGATCAGTGATTGATAATAAAGTTCTGCATGAGGCAGTCCTGTGTGTCCCTCAGTGCATGCAGCCGTTGATCAACAAGCCTGTACCTTTGGGCAGATGAGGGCATCCCATGTGTCCCTCATTGCATGCAGCCCTGTGGTCAGCAGCCTGCAGCCTCAGGCAGATGAGGCCGTCCCATGTGTCCCTCATTGCATGCAGCCCTGTGGTCAGCAGCCTGCAGCCTCGGGCAGATGAGGCCGTCCCATGTGTCCCTCATTGCATGCAGCCCTGTGGTCAGCAGCCTGCAGCCTCAAGCAGATGAGGCCGTCCCATGTGTCTCTCAGTGCATGCAGCCCTGTGGTCAGCAAGCCTGCAGCAATTGTCAGATAATGCTGTCCCTCGTCTCCCTTAGAGCCTTTTTCCATTAGCTGCGTTTTTGCCAGAAATGCTAAATGCATTTGTTTGCTGATTCTTTTAACGCCAATGCATGTCTGTGCGATTTTGATGCGTTTTGCGTTTCAATGTAAAGTATAGGAATGCATGAAAAACACATGAAAAAAGCATAGAAATGCGTTTGCGTTTAGCTTTGATTTTATTTAACCACTAGTATCTATTTTCAAAAATCAAGACAACACTTGCCAATCAGAAAAATGCAAACGCAAATGCATAAAAAAACGCACATCAAAATAGGTCAAAAACGCATGTGTTTGCGTTTTGCATTTTGCAGTGGAAAAGGGGCCTTATTAGTGCATGCCGCCCTGTGATCAGCAAGCCTGCAGCCCTGGGTGGATGAGGCTGCCCTGTTTGTCCTTTAGTGCATGCAGCCCTGTGATCAGCAAGCCTGCAGCCCTGGGCGGATGAGGCCGCCCTCTTTGTCCTTTAGTGCATGCAGTACTGTGGTCAGCAAGCCAGCTTCACTGGGCGGATTGCACCATCCCTTTAGTCCCTCAGTGCATGCAGCCCTGTGATCAGCAAGCCTGCAGCACTGGGTGGATGAGGCCGTCCTGTGTGTCCCCCAGTGCGTGCAGCCCTGTTGCTAGCAAGCCTGCAGCCCTAGGCGGGTGAGGCCACCCTGTTTGTCATTTAGTGCATGCAGTCCTGTAGTCCACAAGCCTGCAGCCCTGGAAGATGGTGCCGTCGTGTGTGTCTCTCAGTGCATGCAAGCCTCTGGTCAGCAAACCTGTAGCCCTAGGTCAGGGGTCGGGAACCTATGGCTCGCGAGCCATATATGGCTCTTTTCATGCCCGCATATGGCTCTCTGGCTCGCTAAAAGACGTGTGACAGAGCGGCCAGAGAGCCTGTGTTTACTTTTGAAATCTGCGCCGCCGCCCCCTCCTCCATGCCGGGTCTTTATATTTATGTGTGCCTCCTTCATCGGCACCGCCTCCTGCGCCAGAATTCCGCCTTTTCTGCCCGATGGATGCGCTGATGCTGGCGCTGCCTGTAAAATAGTGATGTCACACGTTACGTGTGACACGCAGCCAGCGGGAACAGAGGCAGCTTGGTGGGGGGAGGAGCCGACCCGACGACGTGCGACCCAGAGGCAGCCGCACCCATAGCTACGCAGCCAGCCACGACTACTGCCTCCGGAGCGCACTAGCGCCAGCAGCAGTGAGTGAGAGCCTGCCGGACTGCCGCCGTCGTGGTCACTTCAGGAGGTCACTCCAGGTCCAGGAGGGGCACTCCTCGTCTGGTCAGTTCATTTGTGGGGAAATCTGCCGTTGAGATTGCATTTGTGGGGAAATCTGCTGTTGAGATTGCATTTGTGGGGAAATCTGCCAATGAGATTGCATTTGTGGGGAAATCTGCCAATGAGATTGCATTTGTGGGGAAATCTGCCAATGAGATTGCATTTGTGGGGAAATATTCTGCCAATGAGATTGCATTTGTGGGGAAATCTGCCAATGAGATTGCATTTGTGGGGAAATCTGCCAATGAGATTGCATTTGTGAGGAAATCTTCTACCGTTGAGATTGCATTTGTGGGGAAATCTGCCAATGAGATTGCATTTGTAAAGGAAATCTTCTGCCGTTGAGATTGCATTTGTGGGGAAATCTGCCAATGAAATTGCATTTGTGGGGAAATCTGCCGTTTAGATTGCATTTGTGGGGACATCTGCCAATGAGATTGCATTTGTGGGGAAATCTGCCAATGAGATTGCATTTGTGGGGAAATATTCTGCCAATGAGATTGCATTTGTGGGGAAATATTCTGCCAATGAGATTGCATTTGTGGGGAAATATTCTGCCAATGAGATTGCATTTGTGGGGAAATCTGCCAATGAGATTGCATTTGTGGGGAAATACTGTATGGCTCTCACAGAATTTCATTTTAAAATATGTAGTGTTTATGGCTCTCTCGGCCAAAAAGGTTCCCTACCCCTGCCCTAGGTGGATGGCGCCATCCCTTGTGTGTCTCAGTGCATGCAGCCTTGTGGTCAGCAAGCCTTCAAGCCTAATACCGCAATTGTCCAGCCTTTATATTTTGATTGTGCTACCTTTATACCTCTATTGTTATGCCTTTATACCATGATTGGGATACCTTTTAAACCGTGATTGGGATACCTTTAAACCGTGATTGTCCTTCCTTTATATAGCAATTGTCCTACCTTTATACTGTGATTGTCCTGCCTTTATACTGTGATTGTGATTCTATATACTGTGACACCCCCAGAGTCCACCTCAAAACCTTTGGAGACTGAGCCTTTTGTCATGCTGCCCCTACACTTTGGAACTCCCTGCCACACCCAATCAGGACAGCTCCATCCCTGGAAGCATTTAAGTCTAAACTGAAAACCTACCTCTTTAGTCTGGCATTCATGAACATCTGACTATCTCCTCTGTAACACAACCCAGCCTGAAACCCTGTATTAATCTGAGACACAACTATGCGCTTTGAGTCCTATGGGAGAAAAGCGCTTTACAAATGTTGTTGTATTATTGTTATTGTATTATTATATTGCGATTGTGATGCCTTTATAGCAAGACTGTGATACCTTTATGCTGCAATTGTCCTGCCTTTATACTATGGTTATACTGCTTTTATACTGTGATTGTGCTTCCATTATACTGCGCTAGTGATGCCCTTATACCGCGATTGTGCTATCTTATGCTGTAAATGTCCTGCCATTATATTGTAATTTTGCTGCCATTATACCGCAATTGTGATGCCTTTATACCGCGATTGTGCTACCTTCATGCTGCAATAGTCCTGCCTTTATACTGTGATTGTGCTGCCTTTATACCGCGATTGTGATGCCTTTAGACCACGATTGTGCTATCTTTATGCTGCAATTGTCCAGCCTTTATACTAATAGTGATGCCTTTATACTGCAATTGTCATTCCTTTATACCACAATTGAGCTGCCTTTATACCCCGATTGTGCTACCTTTATACTGCAATTGTCCTGCCTTTATACTGTGATTGTGCTTCCTTTTCACTGCGATTGTGATGCCTCTAAACCGCAATTCTGCTACCTTTATGCTGCAATTCTCTTGCCTTCATATTGTGATTGTCCTGCCTTTATACTGTAATTGTGCTGCCATTATACCGCAATTGTGATGCCTTTCAACCGTGATTGTTCTGACTTTATACTGTGATTGTGCTGCTTTTATACCGCGATTGTCCTTCCTTTATACATCGGTTGTGATGCTTTTATACTGCGATTGTAATGCCTTTATACCGCCATTTCGCTATCTTTATGCTGCAATTGCCCTGCCTTTATAATGTGATTGACCTGCGTTTAGACTGTGGGCTTGATTCACAAAAGAGTGCTAACTGTTAGCACGGCCGTTTTAGCGCGAATTTTCGCATTGCGCGCGCTCGCGAATTTCCGCGCAAATCGATAACGTTTTCGCGCGCAAACGCGAATTTTACTGCGAAATCGATATAGTTTTCACGTGAAAATTCGCTTTTGTGCGCGAAAACGATATGGTTTCGCGCGAAAATTCGCGATCGCACGCAATGCGAAAATTCACGCGAAAACGGCCGTGCTAACAGTTAGCACTCTTTTGTGAATCAAGCCCTGTGATTGAGCTACCATTATACCGCAATTGTGATACCTTTATAATGCGATTTTGATGCCTTTATACCACGTTTGTGCTATCTTTATGATGCAATTCTCCAACTTTGATTGTCCTGTAACTTTGATATGCACAGTTACTTTGATATGCACAGTTACTTTGATATGCTGTAACTGTGCTGCCTTTTTACCGCGATTGTGATGCCTTTATACTGCGATTGTGATGCCTTTAAACCGTGATTGTTCTGACTTTATACAGCAATTGTCCTTCCTTTATACCGCAATTGTGATGCCTTTAATCCACCATTTTGCTGAAATTGTCCTGCCTTTATACTGTGATTGTCATTCCTTTATACTGTGATTGTGCTTCCTTTATCCCACAATTGTGATGCCCTTATACCGCGATTGTGATGCCTTTAAACCGTGATTGCTCTGCCCTTATACTGCGATTTTGCTGCCATTATCCTGCAACTGTGATGCCTTTAATTCGCGATTGTGATGCCTTTAATTCACGATTGTGATGCCTTTAAAACGTGGTTGTTCTGACTTTATACCATGATTGTGCTGCCGTTAAACTGCGATTGTCCTTCCCTCACACTGTGATTGTGATGCCTTTATACTGCAATTTTGCTACCTTCATGCTGCAATTGTCCTTCCTTTATACTGCGATTGTCCTGTAATTGTGCATCCATTATACCACGATTGTGATGCCCTTATACCGCAATTGAGCTGCCTTTATACCGTGATTGTGCTACCTTTATGCTGCAATTTCCTGCCTTAATACTATAATTGTGCTTCTATTACACCGCGATTGTGATGCCATTATACTGCAATTGTGCTATCTTTATAATGCAATTATCCTGCCTTTATACTGTGATTATCCTGCCTTAAGGCTGCTTACACACTGAGACGTTACAGCAATGTAACACAAGTGGGCTGTTCACACAGCCCACGTTGCGTTACATGTAACGCTGCACGTTCTTAAGAAAGTGCAGCATGCTACGGCGTTAGAGCGGCTTAAGCCGCGTTAGACTGTCTGCACATGCGCAGTCATGTTGGGGAGGAGCGGAGAGCGGCCAGGCACATGGCTAATTAATATTCACTGCACGTTGTGACGTGCAGTGTTTACTTCCTGGAGCGGCCGCTCTGTGCGGTGATTGGCCGGCGGGACCACGTGATGCTGCATGCGCACAAGAGAACGCATCACGGACGCCAGAGTGAGCTGCACAACGCGGCTCACTCTGACGTCCACAACGAAGAGCACCAGGCGTCGCGTTAAGTGCACGTTATGTGACCTTAACGTGGCACCTAACGCAACGTCTTAGTGTGCAAGTAGCCTTATACTGTGATTGTGCTGCCATTATGCCACTTAAGCTCAACACACACCATACAATCTTGGTTGTACAGATTTACCAAATCTATGTAGTATAATGGCCAACAGATTGAAAATACCTTGAATGATTGATTGGATAAGCTCTTATACTACATGAAAGTGGTAAGATTGAACAACCAAGATTGTATGGTGTGTGTTGAGCCTTACAGCCTTTCTCAACCTTTTTTGGCCTGAGGAATCCTTAATTTTTTTTCAAATCTCAGGGGACCCGTGCATGAAAATGATGTAGAGAAACCACCATTTTTCACCAACTCCCATAATAAATGCATCAACCCGCATATAAAATGCACCAATCTACTACCATAGCAAATGCAGTAACCAACTCCAAAAATAATAAATGCATCACCCCCATATACAATGTGGCAATTACTCCACATATAAATTGCACCAATCTACTACCATAGCACCAATATGTGTTCCCAGTATAGGTAGGCAGGAATAGGCCCCCCCCAGCATAGGTAACCAGGCAGACATAGGTGTTCCTATTATAGATAGGCAGGAATAGGGAACCCCAGTATAGGTAAGCAGACATAGTATAGATAGGCAGGAATATGGACCCCCAGTATAAGTAACCAAACATAGGTGTTCCCAGTATAGATAGGCAGGAATATGGGCCCCCAGTATAAGTAACCAAACATAGGTGTTCCCAGTATAGATAGGCAGGAATAGGCCCCCTCCGGATAGGTAACAAAACATAGGTGTTCCCAGTATAGATAGGCAGTAATAGGGACCCCCAATATAGGTAACCAGACATAGGTGTTCCCAGTATACATAGGCAGGAATAGTGGCCCCCAGTATAAGTAACCAAACATAGGTGTTACCAGTATAGATAGGCAGAAATAGGGACGCTCAATATAGGTAAAAAAAAAACATAGGTGTTCCCAGTATAGATAGGTAGGTATAGGGGGGCCCCCAGTATAGGTAACAAAACGAAGGTGTTACCAGTATAGATAGGCAGGAATAGGGACCCCCAATATAGGTAACCAGGCACAGGTGTTCCCAGTATAGATAGGCAGGAATAGGGACCCCCAATATAGGTAACCAGACAAAGGTGTTCCCAGTATAGATGAGCAGGAATAGGGCCCCCCAGTATAGGTAACAAAACATAGATGTTGCCAGTATAGATAGGCAGGAATAGGGACCCCAATATAATTAACAAAACATAGATGTTCCCAGTATAGATAGGTAGGAATAGGGCCCCCAGGATAGGTAACAAAACATAGTTGTTCCCAGTGTAGATAGGCAGGAATATGGACCCCCAATATAGGTAACCAGGCATAGGTGTTACCATTATAGATGGGTAGGAATAGGGACCCCCAGTATAGGTAACCAGACATAGGTGTTCCCAGTATAGATAGGCAGGTATAGGGGCCCCCAGTATAAGTAACCCAACATAGGTGTTCCCACTATAGATGGGCAGGAATATGGCCCCCCAGTATAGGTAACAAAACATAGGTGTTCCCAGTACAGATAGGCAGGAATAGGGCCCCCCAGTATAGGTAACCAGGCATAGGTGTTCCCAGTATAGATAGGTAGGAATAGGGCCACCCAGTATAGGTAACCAGGTATAGGTGTTTCCAGTATAGGTAAGCAGGATAAGGGACCCCTGCTATAAGCCAACCATGCCAAAGTGCAAGCTGACACCCGGAAACATACTCACTCGGTGACTGCCTCCATCTGTCTCCTCGGCGATCTCCTGTTCACTCGCCGTCTCCTTCGCCACTGCATCCGTACGCGTACACCATGCTGCTCTCTTCCACATCACTGAAGGGCGCGAAAACTGCCCTATAAGAGAGCGGCGTGATGCGCCGCGGATTTAATCAATCCGCTGGTCGCATCAGTGGGACTATTTTTTTCCCACGGAATCTGTCCCGCAGAAGCAGCAAAACGCTGCAGAACCCCTGAGGAGTTCTCACAGAACCCCGGTTGAAAATCGCTGCACTATTAGAATGCCTTTATTACCGCTATTGTGCTACCTTTATGCTGCAATTGTCCTGCTAGCTGTATACCGCAATTGTGATGCCTTTATACCGCGATTTGGATGCCTTTATTCCGCCATTGTGCTACCTTTACACTGCAATTATCCAGCCTTTATACTTTGATTGTCCTGCCTTTATGCTGTAATTGTGCAGCCTTTATACCATGGTTGTGATGCCTTTATCCAGTGATTATAATGCCTTTAAACTGTGATTGTCCTGACTTCATACCGTGATTGTGCTGCCTTTATACCCCGATTGTCCTTCCTTATGAGCACAATTCTAATGCCTTTATACTGCGATTGGAATGCCTTTATAACACAATTGTGCTATCTTTATACTGGAATTGTCCAGCCTTTATACTTTGATTGTCCTGCCTTTATGCTGTAATTGTGCTGCCTTTATACCGCGATTATGATGCCTTTAAACCGTGAATGTTCTCACTTTAAACCGTGATTGTGCTGTCTTCATATCGCGATTCCCCTTCCTGTATACTGCGATTGTGATGCCTTTATACCACAATTGTGATGCCTTTATAACGCAATTTGGCTACCTTTATGCCAGGGCTGTGGAGTCGGAGTCGTGGAGTCGGGCAATTTTGGGTGCCTCGAGTCGGAGTCGGGAAAAAATGCACCGACTCCGACTCCGACTCCTAATGAATTTGTAACTGTAATTAAAATAGAAAATATGATAAAATGTTCTATTTCTCAGATAATAGTCAATAAAAATAATGTATATATACAGTATATATACAGTAATAGCTGTGCTTAGTCCACAAAAATGAAATAAACCAATTAAAATGAGTTACTTCAATAAAGCAGGCCCCGTATTTTTAAGGTCAGATATACATATCTGATTGTGACTGTATATATGATGTGTACACAGGAATCTCTTATATATACTAAATAACATCTATGCTGTAAGAAAAAAGCCTGATGTGTAGCCGTGTCACTAATAGAGATGGTCAATGAGATGGAAATAATTCTGCATTGATGCTGATTTATGCAAATGTACTTTGCTGATGAAATCAAATAATTTGATATGTTGTTAAAATTTGGTTTGGTGACTACAAATTAAAGGGTAACTGAGACGGATGAAAAGTAAAGTTTTATACATACCTGGGGCTTCCTCCAGCCCCCTTCAGGCTAATCAGTCCCTCGCTGTCCTCCACCACCCGGATCTTCTGCTATGAGTCCTGGTAATTCAGCCAGTCAGCGCTGTCTGGCCGCATGCCGCTCCCACAGCCAGGAACATTCTGCACCTGCGCAATTGTGCTGCACAGGTGTAGTATGCTCCTGGCGGCGGAGTGTGTGCATGCGCACTACACCCGACTGGTTAAAGTACCTGGATTCATAGCAGAAGATCCAGGTGGTGGAGGAGGACAACGAAGGACTGATTATCCTGAAGGCGGCTGGAGGAAGCCCCAGGTATGTATAAAACTTTAATTTCATCTGTCTCAGGTTTACTTTGTTACACAGTAGTATTATACTCTACATATGCACTCCCCACAGAGCTGCAGGGAATCCACTGAGAATGCTGTGCACATTGAACACAGAGGTGTTGTCTGTTTACAATCTCCTCATTCCCCTGCTAGAGATGTTGCGAACTGTTCGCTCGGCGAACATCTCTGGGGATTTTACTACTTCCGGGTCGCTCTGACCCGGAGTAGTACGCCTGCGCTGCCCGGCGAAGCGCGTCCTAGATTGCGCTCCTGTTGCCGGGCACTATCTGCGCATGTGCGTGACGTCGTTCATGACGTCACGCACATGCGCAGAGAGTGCCCGGCAACAGGAGCGCGATCTAGGACGCGCTTCGCCGGGCAGCGCAGGCGTACTACTCCGGGTCAGAGCGACCCGGAAGTAGTAAAAGCCCCATGTATCCAGAGATGTTCGCCGGCGAACGGTTCGGGAACCGTTCGCTACATCTCTATCCCCTGCATTTTTACATGTACCCACACTTACATTGCCTAGGGCCTGATAGGTGTTCTTTGTTCCGGTTTGTACCTTTTACAAGTACTCTTACCAAGGACTAGTTTTAGTTTAAAGGGAATAAATATAGTAGTCTACATATCCTTCTCACTTCAGTTGTTTTGTAAAATTCCTAAGCGTTGGCAGTTAAGAGACGAATTTCATGTTACATACTTTTAATCAACAAAATTGTAATATGCAAATTAGAGGAGTCGGAGTCGAGGAGTCGGAGTCGGTGGATTTTTGGACCGACTCCACAGCCCTGCTTTATGCTGCAATTGTCCTGCCTTTATACTGTGATTGTCCGGCCTTTGAACTGTGCTTGTGCTGCCTTTATACCGCGATTGACCTTCCTTTATATCACAATTGTTATGCGTTTAGGCGGCAATTCTCCTGCCTGTATACTGTGATTGTGCTTTCATTATACTACTATTAGAATGCCTTTATACTGCAATTGTGCTACCTTTATGCTGCAATTGTCCTGCCTTTATATTGTGATTGTCCTGCCTTTATGCTGTAATTGTGCCGACTTTATACCGTGATTGTGATGCCTTTAAACTGTAATTGTTCTACATTTATTCTATAATTGTCCTGCCTTTTTGCTGTAATTGTGCAGCCTTTATACCGCGATTGTGATGCCTTTATACCGCGATTGTGATGCCTTTATACCGCAATTGAGATGCCTTTATAACGTGATTTGGTGACTTTTATGCTGCAATTGTCCTGCCTTTATATTGGAATTGCCCGGCCTTTATACTGTGATTGTGCTGCCTATATACAGTGATTGACCTTCATTTATACTGCGATTGTGATGCGTTTATGCCATGATTGTGCTACCTTTATACCGCGACTGCCCTCCCTTTATACCGTGATTGTGCTATTTTTTATGCTGCAAATGTCCTGCTTGTATACTGTGATTGTTCTGCCTTTATACTGTACATTATACCGTGATTGTGATACCCTTATACCGCATTTGAGCTGCCTTTATATCTCGATTGTGCTACCTTTATGCTGCAGTTGCCCTGCCTTTGAACTGTGATTGTCTTTCTCTTTATACTGTCAATGTGCTGCCATTATACTGCGATTGTGATGCCTTTTATATGGTGATTGTGATGCCTTTAAACCATGATTGCGCTGCTTTTAACCCATGATTGTGCTGCGTTTATACCGCAATTGGCCTTCCTGTATACCATGATTGGTGCTACCTTTATACTGTCATTGTGCTTCTATTAAGATTCCAGTGAGCCAGCACCGTCTCCATAAAAATAAGCTCTTTTATTGCATATCAAAAGTTAAGACAGCAAGATGTAGTAGCATGAACAGCGACCGCTCCGCTATTTCGGGTTATCCACCCTTTTTCAAACTGCAAAGCATAACATCTCTGTGCTTCTATTATACCGTGATTGTGCTGCCGGTAAACTGCGATTGTCCTTCCCTCATACAGCGTTGTAATGCCTTTATACCGCGATTATAAAAGCATTGCAGCATAAAGGCGGCAAAATCACGGTATAAAGGCATCACGCCTTTATACCGTGATTTTGCTGCCTTTATACTGCAATTGTCCTGCTTTTATACTGTGATTGTCCTGCCTTTATACTGTAATTGTGCATCCATTATACCGCGATTATGATGCCCTTATTCTACAATTAAGCGTCCTTTATACCACGATTGTGCTACCTTTATGCTGCAATTGTCCTGCCTTTATACTGTGATTGTGTTTCCATTATACCACGATTGTGATGCCCTTATACCGCGAATGTAATGCCTTTATACCGCGAAGTTGCTACCTTTATGCTGCAATTGTCCTGGGCTTTAGGCCCGGTTCACATTAGCGGTTGTTTGCCAAACGGACCGGATGACCTGACCGGATCCGGACCGGATCCGGATCGGAACCGTACGGTTCTGATCCGGATCCGATCCGGATCCGGTCAGGTTGCATCAGGTGGTAATCAGGATGCGATCCGGATCCGTTTGGCAAAGTAACGTAAAAAAAAAAAAAAAATGTTGGGGTCTGGGAGGTCAGCAGAAGGGGGACCTGTGGAATCAGGCCCTCTGCTGTTTAGCACTCACCTCCACCTCCGACATGCTGCCAACATCCTGCCAACACCTCCAGCTCGTGCTGCTCCACTCCGAAATGCTTGCCCATGTGTCCCCAGCCAATATCGCCGCAACAATCCGCATAGGAAGTGGGGTAGAACATCCGGATTTCTCAGCCAGTGTGTTGTGCGGCCTCCGGTTCCCATTTGTTTGTATTGGCCGGATGGTGCAGTCCGGCTCCGCCCCGGATACGGCTGCCGGAGGGGCCGGATGAAAAAATAGCGCATGTTGGAACGGAGGCCGGAGTCCGGATCCGGCCCGGATCCGGTCCGGCTCCGGTTCTGCAGAACGGACCCATGTGAACGGACGCATAGGCTTTAATTGCTATGCCGTGCGTCCGTTCCGTCCGTTCTGCAGGCGGTGCGGCTCCGGCACGGCGATTCCGGAGGGCCACCGCAAGTGTGAACCGGGCCTTATACTGTGATTGTCCTGCCTTTATGCTGCCATTATACTGGAATTGTGATGCCTTTATATCGCGATTGTAATGCCTTTAAACCGTAATTGTTCGACTTTATACCTTGATTGTGCTGCCTTAATACCGCAATGTCCTTCCTTTATACCGAGTTTGTGCTACCTTTATGCTCTGATTGTGCTTCCATTATACCACGATTTTGGTGTTCTTATACCGCAATTGTGATGCCTTTATATTGCGATTGTGGTACCTTTATGCTGCAATCGTCCTTCCTTTATACTATAATTGCCCTGCCTTTATACTGTGATTGTCCTGCCTTTAATCTATGATTGTGCTTCCATTATACCGCAATTGTGATGACCTTATACCACAATTGAGCTGCCTTTATACCGCGATTGTACTACTTTTATGCTGCAATTATCCTTCCTTTATGCTTTGATTGTCCTGCCTTTATTCTGTGATTGGGCTTCCATTATACCACGATTGTGATGGCCTTATACCGCAATTGTGATGCCTTTTTACAGCGATTGCGATACCTTTAAACCTTGATTGTTCTGACTTTATACCGCAATTTTCTTCCTTTATACCACGATTGTGATGCCTTTATTCTGAAATTGTGGTGCCTTTATACTGTGAATTTGCTACCTTTATGTTGCAATTGTCCTACCTTACCACGGTTGTGAAGCCTTTATACCGCAATTGCGCTACCTTTATGCTGCAATTATCCTGCTTTTATACTGTGATTGTCCTGCCTTTATATTGAGATTGCGCTTCCATTATACCGCTATTGTTATGCCCTTATACCGCGAGTGTGATGCCTCTATATTGCAATTGTCCTGCCTTTATACCGCGACTGTCCTTCCTTTATACCGCGATTGTGCTACCTTTATGCTGCAATTGTCCTGCCTTTATACTGTGATTGTCCTGCCTATATGTTGTAATTGTTTTGCCTTTATACCGCGATTGTGATGCCTTTATACCGCAATTGTGATGTGTTTTAACCGTGATAGTGCTGCCTTTATACCGTGATTGTCCTTCCTTTATACCGTGATTGTGATGCCTTTATACTGCGATGAATGCCTTTATTCTGCTATTTTGGTTGCTTTTTGTTACAATTGTCCTGCCTTTATACTGCGATTCTTCTACCTTTATACTGCAATTGTCCTGCCTTTATACCGCGATTCTTCTACCTTTATACTGCAATTGTCCTGCCTTTATACTGTGATGGATGCCTTTATTCTGCGATTTTGGTTGCTTTTTGTTACAATTGTCCTGCCTTTATACTGTGATGGATGCCTTTATTCTGCGATTTTGGTTGCTTTTTGTTACAATTGTCCTGCCTTTATACTGTGATTGTCCTGCCTATATGTTGTAATTGTTTTGCCTTTATACCGCAATTGTGATGCGTTTTAACCATGATTGTGCTGCCTTTATCCCGTGATTGTCCTTCCTTTATACCGCGATTGTGATGCCTTTATACTGCGACAGATGCCTTTATTCTGCGATTTTGGTTGCTTTTTGCTACAACTGATGATGACGATTTTGCGGCCTTTATACCGCGATTGTGCTGCCTTCATACTGTGATTGTCCTTCCTTTTTACTGCGCTTGTACTACCTTTATGCTGTAATTGTCCTGCATTTATACTGTGATTGTCCTACCATTATACTGCAATTGTAATGCCTTTATTCCACGATTGTGCTTCCTTCATGCTGCAATTGTCCTGCCTTTATATTGTGACTGTCCTTCCTACAGTATATACCTTGATTGTGCTTCCATTATACCGCAGTTGTAATGCCTTTATACCGCGATTGTCCTTCCTTTATACTGCAATTGTTCAGCCGTTATATTTTGATTGTGCTGCCTTTATACCGCAATTGTGATGCCTTTAAACCGTGATTGTGCTGCCTTTAAACCATG
This sequence comes from Hyperolius riggenbachi, assembly GCF_040937935.1. Taxonomy (NCBI): domain Eukaryota; kingdom Metazoa; phylum Chordata; class Amphibia; order Anura; family Hyperoliidae; genus Hyperolius; species Hyperolius riggenbachi. The sequence goes on from NC_090652.1 coordinate 214,545,186, forward strand.
ATTGTGCTGCCTTGATACTGCGATTGTCCTTCCTTTATACCGTGCTTTTGCTACCCTTATGGTGCAATTGTCCTGCCTTTATACTGTGTTTGTCCTGCCTTTTTCCCATGATTGTGCTGCCTTTATACCGCGATTGTCCTACCTTTGTGCTTTAATTGTCCTCCCTTTATGCTTCAATTGTCCTCCCTTTATACTGTGACTGTGATTGTGCTGCCTTTATACTGCAATTGTCCAGCCTGTTATATTTTAATTGTGCTGCCTTTATACCACAATTGTAATGCCTTTATTCCACGATTGTGATGCCTTTATACTGTGATTCTTCTACCTTTATGCTTCAATTGCCCTGCCTTTATACTGTAACTGTGATTGTGCTGCCTTTATACTGCAATTGTCCAGCCTTTATATTTTAATTGTGCTGCCTTTATACCGCAATTGTGATGTCTTTATTCCACGATTGTGATGCCTTTATACTGTGATTGTTCTACCTTTATGCTTCAATTGTCCTGCCTTTATACTGTGACTGTGATTGTGCTGCCTTTATACTGCAATTGTCCTGTTTTTATATTTTGATTGTACTGCCTTTATACTGCAATTGTCCAGCCTTTATATTTTGATTGTGCTGCCTTTATACCGTGATTGTGATGCCTTTAAACCACGATTGTGCTACCTTTATTAATAATAATACGCTTGTATAGCGCTTTTCTCCTGTTATACTCAAAGCGCTCAGCCACTATGGGTAGGCTCAAGGGGCCACCCTGCAGTATTAGGAAGTAGAGATGGCCCGAACCTCCGATTTTTGGGTTCGTGAACCGCAATAGACTTCAAAGGGGAGGCGAACTTTGAAAACTAGAAACACTTATGCTGGCCACAAAAGTGATGGAAAAGATGTTTCAAGGGGTCTAACACCTGGAGGGGGGTATGGTGGAGTGGGATGAACGCCAAAAGTCCCGAGGAAAAATCTGGCTTTGAAGCAAAGCAGCGTTTTAAGGGCAGAAATCACATTGAATGCTAAATTGCAGGCCTAAAGTGCTTTAAAACATCTTGCATGTGTAGACATCAATCAGTGAGTGTAATTAGAGTACTTCACACTGACAGACCAAACTCACTGTGTAACGCACCGCAAACAGCTGTTTGTGTAGTGACGGCCGTGCTGGACTGGTGCGCACCATGGCGCGATTGCTCTTTCTCAGTGATATCAGGTAATGTCTGACTACCTTATGAACTTTCAATGGTTCTTTCTCTACCATTGTTAAAGCTTACATCTATTTTTTTTTTATTACATTTTCTGCTGGCGGTTCAGTGCCTATAACGAGAATCTGTTATGGAGGGCAAGTCTGCCATTGCGTGTGACCATGGGTAATGGCCGGGGAATCAGGGTTCGATTCCGGTCCAGAGTGGGGGCCTAAGAACCGGCTACCACCACCACACATCCAAGTGAGGACCCATTTGCTGTATAAGTAATGTACCTGCCCTGACCGTGCTTTGCAGACCAGGCATCTGTGGTCAGATGGACCCTTGACCCAGCGCTGTATGCCAGAGATGACACCAATTGCCTGTAACGAGAATCTGCTATGGAGGGCAAGTCTGTCATTCATTCAACTGTGTAAAACTTTCAATGGTACTTTCTCAGTAGCACGGTGTCCACGGGTAATTGCCGGGGGAATCCTGGTTCGATTCCGGAGTGGGAGCCTAAGAAACGGCTACCACCACCACACATCCAAGGAAGGCAGCAGGCGCTCTGTGGGCAAAGGAGCAGGAACGGCTACCACACATCCAAGGAAGTTCAATGTATCTTGTGCTGCGCTTTACCCTTCACTAAGACCACAGTACATATGTCCACCGATTCCCCTTCCTCTGTGGATCGCTTTATTTGCAGATTACCAATCTGTAACAGTCCATCAATTTTTCAAAATACTGTGATCGCTCCTTCTAATCTCAAAGCATCAATCTCTGCCAGCATTACAAGGAAACACCTTAGGATGGGGAAAAAAAACGTATATGGTGTAGCCTGTTAAAATATCTATTCTATCACCCTTATGTGGCAGGCATTCATAAACATACAAGGTGTGAGAAACACAGAAGGGGACCCACCACCTGCGGGCTCAGGCGCTCCCCCCCCCCCCCCATATATCCCCGCTCACCAGAAATTCGCCTTTAGTCAACAACCAATGTCTGCCACCTGGGCATTTCCTCATGGATAAATCTGCAACCAAACTTAGAGAAATGCACTATGGGTAAAACCAGCTTTAATACTTAGATTAAAAGTAAGTAATGCCCGTACATTAAAACAAAACAATAACAGCGTTGTATATCACCATCCCCTCGGGTAAGGCAGGATTCAGCGTCTCGCGTCTCACCAGCCTTCACGCCGCCTCATAGACTCTGCTCGTATGTCCTGTAGCTCCGCCCTATCGGTTTCGTCATGTCACATGACTCATCAGTGGCAAGGAAGGCAGCAGACATGGCATGCACGTCCCGAGGTAGTGACCAAAAATAACCATACAGGAGGACTTTCTAGGCCCTGCTGTATATGACACTGATCGACTTTACTACCTGTAATGAGAATCTGTTATGGAGGGCAAGTCTGCCATCCATTCAAGTGAAAGGTATGCACTGACTGCCAGGTATAATACAATGTGCAGTCACAGACGCAGTGAAAGGTATGCAGTGACTGCAAACAGCTGTTTGTGTAATAACGGCCATGCTGGACTGGTGCGCACCATGACGAGAGTGCAGGTGATGGTGGCTTTCCAGCCCATATGGTCGCCGGGCTGAGGTAGCTGAATGACAGAACCGTGACTGTCCAGCTGATCAAATTTGGTCTGTCCACAATGAAGCAACGACCTTATTATTGTGGGTGTGCCCTGGTACTGTGAACAATTATGTAATGACTGGTATTACAAATGTGCACCTGTCACACACAGACAGGTACTGGACAGGCACAGTGACACTGCGTGCGCTCACGTAGGTAGGTGGGTGCACAGTGAACAACAGGTAGGTGTATGCAGTGATGGGTAATGTGCACCTGTCACACACACAGGTAGTCACTGAATGTGCTGGCCCTGGCAGTGGCACACACAGTAGGAATTACCAAGGCTGTCTATGCAACACAAGTGTCAGTGGGACACACACAAAAAAATAAATAAAAAATAGATCACAAGAACAAGATTAGCTCTCAAAAGAGCTGTTGTGGGGTGCTTTTTTAGCAATAAGAATCAGCAAGGAGCAAGCTAACGAGCCTACAGGAGCCTAACTAAGCTTTCCCTATGAGAGTCTGCAGCAGCTTTCCCTTCTCTAATTAATGCAGGCACACGAGTGAGTCCAAGGCCTGATGCTGCCTGCCTTTTATAAGGGAGGGGGGAGTGGCTCCAGGAGGGAGTGTAGCCTGATTGGTTACAATGTGCCTGCTGACTGTGATGTAGAGGGTCAAAGTTGACCCTCATGATGCACTATGGGGGCGAACCGAACTTCCAGAAAAGTTTGCAGTTCTCCACGATCGCGAACCCCTGAAGTTCGCCGGGAACCGTTCACCGGCTAACCGTTCGGGCCATCTCTATTAGGAATTATTGCCCAAGGACTTCTTACTGAATAGGTACTGGCACTATTCGAACTCTGGTCTCCGACTCCCATGTCAAAGGCAGAGCCCTTAACCAGTACACTTTCCAGCCACTACTTACACTTTCCAGTCACTACTTACTCTGCAATTGTCCTGCTTTTATACTGTGATTGTGCGTCCATTATACCGTGATGCCCTTATACCACGATTGTAATGCCTTTATACCTCAATTGTGCTGCCTTAAGGGCCCATTCACACTTACAATCGCAGAACGCCTGCGGGAGTGATTTTCCCGCGATTAGCGCGGAAAAATCACTGGACACTGCGGCGGTTTTGGAGCGATCGCGATTAGCGTGCTATGCACGCTAATCACGATCGCAAATCGCGGAACGCTCGTCGCCGGCAAACCGCTGCATGCAACGCGGTTGCGGTTATCGCTAACCGCAACCGCGGCAGTGAGAACACGGCCACTGGCTACAATGTGTAGCGGTTCTTGCAGAACCGCTAGCGGTTTGCCGCGAGCGGGAATCGTGCGATTCCCGCTCAGGTGTGAATGGGCCCTTATGCTGCAATTGTTATGCCTTTTTACTCTGACTGTGATTGTGCTGCCTTTGTACTGCAATTATCCATCCTTTATATTTTGATTGTGCTGCCTTCATACCGTGATTGTGATGCCTTTATATAGCGATTGTGATGACTTTAAACCGTGATTGTACTGCTTTTATACCGCGATTGTGCTACCTTTATGCTGCAATAGTCCTGCCTTTATATTGTGATTGTGCTTCCATTGTATCCTGGAACCAATCGTACCTGTCTGGACATTATTTTACCGTCTACTACAATACTAACTCCTGTCAACGCCCGCTGTCTGTTGGTCAGTGTTGCCAACCTTTCACGTTATTTTTTACTGACAAATACCTTAAAATTTACTGACAAAAGGTTTTTTTTACTGACAAAACCCCCTGCGCCGCTCGCCGAAAAAATGGGCGTGGCCACGCAACAGAATGTGGGCGTGGTCATGGGTGGGGCCAAATATACATGATTTTAATATTGCTGTGAAAGGTCTGCCAGGGAAGTTTGAGCTCTGCCATAGTGTTTCCCCCCCTTCCCCCAAAATACATGTAATCTTACAGCATTTCACCAAATATCCACGTAATCTGTCAGAGGTTCTTCCAAAATACAGATAATATGGCAGTGGTTCCTAAAAAATAGATGTAATCTGGCAGCAGCGAAGCGATTCCCCCAACATACACATAATCTGGCAGCAGTTCCCCAAAATACATTTAATCTGACAGCAGTGGTTCCCCAAAAATAGGTAGCCCCAGGTCTATAGGTGTCCCCAGAATAGGTGGCCAGGGGTATAGATGTCCCCAGAACAGGTAACCGGGGGGAGAGATGTCCTCAGAACAGGTAGCCAGGGGTATATGTGCCCAGTATATGTAGGCAGGGGTACAGGGCTGGTTCTAGACTGGCACATATGAGGGGGCAGTCAAATGGGTAGGGGGCAACATGTTCAAGGAAATTTGCGGCGACTAAAGTGGGCATGGCAAGTAAATGCACATAATGAGAGACAGAGTTTCACCAGTAAATGCACATAAGAGACAGCCTTTCACCAGTAAATGCACGTAATGACAGACAGATTTTCACCAGTAAATGCACATAAGAGACCGCCTTTCACCAGTAAATGCACGTAATGAGACAGCTTTTCACCAGTAAATGCACGTAATGAGAGACAGCTTTTCACCAGTAAATGAACATAAGAGACAGCTTTTCACCAGTAAATGCACATAATAGACAGCTTTTCACCAGTAAATGCACATAATAAGAGACAGCTTTGCACCAGTAAATGCACATAATAAGAGACAGCTTTTCACCAGTAAATGCACATAAGAGACAGCTTTTCACTAGTAAATGCACATAAGAGACAGCTTTTCACCAGTAAATGCACATAATGGCAAACAGCCAGTGTCCTCAGTATATGTAGCCAGCAGATATATGTGCCCAGTATATGTAGCCAGAGGTATATGTCCCCAGTATATGTAGGCAGGGTTATATGTGCCCAGTATATGTAGCCAAGGTTATATGTGCCCAGTATATGTAGCCAGGGTTATATGTGCCCAGTAGATGTAGCCAGGGTTATATGCGCCCAGTAGATGTAGCCAGAGGTATATGTGCCCAGTAGATTTAGCCAGAGGTATATGTGCCCAGTAGATGAAGCCAGAGGTATATGTGCCCAGTAGATGTAGCCAGAGGTATATGTGCCCAGTAGATGTAGCCAGGGTTATATGTGCCCAGTAGATGTAGCCAGAGGAATATGTGCCCAGTAGAGTTAGCCAGGGTTATATGTCCCCAGTAGATGTAGCCAGAGGTATATGTGCCCATGGGTAGCCAGGGTTATATGTGCCCAGTAGATGTAGCCAGGGTTATATATATGTGCCCAGTAGATGTAGTCAGGGTTATATGTGTCCAGTAGATGTAGCCAGAGGTATATGTGCCCATGGGTAGCCAGGGTTATATGTGCCCAGTAGATGTAGCCAGAGGTATATGTGCCCAGTAGATGTAGCCAGGGTTATATGTGCCCAGTAGATGTAGCCAGGGTTATATATATGTGCCCAGTAGATGTAGCCAGGGTTATATGTGGCCAGTAGATGTAGCCAGGGTTATATATATATATGCCCAGTAGATGTAGCCAGAGGTATATGTGCCCAGTAGATGTAGCCAGGGTTATATGTGCCCAGTAGATGTAGCCAGAATGTATATGTGCCCAGTAGATGTAGCCAGATGTATATGTGCCCAGTAGATGTAGCCAGAGGTATATATGTGCCCAGTAGATGTAGCCAGAGGTATATATGTGCCCAGTAGATGTAGCCAGAGGTATATGTGCCCAGTAGATGTAGCCAGGGTTATATGTGCCCAGTAGATGTAGCCAGAGGTATATGTGCCCAGTAGATGTAGCCAGAGGTATATGTGCCCAGTAGATGTAGCCAGATGTATATGTGCCCAGTAGATGTAGCCAGGGTTATATGTGCCCAGTAGATGTAGCCAGGGTTATATGTGCCCAGTAGATGTAGCCAGGGTTATATATGCCCAGTAGATGTAGCCAGAGGTATATGTGCCCAGTAGATTTAGCCAGAGGTATATGTGCCCAGTAGATGTAGCCAGAGGTATATATGTGCCCAGTAGATGTAGCCAGAGGTATATGTGCCCAGTAGATGTAGCCAGGGTTATATGTGCCCAGTAGATGTAGCCAGGGTTATATGTGCCCAGTAGATGTAGCCAGGGTTATATGCGCCCAGTAGATGTAGCCAGAGGTATATGTGCCCAGTAAATTTAGCCAGGGTTATATGTGCCCAGTAGATGTAGCCAGAATGGATATGTGCCCAGTAGATGTAGCCAGAGGTATATGTGCCCAGTAGATGTAGCCAGGGTTATATGTGGCCAGTAGATGTAGCCAGGGTTATATATATATGCCCAGTAGATGTAGCCAGAGGTATATGTGCCCAGTAGATGTAGCCAGGGTTATATGTGCCCAGTAGATGTAGCCAGAATGTATATGTGCCCAGTAGATGTAGCCAGATGTATATGTGCCCAGTAGATGTAGCCAGAGGTATATATGTGCCCAGTAGATGTAGCCAGAGGTATATATGTGCCCAGTAGATGTAGCCAGAGGTATATGTGCCCAGTAGATGTAGCCAGGGTTATATGTGCCCAGTAGATGTAGCCAGAGGTATATGTGCCCAGTAGATGTAGCCAGATGTATATGTGCCCAGTAGATGTAGCCAGGGTTATATGTGCCCAGTAGATGTAGCCAGGGTTATATGTGCCCAGTAGATGTAGCCAGGGTTATATATGCCCAGTAGATGTAGCCAGAGGTATATGTGCCCAGTAGATGTAGCCAGAGGTATATATGTGCCCAGTAGATGTAGCCAGAGGTATATGTGCCCAGTAGATGTAGCCAGGGTTATATGTGCCCAGTAGATGTAGCCAGAGGAATATGTGCCCAGTAGAGTTAGCCAGGGTTATATGTCCCCAGTAGATGTAGCCAGAGGTATATGTCCCCAGTATATGTAGGCAGGGTTATATGTGCCCAGTATATGTAGCCAAGGTTATATGTGCCCAGTATATGTAGCCAGGGTTATATGTGCCCAGTAGATGTAGCCAGGGTTATATGCGCCCAGTAGATGTAGCCAGAGGTATATGTGCCCAGTAGATTTAGCCAGAGGTATATGTGCCCAGTAGATTTAGCCAGAGGTATATGTGCCCAGTAGATGTAGCCAGAGGTATATGTGCCCAGTAGATGTAGCCAGGGTTATATGTGCCCAGTAGATGTAGCCAGAGGAATATGTGCCCAGTAGAGTTAGCCAGGGTTATATGTCGCCAGTAGATGTAGCCAGAGGTATATGTGCCCAGTAGATGTAGCCAGGGTTATATATATGTGCCCAGTAGATGTAGTCAGGGTTATATGTGTCCAGTAGATGTAGCCAGAGGTATATGTGCCCATGGGTAGCCAGGGTTATATGTGCCCAGTAGATGTAGCCAGAGGTATATGTGCCCAGTAGATGTAGCCAGAGGTATATGTGCCCAGTAGATGTAGCCAGGGTTATATGTGCCCAGTAGATGTAGCCAGGGTTATATGTGCCCAGTAGATGTAGCCAGGGTTATATGTGCCCAGTAGATGTAGCCAGGGTTATATGTGCCCAGTAGATGTAGCCAGGGTTATATGTGCCCAGTAGATGTAGCCAGGGTTATATGTGCCCAGTAGATGTAGTCAGGGTTATATGTGTCCAGTAGATGTAGCCAGAGGTATATGTGCCCATGGGTAGCCAGGGTTATATGTGCCCAGTAGATGTAGCCAGAGGTATATGTGCCCAGTAGATGTAGCCAGAGGTATATGTGCCCAGTAGATGTAGCCAGGGTTATATGTGCCCAGTAGATGTAGCCAGGGTTATATGTGCCCAGTAGATGTAGCCAGGGTTATATGTGCCCAGTAGATGTAGCCAGGGTTATATGTGGCCAGTAGATGTAGCCAGGGTTATATATATATGCCCAGTAGATGTAGCCAGAGGTATATGTGCCCAGTAGATGTAGCCAGGGTTATATGTGCCCAGTAGATGTAGCCAGAATGTATATGTGCCCAGTAGATGTAGCCAGATGTATATGTGCCCAGTAGATGTAGCCAGAGGTATATATGTGCCCAGTAGATGTAGCCAGAGGTATATATGTGCCCAGTAGATGTAGCCAGGGTTATATGTGCCCAGTAGATGTAGCCAGAGGTATATGTGCCCAGTAGATGTAGCCAGATGTATATGTGCCCAGTAGATGTAGCCAGGGTTATATGTGCCCAGTAGATGTAGCCAAGGTTATATGTGCCCAGTATATGTAGCCAGGGTTATATGTGCCCAGTAGATGTAGCCAGGGTTATATGTGCCCAGTAGATGTAGCCAGGGTTATATATGCCCAGTAGATGTAGCCAGGGTTATATGTGCCCAGTAGATGTAGCCAGGGTTATATATGCCCAGTAGATGTAGCCAGAGGTATATGTGCCCAGTAGATTTAGCCAGAGGTATATGTGCCCAGTAGATGTAGCCAGAGGTATATATGTGCCCAGTAGATGTAGCCAGGGTTATATATGCCCAGTAGATGTAGCCAGAGGTATATGTGCCCAGTAGATGTAGCCAGAGGTATATGTGCCCAGTAGATGTAGCCAGGGTTATATGTGCCCAGTAGATGTAGCCAGAGGTATATGTGCCCAGTAGATGTAGCCAGGGTTATATGTGCCCAGTAGATGTAGCCAGGGTTATATATATGTGCCCAGTAGATGTAACCAGGGTTATATGTGCCCAGTAGATGTAGCCAGGGTTATATGTGCCCAGTAGATGTAGCCAGAGGTATATGTGCCCAGTAGATGTAGCCAGGGTTATATGTGCCCAGTAGATGTAGCCAGAATGGATATGTGCCCAGTAGATGTAGCCAGAGGTATATGTGCCCAGTAGATGTAGCCAGAGGTATATGTGCCCAGTAGATGTAGCCAGAGGTATATGTGCCCAGTAGATGTAGCCAGAGGTATATATGTGCCCAGTAGATGTAGCCAGAGGTATATGTGCCCAGTAGATGTAGCCAGGGTTATATGTGCCCAGTAGATGTAGCCAGGGTTATATGTGCCCAGTAGATGTAGCCAGGGTTATATGTGCCCAGTAGATGTAGCCAGGGTTATATGTGCCCAGTAGATGTAGCCAGAGGTGTATATGTGCCCAGTAGATGTAGCCAGATGTATATGTGCCCAGTAGATGTAGCCAGATGTATATGTGCCCAGTAGATGTAGCCAGAGGTATATACGTGCCCAGTAGATGTAGCTAGATGTATATGTGCCCAGTAGATGTAGCCAGGGTTATATGTGTGTGAATGTGTGGCTGGCAGTGGCAGGCGGCAGCGAGCGGAACTTACCTGCGTCTTCTCTCGTCGCCGGCGCGGGATGATCTGCCGCTACTCTGGTCTGGTCCAGACCAGAGCAGCAGAACTTCCGGCGCAGGAGCGAGACGGAAGGTAAGTCCCGCCCGCTGCCAAACGCCACTGCCAGACAGATCAGGAGGGGGACAGTCAGCGAGGGAGGGAGAGCACGAAGGTGAGAGAAGGGGGGGGGGAGATTGCCCCCCTTCTCCACCGCTGCCCACAGCTCTCCCTCCACTGCGCTGCTGTCCTCCTGCAACAGAGCGGGCGGCCAATAGGCCGCCCTTTTACGGACGCTGCTCAATTCCTTACGGAATTCACGGGCAGGGTAATTTGTATAAAAAATTACGGGCTGCCTGTAAATTTACGGGCGGTTGGCAACACTGCTGTTGGTGTACCACAATGCTCCGTCTTGGACCTTTCTCTTCTCCATTTGCTCTCATGGCCTAGGACAATTTATAAACTATTTTGCTTTTCAATATCACCTCTATGCTAATGACACCAAAATCTATTTCTCAGTCCGTGACCTCTCTACGCTAATATCTGGAGGCCCTGGCTCCTAAGGCCTGAAACACACTGCAGAGAGCTTTTGGATCCATCAGCACTGCGTTTGCATAAAAAAACCCCGCTCAAATTGACTTGCATAAAAATTGCTACAAAATCGCTGTGATTTTTTTTTTTTTTAAATTTGTGATTTTGGCGATTTGGCCGCATTTTTACCACAGTTTTTCTGCAAGTCGATGGGAGCATTTTTTAAAAATGCAAATGCAGTTCTGGTGGATCAAAAAGCGCTATGCAGTATGTCTCAGGACCAAGGGCCTGTACACAATGGCTGCGTTGCACTGCATTTTTTCAACCGCAAAGACTTTTTAAAAAAAAAAAAAAAATTGTGATGAACTGTACACAGTGGTGCAATGTGATGTTAGAAAATCGCAGTGACTTCAGTGCTTTTTGATCATTGCATTTGAAAAATCGCATATAAAACAGTGATGCGACTGCATTGTGCTTTTTTCAAGGTCAAGTCCCAGGAGACCTTGCAACAGCCTGTTGAAGTACTTCTAGCCAATCACCAATAACAAGAAAAACACAAGTGCATTGAAAAACGCAGGCTAAAATGCATCTCAAAAATGCAAGTATGGTCAGTGTTTATAGGTCCTTATATCCGTTACATTGCTGCTAATATTGTAAAAGGAACGTTTTGTTGTTCGGTGGTGAAAACAACGAATTACAAGGATTAATGGCAAATTTTATTTGAATTTATTTACCTTGTTTATTTTCCTCGTTGTTTCTAGCAGAAATGCCCAAATGAGTTTATAACCCGTATCGATGAGTTTGTCAGTAGTTCCCACCTCAACCACTAGAGGGTAGGCTACATTTACTTTGTACGGAAATACAACACGGCACCGGAGTGAAGTCTCCCAACCTCCTCTTCCCTTTTTCCTGCTCGTTCACAGTATCATAGCAGGCAGTGGCTAGCAGCATATCAGCAATGGCTACCCGACTCCGGCTGCTCGGAAGATCCCTGCAACAACTGAACAGCTTCTCCAAGCATGTCTTCTGCGCAAGAGCTGCTGTGTGTGCTGGCAGCACCCGGTGAGACTATTGCCTGTCTGACGCTGTTGTTTATCTGCACTGACATTGACACCTTTCACATGGAGGTCTAGAAATCCTGTTTCATATACTGCTGTCTATAACTGCCCTCCTCCTAATGTTTTCTATCATATGGCTTTTGCTAACTTAATGTGAAATCATTTTTATTTGGTAAGTCTTGCATTAAACGTTTAAAGGGGACCTGAGGTGAGAGGGATATGGAGGCTGCCATATTTATTTCCTTGTAAACAATGCCAGATGCCTGGCAGCCCTGTTGATCTTCTGGCATAAAAGTAGTGTCTAAGTCAAACCCCTGGAACAAGCATATCCAGGAAAAATCCAGGAGTCAGCTGAATCAGAGTACCCGATCGGCTGCATGCTTGTTCAGGGTCTATTGCTAAAAGTATTAGAGACACATGATCAGGAAGACTGCCAGGCAGTGGTTGTTGTTTAAAAGGAAATAAATATGGCAGCTTCCATACCACTCTCGCCTTGGGTTCCCTTTATGTAGGTGCAGACATTTGTGCACTAGGTAAAGCCACTAGTAATATATCAGCAATATGACCAATATTTTACTATTAGGCACTGAATAATGCTGATAGAATATTGGTAAGTTTACTGATATTGTACTATTCTATCTAACTTTCCTCCCATGCTAACCCTCTACACTATCTGCTATCTTAATCATGTAAACACCTTGCAGTAAGACTGAAAGTCACTGACACATAAGCAGATTGCAGCACTTTTTCTATCTTGCCCTTTCATGCCTGTGAACTTTGTCCCACTTTCTTGCAGGGTAGAAGCCTAGATGCATGTAATCACTGCTTAATTCCTTGGCTGCAATGAAATATACACAACAATCACCCAGTTGTGGATATAAAGCATTTACATGTTCTCCATATTTAGATGAAAGTATTTTTTTCAAACTTTTTATGTAAAGAAAACAGAACAAAAAGACATGAGCAAATGTGGTCACTGCATGTAGAAGAAACGAACGTAATAACATATATCATCATGGAGTTCAAGAAGCATCAACATACAATAGACAAATAACAGGTTGGGATAACAGGAGCTTAAAGGGGCACTACAGCGAATAACTGTAAAGTTTAACAAACGTACAAAAAAGTAAATTTTTTTCCAGAGTAAAATGAGCCATAAATTACTTTTCTCCTATGTTGCTGTCACTTACAGTAGGTAGTAGAAATCTGCCAGAAGTGACAGGTTTTGGACTAGCCCATCGTTTTATAGGGGATTCTCAGGGATTTATTTATTTTCAAAAGCACTTAGGGCTCTTTCACATCAGACAACGCGTGCAGGAGCCGTTCTCCTGCACACGTTGATAGCCTGCGGCGTGTCGTCTGGTATCTGCGGTGCGACGCAATCAGCGGCGGTAGCTATTCATTGAACCCGACGGAAAACGCTGGCCCCTGGGTGCGTTGGAGGAAAAACTGCGCCTGGGTGCGTTGGAACCGCAACGTACCAAAACGCAGCGTCGGGTGTGAAAGGTAAAATGAAAGTCTATGGACTTTCATCTTACCTTGGTTAACGCAAGCTTTAGCATTGCGTTTAAAACGCTGAAAATCTGCGCATATGTGAAAGAGCCCTGAGTGAATGGCAGTTGCTCTGTCCAACTGCCAAAAAACTGTGTAGCGAGCAGGGAAGCTGGCCCGCATCATTGTTTAAAGAGACACTATTATGATTTGTATGTGTAGTACAGCTAAGAAATAAAACATTAAGATCAGATACATCAGTCTAATTGTTTCCAGTACAGGAAGAGTTAAGAAACTCCAGTTATCTCTATGCAAACAAGCCATTAACTCTCCGACTAAGTCATGGAGAGGGCTGTTATCTAACTTTTATTATCTCAACTGTAAGTGAACTGTTTACTTTTTCTCTGCTAGAGGAGAGGTCATTACTTCAGACTGCTCTGAAAGACTCATTTTGAATGCTGAGTGTTGTGTAATCTGCACATATTATAGAATGATGCAATGTTAGAAAAAACACTATATACCTGAAAATAAAAGTATGAGAATAATTTCTTTGCTGCTAATCTTCTAGTAATTATTCATAGTACACAACCAATTCACTATATCATATTTTTTTTTTCGCTTCAGTGTCTCTTTAAATCCTTTTTCGGGAATATCTTTTTAAAAAATAAAAGCCTTGCTGAGAATCCCCTATGAAGAGATGGACTAGTCCAAAACCTGTCACTTCTGTCAGATTTCTACTCCCTACTGTAAGCAACAGCAACATAGGAGAAAAGTAATTTATGGCTCATTTTACTCTGGAAAAAAATTACTTCTTTATTGTATATGTTTGCACATATTTTAAAGTTTACAGTTTTTCGCTGTAGTGCCCCTTTAAAGGTGGCCATACATCAGGTGACTTGGTGGCCGATCGACCAGCCGATTCAATTATTATAATCAGAATCGGATGAAAATCTCAGAGCCGGGACAACACAGAGGCCGGAGAGGCGGGAGCCTCTGAGCGGCAGGTCATCAGGTCAAGATAGGGCGCTTTCAAAGACATTCCAATTCTCAGACAGTTAAGGAGAAAAAAGGTTGTTTTTTTCCACTGTCCTGCAAGACACAGCTAAGGGAGGGGAGATAAAAAGCTCTTTGCACAGTTGTTCTGAAAGAGTGCACCTAATAAGGAGTCGTACTTAGTTTAGACAGTAAGATTGGTAGACAGTTCCTTGTTTGTTTTTTTTAACTCTTCTTAGCTGACTTCTGTCAGTGATGTCATCCAGCTGCTCCCCCAGGAAGCTGCCCGGTCAAGCATGGCTGGCTGATGGAGAATGGAATTCTAATGGCCCATACTCACGGCCAACTGTTTTTGCCTGTCGCCAGCACACGTGAGCGTGTGCGCGACAGGCCGGCGACAGCTCGTCGCCAGGTCCCTCCGCATACACACGGCGGAGGGACCTTTCAACTGATGCAGCGGAAGCTGTCGCTGTTGCTCCTCCCCTCGCCGGAAGCCCTATCTTGTTGCTGTCGCTAGTCCGCGTACTCATGCGGACTAGCGACAGTTGCGGCGGCGACTGTCGCCAGGCGATTGAGCAGTTCAATCGCCTGGCGACATCAGCGACGAGCGACAGTTCGGGGTGCACGCCCGTGCAACGCTGCATACTCACGGGCGACCTGTCGCCGCAACGCGCGCGCCGCGTGTTGCGGCGACAATTGTAGCCCGTGAGTATGGGCCATTACACAGAAGGCATTTATGTGAGAGAGAAGCCCTGCGCCCTTCCTCCATCCTGAACCTGTACTCTGGAAGTGAGGGAGACAGGCTGTAAAGCCATTTAGCCTTCTGTGCTTCTCCCTACCCCCCTTCACTCCCAGTACTGATAAGACAAGACAAGACAAATAAGGACGTGGACTTAATAAAATGACACTGCAGTGTGCTAATGTTACCATGCTAGAGTAAAGGCAGCCATACATCTAGAGATGATGGGCAGATTTCACCAAGAGACAAATCTCTCTCTTATCCAATCTGATTAGAGAGAGATCTGTCAAGTGCCCATACACCTCAGACCGATTCCCCATCGATTTTAGCATGACATCTCTTGGGAATCAGAGGAGTCCCCTGCTTCTGCTGCATCCGCCACCACCCCCTAGTGTATAAATGTGCCCCCAGTGTGTATTTATACATAACCTGTCCTGTGTTGCCCACCGTGCTGTGCCCATACGTCTTCAGCTCCTCCATTTGCGCTTCACACGCCGCTGGCATTTAGCACACGTGACAACACACATCCATCATACACTATATGCTGGTGGCATGTGAGCCACAAATGGAACAGGAAGAAGCTGAAGACGGATGGGCACCGTGTGGTATAAACAACACAGGACCGGTAATGTATAAATGCACACATTGGGGCACATTTATACATTTGGGGGAACAGCACCAGGTTTTTTGTCGCATCCATCACTCGCACCACTTTACAAAGTACATAGTCATGTCACTGACTGCCCTCTGATGAGCTCACTTTCTATTCTCTGCCAAAGTCATAATCTAATCTTCCACCATATTATTATTATGTATTTATATAGCACTGACATCTTCTGCAGCACTGTAGAGAGTACATAGTCATGTCACTGACTGTCCTCAGAGGCACTCACAATCTAATCTCTGTCATAGCCTAATGTTCTAACATATTATTATTATGTATTTATATTGCACTGACATCTTCTGCAGCATGTTACAGAGTACATAGTCATGTCACTGACTATCCTCAGAGGAGCTCACAATCCAATCCTACCATAGTCATAGTGTAATGTTCTACCATATTGTTATTATGCATTTATATAGCACTGACATCTTCTGCAGCACATTACAGAGTACATAGTCATGTCACTGACTATCCTCAGAGGAGCTCACAATCTAATCCCTGCCATAGCCATAGACTAATATTTTCACTATAGGATTGTTTGGGGGAGACCAGTTGACTTGTATGTTTTTGTACCAGTATGTTTTGAAGATGTAGGAGAATATGAAGTATCTGAATGAAATCTGGGGGAACTTATACCTGGCTTCCTATATTGGGGGAACCTATACCTCGAGTGATACTGGGGGCCCCTATACCTGTACCTGGCTCCTTAACCAGGGGGCACCTATACCTGGCTACCTAAAACTCATAGCAAAAAAGACTTCAAATGATCTCCAGTACTGTGATGATTACTGTAGGAAGTCCTGTGGAGCAGCTCACTATATACACCAGCCGGTAAAGAGGAACAATAACTGAGATCTGAGATGTGGCCGATGAAAGGGGGGGGGGGGCGCACTTGGGCAGCTCAGCCTCTGTTGGTGATGGACCTTTTCCCGGCCCTGGAAAATCGGTGCCTCCAAGTGCGTGCCTGACCGACAATACAACCAATTTCGGGTCGAAAGGGGGTGGACATTAAACATTAGGGCAGACAGTGTCAGGTTGGTGTGGTAGTCGGATGCAGAGTCACAATACCCATTTCTGATCCATATCAGCATGAAATTGATCGGGCATCAGCTTGCGGTGTATGGACAGCTGACAGATTTGTCTCTTGTCTCTGCCCATCATTGCTAGATGTATGGGTACCTTAATTTTGTGGTCTGCTCTCAAGGTATCCAAACATATAGAAATTTTGGCTGCTGATTGACCAAGAGATAGATCTCTTTCTGATTGGAGAGAGATCTGTTGGCCACCATAAACCGCAGACTGATTCCCAATCAATTTTAGAAAGGAATCTTTTGTGAATTGGCCTTGTTATACTGCCCTGTTGCACTTTCCCCCCTAATGTTGTATGTCCCCGTCTCGTCCACCCTAGTGCCTGTGCAGTTATACTTTACCTGTATACAGTGTTCTCCCCAGGCTTAATTAGGTGGGCGGGCCGCCCGGGTGTTTTGAAACCCCGCCCGCCTGTTGGTATGCACTTGCGTAGCTAGCAAATGTCACTGCTGTAATCTGCAGGCAGGAGCACTCCATAGCCTGCTATCAATCAGCGCTCGGCTGGGGCACGGAAGCAAAAGCCATCGCTTTACAGTGCAGGAGCGCTCCTCTGCCTGGGTGACCTCACCTTCCTAGTGGAGCTGTGATTGGCTGGGCGGGTTGTAAGGGGCGGGACTTGGGCAGCACGATGACCATCAGACATAACAGCAGCCATCCGCATGCACATGCTGGCAGGCTAATGCTGTGTGACTTGAGGCTGGGGAGAGAGCCTGGGGCTGCAGGCAGACTCTTACTCCCCAGCAAATACGGACTTGTTTCCTCTGCCCTGGGCTGGGTGCATGAATGTCAGCAGCCAGTCCCATCCTCTCCAGGCAGCTCCGAGGCTGAGTCACATGTGATCGGGCAGTGCAGGGCACGGAGTTCTGCCGCCCCGCCCCCTGTTTCCCGGCTGCTTGACTTCAACACACACGCTCTTCTGATGTGGTGGGGAGAACAAGTTGTAAACTCTGCAGATAAGTAATGATCTCCCTTCCACAGGATGAGATCTCTGCTATTGTCCTCTAACCAGCAGGAGCACGTTTTATCTGATTTTTCAGCTTGCTGGTTAGTCTGTGCCTCTCGGATTTACAAGCCCTACTCCATAGAGCCAAATGAATCCATGCCATGCACTGATGAGGATCAAACAATCCGAAACAGTCTGTATGCATGTTGGATTATTTTGGCTCTGTACATATTAACAAGCTGACACATCATTGCATTCCAGCGGTTCTGGAGGTGTGTTTAGCTTCTAAGGGTACAATGGTTAATTTGCATATATTCAGCAGTGGTGCCTGGGAGACATCTCGAGCTCACTCCAACCTGAATTATCGCAAATTCTTTCTGTTTTAGGAAAGCAAACTTTTGTTTTTCTTAACATCTTAGTAAGGGGGCTTTTAGGACCATTGTAGTCCCTTACACACCCCAATGAGTTCTGGGTCACCATGAGCTTGCTGGTTAGTCTGTGCCTCTCGGATTTACAAGCCCTACTCCATAGAGCCAAATTAATCCATGCCATGTACTGATGAGGATCAAACAATCCGAAACAGTCTGTATGCAGCGCTGCGTAATATGTTGGCGCTATATAAATCTAATAAATAATAATAATAATAATAATAATAATAATATGCATGTTGGATTATTTTGGCTCTGTACATATTAACAAGCTGACACATCATTGCATTCCAGCGGTTCTGGAGGTGTGTTTAGCTTCTAAGGGTACAATGGTTAATTTGCATATATTCAGCAGTGGTGCCTGGGAGACATCTCGAACTCACTCCCACCTGAATTATCGCAAATTCTTTCTGTTTTAGGAAAGCAAACTTTTGTTTTTCAGCTTGTGAGAGGGCAGGGAGCTGTCAAGCTAGGGGACGTGATAAAACAAACATGACTGCATTGACCTGCAATTTAGATTAGCTGACTTGGAGGGGATGGAGGCTGCTGCTGCTGACTCGTTTCTGTCTCAATCCCGTATTATTATTATTATTATTATTTGGTATTTATATAGCACAAACATCTTCTGCAGTGCTGTACAGAGTATATTGTCTTGTCATTTAACTGTCCCTTAAGGCAGCCATACACTGGTCGATGTGCCATCAGATCGACCAGCTGACAGATCCCTATCTGATCGAATCTGATCAGATAGGGATCGTATGGCTGCCTTTACTGCAAACAGATTGTGAATCGATTTCAGCCTGAAACCGATCACAATCTGTTCAGCTGCTCCTGCCGCCTGTCCTCCCCCCGCGCATACATTACCTGACGCTGGCTCCCGGGCATCTTCTCCACGCTGCACCGCTCTGTTCTTGCTCCATCTCGGCGCTTCCTGTGTCACTCCGTGACCAGGAAGTTCAAATAGAGCGCCCTCTATTTGAACTTCCTGGGTCACTGCAGTGACCCAGGAAGCGCCGGGATGGAGCGGGTGCAGCGCTGAGAAGATGCGGAGAAGACGCCCGGGAGCCCGCATCAGGTAATGTATATTTCATCGGATCGGCCGCCGCTAGCGACGCGCACTTTACCCGCGGGCGATCGAGGGTAATTTCCCGCACGGCGCGATCGACGGACCGATCCGATTTCGGGAGGAAATCGGATCGTCGGCGGCGTTTACCGCGAACGATTGGCAGCAGATTCGATCCCAGGATCGAATCTGCTGTCGAAACGGCCGGGAATCGGGCCAGTGTATGGCCACCTTTAGAGCGGCTCACAATCTAATTCCTACCATAGTCATTTGTCATATGTATGTATCATGTAGTGTATGTTTTGTAGTCTAGTGCCAATTTAGGGGGGTGGGGCAATTAACTTATCTGTGTGGTTTTAGGATGTGGGAGGAAACCGAAGTGCCCGGAGGAAACCCACACAGACACTGAGAGAACATACAAACTTGTAGATGGTGCCCTGGCTGGCATTCAAACGGGGGACCCAGCGCTGCAAGGAAAGAGTGCTAACCACTACGTCACCATGATGCCCAAACCAGTCTCCCCATGAAATGCAACTGTAACACCCATTTGTAGTGTTCTTCCCAAACTCTTTAAGACAGTTGCTTCACCTGGCTAATTTTGAGGAGCACCTGGCTCGACTCCTCATTCTCCTCCTTATACTGTAAGGGGGAAAAAAATCCCCCCCTCGCAACTCGCACACCACCCGGCTACTTTTTCATGCCACCCGGCTGGAAAAAAATTCTGGGGAGAACACTGTGTATACTTTACCTGTTCTTCCGCATTTGCACCCCCACGTGGTTGCCAGCGTTATAGCATGTGGGGCGCATGTGATATCACACACATGCTATACGCTGGTGGTCGGGCCTGTATGCAGTAGTCACTCAGCGTGAAGGGCAGACAAAGAATAACTGCAAGGACATTGGGAGGGACATAAAACAGTAGGGGAGACAGTGCTGGGGGTTCCGTTATGTTCGTCGCTTGTCCCGATATCGCACACTGTTATTGCCGCACACTTGATCAAGCATGTCGGACTGAGGTTTTCTAGCATGTCTGATCTGTACATGCAGTCGGTTTTGCCCTGAAATTGGTTGCGGCCTGAAATTGGTTGCATTATCGATCATGCATGCTCTTGGCAGCTGATTTTCGTTCAATTATTATTATGGATTCAGATGGTCGATTGGCCACCAAGTCGAGTGAAGTATAGGCACCTTTAGGGAGCATATGGCAGAGATAAGGGGTCTGGCCCAGTAAGTTCAACAGGAAGGACAGTATCCTGGGGTATGACCAAGTGGGCCCAGTATTCCATGGAAGTAGTTTTATGGGTTCATCACTTTGGTTAGCAGAGTGCCGACCTGTTGCATACTTTTCTTGTATTATGGTTAGGGAAAACAGTGATGGCAAGAGATTTGATATCTGTGGGCCCTTTTACACAAAGTGCACAGGAAGCACATATTACCTCATTAACGTTTCTATATCGGAACCCATCACACCTGCCTGTGAAAGCCACAGAGTAATATCATTACATCATGTTACTATGCAATGATGTTGTCCTTTGCTACACATTAGACTTAGTGTGAAAGGCCCCTAAAACCAATGAATACCAATTTTCATAACACTATTAATAAAACACCACGGACCAAAAGGTTTTTTTTTGTTTTTTGCATTCCAAAGTTCTTTTCACCTTATTCAATTGGTGATGAACAGTTAAGCTCTACATGCCATCAAACACCCCAGAATGGTATTTTCTGTTTTTGTTTCTAGTTTTTTTAATTTTGTGAATTTTCTTTGTAAAAAATAAACAAATTAAAATCTATGTGGTCTTCCCTCCCAGGCCTCATTTAACGCCTTGTCAGCCCATGCAAGCTGCAGGGGTGAACTTACCATGCATCCAACTGAATAACATTATTCAGATGACAAAATCTAGGGGGCGGCGTTTGGACAAACAGTTTGGGCAACCTGGTGCCTGCCACCTCTCCACTCTCCCGCCCGCCTACTTGGTGCACACACATCTCAGAATCCCTGTTTGCCCATTGGCCCTTCCCTATGACAGCTTTGACACGGGCATCTTTGGCATGCGACCAACCAGGCGGTGACTGGTAAACCACAGCTGCATGCTTCTTGCTAACTGGTGCCTATGGTCTCGAGGGTGGGACCACAGCACTGTCATTGGACCAATCACAGCACTGGATCAGTAGCAGTGACATTTGATACCTCACTGTGACAGCTCAGAGTGAATCTACAGGGTGGGCCATTTATAAGGATACACCTTAATAAAATAGGAATGGTTGGTGATATTAACTTCCTGTTTGTAGCACATTAGTATATATGTGAGGCTAAACTTTTCAAGATGGGTTGTGACCATGGTGGCCATTTTGACGTCTGCCATTTTGAATCCAACTTTTGTTTTATCAATAGGAAAAGGGTCACGTGACACATCAAACTTATTGAATTTCACAAGAAAAACAATGGTGTGCTTGGTTTTAATGTAACTTTATTCTTTCATGAGTTATTTACACGTTTCTGACCACTTAAAAAATGTGTTCAATGTGCTGCCCATTGTGTTGGATTGTCAATGCAACCCTCTTCTCCCACTCTTCACACACTGATAGTAACACCGCAGGAGAAATGCTAGCACAGGCTTCCAGCATCCGTAGTTTCAGGTGCTGCATATCTCGTATCTTCACAGCATAGACAATTGCCTTCAGATGAACCCAAAGATAAGTCTAAGGGGGTCAGATCGGGAGACCTTGGGGGCTATTCAACTGGCCCACGATGACCAATCCACTTACCAGGAAACTGGGGTGCATATTATTTCGGCACTGCTCAGTTCGGTGCAGTGAGAGCCGAATGACGGCTCTCACTGCTGCCGCTAAACTCCGAGGCGGCGTTAAATACTATTCCCCCTCCGAGTTGTCGCAACTCGGAAGGTGATGTAATTTGGGTCTGGCAGCCGCCAGAGCCCCGAATTACCGCTACGCACCCCACGCAGCATAGCATTGCTGCTATGGGGCGCCCGGTTTCGGCCCTTGGCTCTCAGAGCCACTCGCTGAAATCAGCTGATCCGAGGAAACTGTTCATCTAGGAATGCTCGGACCTGACACCCATAATGTGGTGGTTCACCACATTATGGTGTTGCTATCAGTGTATGAAGAGTGGGAGAAGAGGGTTGCATTGACAATCCAACACAATGGGCAGCACATTGAACACATTTTATAAGTGGCCAGATACTTGTAAATAACTCGTGAAAGAATAAAGTTACGTTAAAACCAAGCACACCATTGTTTTTCTTGTGAAATTCCCAATAAGTGTGATGTCACATAACCCTCTTCTTATTGAAAAAACAAAAGTTGGATTCAAAATGGCTGACTTCAAAAAGGCTGCCATGGTCACCACCCATCTTGAAAAGTTTCCCCCCCTCACATATACTAATGTGCCACAAAGGGGAAGTTAAAGGGCAACTGAAGTGAGAGAGATATGGAGGCTGCCATATTTCCTTTTAAGCAATACCAGTTGCCTGGCTATCCTGCTAAGCCTCAGCCTCTAATACTTTTAGCCAGAGCCCCTGAACAAGCATGCAGCAGATTAGGTGTTTCTGACATTGTCAGCTCTAAAAGATTAGCCTCATGCTTGTTTCTGACATTTATACACTACTGCATCCTTCTAGACCAGCTGGACTGCCAGGCAACTGGTATTGTATAATAGGAAATAAATATGGCAGCCTACACATGTCTCATTTCAGTTGTCCTTTAATATCACCAACCATTCCCATTTTATTAAGGTGTATCCATATAAATGGCCCACCCTGTAGTTATATTTGCATTACGACATGGACCAGGAAGAAAATTGTTTTCTATTTTTACTAGAATTGTTTATTATTATTATTTGTATTTATTTTTTTACTTTTAGGTGCTCTTTTACTTTTAAAGTGACCTAGTAATTAATGATGTGGAAGCTACCATATTTACAGTATTTCCTTATAATCGATGCCAATTGGCTGCCTGACTGACCTGCTAATCTTTCTGGCTTTTATAGTGTGATTAAACTTTGGCCAGAGCACCTTCCTCAGGGCCCGTTTCCACTATAGCGAATCCGCATGCAGTGTCCGCATGCGGATTCGCATAGGCAATGCAAGTGGATGGGGCTGTTTCCACTTGTGCGTCTGCGGGAGCGTTTTTGTGTGCGGCTGCAATCTGCTCGGCAGAGCCATCAGATTTCGCGTGCGAGAGGAATGCACGCGAATCGCCGCTAATGTATTTTAATAGGGAAATCGCATGCGGGTTGAGCATGCGATTTTTGACGCGAATTTGCATGCGTATTAACGTTAATTTACACAGGCAGTGACATGGTTAAATTCGCATATACCCTTACCTATGCGAAATCGCGGCAAAAACGCATGCGGAACCGCACCCGCATGCAATTTAGTCTGAGGTGAAATGCAGGCGATTCCGCACCGCACTAGTGGCAACGAGCCCTCACTGTATCTAAAACTAAAAACGTGCACACAGGCAGCTGATGTTTTGGGCTTCTGGTGTTCTTTGATTTCAATTCTATTTGTGTTTCACAGCTGTAAAATTTTAAGCCACGTGTATAAAATGAATGTATTGCCAAACAGGTTTGGTGTGCCCAGTGATTGTACTAAGGTGACTTGCATCAGCTGCTTTATTATAAAGTCCTCATGTGCTTTCAGTGCTGGCAACCTGCCTCAGGACAAGCTCACCAGGCCTAAACTCTATGCTGACCTTGGGAATACTCCAGTGTGGTATTAATAAATACAGGCCTGTTTATGAAACTGATAAAAATACAGAACTTTTTCCACTGGTTTCTATCGATCCACTGACTTCCCTTATGCTGGGCATACACGGCTCGTTTCTTCTTATCAATCGAGCCGCTGATGGCTCGATTGATAATTTCCGACAGGTCCATTTGCCCGCCGGATCGATTCCGCGCTCGATACCGGCGGGCAGAACAATAGAAAAAATGAAGCGCTGATTTGAAAGCACCCGCGGGGACGAGCGGGAATCGATCCGTGCGCACACGCGGACGAGCAGTGACGCGTCGGCATCGAGCCGCTGGCTCGATACCGACGCACTATCTAGCTGTGTATGCCCGGCATAACACAGGGGATGGTTTATTCTCACCCATACTATAGGGACGCTTCCGCACATGTCCATTGTGTCTGGGCACTGTTATAGTCCAGCGGCATACATTTTACTGGACAGCAGAGTGTCATTCATTAAATGAATGGGACGCCTCCTCACCAGTCTGCAATGGACCTGGCATCGGACACGTGTGCATTGGACTGAACATATGAGTTAAGGTAGCCACACACCATACAATTTTTTAAATATCTGTTCAATTTAAGAATTGCAATCAATTTTTCTAACTGATTGTAACATTTCAAAAATATGACCAATGTACCACACACCTATGTTAAATTTTTCCCCAATTATGATAAAACTGATTGGAATCTCTGAGAAAATTGCTAGGGTATGTATATTAATAAATTGACAATCTAACACACACCATACAAACTTTAAAAAAGTTGAAGAGAAATATCTGGCATTCCGTATCGATATACATCGAAAAAAACGGGAAATTTGATCGGATTTTTCAGTGGAATGAAAAAAAAGCTTTCGATTTTTCGGGAGATATGATCGTTTTTATCGAATTGCTGTTAAATCGGATCATTTTATTGTATCGTGTGTGGCCACCCTTAAGGTGGCCACACACGATACATTAAAAATGATCCGATTTTACGTTAATTCGATAAAAACGATCGGATCTCCCGGAAAAATCGAAAGCTTTTTTTTCATTTGACTAAAAAATCCGATCGGATTTCCCGTTTTCTTCGATTTTAATCGATCCGGAATGCCAGATATTTTTCTTCAATCATTCTGAAGATTGTATGGTGTGTGTTGGATTGTCAATTTATTAATATACACACCCTAGCAATTTTGTCAGAGTTTCTAATCATTTTTATCATAATTGGGGAAAAAGTGAACATAGGTGTGTGGTACATTGGTCATATTTTTAAAATGTTACAATCAGAAAAATTTCTTGCAATTCTTAAATTGAACAGATATTTAAAAAATTGTATGGTGTGTGGCCACCTTTAGTGTAACATTTGTATGTGAATAAAGTATGTGACAGAAGCTGCAGCAAAGACTGCATACATAGGGCTTGATTCACGAAGACAAAATGCACACCTTATGAAAGTTAACACACCTTATCAGAGTAGCATAGCAAACTTATGCCTGCTAATTGGCAATGACGAGAGCTCCACTCGTCCTGCCCTGAGCCACTGTAGGTTCGTAGCGCTCGTTGTGCTACTCTGATAAGGCGTGTTAACTTTGATAAGGCGTGCTATTTGTCTTAGTGAATCAAGCCCATGGTGTCTTGACATCATCACCCTAAACACGGTCTAATCCAGAAATGCTGCTAGAAATAGGAGTGGTCCTTGATATAATCAGTAGGTTGCACGTAATATAACAAGTTAACTTCCAAAGGCCTCACCCTTACAATCCCCTTGTGGTGATTATTACTGGAAAGATAATTAGGTTCTTATGGCTTACTCCACGGCGCATACAGAAGGCAGAGTTTACTGAGGTTTAAGAATTGCACTCTTTATAGGCCATTGTGAAAACCCAACCCCTGCAGGCAAAGTGCATTATGAAACCTGTATCCCATTGCTTTTGTTCCTACCTTATGCTAGATACACACTGAGATTTTCTGGCAGATTTACTGTCATATCGATTACTTCCAACATGTACGATCATTTTCCGATCGATTTCCGACTGTTTTACGTTAAATTCTATCGGAAATCGGATGGGACATGTTGGAAATAATCGATCTGACAGTAAAGCTGCCAGAAAATCTCATCTCATAGTGTGTACCTAGCATTAAAGCCAGCGGAGGTGCCGTCTGATGCTCTGCTTCTCTTTCCCCTGCAATACTAGGAATGGTTGGCTGAGCATACTGTTACTTCATGTGCAATCATATTTTCAAAAATTTGCCGCTGCGTAGACAAGTGTGGTGAAACTCAAATGTAAAAATTTTGCTCTAAAACATTAAACCCTGTTAAAAACAAACATAAAACGGTCTAATGCTTTTGAAGGCATATTTACCCTTCACTGATAACAATGCCAATTTCAGGACAAGTTATCAGGACCATAATGAAAAGTTCTCCGCTGCCCCCCCCCCCCCCTCTGGAAACAGTAGAAACATTTCTGCGTTGTAGGCACAGATTAGTATAGCTCAAGTCAATGTGTCACTTGTGGTTTGGCAACAGCAAGCTTATCAATTAGCTAATAAGTAAAAAGCAGTAAAAATGGCACCATGTAATGTCAGAATATAAATCGTGGATTTAAAAGATTTTACAATGGGCAAACACTGACTAAATCATTTATACATAATTATTGTAAAAATGAAGCACTTTTTTATGACATTATTTTCACTGGAGTTCCTCTTTAAACAAGAACTCATTTTAAGAAGAGACCTTGTTTTTGGGAAGCAGTTTTTGTTTTGATATTCTGCAATAAAATGTGTGTAAATTACAATGCTATCATTTTTTATTGTTTAGATACCAGCACACACAGCCCAGCCACGATGAGCAGAGCGTTCGGCCAGAACCTTCTCATTCAAAGACCTTAATGGATATCGGCACCAGACGCATCTTCACTTCTGACCATGACATTTTCAGAGAGAGTGTCAGGAAGTTCTTCCAACAAGAGGTGGCGCCCTACCATGGCGAGTAAGTGACGTCTCAACTCCCAGCATTCTTATTATAGCAAGTATTCCCAGGTATTATGATACAAACATGCGTTTTCCTCAGGTTACATCCATATGATAACCTACCGTAAGCTAAAGTGTGTCCCGAGCCACAGTAACTAGACTCCGCATCTTTCAGTATGATCAGGCAGAAACCTGTAGCCTTTCAGTACAAGTCCATTTTTTTTCACTGGATCCTGCAGTTGCTGTTTGAAAAGTGCTAAAGACATCTTGTGTTTTATGTTCTCTGACCGCAAACTGCAGCTTCCATGGCTGGTGAAACAGCAGTTCATAGAATCCATTTTCATTGCCTCTCTAGATTTACCTTGAGCATTGTACCTCACCCTTTCTCTGTGCCTTATACTTCACTAAACCTCAGTCCTTTACTGTGCCTCATATTTCACTTTATTTCACTCCCCTATCCCTTCATAACAAGTATGCAGCTAATCTTGTCAGATCTGACAATATTGTCAGAAACACTGAATCTGCATATGCTTGTTCAGGGTCTATGGCTAAATGTATTCGAGGCAAAGGAACAGAAGCATATCCTTCTCACTTCACTTGTCCTTCCACCTCTTGTGGACAGCCGTGATTGAAATCTATGCTCTGTTTTGGAACTTTTATTCCTGCCATGGTATAGATTTCAATCACTGCTGCGTGGTCCGGTCACTCTCACTGTTTGCGCTGCTCGCTCTTGCCGTTCAGAGCGCTCTGCTGTTAGCAGAGCTCTGTGCGCCAGTCAGGAGCCGATTTCATTGGCTCCTCGACACCGTGATCACTGAGCCCATCACAGTGATCACAGCTCAGCTTTTGGGGAAAAAAGTATCTGGTCTTTAAGGAGCCAGAGGCTGGACATCCGAAAGTGGCTAAGCTCCGCCCGCAACTCGGCATAGGTAGGTAGGGAGGGCTGGAGGCTGGGTCCAGCCCTGCTTTGGCAGGCCAGGTTAAAAGACTAAACAAGCCGAGCCATACATTGCCCATAGCTGGGCTAAACTGATTTATTCAATTCAGAACACTGAAACACTGCTTAACCACCCTGGCGTTCTGATTAAATCGCCAGGGTGGCTGCGGGAGGGTTTTTTTTAAATAAAAAAAAAACTATTTCATGCAGCCAACTGAAAGTTGGCTGCATGAAAGCCCACTAGAGGGCGCTCCGGAGGCGATCTTCCGATCGCCTCCGGCGCCCAGAATAAACAAGGAAGGCCGCAATGAGCGGCCTTCCTTGTTTCGCTTATATCGTCGCCATAGCGACGAGCGGAGTGACGTCATCGACGTCAGCCGACGTCCTGACGTCAGCCGACGTCCTGACGTCAGCCGCCTCCGATCCAGCCCTTAGCGCTGGCCGGAACTTTTTGTTCCGGCTACGCTGGGCTCAGGCGGCTAGGGGGGCCCTCTTTCGCCGCTGCTCGCGGCGAATCGCCGCAGAGCGGCGGCGATCAGGCAGCACACGCGGCTGGCAAAGTGCCGGCTGCGTGTGCTGCTTTTTATTTCGTTAAAATCGGCCCAGCAGGGCCTGAGCGGCAGCCGCTGGCGGTGTTGGACGAGCTGAGCTCGTCCAGACCGCTCAGCTGGTTAAAGAGAAACTGTAACCAAGAATTGAAGTTCATCCCAATCAGTATCTGATACCCCCTTTTACATGAGAAATCTTTTCCTTTTCTTAAACGGATCATCAGGGGGGCTCTGTATGGTTAATATTGTGGTTAAACCCCTCCCACAGTGGGATGTCAGGACCATGGTCCAGACAGTTTTCTGTCTGTGAACCTCATTGCATTGTGGGAAATAACTGTTTACTGCTGTTTCCATCTGCCAAAAAAGCAAGAAGCATCTCTTTCCACTGACATCACCTGCCAGCAGTAAAAATGTCACCATGTGATAAATGTCAGAATGTAAATCAGGGAGAGGAAAGATTTCACAATGGGCAAACACTGACTAAATCATTTATACATAATTATTGTAAAAATGAAGCACTTTTTTATTACATTATTTTCATTGGAGTTCCTCTTTAACTGTATTAGCATAACATTTTGCATTTGAAAAATGCATGGGGTTAATACTGTATAAGGCAGGTTAAGCTTCTGTTGTGTTTTGTGACTGTTTGACCACAGTAAATACAGCAGACAGTACAATAAGGAATAATTGGGTAAAAATCCACTTGATATGTAAACACCTGTGTTGCAAGAATTAAACTTTTTGTGAGGGCTGACCTAGAACTTCGGATTAGCCCGCTGCAAAGTTCTGCTTCTTCCAGGGAATATTCCGCTTTCTGTAGAACCAGGATTTGCATAGTCAAGTAGTTTTCATTTCATAACGGCTGATAAGCTCTCCTCACATTCTGACTTATGGTCTCAAAGTGAACCTGAGACGAGAAGCGTCTCAGGTTTCACACACCTTGGGCTTCCTTAAGCCCCATTAGGGCTGCTCGTCCCACGCCATCTCCCTGGGTGACTCCTGTCACCTGCATTTGTCCCTGAAAGTCTGGCCGAGTCATGCTCACCCACGCATGTGCGGCCTGGCGCACTCCCGTCTCTGGGAGCGATGTGCGCTTGCGCAGTACCTGCGCCGGTCCACACGTGCGAGGGAGTGCGATTCGGCCAGACTTTCAGGGACAATTGCGGGTGACGAGCAGCCCTAATGGGGCTTAAGGAAGACCCGGGTAAGTAATGTACCAGAGACTCGTCTCGTCTCTGGTACACTTTAAAGCGGACTTCTCAGGGAATATTTTCCCACATGATATGTGCATTTTGTCTGGTTTTTTTTTAATGCTCGCATTTTTTTACAGTAACCAGTGCTTCAATGGGGAATTGCATGTGTAGTGCATGTTGTATGTTTTTTTTTGTTTTTTGTTTTTTTTTTAACACTATACAGAATCGCACATGGCTCCTTAAAATGCTGTGGTACCATAGGAAAGTTGATTTTTGCAAGTGTGAGGCCTAGTGCACACCAGAGCGGTTCTGCTGCGATTTGTGATCCGCTTGCGGGTGCGGATCCGCTAGGGTAATGTATTTCAATGGGCTGGTGCACACCAGAACGGGAGGCGTTTTGCAGAAACGCATACTCCCGGGCTGCTGCAGATTTTGGATTGCGGATGCGTTTCTGCCTCAATGTTAAGTATAGGAAAAACGCAAACCGCTTTGAAAAATGGCACTTCAGAGCGGTTTGCCAGGCGTTTTTTGTTACAGTAGCTGTTCAGTAAAAGCTTTACTGTAACAATACATGAAATCTACTACACCAAAAACGCTTCACAAAACCGCAAAATGCTAGCTGAAACGCTACAGAAAAAGCGTTTCAAAATCTGCTAGCATTTTGCGGATCTGCTAGCGGTTTTTGGTGTGCACCAGGCCTGACTCCTGCCTTAGGTAATTTGGAGCAGGCATTCTCCTGGTGCTGGAGCAGCTTATTAGCAGCGATGCATGCTTGATTTTCTTATTCATATTTAAACTTTTGGTCTGCTTTCAGTCACTGCTCACTATGCTTATGTTTAAACATCATGTTGCTAAGGAGGACAAAAAAGTTCCCTCTGTTCACAGCTTACAAGCTATGGGGGTTTACCTCCTTTTTATAACACTGTTATGTAATGATACTGTTAAAGGTGTGTGTCTGGAGACATTTTCATAGATGTATGTTGTTTCCTTCCTCTTAGGTGGGAGAAGGCTGGTCAGGTTAGCCGGGAATTGTGGGAGAAGGCTGGCCTGCATGGACTGCTTGGCGCTTCTATCCCAGAAGAACACGGTGGTGTTGGTGGGGATATCTTGTCATCTGCTATTGTCTGGGAAGAACAGTAAGTCACAACACAAGTCATTCAGAAATCCAAAACTTTTTTTTTTATCTTTTGCTAACCTCGGTTACTAGAATCCACCTATTACTTGATTCACCTTTCACTTGAATCTGTCTATCATGAAATGACCAACATAATTCTCCACAGTGCACTGCTTATCTAAAGAAGAAGGTTCCGCACTAAGGCCTGTGCAATGTAGAAAAATCCTTTATTAAAATAAATAGCGATAGAATGGGGTTTTGGAGTACCCCATTTTTGGTGCGATCTGGCAACCCTACTCATATGCAGCTTTGTGGTCCAATGAACATGGCTAAAAACAAACAAAAAGAGCGGTCTGAGACTGGCAGTAAGTTGCAATCACACTGATCTGTCCAGGACAGGTCTCACCTGGAATGTAGTGGCTGTCGGCAAGGATCAGCCTGAGTCAGCTTGTGCCCCTCTTATGCTGGGGATACACGGTACGTTTCTGTACCGTGTATCGACCAGCTGATCCGGCCAGCTGATAATATTCAGCTGGCCCGATCAAGCCGCTCAATCCCCGCCGGCGGACAATAGCAGGGAATCGAGCGCTGATAAGGAGGGGCCGGCGGGGACGAGGTGGGGACGCGGCTGGGGTCGATCCGGCGGCCGTGTATTCCCAGCATAAGATGGCTGATCCTTACCGATGGCCACTACATTCCAGGTGAGACCTGTCCTGGATAGGACAGTGTGATTGCAACTTACTGCCAGTCTCAGAGCACCTTTTTTATTTGTTTGTTTGTCTTTAGCCTTCATTAAAATAAGGTAAAAGATACAGACGCCACTGCCGACATGTTTCAGACACACAAAGGACCTTAAACAGCTATGACTTTGGACCATTGTGTGTATGAAAAATGTCAAAGGGTGGTGCCTGTTTTTTTTTTTACCTTGTACAGTACTGGCCATTGTGCAGAACACTATTCTCCTTTGGACTGTTTGAGGGACTGAGTTACCTGGATCCCACACTGACCATACATATTGAGGTTGGGCAGTTTTCTACTACATTACTTACTCTCCTGGCATATATCTACTAATAAATATTTTGTTCTCTGTGCTCCCCAGGATGTATGTGAATTGTACAGGGCCCGGATTCAGTCTTCACTCCGACATTGTGATGCCTTATATCTCAAGATATGGCAGTAAGAGCCAGATACAGAAGTATATCCCACAGATGGCAGCTGGTAAATGCATAGGAGCCATCGCAATGACAGAACCAGGAGCTGGAAGGTAAACTTTAACCTTCATCTGTCTAGAACTGCCCACTTAGACTTGCAAGCCACAGTTTCTAATTTTCATAACACTCATTTTAGTGACTTGCAAGGGGTGCGGACCAATGCAAAGAAGGATGGGAGTGACTGGATTCTGAATGGCAGTAAGGTGAGTTCTTATGTGAAATGCTCTGCTGTCCTTAATGTGGTCCTGTAGGCAGGGGCGTAACTATAAATCTGGAAATTTGCCTGTAATGATGTGTTCATTTTTTACACTTAATACTATAGACTGTGTTGTTTGTCATGATTCGCAATGCACCAAGATGTTTTTGGCTGATCATTACTCAAGGGATAGATCATGAGATAAGTTCAGTATGTCGCCTCACCTGATCATTAGTGCAGTTATGCCCTCCTGAAATGACCTGAATTGAATCAAATGGCATTTCCTACCATTTTTATTGTCCCATTTCCAAACTGTGAACATTCACAATTTTATTTGTATGCAAGTCAGAATCGCTTGCTTCTCAATTAGATACTCACAGGTATAGAGTATAATACTCGGGGACTGATCCACAGATGTGAGTTACTGGTACAGTACTTACATTCATGAGCAGTGGTATGTTGGAACTGCAGTGAGTAGCAGTGCTGTGTAATGTAAGGTATGAGGGGCTGTTAGTGGCAAGGTTACTGCAGACAATAGGCTGGCAGGCTCTGGGAACACCTTATCAGACAAAAATGAGTAATGCATTGTAACTGCATCATTTATAGATAAGGGTGGGGGCAGTGCACGTCTGTTGTATTCGCATGTGCTTTCATTGAATACACCAGTTTTGAAGAGGAAGATGATCACCAATAATTTAAGTTTACACGGAGCAAGTTTTCAAAGGATTCTGAGCGGCAAGATGGGGGGGGGGGGGGGGGGGCTGTAATCATGTGGTCAGCCCATTATAGTTCTAATAAATCCTGCACCCCCAGCATCCCATGTGCACTTCTGTGCATACATCTCTCAAAACAAATTCCATAAACTCTTTATAATAATCTGCAACCTTTCTAAAACTTGCAATAATCAGAAGAAACAAATATTCCTGTCATTAACACAGCGGCAATTCTTAGTCATACCTGTATGTACAGTATGTTTTTTGGGTCCTCCTGTGTTAAAGGAGAACTTCAGCCTAAACAAACATACTGTCATCAAGTTACATTAGTTATGTTAATTAGAATAGATAGGTAATAAAATCTCTTACCCACCCTGTTTTAAAAGAACAGACAAATGTTTGTGATTCATGGGGGCTGCCATCTTTTTGGTTGAAAGGAGGTGACAGGGAGCAGGAGACACAGTTCCAACTGTCCTGTGCCCTGATTACCCCTCCCAGCTGTACACGCTAGGCTTCAAATGTCAAATTCAAAATGTAAAAAAAAAAATTGCACCAAAACAGCAGAATGAGAACAACAAAATCAGAAATCCCATCATGCTTTGCACAGCATCAGGGGAAAAAAGCCTGGGCAGTTTTCTTCTATGCAGCTAAAATGAGGTTAAAAATGAGAGAAACAAAGTTCTGATGCTGTGAAACTGTTAAAGAAACACCAAGCCTTTTCAGTGCTACTGAGTCGATTTTTAGTCCGGAGGTTCACTTTAGGCTGTCCCATGAATCCTGGAGAACTTTAAACAGTTCCACTGCAGAATTTGAATGTCATAATTCAGAGGTGGTGATTTTAGATAAGTTCACCCTCTCTGCTGGTTCAGTTTCACAGCAGGCTGAACTGAATCTCGCTCTCACCTGCCCATCCCTGCAACCTACCATGCAAGAACCTCAGAGATGGAATGCAGGGGGAAGATGATCATGGCAAATATTTTCGTGTGTCTTTATTAAAAATAGTTATCCGTAGCACGGTTTCAAAAAGAATTCCATTTTACAGCATTTTCTTAGCAGTCCCTAAAAGTGTATACACAGGTACTATTAGTGTTGCCCACCTGGAATCAAGCTTGGTACTGTGAGAATTGAGTATTGTACAAACGCTTTGCAGTGCTATAGCAGAATGATGTGTAATGTTGCTATGGGGAATGGCAGTGGCACAGTACATGATAAAGCAGCTTCTGGTGGGTGGGGTAAGGTGGGTAACAGTACATTTTTGGTGGGTCACTGTCATGTAAAAATCTAGTGTGCTAGAACTTTAAACCAGCTTGGTGGAGACTTGTACTCTCACTGGAATCTTGGCTGAGGTGGCTGTTTATGGCAGTCTCGGCTAAGTTTATTATAGCTTATGTACTTGGCTTTAGACAATTCCACACGTCTGTGGATCATGTGCTGTGCAAATATCACCTTGCAGAAAAGCCTATCCACTGAGACCTCTGGGGGTGTGAAAGGCAGACTTTTGTTGTTGCAAGATGGTATAAAGTATAGATCAAAACAGTAGGTCCAGAGCTACAGCAATATTAAAGTTTCAGATTTTCCTGTAAAAGTCGGGCCTGGCCACCAGCCTTTACAAATCCTCATTATTCCTATTGGTCTTTTTAAAGAGGAACTGTCGCGAAAATCTTAAAATTTTAAAACGCATACAATTGAGAAGTTCTGACTGCTGTCACTTACAATAAGTATTAGAAATCTGACATTACAGACAAATTATGGGCAAGTCCATCTCTCCATAGGGGAATCTCAGCATGGCCTTTATTCTTTACTAATAGACCCAAGCCCATTTAAAAACGGGCTCTAGGTCTGTTTTTTGAACGTGCGCGTGCTCCCGCCGCACACGCGCACCCGTTCAGCACGCACACACCTGCCCAGCTCTCTGTCTCTGTCCCTGTTGTCCTGTCTCAACGGCTGTCCGGGTCCGTGCTGTGCCCATGCACAGTAGCAAAAAGCATGGACCCAAGGACATAGACAAAGGAGGACGCAGGTACACTTGCATATTATTATATAGGATAAAGAAATTCTCTGAAAAAGATTTATACAAAGATGCTGGCCAGCCTCTGTGTTTGCTGCACGCTTTTTTGGCAGTTGGATGGAGCAACTGCCATTCACCAAGTGTTTTTAAAAATAAAGAAGACCCTGAGAACCCCGCCGTAAGAAGATGGGCTAGTCCAAAATCTGTCGGTAATGTCAGATTTCTACTACTTACTGTAAGTGACAGCAACATAGGAGAAAAGTAATTTATAGCTCATTTTACTTTGCTGACCCTCATACTAAATGGAAGTGGTAAGCTTGGCCAATCGAAATTGGATGTGTGTACTAGACTTTATCAGCTAGTGTTTACACTTTGCATTCTGGAATTTTTCCACAAGTCTCTTCCAAAAGAAGTTGCATGTCATCAACTAATAATGTAAGGAAGTCTCCTTTTCCAGTTTTCTGCTGCAAAACTTTGGAAGAGATTTATTGTTTGTCACATGGAACATAGAATTGATTGTCTAAGGAACAATTTACCACTTAAAAGAAGTTTGTCACCTTGGCTGTGTAAGGCAGGAGTAGACCTTGTACTCATTCCGACATTGGCTTTGTGTCATTTCTACATGATCTGTTCCATTGAAGCCTGTGGTGACACAGAGCCACCGGTGGGATGTGCGCGCTCTAATGTGTTGGCGGCGATAGACCTAGAGCCCGGGCTTAGGTGGCCTACTGTTACAATAAGAGGCCTCATTAGCCACTTTTTGAAGCCGAACTCCGCGCATCAAACTGAGAAAAGGCTCCAGGTGTTGCTTTTTATAGTGCTCATATATTAAAGAATACCTGAACGGAGAGGGATAAAAATCTTGCCATGTTTATTTACTTTTAAATGTTACCAGTTGCCTGGCAGTCTGATTTGTTTGGCTGCAGTAGTGTCTGAATCATACACCTGAAATAAGCATGCAGCTAATCCAGTCATAAAAATCTGATCTGCATGCTTTTTCAGGGTCTATGGCTATCAGTATTAGAGGCAGAGGATCAGCAGGACAGGCAGTATGCATTGTTTAAAAGGAAATTAATATGGCAGCCTTTGTATCCCTTTAAGTTCAGGTGTTCTTTAATATATGAGCACTATAAAAAGCAACACCTGGGGCCTTTTTTCAGTTTGATGCGCGGAGTTCTGCTTTAAGAAGTAGCTAATGAGGCCTCTTATTGTAACAGTAGATGACCTAAACCCGTTTAAAAATGGGCTCTAGGTCTGTTGCCACCAACACATTACAGCACGCATACGCCTCTCCCAATGGCTGTCAGTGCAGGGCATGCGCAAAAGCACTGACACAGGGACATGGGACGCAGGGACACTTGTATATTATTAGGTAGGATGCACAGCCCTGACACTGTCTTGAAGGATTTGTACTTGTGGATATTATACTATTTAAAACCATGTTAATAAAGTGCCTCTTTTTCATTTTTGTATCCTGCCTTTCCAGGTATTTATTACTAATGGATGGATGAGTGATGTGGTTATCGTTGTTGCTGTGACAAACCGCGAGGCTCGCACTCCTGCTCATGGCATCAGCCTCTTCCTCGTGGACAATGGAATGAAAGGCTTTGTTAAAGGCCGGAAACTGGAAAAAATTGGCCTGAAGGCACAGGTAAAACCATAGTGTATGTGGTAGATTAAGATAATCGGGTGATGGCAGAATTCCTGGATAGACACATGTAGCCAAAAAGCAGTAATATTGTTTGAATATTCTGGACATGTTTAAACTGTAACATGTTCTTTTCAAGAGTACAGTAAAACCTTGGATTGAGAGTAACTTGGTGTAAGAGCGCTTTGTAATACAAGCAACGTTTTTTGTGAAATTTTGACTTGATATACAAGCAACGTCTTGATATGCAAGCCCAAAAAAAAAAGTACCGTATTTTTCGGAATATAAGACGCACTTTTTCTTCCCCAAAACTAGGGAGGAAAAGTGGGTGCGTCTTATATTCAAAAGGTACGGTTTTGGGTCCCAGAATATACTCACCTGATCCTGCCGCCGCGCTCCTCTTCTCCATCTGCGGTAATCCGAGGCTGCCCGATCATCCAGATTCATGTCTTCTGTATCATGAGGCTTCCCATTCCATAAGGATGCAGCTCTTTGGCGTCCCATCCGCCGCGTTCCTCATCGCTGCAGTCTCGGTATACAGACTGCAGCCTTCCGGTGTACGCATTCCTCTGCCCGATACTCTTCCTAGTTACCGCATCATAGGCACTTCCTGGTTACAGTGCCTCCTCTGTGTGACCCGCAGCGCACGTGCGCCTGACGTCACGTGCGCTGTAACCAGGAAGTGCCTATGACGCTTTAACTAGGAAGAGTATCGGCAGAGGAACGAGTACACCGGAAGGCTGCAGTCTATATACCGAGACTGCAGCGATGAGGAACGCGGCGAATATGACGCCAAAGAGCTGCATCCTTAATGAGTGGGAAGCCTCATGATACAGAAGACATGAATCTGGATGATCGGGCAGTCTCAGATTACCGCTGATGGAGGACAGGAGCGCGGCGGCAGGATCAGGTGAGACACAGCAGAGGTTAGTTAGTGAAGTGTAGCATAGTGTAGTGTCGTTGGTGGGGGGGCAGAAGGGGTTAGTTAGTGAAGTGTAGTGTAGTTGGTGGGGGCAGCATAGCTTAGTGAAGTGTAGTGTAGTTGGTGGGGACAGCAGAGGTTAGTTAGTGAAGTGTAGTGAGGTGTAGTTGGTGGGGGGCAGAAGGGGTTAGTTAGTGAAGTGTAGTTGGTGGGGGACAGAAGGGGTTAGTTAGTGAAGTGTAGTGTAGTTGGTGGGGACAGCAGAGGTTAGTTAGTGAAGTGTAGTGAGGTGTAGTGTAGTTGGTGGGTGGCAGAAGGGGTTAGTTAGTGAAGTGTAGTGAGGTGTAGTGTAGTTGGTGGGGGGCAGAAGGGGTTAGTTAGTGAAGTGTAGTGTAGCTGGCCAGTGTAGCCTAGATGGAGACATTTTAGAGGGGAGTAGGTTGGTAAGACGCCCCTGCACCAAAGACGCATCTAGGTTTAGTTAATTTTTTTTTCCTGATTTTTGCCATCTAAAACTAGGTGCGTCTTATATGTCGGAGCGTCTTATATTCCGAAAAATACGGTATATGTGAGTCATAACAATAAAAGCCAATAGTTCTTCTCCTTTTGGCGCTGAAGGATTGTACTTAATTGTACTTAATCTGAGTGTAGACACAGTGCAAAGTCACATTTCCATGAAATCCTCAAGAGTAACCGTCATTGGATAAGTTCCTTGTTAAAGCCACACAAAAGAAAAGTTGGGGTGAGCCAACAGATGGCAATGATTCTGTTATGGTGAAAGTCTTGTTTACTTTTTTTTTATATTCTACTTAATTTTTTTTTAATTTTTTTTTTTTTTTTTTACTATAACTGTTTTTGGATTGTGGAACAAATCAACTGGGTTTCCATTAATTATTATGGACAAATTCGCTTTAATATAAGAATGCTTTGGGTTACAAGAATGTTTCCTGAATGAATTCTGCTCGCAAACCAAGGTTCCGCTGTACTTGAAGTTCACTTTCAATCGGTCTAAGCTATCTAAACAAGTGCCAGAAGACTTTAGGAGAAGGGGAGTTTTCTAAGTTCTCTTTCACTGAAAACCACGCAGACGTTCTTCAGATCTGCTGTGTGTTGTAGGCACTGGCAGGAAACTGTGCAAAGGAAAGCTCAGTGCTGGTGTAGTGTGAGTATTGGCATAGTCTCTGCAGTGCTACTCTCCTGGTGTTATAATGCATAGGAGAACAAGGAATGCCCCTGTGGATTTTGGTTAGAGAAATCAATGAGAAGTTCTTGATGTATCTTAACCTCTTCAGTACCAGCAGTCTCTGGCTCCTTAAGGACCGGAGACCACTGGTACCAAAAAACTGAGCTTTCCGACGAATTGCTGCGCGGACCCGACGAGCACGCTGCTCACCCGGCGCCTAACCCACCCACTCAGCCATCTCTGACACCAGAACTCCCATTTCATTGGCTCTTGACCCTGTGATCAATGTGAGACCGGCTCACAGTGATGACTGGGTCAGGAAGCAATAAAAGCAGCTCCTGACCAGCCCACAGAGCTCTGCCATCATAGAGATGCAGAGTGGCACGATCAGTGGTAGCAGCAAGAACGCGCGGCAGTTTGAAATCTACGTCCTGTCAGAAACAAACAGCCACAAACAGGACATAGATTTCAACTAGTGCGGTCTGGAAATTGTAAAAATATCCAGTCAGTGGCTTACTTGGTTTAAGCTAGTGAGTGATCCACCAGGTTGAATGCTGACCAAGACATTGGGGAGCAACAAGGGCCACGGTGCACCCACCAGAGGTTTGGCAGAGGCAGTCATTAACGCGCGGCAGTTTGAAATCTACGTCCTGTCAGAAACAAACAGCCCCCCCCCAAATCATCTAGTGTGTGTACGAGGTGTAAGTGTTCTCATATTTCCTCTAAGTGCACTTACGGAATTAGTTTGTAAATAAAAGCAATTGAAAAGTGCAATAATCAGTTTGGGGGAGAGGGGTCTTAGATCTTCGAAGTATTGACAGGCACTGCTAAAGTCCTAATGCATACGCAAGTACTAGTAAAGAACTCTGGATTGTAGTCATGTACTTTCCTGTTATGTCCTACTTACCTTATTGTGGATGGGGCAAAAATGTATCAATGTGCCATGCTTTTCAATGAGAAAAGAGACGAGCAGGGAGCCTTTGAAAAATCCATCATATGGCAGGTTACACAGGCTTAGTGTGACCTATCCTTACACAAATAGGGAAAGCTGAAGACTTTGGTATAAAGCAAACCTGAACCAATAAAAGAAGTGCACAATGAAACAAATTGAGAAACCAAAAGAGAATTATACGATTAAACAAACTGAGGTATCTCTCTGAGAGTAATTGCTTACAGCTGTCTGTGCCCCCCTGTTCCTGCAAGTTTAGTCTGACGTCTCAGGTGTGAGCAACCGTATTTTACTGCATATGCACAAGTTCACAAACCATACATGTCCAGTAAAAGAAAGCGCTTGTACATGTCTTTTTTTTTCCTTCATGCATGAGCAAGTCCTCTGAGTATGCACAGTTTCAGTTTGTGAAATATTGTATGCACAGTAAAAGTGCACGCATTCACGTGTACCTGGCGTGCGCTGGCCACAACCACTTTCAGGGCTCGTTCACATCTAGGGCATTTTCAAGCGCAGGAGATTTTCAAAATCGCCCCCACAAAACGCTTGTGCAATGCATCTGTATGAGAAAGTTGATATCAGCGTGTTTCGTCTGCTTTGCGCTCTGCAAAGTGGTGCCTGTACCATTTTTGGTGCGATTTTGGTCTAATGGAAGGTAAAGGAAGAGCGCTAAGCGCTCACAAAATCCCTTTGTGCGGTGATTGCGATTTTAAGAATACATTGTATTTATTCTTTTCTGGGTCAAAGAGTTCACTTCCTGACTTGCGTCAAGGAGTGAATTAAAAAATTAGTCTGCAAAAGCGCTTTAGAAAAACGCTTTAAAAATTGCAGCACACTGGTGCAAAAAAAGAGCACAAAATCGCAAAACTCTTGCGTTTGCGATTTTGTTTTTAGATGTGAACAAGGCCTCAGAGTAGGTTCCAAATTCCCAGGCAGTCAAATAATTTACGGTAACGGAAGGGCCCCTGAGGCATACAGGCAGCAGTAAGTACTTTGACATATTTCTAGGAATTTTAAACTTTTTTTTTTTTCAGTTACTCTTTTAACCCATCTCAGAAAAGGCCCAGTTTTCACACTACGCAAGTACTAGTAAAGAACTCTGGATTGTATTCATGTATTTTCCATTAGTAAATGAGCCCAGATGCTACATCATCGTATAATACTGATGGCTGTGTGCTCTTCAGTCCTATGTCCCTGTTACAACATCTACTCTTATGTACCTTGCCCTGTGTTTATCAGTAAAATGCACGAATCCCAAGAATGCAGACTATCATCTATCATTTAGTATTTAGCATACCAATCCCCTGTTGTCATTGTATGGCAAACTGCATAGTACAGATATGACACATTTAACACTGAAAGTAGTTGGTCACAGCGCAGGCATATTCTTCCTTTAAGGTTACTCCACTCCACCACCTGTGCGCACTCAAAGTGCAGATAAAGCAGACAGGGTTGCTCTCAGTGGAAATTATCAAGTTCGATTTATTTCTGGATAAAAGGGCAAATACAGGCAAGATGAGGTAGGCACTTACTTCCAGAGGGCCCTAATCCACTTAGGACCCTCCCCTGGCATGCAACACTTCCCACTCCTTGTGGTACTAAGACCTCAGTAAACGATCCTGTATCCGTGCTGCCCACTCTTGTCCCGACTAGTTTCGTCTGCTGCCGTTTATCCACTGATGACTGCATAGACCATAGCGATATTGACAGCCACAACACTCTAATGGTTTCAGGCAGGTTAGTGTCAGGCATAGATGGTGAGAGGTTAGTGTTAAGCATAGATGGGGGGGGGGGGGGGGGGTTTCATGTGAGCATTAGGGTACAGAGGGTGATAGTAGAATATTGGTATAATTACATAAAAATATTCTACTATTGGTGGGTAGGTAGGCGGTATTTTAATAGATGGTGGGAAGTTAGTGCCAGGTGTAGGTGGGGGGAGATTAGTGTTAAGCACATATGGTGGGAAGTTAGTGCTAGGTGTAGGTAGGGGGGAGGTTAGAGCTGTTCATATATGGTGGTAAGTTAGTGCTAGGTATAGGTAGGGGGGAGGTTAGTGTTGGGCATAGATGGTGGGAAGTTAGTGCTAGGTATAGGTAGGGGGGAGGTTAGTGTTGGGCATAGATGGTGGGAAGTTAGTGCTAGGTGTAGGTAGGGGGGAGGTTAGTGTTGGGCATAGATGGTGGGAAGTTAGGGCTAGGTGTCGGTGGGGGGTTAGCATTAGATGCAGGGAAGGTTAGTGTGAGAATATAATATTGGTAATATTACCTACAGAATATTGTACTATTCGGAATAGCCGTTAGTACAATATCTGTAATTTTTCTGCTATTATACTATCTTGAATATCCGTTAGTAGAACAGCGGTTATATTATTTGCCAATATACTGTTCTCTTCAGTGCTGATGCCCAAATTTACTAGCGACTTTTTAAAAATAAACTTTTCAGACAATATATTCACATCCACTGAAACTTTATCGAAAGCCTTGGATGTAAATAATGTCTTCTGCTACTAATGAGCACAGCCTGTGTGCTTACAGAAATGAAGAGAAAATAAAATCATTTTTGACAAAAATACCACCCAAAGAAAGTCTAGTTTGGTGTCAGAAGTAGCAAAATAATGATTGCTGCTTTAAAGGAAACCTGAGATAGGAGAAAAAAAGCATTTATACATACTTGAGGCTTCCTCCAGCCCCTTCAGGCCATTAGGGCTCATTTCCATGTAACACATAGCTGGGCGGCTCTGCATTGCGCGTCACTACTGGGGGTGGAGCTTGCGATCCCATTCATTAAACTGAATGGGATCGCGGGCGCAATCGCTCCGAAATGCAGGCAATCATGTGCTGTGATTCAAAAGTGAATTGCATTTCATGAATGGAAATGGCAGACAGTGCAATGTAAGTAAATCAGATAAAGTGGGGTCTGAGTGGCACTCCCTGTGCTATTGTGGAGCAGTGTGAGTAGCAGGAGGAAATAAACAAAGTTCTCACCAGATCACCGGCGCTCCCTTGAAAGGTCTGCTGGGACGTGTGCTCCACGGCTGTACCTGAAGAAAGGATTCAGTCAATGTCTATGAGGTAGAAAAAAGGAAAAAATGCCGGGCACCTTCCGTCCATATTCATTTATTGCAGTGCATACAACGTAGGGTAGCTTGTTGAAAATGTATCCATATTTCAAATCATTCGGTGGTGATGTGGTGGAGATGGGGGGGTACTGGGCACTAGTTGGGGCTTGCGACGGCCGTTTCGCGTCTCTCTAGACGCTTGGTTCCTTTTTTCTACCTCATAGACATTGACTGAATCCTTTCTTCAAGCACAGCCGTGGAGCACATGTCCCAGCAGACCTTTCAAGGGAGTGCCGGTGATCTGGTGAGAACGTTGTTTATTTCCTCCTGCTACTCACACTGCTCCACAATAGCACAGGGAGTGCCACTCAGACCCCACTTTATCTGATTTACTAGCAGTTACTCCTTCCTTTCTTCTCTACAGAGTTGAGCACCCTGAACATGAATTCCTGTTCCAATGAGGCTATAAGTGGAGTGTATAAATCTAATGATAGTGACAATGAGATTGATTCAATAGATATTGATTCACTATTATGTGTGAGCGACAAGGTGGCTGTCGGTAGGGAGGATCTTACCAACTTCTTCTCCAATACCGCAGCCTCCACGGAGGCAAACAAAGAGGTGGGGACCCGGGTTTTGGAGACCAAACTGGGGAGACTCAGCGAGCAGGAGACTAAGCTGTTCTGGACGGTCACTACTCTTAAAAGGTACAAGAGAGATGGTATAATGGCTAGGGAATTCAGAAGATATTGGGAACCATCAGAATATCGTGACGATAAACTATAGAAGAACTGGACAGAAGCAGATCTAGACCTTGCCAAGAGACTACAAAATATAGTTCTGGCACGCACCACGGTCGAGTCCAGCAAGGTGTCAGCAGAATTGGCCGATATTAAACAGAAGTACGAAAATTCAGTTAAAAAAGATAAGTTCTCGTCTGTGACCTCAAAGATAGAAGACAAAATCATAAAAATAAAAGATGAGATTAAAACGAGAAAATTGAAAAAATTATTTCGAGATCGAGAGGATTTTGACAAGGGTAAGATCTTCAATTGGAATCCGGTCCCTCCCCAAGAATCCCAAAGGCAGAGGATATTGGACCACTGATCGTGATCCTGACCAAGGAAAGCAAGGCAAAAAATTCACAAAAAAGAAACCTAGGAAACACCCTAAAACCCCTAAGAAAGAGGATAAACAAGACCCGACAGATTTACCATGTGTAGGAACAGTGGGCCCTTTGGACCAAGGGTCCGACGAGGAAGAGGACGCAGTCAAAAAAAAAAAAAAAAGACCAAGCGTCTAGAGAGACGCGAAACGGCCGTCGCAAGCCCCAACTAGTGCCCGGTACCCCCCACCTCCACCACACCACCACCGGATGATTTGAAATGATGATTTGAAATATGGATACATTTTCAACAAGCT
Source organism: Hyperolius riggenbachi (assembly GCF_040937935.1). Lineage (NCBI taxonomy): Eukaryota > Metazoa > Chordata > Amphibia > Anura > Hyperoliidae > Hyperolius > Hyperolius riggenbachi. The sequence goes on from NC_090652.1 coordinate 214,589,001, forward strand.
GACCCTACGTTGTATGCACTGCAATAAATGAATATGGACGGAACGTGCCCGGCATTTTTTCCTTTTTTCTACCTCATAGACATAGACAGTGCAATGTATACACTGTCTGCTGTCCCTGCGTTCACTTTTCCATAAGCGTACCTGAAAGCATTCTATATGGAAATGAGCCCTTAGCTACCTTGCTGTCCTTCCAGGAGCCAATGGCCTGAAGGGTATGTATAAAAATTTATTTTTTTTTGTCTTTGGCACACTTTTTAAATAGGGCCATAGCTAAAATGTCACAACTGCTCTGGTCCATAAGGCAAAAACAACCTCTAGATGTGAATTGTAATACTGAAAAAAAAGAGGACAAATTGCTCCATAAAAATGGCACCACTCATTGGTATGGTCAAAAATCTAACAATTTAACAAAAAAGGATAAATGTCTTGTATATTATATCTTCAGATTTAAAGAGACACTAAAGCGGAAAAAAAATTTATATGATTTGTATGTGTAGTACAGCTAAGAAATAAAACATTAGGAGACATGTCTAATATTGTTTCCAGTGCAGGAAGAGTTAAGAATCTCAAGTTGTTATCTATGCAAAAGAGCCATTGAGATCCACCACTTTCAAAGTTGCAGAGAGCTCCTCTTCTGAAGCTTGTTATCTCAACTGTCAGTCACTCTATTTTCTTTTGCTCTGCCAGAGGACAGGTCAAAAGTTCACTGGCCTGCTCTGTAAAATCATTTAGATTGCTGAGTAGTGTATAAACTGCAAATATAAGAGAATGATACAATGTTATAAAAACACTTTATAACTTAAAATAAAAATATGAAAAAAATTGCTTTTAATATTCTAGTCATTATCTGTACTACACAACCAATTCATTCTATAATTTTTTTTCCGCTTCAGTGTCTCTTTAAAACCTAATTAGAAATACCCCTAAAAAGGCTGTCCCCTTCTAACAATGATAAATGTGTAACCAATCACATATTCTATATAACATAGATTCAACACCTGATCACCAGATATATACTGCAGGGGGTTCAAAATAAACCTGCACAGCTGAACTCAGGTTCAAAGAAATATGTGCAAAAACATTGCATATGGCAAGTATGATGAAACCTTCAGTACAATAAAGTGCAATGTGCCAACAATAAATCAAACTAGAGTGCAAAACCTATTCAAAAATACAAAACAATCATTATCACGTGGAAAACAAACAAGAAAAAAAGTGCATATAGTGCATCCTGTAGGATAGGGGACCATGGGGAGTGAACAGTGATGCACAAAGTGCTAGTGGCTTATGTGTCCAGGAGCTATGGCAACAGGCAGCACAGGATGAGGATCAGGGTGGCATAAGATATTCTACTGTATTTTTGATGTCTTTCACATTGTTCTGATTTTTGCCATTTAAACGTGTTTATCCTGTTCTGTATTGACCTTCGCTTTCAGGACACAGCAGAGTTGTTCTTTGAAGATGTCAGGCTTCCAGCTGATGCTTTATTAGGAGAGGAGAATAAAGGCTTCTACTACCTAATGGCGGAGCTCCCCCAGGTGTGTGAAGTCAAAAAGCTTTTCAGTAACTGGCAGTGGTTTCACAGGAGGGTCAAGGGTATAGAACACAATCCGAGCAATGCATATAAACATCATTAAATAGAAGTCAGGACAAAACAATCACAGGGCATTGGAAATTCTTATTACTCACTGTTTAAGTCAGTATGTAATTTCAATTATGCTATTATATCCAAATCAGCATTTTGTTTGTCAATAGAGTCATTTTCAGAATATGTATTTAGCCTCCCACCTGGTAAACTGTATCCATCTGTTTAACTTAGACGGCCTCCAGTTCTGAATCTAAGGTATCTCGTTTAAATGTGCAGTTCAATAAAGATTTATTTGAGGAAAAAGAGACCGGGTGGGGCTGTATCATCAATATCAGTCCTGCTAGATGCATCTATTCAGCATTTTTACATGATGGACAGCAAATTGGATAGCACTCATCTTGCATTGATGGAGTCCCTCTATCTATACCATCTGCATGGTGTTTGTATGTTCTCTCTGTATTTGTGTGGGTTTCCATTATGTACTCTGGCTTTCTCCCACATCAGAAAATTATATTGGTGAGGTATTTGCTTCCCCAAACTGGTCTCAGATTGTAGTAAGCATATTGAATTATGAGTGCCTCTGTAACCTATGACTGCTCTCCTCTGTAACCACCATTACAGTGACTGCTCTCCTCTGTAACCAGCACTGCAGTGACTGCTCTCCTCTGTAACCAGCACTGCAGTGACTGCTCTCCTCTGTAACCACCACTTCAATGTCTGCTCTCCTCTGTAACCACGGCTGCAGTGACTGCTCTCCTCTGTAACCACCACTGCAGTGACTGCTCTCCTCTGTAACCACCACTGCAGTGACTGCTCTCCTCTGTAACCACGGCTGCAGTGATTGCTCTCCTCTGTAACCACACTGCAGCGACTGCTCTCCTCTGTAACCACCGCTGCAGTGACTGCTCTCCTCTGTAACCACCACTGCAGTGACTGCTCTCCTCTGTAACCACCGCTGCAGTGACTGCTCTCCTCTGTAACCACCACTGCAGTGACTGCTCTCCTCTGTAACCACCGCTGCAGTGACTGCTCTCCTCTGTAACCACCGCTGCAGTGACTGCTCTCCTCTGTAACCACCACTGCAGTGACTGCTCTCCTCTGTAACCACCACTGCAGTGACTGCTCTCCTCTGTAACCACCACTGCAGTGACTGCTCTCCTCTGTAACCACCACTTCAATGTCTGCTCTCCTCTGTAACCACCAATACAGTGATTGCTCTCTTCTGTAACCACCACTGCAGTGACTGCTCTCCTCTGTAACCACCACTGCAGAGACTGCTCTCCTCTGTAACCACCACTGCAGTGACTGCTCTCCTCTGTAACCACCACTTCAATATCTGCTCTCCTCTGTAACCACTAATACAGTGACTGCTTTCCTCTGTAACCACCACTACAGGAACTGCTCTCTTCTGTAACCACCACCACAGTGACTTCTTTCCACTGTAACCACTACTGCAGTGACTGCCCTTATCTGTAACCACCACTACAGTAACTGTTCTCCTCTGCAACCACCACTGCAGCGACTGCTCTCCTCTGTAACCATCACTGCAGCGACTGCTGTCCTCTGTAACCACCACTGCAGCGACTGCTCTCCTCTGTAACCACCGCTGCAGCGACTGCTGTCCTCTGTAACCACCGCTGCAGCGACTGCTGTCCTCTGTAACCACCGCTGCAGTGACTGCCCTTCTCTGTAACCACCACTGCAATGACTGCCCCCTTTGTACCCACCACCAATGACTGCTTTCCTCTGTAAATGGCTCTTCCATTACTATTAACTTCTGTGTAACTCTGCTTACAGTGAGAGCATTAACGTCCCCACCCCAATTCTTATCCCACCTCCAACCAACACCTTGCAAGTTAAGTCTCTTTCTTGTGGTAACTTGCTTCCCTGGTTGACCACTCTGCTGCTCCTCTTTTCCTCCCCATAATTTCTCCCCACACTTCCTCTGATCTGGTGGCCAGCTGCTTTGCCTCCTTGTACTGCTTCAAAAGCTATTAATGATACAGATTTCTCCACACAATCCAGCTTGTATCAAAACAATAAGGGGCTCCCATAATTCTTCTCATAATTTATATTATGCCATTATTTTACATTTTGCTGTACAGATTACAATACAAACAGTGGGTTCCATAAGTACATACAAGGTTCTTGCACAGTCAAATCAGTAGCCACAATGAGAAACAATAAGTGTAAGCTTGTGAAGACTGGGTCCTCCAATCGTATCTATAATGCAAGTTACATCTCACTGTGATAATTGTGTAATTAAGTTTCTGAAGCAGAACATGGAGACACTGCACCTGTTCATCGGATCAGGATATCCAGTTTGTAGTGGTTGTCTGTGAAAATCCGATGAGGTCTGGTTAGAGAGCCAGATGGAAAAGGGAAGAAGCAGAATTAATAAGCTTGTGGAGATAAGGACACAATCGAGAGCCCACTGTAGTGTAGCACAGCATGTTAGGATGAAGTATAATGGTAAAGTATATAAATTGGTACTCACAAGTGTGAGTTACCAATAGACAACCACTTTTAAAGCAAGTAGGGAGATTAGACCCAACCTCACTCGGGATTAATATCTCGCTCTTTCTAGAAGCAGAAAAAAGGAGATAGCACCCCTCCACCAAGGGTGGACTCGTAATGATATAAACAGACAAAAATAGCGGTGTCAATCAGAATAAAATAAATTAAAAAAAGGTTTTATAAGGGAGGTAGTGGTGGACTTGCCCCCATGGAAGAATCCGAGTGGTTGTGTCAACATAAGAATTTTATTAGGTACTCCAAAAATTGTGATGCGTTTCGTGGTTATTCACCCACTTCTTCAGGCAGTAAAAGCAGGAGCAACTGGTGCCAACTCAAAGCAAGAGTAGCACCTCCTGTCTATTCTCTAGCTGCATATATTTGCATAAGTCTGCATCAAGGGTGAATTCTTTGAATCTCATTCACCGCCCCTGAGGATAGCTGTAGCAGGCAACACCTTTGGTATAGAGCTCAGGTTTACTTTAACAGTTTATCAGGGGTATTCCCTTAAGTACAGTATGGCACTGGTACCACAGGTGGCAACCTAAGACCCTGACTAGTTGGCCTAGATATGACCCTACTGTGGGTTTGAAATGCCTGTGTGTGTGTTAGTGCCACGAAAATGGAAACTTGTTTAAAGTAACTTAACACCACAATGTTTTAATTAACTGAAAATAATTTTTAAATTATATACAGTAAATTCAGAACTAAAGGTACACCTAGGCACTAGACAGCATATGACAACTGATGTCCCACATCTGCAGATTACCAATACCAGTAGCTCTGCAAGCTTCTGACACAAATGAAAGGCAATTGCACTGGAAAGAAACTTAATTTGTGGACAATACCTAATTTCTCTTCCTGGCAGCAGGGCTGATACAAACACATGGGGCTGAAGGGTATACGGTCTTGTAAGTACGGTTGCATGAAGTAAAAGTTCTGAAAAGCTGCAAATGCAGTAACATTGGTGACCTTTTGTTTTTACAGGAGAGGTTATTAATTGGGGATATGGCAATTGCTAGCTGCGAATTCATGTTTGAAGAAAGCAGGAACTATGTCCGGCAGAGAAAAGCTTTTGGAAAGACTGTGGCACACTTACAGGTAATACTTTATGTAACAAGAGAAATACAGGATTGTAAAAGGGATAATTGATCTATACGTTTGGTCATTCACTGTTAAAGTATTGAAAAAAAGTGCATAGTAAAAAAGAAAGAAAGGGAAGTATAAACCATACCAGTTATTTCACCACAACTACTGTTCAGTACTACTTTTATTTTTTTTGTAGTTTCCCCAGATCTTTCACTGTCCAAGCAGCATGCTGGACTGTGCATATGAACTGCAACATTAGATTTCCCCAGTAGGTGGTGCTGTATCCATAATTTAGTTGTCAAATGCAACCGAGATATCGTAGTGACTCTGCCAAGGGGCAAAGATTAAATGCCAGCAGGGCCGGCGCTACCATACAGTCAAAAGAGGCAGCTGCCCCAGGGCCCCAGAGCTTGTAGGGGCCCCCAGTGGCTACAAGAGGGAAACATTTTTTTTCAAGTCGACCTTATAGTTTTTGAGAAAATCGATTTTAAAGTTTCAAAGGAAAAACCAGCCGACTTTAATGGTTAATAGCAAATCCACCTTAAATTCTAGAAACCCTAAATTTGCAGGATATGTTGAGATCATTGGGAATAAGAAGAAAAAACAATTTTTCAAAAAGACCTTCTAGTTTTTGAGAAAATCGATTTTAAAGTTTCAAAGGAAAAAAGTATACTTTTAAATGCGGTAAATGTCACTTTTAGTACCTAATGGTAGTGTAATTTTACATGTATCAAAAGAGAACAATACATTTCCTGACGGGGTTTCCAGGGGTCCATACGCAGCTGCAGCGCTTTGGCCAGGGATCGCTATACAGCCGCAATATGGCTGTGTAAAGATCCCTGGCATTTTTTTCCTATTTTCCCCCCCAAAAATTTATGTTTAGAGTGTGGGAATTATTTTTTAAAAAAAATTATGTGGGGTCCCCCCTCCTGAAACTTTTGAACCCCTTGTCCCCCATGCAGGCTGGGGTAGCCAGAATGTGGAGCTCCGACCGATTGGGGCTTCACACCCTGACTATACCAGCTGCAAAAAAGGTCCCTTAATGCCAATTTTTGCTCCGGGGTATCTGTTGGGGGGGCCCCCCAGGTTTATTTTGCCTTGGGGCCCCATTGTTGCTTAAACCGGCCCTGAATGCCAGCAATTCCTCCTCAAGCAGGCCTGCTCAATTCAGCTCACAATGCCTTGGGAAAAGTTAAAGGGAGCAGTGGTTGAAAAGTAAGATTTGGGCTTTGAAAATCTTTTGAGAATGTATGCGTTATGCGGCCATGTCCCCCAAAATATCATTATTATGCAGACACATATAAACATTAGGAAGCATGGGGAGGTTGGATTGTGGGTTGCTCTAGCTGGGGGTTGTTCCATCACTGTTGTGCTTAAAGCACTTACGAGGGGAAAAAGCAAAAAAAAGGTAAATACCTAGGCTGCTTTATGACCCTTGGGGGACGCCATCCGCATCCCCCCCTTGCATTCTGCGACGTTTCTGTTTGAAAATCCAATCCCTCGGGTCGTCCTTAGTTTCCCCACTAAAGATGGCCATGTAGATAAAGAAGCAGAAGCGTGCCCCAATGTCCTCTGTGAAATCTCGCCTTTTAATCCTCTAGATTAAATCCATACACAGGGGATTAACATCAGCGTATACATTGGTATCATTGCATATACATACTGATGCTGATAGCGGTGGTCTGGTGGGTGCCTGGGGTGTGAAAGGGATCGGCGACTTGGTCACGCTGCGTTCCACCTTGAATAAAACAACTTAGTTTCTTGTTCACTCAGCCGTCCTAGCTTAAACTCCAAAACCCTGGCACCCACCTCCTTGTTAGCTTCAGTAGAAATGGAAAGGTTAGAGAAGAAATTAGAAAGGTCCTCTCTTCCAATGGCCACCTTTTCTCCCACATAAGACAATGATTCAATGTCTAAATCATCAATATCATCCTCGATACTTTCAGCATTGTGGTCATTCAAACCTGGACATTCACTTGCATTCATGATGGGGTGCTCCACACTCAGTATGAGAAGGAAGTAAACAATCAGTAGTTGAAAACAAAGAAGCAGTTCAGTGTGGCACTCCCAGAATGATATGACCAGTATGCAGGAAAAAACAACTGAAGCTAATAACTACTCTTTGCCACCAATACCCTTATAAAGGAATCCGAGGGATGCTGGGACATGTGCTCCGCCAATATTCGTGGAAGGAAGGGTATAACAACAATGTAGATAAAGAAGCAGAAGCGTGCACCAATGTCCTCTGTGAAATCTCGCCTTTTAATCCTCTAGATTAAATCCATACACAGGGGATTAACATCAGCGTATACATTGGTATCATTGCATATACATACTGATGCTGGTACCGCTTTTTCCTGCATACTGGTCATATCATTCTGGGAGTGCCACACTGAACTGCTTCTTTGTTTTCACCCACTAAAGATGGCCGCCAGGTCCGGCCGTGGCTGCGCAGTTCTCATTACCACAAGTGCAGCTGCGCAGCTCTACGTCCTCCCCCTGCTCCAAACTCTTTACCGGCACTCTCGCGTGTTTTATGTACGCGAGACTGCCAGTAAAGAGATCGGAGCAGGGGGAGGAGGTAGAGCTGCGCAGCCGCATTTGCGGCAATGAGAATGCGCAGCCGCGGCTGGACCTGGTGGCCATCTTTAGTGGGGAAACTAAGGACGACCCGAGGGATCTGGTCGGGACCCCTCCGAGCCTAGACTTTCAAATAGAAACGCCGCGGAATGAAAGGGGGGATGCGGATGCCTTTAACACAGGCATGGATGAACTGGCGGAGCTCTGCTGTCATACCGACGGCACAGAGAGTGGGCTGCAGTGACGGGAGAGTGGCGCGATCGGCAGTAGCGCACTGGAAGGGATAACAGGTCCCAAACGGCTTAGATTTCAATTACCACAGTCCAAAAGCAGTTAAGAGCGCCCGAGGTGGGCTCATAAAAAAAAAAAAAAAAATTATGCTTCCTGATCTGCCGCTCTGTTGGTCTGCACTGGCCCACTTTTACTTTTGTGACCTCTGAGTCACAACCCTGGAAGGAGAGAGATCTCTCTCTCTCTCTCACAGCAGGGTGGCGGGGGAGCAGCCAGGGAGAGGGAGCTGTTCAATCGCAGCTCTGGAAAGCCTGCAGGAACGCCCCTAGTGGGCATTTGAGCAGGGAATCCCTCTCCTCTATTTACTCTTCAAGATAGTGACAAATATCGTTGCTAATTTCGGGGGCTGTAGCGTGGAGGGGGCTATAGAGCGGGCATGGGCAGGCAGAGAACGACAGTGGGGATACACGAAGGCATGCCATGAGGCAGAGAACATGCCTCTGTGTCCCATCTGCCCCCCATGGAACCACCTTTCTCTTTAAGAAGTGGTTAAATATTTTTGAACGCCAATTTTTCCAATGTTTTCTCATATACCCAACATGAGTTTTTCTGACACAGACAAAAACTGCTTAATTACCAGCGCAGCATTATTTTGTCAATGTGTGGAAGAGAGCTGCTGTATGCAGAAGCATAAGTGTGGAGCTAACCTGTGAATGCCTCTTCTCTCTCCTCAGACCGTGCAGCACAAGCTGGCAGAGATGAAGACACAGATCTGTGTGGGGCGTACTTTTCTGGACAACTGTCTCCAGCTGCATGCAGAAAGACGTTTGGATTCTGCCACTGCTTCCATGGCAAAATACTGGTATGCATGAGAAAATGAGTGGCGCATGTTATGCAAGCATAACAAGCACACAGCCCGTGTTCATCTACATTTGTTTAATACGATACTCTTTGATAAAAGCATTTTCTGATGTAGGGGATTTATTTAACACTGCTTTCTGACTTTACCTGATATTGTTTGAAACCTTAGCTGGGCATGTCTGCAGAACTGATTTCCCAGCCCGGGTGATTAACATAGAACAAGCTGAAGGGGTTAAGCTGTGGACTGCGGTCCTGGTCTCTATAGTGATGTCCTTTTCAGCCCTTTCACAAGCTTGCCACTTGTTTCCACTTGATCTTTTCAGGGCATTGTCTGGTTAAAGGAAAGTGGGCATTAAATTCCCCTGTTTACAAGCACCTAATGTAGCAGCCTATTTAACACTGAGCTATGAGAGCTGACAAATTGGTCCGCATATTGTATTGTGGCTACATTCTTGCATTTTATGACACTCTGTAGACTTTCACATTCTTATGTAAAGATTGTGCAGAGACTTCTGATCTGTCGTCCAATGTTCTTGGTGAACAGGGACCTTTCCAGCTGTTTTGGGAACACAAATACCAGCATAGTTTGCCAGTTAGGGGTTGCTAACGTCAAGCCACCCTACACAACATATATACAGTGCACATGTATTCATCCCCCTTGGGGTTGTTTGTGTCTTGTAGCATTACAATTTAAAATGGATTTTTGAGGGTCAGCATCATTTAATTTTTACAAAATGCTTACCGCTCTGAAGGTGCTCAATATGTTTTATTGAGACACATACAATAATTAAGACAAAGCATTTATGATTGTGCATAGCTATGTCATATCATGTGACAATCTGATTGCATGCAGGTGGACCCTAAGCAACTAATCACGTGGCTATTGAAAATATTGGTTGTACCAGATTGTACTTTAAGGACCACTACAGTGAAAAAAGTAAGCCGTTAAAGTCTGACAGACTCAAAAGTTTCTGAACTAATCCATCTCCCCATGGGGGATTCTCAGGGATTTCTTTGTTTTCAAAAGCATTTCCTGAACGGCAGTTGCTAAGTCTAACTGCCAAAAACAGTGTGCATGGGAGTAGGGAGGCTGGCTGGTATTTTACCATTTTGGCTGCCATTCAGGAAATACTTTTTGAGAACCAAGAATCCCCCACGAGGAGATGGACTAGTTCAAAACCTGTCATTTTAACTGCTTACGTTTTCCGCTATAGTGGTGCTTTCAATGTGTTCCCGAGGCTAAACCTTGGGTTGAGAAATACATCTTCCCAAGGAAGACGGAAGCCTGGATCTGTAAAGACACGGGGGGGGGGGGGGGGGGCACAGAGGAGGTACAGGGGACAGAGATGGCACAATGTTCCGACTTAACAGATTCAGGTTAAGAACGAACCTACAGTCCCTATCTCATTTGTTAACCGGGAACGACCTGTATGTCTAAGCAGAACGCTGGAGCCACTCGTGTGTGAAGAGGATTTAATAAATGTTTTTTTTCGTCTTGTTAAAATCTGAAACACAAACCATACTCACTGAGAACCTGAAAAGTCATAGTTGGAGCAATCCTCAATAGCATTGTGATAATTATGGATCTGAATTGCACCTCAATAAATGCCAAGCTTCTTCCTTTATTAATCATGGGAAGCCTTGGTCTAATGGTTCTGATAGATATTTCCTCTTATAGGGCATCTGAACTGCAGAATACCATAGCTACACAGGGCGTTCAGCTTCATGGCGGCTGGGGCTACATGTGGGAATACCCTATTGCAAAGTAAGTACATTTCATTTTTCATTCTGTTTCTTGAATTTTAAAGTGTACTTGAGATGGGGCAGGAGAGAAAAAGCATACATACCTGGGGCTTCCTCCAGCCCCATCCGGCCTGATCGCTCCCTTGACTTCCTCCGCTGCCTCTCCATTCGTTGGCAATTGGCCCTGGTAAGTTGTACAGTTGGAACAGTCTGTCCGTGCGCCCTCCCATCTGTCGGGTTTCTGTAGCTAGGAGTGTTCTGCGCCTGCGCAGTAGTACTGCACAGGCTCAGAACGATCCCAGCGACGGGAATGCGATGGGGGCACGTCCGCAGCCAAGGCCGTGCATGGTCAGTTGGCCCCAGACCGGCGGAAGACTTAGAGGGAGCGATCAAGCCAGAGAGGGCTGGAGGAAGCCCCAGGTATGTATAAATGTTCTCTCCTGCCCCATCTCAGGTACACTTTAATTGTATTTCCAATATCAACTAATGTTGTCCGTTAGTGTAAGAACACTGATTCACAGTATGTTTGGCTTCATTACTCAGGAACTTGGAGGATACCTGCTGTCCTCACTACCTACTATATATCCCCAGCTATAGGTCGAGAAATGTAAGTCTGACTCCTTTAGAGGTCGACTCTACTCATAGCTGAGGAGGGGGAAGGCGGGGCCCACACCTCTCTCTCAACCCTTGCAGCAGCCAGCATGCCTTGATCTTGATCATCACCTCCTCATCATGCCATAATTGTTACCACTAACTGCTAACTACATTTTCAGCAGGTTTGGTTAGTATTTATTGTGCATTCAAAAACAGGAAGCTGCTGCCAGTGTGCTTTTTAATTCTTGCTTGGAAAAATACTATTTTGTGTAGATTATTTTTGATAATAGTAATTTGTAGAGGGATCCATTACCTGTGAGTGACATTTTAACCAACCAATGGCTGCAACACTGAGCACACTGAGCAATGTGTTGTGTGTACGATTAGTGACATTCCTCTTTGCACCAATGTACCCAGTGGTAAGTGACACTTTCTTGAAAAAGTAAATGCCAGGAAAACACTGGTTTGAAAGTCCTGGCCACGATTAAAGTGGACCTGAACTCAGAACTCCTCTCGGCTCTAAAAGATACCCAAAAGCATAATAACCTTTAAGCCCCGTCTACACGGGGAGATGTGCAGGCGATGTGACTTATCAATCGAGCCGCTAATGCGGCTCGATTGATAAGATCCGACAGGTCGGATCTTGCCCCTGCCGATTCCCTGCTCGTTCCCCACGAGGGGACAATGGCAGGGAATCGAGCGGAAGATAAGCGGCGCAGGGACGAGCGGGTATCGAATCCGGCGCACGCGGGGACGCGGAAGAGGCGATCGGGCGGCTAATCGAGCCGCTGGATCAGAGCCTCATCTACGCGTGTAGATGAGGCTTTAAACAAAAACATTTCTTTGTTACAGCTGATACAAATCCTAAAATAAATTTACACTGATTCTACTTCCTGATTCATGGAAGCAGACATATTTTTTACAGCCTGTGCTTTCAAATGGGCTCATCTGATATACACAGTCATGTGACACAGGGGAGAGATCAAATTACAACTAGTGATTAGACACAAATGAGGGTAATTAAACAGGCTAAACTCTCTAAATACATACAGGATACATTTATCTACGTTTTTCCTTTTTGTTCAGTGCAAGAGTTCAGGTCCACTTTAACTTCCCTGCGACCGCCTAACGCCAATTGGCGGACGCAAAGTGACAGCCTCAGGACCGTCTAGGCCAATTCCTGGGGCGGGGTTTTGCAGGGGATTGCTTGCGCTGATGCGCTCCATCATCAGTTTACCAGCAGCGATAGCCGCTAGGAGTCTGTTAAACGGCGAAACCACAGTCAATTTACATTGTACAGCATTGTACTGGGGACAGACGTGTCACTCGGCTATTCCCTGGGGAGGCTTAGAGAGCGATTGGCTCTCATAGGCTGACACCTATGAGGGCTGATCGCTGGGATTGGCCCTCGAGAGGTGGGGGAGGGCGGTGGGAAATAAATAAATAAAAAATGGACAAATTTATCCTACTTAATAAATCCCCTGTGTCTCTGCGTCCCATGTCCCTGTGTGTGTGTTTTCATTGTGCGCATTTGCAATAACGCAGAGACGCTGAGGAGAACTGGGGGAATGATGCGTGGCGTGCAGGGGAGGATGGGGCCAGGAGGGGCGGGCGTGTGCACGCATGCGGTAGACGTGTGCGTACACGGCATGCGCACTGACATGTGGCGGTGACAGACCTAGAGCCCTTTTTAAAAGGGCTTAGGTCGTCTGGTTAAAAATAAAACCACAAATAAACATCCCATCAGCGATCGGAGCCCACCAAAAAAAATCTCTGTTGGTGGACCTTTAACCACTTGCCGACCGCCCACTACCTATGGTCGTCAACAAAGTGGCACCCCCAGGACCGCGTAACGCGATCGGCGGTGGCACCTGGGGGACTAAATAGCCGGGGATCGCGCGGCATCCGCCGGCATTAGACTCCGCCCAATCGCAACGTCAACATGCCGGCCAGTTAGCAGCGCCAGCGGGTTGTTAACCCCCGATCTGCCGCATGGAATACGTGTAATACACTTTGTAATGTATACAAAGTGCATTATACAGGCTGGCTCCTGCCCTGGTAGTCCCAGTGATCGAGGAACCACCAGGGGAGGTTGCAGCTGTGCATATAGACACACGCACGCGCGTCACCTCCCAAGTGCATTGTTTACATCTGTTCTCCCCTCTAATCACCCTCTGTCACCTCCTGTCACTGCTACCCATCAGATCAGACCCTAATCTGCCCTTTGCGGGCACCCAATCACCCGCCCGCACCCTCAGATTTTTTGGGAGGCCTTCTCATTAACATGGGTCTAGTCAAAAAGAATGTATTGCGGTCATATTGGTCTACGCACCCAATACATCACATGCCCATGTTCTCTGCTGCCATGTCCAGGTCACGATTTGAGAACATCCTGCGCTTCCTGCACTTCAGTGCCAATACAATCTGTCATCTAAGAGGCCACCCTGCTTATGACCGGTTCCACAAAATTTGGCCCCTCATAGACCACCTGTCATCAAAATTTGCAGATGCTTATACCCTTGAACAGTCATTTTGAGGCATTTGGTTTCTAGACTACGCTTCACGGTTTTGGGACCCTAAAATGCCAGGGCAGTATAGGAACCTAACAAGTGGCCCCATTTTAGAAAGAAGACACCCCAAGGTATTCCGTTAGGTGTATGGTGAGTTCATAGATTTTTTTTTTTGTCACAAGTTAGTGGAAAATGACACTTTGTGAACAAATAAAACAATAAAAATCAATTTCCGCTAAATTGTGACAAAAAAATAAAATCTTCTATGAACTCACCATACTCCTAACGGAATACCTTAGGGTGTCATCTTTCTAAAAATGGGGTCACTTGTGGGGTTCCTATACTGCCCTGGCATTTTAGGGGCCCTAAACCGTGAGGAGTAGTCTAGAAACCAAATGACCTGTGAAATCCTAAAGGTACTCATAGGACTTTTGTGCAGCCTAGGTGCGCTAAGGGGCCCAAAGTGTCACATGTGGTATCGCCGTACTCAGGAGAAGTAGTATAATGTGTATTTTTGGGGTGTATTTTTACACATACCCATGCTGGGTGGGAGAAATATCTCTGTAAATGGACAATTGTGTGTACAAAAAAAAAAAATTTAATTTACAGAAATATTTCTCCCACCCAGCATGGGTATGTGTAAAAATACGCCCCAAAACACATTCTACTACTTCTCCTGAGTACGGCGATACCACATGTGACACTTTTTTGCAGCCTAGGTGCGCTAAGGGGCCCAACGTCCTATGAGCACCTTTAGGCTTTACAGGGGTGCTTACAATTTAGCACCCCCCAAAATGCCAGGACAGTAAACGCCCCACAAATGACCCCATTTTGGAAAGTAGACACCCCAAAGTATTCAGAGAGGGGCATGGTGAGTCCGTGGCAAAATTCATTTTTTTTTTTTTTTTTGTCACCAGTTAGCAGAAATGGAAACTTTTTTTTTTATTATTTTCATTTTTTTTGTCAGTGTCATTTTCTGCTAACTTGTGACAAAAAAAATAAAATCTTCTATGAACTCACCATGCCTCTTAGTGAATACTTTGGGATGTTTTCTTTCCAAAATGGGCTCATTTGGGGGGTATTTATACTATCCTGGAATTCTAGCACCTCATGAAGCATGTCAGGTGCTTAGAAAAGTCAGAGATGCTTCAAAATGGGAAAATACACTTTTTGCACCATAGTTTGTAAACGCTATAACTTTTACCCAAACCAATAAATATACACTTATTGGATTTTTTTTTTTTATCAAAGATGTAGCACAATAAATTTGGACAAAATTTATATAGAAAATTTACTTTATTTGAAAAATGTCAGCACAGAAAGTTAAAAATAAAAATCATTTTTTTGGACAAAATTCATGTCTTTTTTTGATGAATATAATAAAAACTAAAAATCACAGCAGCAATCAAATAGCACAAAAAGAAACATGTATTAGTGAAAAGAAAAGTAGGTAAAATTCATTTAGGTGGTGGGTTGTATGACCGAGCAATAAACCGTTAAAGCTGCAGTGGTCTGAATGGAAAAAAAAGTGTCTGGTCCTTAAAGGGAACATGTACTGAGTAAAAATATTTCAAATAAACACGAGGTAACTTTAAATGAACATTACATAGTTACCTTGCTATCGGTTCCTCTCAGAAGCTCACCATTTTCTTCTGACAATGATCCCTTCCAGTTCTGACAACATTTTGTCAGAACTGAAGTATATCGTTTGCTGTCAGTTATTTATCAGTTGCTGTCAGTTATAGCTGAGAGGATGACGTAATGTCTGTTTCCCTATGGCTCAAGTGGGCAATGTTACAGTTTAACAGTGTGCTGACCAGAAAGCTGTTATGGGGTAATGGCCATTTTCAAAATGGAGGACGGAGAATTCCCTTGTTCACAGTGGACAAACAGGATGCGGAAAAAGGAGAAAGAGATTAAGGAGTACACTACACGGGAGGTAAGTATGACTTGTGTATGTTTGTTTTGACTTTTTTAATTTTCAGTTCAGGTTTTCTTTAAGGGGTTTTAAGACTGCAGTCCTTAAAGAGAACCCGAGGTGGGAATCTTAGAGTTAAATCTATACAGAGGTTGGGTCTGGCTATAGTGCCCAGCCTCTGTTGCTAGTTGAATCTTCCCTAAGTCCCCCCTGCGCTCCGCTCTCCTCCCATAAATTACAGCCGCGCTGTCGACACTGAGCGTATCGCAGCAGGCTCTGTTTACCATTCTAGTGCCACTCACGCCGCTCCCCCGTCTCCTGCAGAGCGCCGATCCCCGCCCACGTCCCTTCCCTCGCCACTGATTGGAGGGAAGGGACGCGGGCGGGGACCGGCGCTCTGCAGGAGGCGGGGGGAGCGGAGATTTTCTGCGTTTCAACGCAACGGGTAAAGTTTGTGTTACCCAAGGTAAAATGAAAGTCCATAGACTTTCATTTTAGCTTTCACATATAACGCAGCATTTTTGTGCGTTGCGTTGCACTGCACCCAGGTGCAGTTTTTTGGCCGACGCTAGCTTTATGCGTTACAATGTTAGTCAATGTAAAACGCACGCTATGCGCGGTTTTAAAACGTTAACGCAGGCAATCAGTCCCAGAATGCAACAGAGGAACAATGTAGAAAGTTGAAAACTAAAAAGAAAAAAAAAATTACTTGCCTTTTTTCCTATGTGCTGTAACGCATTTAAAACGCATTAAAAACGCACACTCACTGCAGTGCAACGCATATCAAAACGCACACAACAAAACGTATGCTTTGAGCGTTCTCCAACGCCAGCTCTGATATGAAAGAGCCCTCATGCACAGAAGAGTAACAGGCTTCCTGCAGACAGCTCTACCTGTGCCTGTGTTTGTAATCCCTCAGTATGTGTCAGCCAGTTCCTTTCACAGCCTAACAGGAGGATTTTTATCCAGCTCTCTTTCACTGATATCAGATAGCAGAGACGCTGCTGGCTTGTGTAAATAACACACACACTGGAGTGTGCATAGAGGTGCCTGGAGAGGGTTGTGCATAGCAGATCAGCACAGAAGAGTTGGCAGCCTTCCAGACACAGGACGACAAGTCCGACAGGGGAAAGATACATTGATTTATTACAGAGACAGTGATAGTAGAAAGTGCTGCAGTAAGCCAGAGCACATTAGAATAGGTTTAGGAACTTGTAGGATGGTAGAACAAAGCATGACATTTTTGTTACAGAGTCTCTTTAAGCAAAAACTGCACCCCATGTTTAATCTTAACAAAAACAAAAATTTGCTTTCCTAAAACAGAAAGAATTTGCGATAATTCAGGTTGGAGTGAGCTCGAGATATCTCCCAGAGCACCACTGCTGAATATATGCAAATTAACCATTGTACCCTTAGAAGCTAAACACACCTCCAGAACCGCTGGAATGCAATGATGTGTCAGCTTGTTAAATTGTACAGAGCCATAATAATCCAACATGCATACAGACTGTTTAATCTTAGTTGATCTTTTCAGTGACATTAAAGGCAGTCAAACTGAGAATCTAGCATTTACGGCTCCCACTGGAAGTCGCTTCGTTGTGTGAACCGCCCCCTCCACACCAATAGCAGCAGAACCTGTCGCTTAGCTGTTGCCAACGATCTGCAGGTGCCCACTGTGGGGGGCACTTTCTTTTCATCTTTATTCTTTGCAGAGAAACTTTGTGATGCGGTTATGAATGGCATTCAGTTTATTAGCTGCAATATAACAACCAATACCTTTTTTTTTTGCCTTGCAGAGCTTATGTGGATTCTCGCGTCCAACCAATCTATGGCGGCACTAACGAAATAATGAAGGAACTCATTGCAAGAGACATTGTGAAAGACAGATGAGCCTTGTCTCTATCCTGCACCTGTGCCTGTAACATGTAAAGATGTTTTGTGTCTAATTAACTTTTTAATACTGACCGATTTTACAGTTTTCAAAAAAGTGTAATTTGTGTACAAGCAGAATAAATTAATTTAAAAGAACAAATGTAACTAAACTTTTTTTTTTTAAAGATGTTTTTTCTTTGCAGACAGTTTTTAAACCTCAACCAATGACAATACTGAATTTGTGAAATTCTAATAATGGACGGGTTGTATGTAACTGTTGTAGCTTTGTTTGCCTGCACCATATTTATAAGATACAAGACCCCTTCACTTTCCTGACTTCCTGGTCAGAGAGACGGATGGCTCAGCTGACGGATCGAGTGATGGTCACTTTGACAAACCGTACAATGGCCTGGCTCTGCAGGAACTAGGAAATGTAATCAGAAAGTGCATTTAAACTCCAGTCAAGACACATTTTAGTACCAAATTGGGGATGTCACAGTCCGCTTTATCTGACTGCAAAAAACATAAATAAATAAATAAATGCCCGTCTTATGTCTGTCATGAAAATTTTATGAATACAATGTATTCAGTAGAAAACATGGGTACACCACTGACAGACCACAGCTCTAGCCTATCAGTGAACTTGTTTCAATCCCAGGTAGCCAAACAGAGACTTTGGGTGCATACACACATCCAATTTTGATTGGCCAATTTGACCATTTCCATGCAGTATGAGAGCACAATCTGTTCATAGTACTCAGTCTGTTGACCCACATACTACATGGAGATGGTAAAATTGGTCCGTGGTTGACTAATCAAAATTGGATGTGTGTTTGCATCCTTTTTGTGCACCATCAGGATTGTTAGAGACTGCACTTTCCACGGTTATAGGTTATGCTGTAGTGTAATAGAACATACTAAGGCCAGCCAAAACCACCTGCCTAACATTGTGCAGGTCCCCTTTGTGTCACATTTGCTTAATCACGTGTTAATCGCAGAGCAACACGTGGTGTAAATAGAGAAAATTGTGCTTACATCACAGTCAAGTGAAGTAACTATCTGGGGTGGGGGGTGGTCAATCTTCTTCCTTACCTCTGAAAGTGCCCCCCCCCCCCCTATGCTCCCCTATAGGCTGCCCCTCATCCTCCCCTCATTTGCAGGTAGCCACACATCTAATGGGAGGGGACAAGTCATGTTGGGTGCATTACTTGGTATGGGGTGAGAGGGGATATACTATATCAAGGGAGGTGATTGGTGGCCATACTTGTCAAGGGCAAGAGGGGGAAGTGGGGCCACACTTGTTAACAGTTGGAGATGGTGTTTGCACTTGTTAATGGGCATTGAAGTATGGTAAAGTGGTGACTGCAATGGGGGGGGGGGGGGGGGGGTGTTTGAGGTATCCACACTTGTTGTTGGGGGAGGGGAGGTTATAATAGCTGTACTAGCCTTTATGACCCCAGAGTCGCCACCAGGATACTAATGTAAGAAGGAGCTGAATCAAAGGGTTTTTTTTCTTGGTTTGTTTTCATATTTTGGGGCTATGCCTCTCTGTGACCCTCCAGGTTTGGGCTCCACAAAATATCTGAAGGTGTCCTGGGGTATCTCCCTCCAAAACATAAGCAACAGATCTTTTAAAGTGACACTGAAGCGAAAATAAATTTGAGATAATGAATGGTATGTGTAGTACGGATAGTTAATAGAATGTTAGTAGCAAAGACAATAGTCTCATATTTTTATTTTCTGTTATAGCTTTACTGTATGTATAACATTGCATCATTCTGTCATATTTGCAGTTTGGAAATCACACTCAGTATTTTAAGCTGCAAAAACAGTGCAGAAATGATGGCCCTTAGAACTTTCCTGCAGTAAAACCTTATCTCAAGCTGTCTCTCACTGTTGGTGACAACATCTCCACAAGTTTATTTTCGCTTCAGATTTGCAGCTAGTTGCTTGAGAGCCGGCCCGCTGGAAGCAAAGCTGGCAGAGTATGAAACAGCCCCCCCCCCCCCCCCAGAGATTGCTGTATTCCTCGGCCATTTCAATGTGGAGTGGTGAGTGGAGTGTGGTAGTTTACTCACCTCTCAGGGCCAGTATCTCTCTTTAGCTGCATCGCAGGGTCCCTTCTCTAGAACTCCTCCAGCAGCATCTCTCATCATGTGATGGTGCTGGAGAAGTCCTAGAACGGGGATGCGGCTGAAGAAAGATCCCGGTGCCGAAAGGTGAGTAAACTATCATGCTCCACTTGCAAATCTGCATATTGGTGGCTACCTAAACCTGGGGTCACATCTGCTGTTTATATTGTGGAGGGAGATACCTACTACTGGGGGAACAACAGGCTATATTGGGGGAGGGGAAATCCACTTACTACTGACGACACACTTGCTACCTATGCTGGGGTGGGCACAATTCA
Organism: Hyperolius riggenbachi; assembly: GCF_040937935.1. Lineage (NCBI taxonomy): Eukaryota > Metazoa > Chordata > Amphibia > Anura > Hyperoliidae > Hyperolius > Hyperolius riggenbachi. The sequence goes on from NC_090652.1 coordinate 214,608,911, forward strand.
GGGTGGTGCGCACTTCTTTGCCACTGGTGGTAGACTGCCTCTATGCCTCTATGGACAAACGTGTATTCCCACCACTGCACATACAGGAGATGCTCCATTAGACTAAAGATCTGGGAAATTTGTAGGCCTAAGGGAACGTGGTTCATCTGCCCAGGCCACCGTCCGCTGCTCCATGGTTTGTTTAGAAGTTTACATGCCCATGTAAGTGATTTCAGCAGTAGACAAAGGGTTGGCATAGCCCTTTATGCAGGAAACTGATGCACTCTGTGTTCAGCAGTGTTTTAATTATCAAGTCAAATTTGTGCTACAAAGTTGTTGTTTTTTTAACTGAACCAGAGCGTTTTCTCCTCACACACATCGAGCCTTTGGTGCTCCTAACCCTGATCACCTGCTATCCTTCCTTTACATACTGTTGGTAAGTACCAACCAGGGGTAGGCCTGGGAACCAGGGGGATCCTAGCTCCCTCCTTCCAATCCCACTTTCTTCTGCTCCAATACTTCCCTCAGTTTGCAAAGTACTGAATTTTGCATATTCTAGTGCTGAGTTGGTTCACTGTCCACTTCACAGTGGACACACCCTGTCATGCATAAGTCCATATATCTCTTGCTGCATGTGTCACATGGCATGCACCAGGATCCAATGGAAGTATGCTGCAGTGTGCAGTTGCAATGAAGAGTAGAATGGACTGACCTGGCTCTGGCATCAGGTAATTACACTGGTACCGGTATTTTGGGAGGGTAATCTGTCACTTGTTTGAAAGGGGAATGTTATCCTGGCCAAACTTCTAAGCTCTCTTTTCCACAGGCGGCTGTACTGTTCGCTTGTCAGCAGGGCTGTAGAGTCGAGGAGTTGGTGCAAATTTGGGTACTTGGGAGTCGGTGGTTTCATAAACTGATGAGTCGGAGTCTGATGATTTTTGTACCAAATCCACAGACCTGGCTGGTGAGTATTAGACGAAAGTCAGTCGGGCTAATTTGGGTACTCTGAGTCGGAGTTTCGTAAACTTTGGAGTTGGATGAATTTTGTACCAACTCCACAGCAGTTCAGCCTCCTGACTGCCAACCATGAGCACCTTTCAGCTGTAATTTTATGCAGCAGATTTGCAGCTTTTGGTGGCACCAGGTTTGTCATCGTTTGACACGCAGTGGGATTATCTGACATAAATTGTGTTTTTAGACATAAGGGCTCAGCCTATAAGCGCATTTCTGAGCGCTTGTGATTGATAAGCGCTTTCTGAGTGCTTTTTCAAAATTGTTCCCATTCATGTTCATTAAAATTGCGGTAAAAATCGTCATGATTTTACGTGTTTGTGTCGATTTTTACCTCGATTTTAATAAAAGTGAATGGGGAGCGACTTTTAAAAAGCACTCAAAGCGCTTATCAATCACAAAGCGCTCAAAAAGGCGCTTATAGTGTGGCTGAGCCCTTAGTGTTTTTTTTTTTTTTTTTTTTCTTCTGCTGGGAAATGCCACCACGTGTCCAACAATGACACATGGTGGTGTTACCCGGCAGCAAAACGAGTTGCTGCCTCTGAGAATGCATGTGTTGTGCTCAGATGTAACTCCTTTGGGGGTGCCTGTTCACGGCCCGTGTTGAATGCTCGTAAGCACCTGAGGGGTGAGTGGAAGCACCTTATGGGGCACTAAATTCACCACCTTCAGCCTCTGTGGAAAAGATCCCTAAAAGAGGTGGGAAGGGTGCTATACTGGCCACAACTCTAGTGGGGGGTAAAAGTGGTGCTATACTGGGGGGGGGGGGGGAGAAAAATTACACCGATTATACATGTTTAAGAGGTTGGGAGGAGAGTCAAGCAGTTGTATTTGCAATGTGGGGGGTGTATTATGTTTTAGGAGAAAAGTAGTGGCAGCACTTATGGGTGGAGAATAAGTGTTTGTGCTCCTCATGGTTTGTATTTACACTCATTATTTCTTTATTATTGATGATTTATGCAGCACCATCATACACTTTACACCAGGGATTGCTCACTAGCCAACTAGCAATCACCATTTGGGCTTTGTCAAAGTTGCTCAAATCTTTACGTTTGCCTATTCTTCCTGCTTCCAACACATCTTTGTCAAGGACTGATTGTTTATTTGGTACCTAATACTTCCAATACACATTCAATTTTGATTGACCAATGTTTGGCCAATTTTACCACCTCCATGTACTTACAAATTATATTTACAAATATTATATTTTACTTACAAGTTATGTTCAGTTTTTCAAAAACTGTTGACCTTCATACTACATCAAGATGGTAAATTGGCCAATCATTGGCAGTGGTGTAGTTAAGGAGCTTTGGGCCCCCAAGCAGTGTTGTAGTTAAGGAGCTGTGTGCCCTGATGCAAGTTTTACATTGGGGCCTCCTAAGCACTTCATACATACTAATTGATAAGGTGCACCAAAACTTGCCAGTGTCAGAGGTGCAAGAAGGGGGACAGTTTGTTAATGATTACCACTATTGAATGTATCTATAAAAGTGATTATTATGAGCACAGGACCAATAGAGAGCTAATACTGTGCTTGAGGGATGGCTCCTTGGGACCCCTCTACGGTCACAACTTTTGCACCCCCTATTGCTATGCCCCTCCCCCCAAGCATTCTATACATAACAATTCATATGGCCAGAAAAACCTGCCAAGGACATTCACAGTATGAGAGGTGTAAGCAGCAGGGGCGTAGGAATAGACCCTGCAGCCCCTGCAGTTGCAGGGGGGCCCCTAGCAAGTCAGGGGCCCGGAGGAGGAAAGGCTGTCACCACCGGCGTACCTACCGGGGATGCGACTCTCTCAGCCGCAGGGGGGCCCGGCCGCCCGGAGCTGCTCTGGGGCCCGCTCACTGTCCGTGGGGGGAGCGCTGCTCTGGACCCCCCAGCAAGGTGCTCAACTGGCCGCAGCGTCTAATAGACGCTGCGCCAGTTCATTCCCCGCAGCCCCGCTTCAGCAGCCTGCATAGTCTCCGGCAGGCAGAGCAGGGCTACGGCAAGATGGCCGCCGAAGAAGCCCTACACTGGAGACTTTGTGTCTCTAGTACAGGGCTTTGGCAGCCATCTTGCCGTAGCCCTGCACTCTGCCTGTCAGCGCGGGAGATCTGCTGCAGGAGGACTCGGGGAGCTGCGAGCCAGAGATGCCGGGAGAGGAGAAGACTTCTGTCAGGTAAGTGAATTGTTTTTTTTTCACAGGTGCATTTTTTTTTTCTAGTGTCTGCTGCCTACATTGTGATTTTCAGGTGTCTGCTGCCTACATTGTGATTTTCAGGTGTCTGCTGCCCACATTGTGATTTTCAGGTGCCTGCTGCCCACATTATGATTTTCAGGTGTCTGCTGCCCACATTAGGATTTTCAGGTGTCTGCTGCCCACATTATGATTTTCTGGTGTCTGCTGCCCACATTACGATTTTCTGGTCACTGCTGCCCACATTGCGATTTTCTGGTCACTGCTGCCCACATTGCGATTTTCTGGTGTCTGCTGCCCACATTACGATTTTCTGGTGTCTGCTGCCCACATTACGATTTTCAGGTGTCTGCTGCCCACATTATGATTTTCTGGTGTCTGCTGCCCACATTGCGATTTTCTGGTGTCTGCTGCCCACATTACGATTTTCAGGTGTCTGCTGCCCACAGGGCCGGGCCGAGGCATAGGCTGGAGAGGCTCCAGCCTCAGGGCGCAGTGTAGGAGGGGGCGCACAATTCATTCAGCTGTCATTCCTAATTTTGTTTGAAGCAGAAAGAAATAAGAAAAGGGGATACATAGCAGTGACTGCAAGCCAGATAACTAGATATTAAGGTGTTGGGGAGGTTGTGGGCCCTGTGGCACCTCTTAGTCTAATAGCAATCAGTGTGTGACGGCTGGGGTGGGAGGGATGGAGGGGCGCACTTTGCTGTCTCAGCCTTGGGTGCTGGAGGACCTTGTCCCGCCTCTGGCTGCCCACATTGCGATTTTCAGGTGTCTGCTGCCCACATTGCGATTTTCAGGTGTCTGCTGCCCACATTGTGATTTTCAGGTGTCTGCTGCCTACATTGTGATTTTCAGGTGTCTGCTGCCCACATTGTGATTTTCAGGTGCCTGCTGCCCACATTATGATTTTCTGGTGTCTGCTGCCCACATTATGATTTTCTGGTGTCTGCTGCCCACATTACGATTTTCTGGTCACTGCTGCCCACATTGCGATTTTCTGGTCACTGCTGCCCACATTGCGATTTTCTGGTGTCTGCTGCCCACATTACGATTTTCTGGTGTCTGCTGCCCACATTACGATTTTCTGGTGTCTGCTGCCCACATTACGATTTTCAGGTGTCTGCTGCCCACATTACGATTTTCAGGTATCTGCTGCCCACATTATGATTTTCTGGTGTCTGCTGCCCACATTGCGATTTTCAGGTGTCTGCTGCCCACATTGCGATTTTCAGGTGTCTGCTGCCCACATTGCGATTTTCAGGTGTCTGCTGCCCACATTACGATTTTCTGGTCACTGCTGCCCACATTGCGATTTTCTGGTCACTGCTGCCCACATTGAGATTTTCAGGTGTCTGCTGCCCTCATTACGATTTTCAGGTGTCTGCTGCCCACATTACGATTTTCAGGTGTCTGCTGCCCACATTACGATTTTCTGGTGTCTGCTGCCCACATTACGATTTTCTGGTGTATGCTGCCCACATTAGGATTTTCTGGTGACTGCTGCCCACATTGCGATTTTCTGGTGACTGCTGCCCACATTGCGATTTTCTGGTGACTGCTGCCCACATTGCGATTTTCTGGTGACTGCTGCCCACATTAGGATTTTCTGGTGTCTGCTGCCCACATTACGACTTTCTGGTGTCTGCTGCCCACATTACGACTTTCTGGTGTCTGCTGCCCACATTACGACATTCTGGTGACTGACTGCTGCCCACATTAGGATTTTCTGGTGACTGCTGCCCACATTAGGATTTTCTGGTGACTGCTGCCCACATTACGATATTCTGGTGACTGCTGCCCACATTAGGATTTTCTGGTGACTGATGCCCACATTGCAATTTTCTGGTGACTGCTGCCCACATGGCGATTTTCTGGTGACTGCTGCCCACATTGCGATTTTCTGGCCCACATTACGATTTTCTGGTGAACACTGCCCACGTTACGATTGTCTGGTGAATGCTGTCCACGTTACGATTTTCTGGTGAACGCTGCCCACATTACGATTTTCTGGCCCACATTACGATTTTCTGGTGAACACTGCCCAAGTTACGATTGTCTGGTGAATGCTGTCCATGTTACAATTTTCTGGTGAACTCTGCCCACATTACGATTTTCTGTCCCACATTACGATATTCTGGTGAACGCTGCCCACATTACGATTGTCTGGTGAATGCTGCCCACGTTACAATTTTCTGGTGACTGCTGCTCACGTTACTATTTTCTGGTGACTGGTGCCCACATTACGATTTTCTGGTGAACTCTGCCCACATTACGATTTTCTGGCCCACATTACGATTGTCTGGTAAAATGCTGCCCACTTTACAATTAATTTACAGTGAAACGCTGCCCCATTACGATTATTTGGCACCTATGGGGGGGGGGGGGCCCCATCCAAATATTCGCAGGGGGGCCCAGTGATTTCTAGTTACGCCCCTGGTAAGCAGTGAGCAAGTTTGTAAATGATTCTATTCAAAGTAAATATAGAAATGATCGTTACCAGCACAGCACCTTTAAAGACCTAATACTGCTGTTAAGGAAGTGCCCGTCTCCCAAGGGCGCTGTGTGGTTGCAATCTTGGTTTCCTTTACTGCTCTTGCCACCAGCGGTCATTGGCTAATCAAGATTGGATGTTTGTAGCAGTCTTTTGACTGGTGCAATATATTGTGATTGATCAGTGTACTTATTTCCCCTTTTAGTAGCTTATTATAACTGATCAGTAACTGTATAGAATGCCAAAATATACCTAAAGCATCTGCTTATATGTCACACCTGCAGTCCCAACCGTATATGTCATGGACGGTTTCTGTCACCTACAGCGGAACGGAACGATGAATAGGTGTGACGTGGTTTCACTGATGGCATCTGATGAGCAGAGAGCGGCGAACTCGCACATCCATCTCGGCGCCACGCCGCGCGTCTCATTCATAATATTTGTACCGTATTTGTTCACAGTCAGCACCCTACTCATTTCCCTAAACACGCCCTTCCCACTCGCTATTGGACACAGGTCTTCTTGGCCCGCTATTGGCTCCCGCATGACGTTTCCAGAGCACTTCTCTATGTGCGGCAAGTGATTGGTTTATCGGGGTAATCTGATTACTCCTGTGAATTGTGAGGCTGCGGATGGGTTACTGAGTGATGATGAGCGCTCGCGGTGGCACTGGCAGTTGTTCAGCCTGGTGAGGAGGGTGTAGGGTGATTGTGCCGGGGTTACGCCGCGGGGATTGCCACGATCCGGCCAAGTAAGTATAATTACTGATCTGTCCTAACGGGAGTAGCGCCTCATCCGTCTCCATACGCGGCAGTTCCGCTCAGAGCATCCATAGATCCGTCATCATTTTGCTGGGGGTCCGGTGCCGGATTATGATTGGCTAGAAGTCTTGCGCGTGGGTGGAGCTTGTTGCAAGTGCGTATTCAGGCCATCCCTGGTGATTGTGGTTTAGTAACAGGGATCAGAAATTCGAGTTCCTGTTTTTTTTTATCTAGAATGGTGTTGGTACTAATCTGAATCACTGCATAGGTATAGACAGATAAATTAATCAAGTTATTCATTTGTTTCTGACTAGCTTAGTGCAAAGTTCTGGTTCTGGACTGGTGTCATAGTATTTTTTCAGACCTGGCAGAATTTGTGTCCCAGAAGAGAAGGTTAGTGGTACATAGTTTAGAGCAGAGGTTAGCGTTAGGGAGGAGAGTTCAGTGTAAAGGTGGCCATTAACAATACGATTCTTTGGATGATCAATTTTCGCATCGATTCCATAAATCTGATCAAATTGGATAGCAGGCTTACTTCTTTTAGTGGGTCTGAACGATCAATAACACAGCAAATCGAAGAATCGATTGCCCAAAGTATCGTATCATTTATAGCCACCTTTAGGCAGAGGAGAGGGTAGGTTATGTTAAGCAGAGGACGGTTGGAGATTAGTTTTAGGCAACAGAGATGGATAGAAAAACATCCTATACTATAAAATCCCTGTGTCGCTGCGTCCGTCCGTCAGTGCTTTTTAGCACTGCGCATGTGCAGGGACAAGACGCAAAGACACCGTCGAGAGCCGGAGGAGGACAGGGCCAGGAGGGGTGGGCGTGTGTGCGTGCGCGCGGCGGATGCGCGCTGCGCATTATGAATGGACCCAGCCCGTTTTTTAACAGGCTTAGGCCACCAGTTAGGAATAAAAGAGGGGTTGGTAGGTTAAACCAAATCTGAATTGAAAACTAAAAGTCAGAATAAACATACATACGTCATGCTTAACTCCTGCCTAGTCTACACCTCAATCTCTTTCTCCTCTTCTTCATCCTGTTTGTCTACTGTGATCAATGGAATTTTCCGTCCTCCATTTTGAAAATGGCCATTACCCCATAACAGCTTCCTGGTCAGCACACGGTTTAGCTGTAATATAGCCCACTTGAGCCATAGGGAAACATGGACATTACCTTTTACATCAGTTGTCTTTTCAGTTATAACTGATAAATAACTGACAGCAACTGATATATCCCAGTTCTGACAAAATCTTATCAGAACTGGAAGGAATCATTGTTAGAAGAAAATGGTGAGAGAGGAACTGATGGCATTGTAAGTATGTAATATTTATTTGCAGGTACATTGTGTTTATTTCAAATAATTTTACTTTGTTCAGGTACACTTTAATGGCAGGCCTAGTAAAGGTGGAGAATGCCAATTTTGAAGTCACAATTATTTTCACCACACCGCCTTTGTAAAAGTGGGTTATTGTAGAAAAAAATCTTTAGTCAAATCCTGGTGGTATGGCTGATCTGTAAAAATATTGTGTTATTCGTATCATCAGTTTCAGTTCAAAATGGCCATACGCAGTCATTCAGGTGAGGTTGACACCCGATTAACTCCCTATCTATTTAGATGGATGCAGTAATGGAACTGTTTTCTTTTTCCGTTAGTATGTCTGTTGAAATCAAATGTGTTGCAATGCATTTTCTGTTTGTTTAATGGACTGGAAACAATGCAGATCACACTTTTCAGATGACAATATTATCTTTTCCAAAATGCAGTTTCTTGACGATTGTAATTGGTGTGGGGCTTGTCATAGAGTTTGAGGAACTGCTGTACATTAATGATTAAGCCCTCCACCTAGTGGACATTTTTAAGTAAAATATTGAGAGTTTTTGCCAGGGCTGTGGAGTTGGAGTCGGGGCAATTTTGGGCACCCGGAGTTGGAGTCGGATTCGTTGATTTCATAAACTGAGGAGTCGGAGTTGGATGATTTTTGTACAAAATCCACAGCCCTGGTAAGTATTAGACTAAGGAGTCGGGGCCATTTTGGGTACCTGGAGTTGGAGTTGTGGTTTCATAAACTGAGGAGTCGGAAGATTTTTGTACCGACTCCACAGCCCTGGTTTTTGCCAGGGCTGTGGAGTCGGTACAAAAGTGTTCTGACTCCAACTCTGACTCTGACTCCTCAGTTTATGAAGCCTCCGACTCCGGGTACCCAAAATGGCTCAGACTCCGACTCCTCTACTCCAACTCCTTAGTCTAATACTTACCAGGGCTGTGGATTTTGTACAAAATCATCCAACTCTGACTTCCGACTCCTCAGTTTATGAAATCTCTGACTCCGGGTACCCAAAATTGCTCCGACTCCTCGACTCCAACTCCGACTCCACAGCCCTGGTTTTTGCACAATACTGCAAAAAATAAAGAAGTGATGCCTGGGTTTGTCTGTCACCCTGTGGCAGCCAAGATCCACTGCAAAAATGTTATCATCTATGCTTCAGTTAAAATTGGAACAAAACACGCTCCTGTACTGTGCAAGAGTTCAGGTCCACATTAAGGCCTCTTTCACAGTTGGACTTTGCGGTTCAGTGCGACGTTAAGGTCACACAACACGGCCCTAACGCAACGCATATCGACTTTAACTTGGACGTTATTGTGCGTTGGATGTTATTGTGCGTTCTTTAACACTACGATAAGTGTTATGACGTCTTTCTTTATGCGTCTCTTGGTGCGCCGTTTTCGTCGCACAGTGATGGAACGAAAATGGCGCATGCGTTACATTAAAAAAAAAAAACATTACTGAGCATGTGCAACACAAATAACACAGCAGATTAATTGCTAAACGCACAGCATGCAGCACTTTCTAATAACGCTACACGTTACACACAAACGCAACGTGTGCACTGTGAATGTCGCACAGACAGTATCGCTGTGCGTTTGTCTGCGTTGAAACATTTTCTAACGTGCGACTTTAACGTCACACCGTAAAAGAGGCCTAAATATAATATTTGATATATAAGTATATATGATGAAAGGGACCAAGTAGTGTTTTCAAAAGTAATTATGTCCATATTCCTCTCACACAAGACCTACTTTAATAAGGTATTTTATGTAGCTATAAGTTAAATTGAGGTGTTTTTTTTTCTTATACTGTATAACACCAGTTTGCTCTCTAAGCTTCCTGGTAATTTCACAAGCTAATATCCTTATAAATGTAATTAACTGCATAGGCAAAAATTGTGAATCATAGAACAGCTCTGCATTTGTCCTAGGAAATAAAAGTGACAAAACGCAAGTTTTTTGTTGCCTGGAGCTCAACATGAAATTAAATATTTGTGCAAAAGCAAAACAATCCAAGATCCTGTTTATTTATTTATTTCACTTGTTGACATGTATTTATTTCTGATTTCAGCAATGCTATATATATATATATATATATATATATATATATATATATATATATATATATATATATATATATATATATATATATATACAGGGTCTTCTCAAAAAATTAGCATATTGGGATAAAGTTCATTATTTTCTGTAATGTATTGATAAACATTAGACTTTCATATATTTTAGATTCAAATACACACAACTGAAGTAGTTCAAGTCTTTTATTGTTTTAATATTGATGATTTTGGCATACAGCTCATGAAAACCCAAATGTCCTATCTCAAAAAATTAGCATATTTGATCCAACCAATAAAAGAAAAGTGTTTTTAAAACAAAAAAAGTCAACCTTCAAATAATTATGTTCAGTTATGCACTCAATACTTGGCCGGGAATCCTTTTGCAGAAATGACTGCTTCAATGCGGCGTGGCATGGAGGCAATCAGCCTGTGGCACTGCTCAGGTGTTATGGAGGCCCAGGATGCTTCGATAGTGGCCTTAAGCTCATCCAGAGTGTTGGGTCTTGCGTCTCTCAACTTTCTCTTCACAATATCCCACAGATTCTCTATGGGGTTCAGGTCAGGAGAGTTGGCAGGCCAATTGAGTACAGTAATACCATGGTCAGTAAACCATTTACCAGTGGTTTTGGCACTGTGAGCAGGTGCCAGGTCGTGCTGAAAAATGAAATCTTCATCTCCATAAAGCTTTTCACCAGATGGAAGCATGAAGTGCTCCAAAATCTCCTGATAGCTAGCTGCATTGACCCTGCCCTTGATAAAACACAGTGGATCAACACCAGCAGCTGACATGGCACCCCAGACCATCACTGACTGTGGGTACTTGACACTGGACTTCAGGCATTTTGGCATTTCCCTCTCCCCAGTCTTCCTCCAGACTCTGGCACCTTGATTTCTGAATTACATGTAAAAGTTGCTTTCATCTGAAAAAAGTACTTTGGACCACTGAGCAACAGTCCAGTGCTGCTTCTCTGTAGCCCAGGTCACTCGCTTCTGCCGCTGTTTCTGGTTCAAAAGTGGGTTCATACTTCCATCTGCTGAAAAGCTTTATGGAGATCAAGATTTCATTTTTCAGCACGACCGGGCACCTGCTCACAGTGCCAAAACCACTGGTAAATGGTTTACTGACCATGGTATTACTGTGCTCAATTGGCCTGCCAACTCTCCTGACCTGAACCCCATAGAGAATATGTGGGATATTGTGAAGAGAAAGTTAAGAGACGCAAGACCCAACACTCTGGATGAGCTTAAGGCCGCTATCGAAGCATCCTGGGCCTCCATAACACCTGAGCAGTGCCACAGGCTGATTGCCTCCATGCCACGCCGCATTGAAGCAGTCATTTCTGCAAAAGGATTCCCGACCAAGTATTGAGTGCATAACTGAACATAATTATTTGAAGGTTGACTTTTTTTTGTTTTAAAAACACTTTTCTTTTATTGGTCAGATCAAATATGCTAATTTTTTGAGATAGGAAATTTGGGTTTTCATGAGCTGTATGCCAAAATCATCAATATTAAAACAATAAAAGGCTTGAACTACTTCAGTTGTGTGTATTTGAATCTAAAATATATGAAAGTCTAATGTTTATCAGTACACTACAGAAAATAATGAACTTTATCACAATATGCTAATTTTTTGACAAGACCCTGTATGTATATATATATATATATATATATATATATATATATATATATATATATATATATATATATATATATATATATATATATATATATATACAGGGACATCAGACTGTGTGTGGACAGCACTGTCTGATGGGTACACTTATGGGCTGAGTATCAGCCCATAAGACTCCTTAGTTTATGAAACCTCCGACTCCAGGTACCCAAAATGACTGACTCGTCGACATCCCATCTGACTTCACAGTCCAGTCAGGACTGTGGAGTGGGTTCAAAAATAATCCAACCCCAACTCCTCAAGTTATCCAACCACCAACTCCAGGTACCCAAAATTGCTCTGACTCTTCGATTCGACTCCACAACCCTTCTTGTAACTATCAGGACCACATAATATACACATTTATGTGGTTAATGTACCTAACTAAATATATATACAGTGGGGTGCGAAAGTTTGGGCAACCTTGTTAATCATCATGATTTTCCTGTGTAAGGCCCGGTTCACATTAGCGTTCCATATCCGGCTTCCCCGGACCCGGAACTCTCCGTACACAGCGGATGGTGAATGGATACATTGTTAATCAATGTATCCATTCCCACTCGTGCGACCGTCCGGGAACGCAGCTCCGGGACGATCCGGCTTTTTTCCAACATGCTCCATTTTTCAGTCCGTCCCGGTGCGGCTGCGGACCCGGGCCGGATCCTGACCCGGACATGCGGCCATGCTGTGCAATGAGAAACAGATGTTTCTCATCACACTGGCAATAGGACCGGATGCTTCCAGCACCGGTCCTATGCCACTTGAGGGGCCCTGACTACACGCCGGTATCCCCCATGCTTGTGGTGCCTTTCTGGCACTGAAATGTATCTAGTTCCGGCTACTTTATTGTAGCCGGAACTGATACATTCCGGATCCGCAACTGGTGGCAACTTGTGGCCACCGCAGAGACCCGTACGGTCTCTTTGCGGCCCCCGGACACTTGCGGACTCGAACCGCAAGTGTGAACAGGGCCTAAGGCTCCCTGCACACTGCCAATCCATTTTCTGATTCCGTTTCCGATTTTCAATTCCGATTTTCCCTGAATACATTCAACAGAAAAACGGATCAAAAAACGCAGCATGCAGTAAAGATTAAAAATCGGAATCGGAGGTAAAAACCGATTAAAAAGCGGAATCGGAAATGCATGCAGTGTGCAAGAGGCCTTACTCGGTTGTTTCAATAAAAAATGTCAGTTAAATATATCATATAGGAGACACACACAGTGATATTTGTGAAGTGAAATGAAGTTTATTAGATTTACAGAAAGTGTGCAATAATTGTTTAAAGAGGAGCTGTTAGGTATAAGGTCTCAGAGAAAATAAACACATATATCAGTAGCTAAATATTGGCTGTACTTACATTACATATGCATTTCACTGTCCACGTTTGGATTTCACAGAATTTGTATATAGTATATGCAGAGATAGATGCTCCTGACAGCTCATGGCAGGCTCCATGTTTTTCTGTCAAATGTGTCGTCATGTCCTGCCTGCTTCCTGATCACAGAAAAGCTCGTACTGAATAACACAGTGTGCAGTGAATATTAATGAGCCATGTGGCTAGGAACAATAGCTGACTCCTGCAGTGTACTCTGCCCGGAGATTTATCAGTGCTACGTGCTGGACTGATTACAAGCTGCTGTAACGTCTCATTAGCAGCCGAGGGGAGGGCCCCAGAATGCTTTGCAGTATAGTATGCGGCTTGCGTCCTCTTGGGTCTAATTAGCTTTGCTGATAAGCACACATCAAAGGTAAGAGAGATTTTTATCTTCACTAATGCCTTTCTGGCTTCCTTCTAAACTGTTTAACACAGGAGAATAGAGGTTTAAATTAGCTTCTGCAGCTTGACAGTTACTCTTTAAAGAAAACTAGGCAGGTGCATAAATTTGGGCACCAAAAAAATAAATAAATGAAATCAGTATTTAGTAGATCCTCCTTTTCCAGAAATTACAGCCTCTAAATGCTTTCTGTAGGTTACAGTGAGAGTCTGGATTCTGGTTAAAAGGTATTTTGGACCATTCCTCTTTACAAAACAGCTCAGGTTTGATGGCTTCTAAGCATGGACAGCTCTCTTTAACCATTTCACCTTATGGACGAGAGGAATTTTCCCCTTTCAGCACTCCTCCTTTTCATTCCCCACTAACTTTATCACTACTTATCACAAATAAATGATCTATACCTTGTTTATTTCTGCCACCAATTAGGCTTTCTTTGGGTGGTACATAATGTTAAAAATTATTTTATTCTAAATGCATTTTGACAGGAATAATACAAAAAAAATGAAAAAAAAAATCATTATTTCTCAGTTTTTCGGCCATTATAGTTTAAAAATAATACATGCTACCGTAATTAAAATCCACACATTTTATATACCCATTTGTCCCAGTTATTGCAACGTTAAAATTATATCCCTAGTATAATGTATGGTGACAATATTTTATTTAGAAATAAAGGTGCATTTTTTTCAGTTTTACATTCATCACTAATTTTGAGCCCATTATTTAATAATAAGATGCCCTCTTGACATAGATACTATTTTTTCCCCTATAGTCAGTAGGTGTATTTTACTATTTGGCCACAAGATGTCCCCGCTGAGGAAAATTCTATGTAGAGTACAATTACGCTGCATAGGATACAATGTATTGTTACATTGTAACAAGTGGAAGTGACGTAGGCTTCCATTGGAAGCCTCTGATCACAGCGGTGGCGGGGAGCTTATGAATGGAAACATTGTTTCCATTCATAAATTTAATGATCGGGCGGCGGAAATGACGGCGGGAGCTCCATTTACAGAATAAACACTGTTTTTGAACAAAAACAGTGTTTATTCTCGGCGGACATGCTCGGATTGGCACAGGGGACTTTTGTCCCCTGCAGCCAATCGCCCCCTGCTAGCAGCGCGATCGTGGGCATCTGCCAGCAGGATCGCTTGCAGACCCCCCAAACTGCAGGGACGTGACTAGCGCTTCCCTGCGGCTCTAGCACCTGCCGCTGCAGACGTGAAGCTCACGTCCGCGCGGCATAAATGGTTAACTCACACCACAGATTTCCAATTATAATCGGGTCTGGGGACTAAGATGGCCATTCCAGAACGTTGTACTTGTTCCTCTGCATGAATGCCTTAGTGGATTTTGAGCAGTGTTTAGAGTCGTTGTCTTGTTGAAAGATCTATCCCTGGCGCAGCTTCAGCTTTGCCACTGATTCCTGGACATTGGTTTTCAGAATCTACTGATACTGAGTGGAATCCATGCATCCCTCAACTTTGACAAGATTCCCAGTCGCTGCACTGGCCACACAGCCCCACAGCATGATGGAACCACAACCATATTTTACAGTAGGTAGCAGGTGTTTTTCTTAGAATGCTGTGTTCTTTTTCCTCAATGCATACCGCTCCAATAACTCAATTTTAGTTTCATCAGTCCACAGCACCTTATTCCAAAATGAAGCTGGCTTGTCCAAATGTGCTTTAGCATACCTCAAGCGGCTCTGTTTGTGCTGTGGGTGGAGAAAAGGCTTCCTCTGCATCACTCTCACAGCATCTCCTTGTGTAAAGTGCGCCAATGGTTGAACGATGCACAGTGACTCCATCTGCAGCAAGATGATGTTGTAGGCCTTTGGTGCTGGTCTGTGGGTTGACCCTGACCTCCCCATTTGTCGCTTCTTTTTATTCGAGATTTTTCTTGGTCTGCCACTTCGAGCCTTAACTTGAACTGAGCCTGTGGTCTTCCATTTCCTCAATATGTCCCTAACTGTGGAAACAAACAGCTGATCTCTGAGACAGCTTTCTGTATCCTTCCCCTAAACTATGATTGTGAACAATCTTTGTCTTCAGGTCATTTGAGAGTTGTTTTGAGACCCCCCCATGTTGCTACTCTTCAGAGAACATTTAAAGAGGAGGGAAACTTAAAATGGACCCCCTTAGTTACATAGTAGTTACATAGTTACTTGGGTTGAAAAAATACATGCGTCCATCGAGTTCAACCAGAGAACAAAGCACAACACCAGCCTGCTCCCTCACATATCCCATGATCCAGAGGAAGGTGAAACACCCTTACAAGGCATGGTCCAATTAGCCCCAAAAGGGAAAACATTCCTTCCCGACTCCAGATGGCAATCAGATAAAATCCCTGGATCAACATCATTGGCCATTCCTAGTAATTGTAGCCATGGATGTCTTTCAACGCAAGGAAAGCATCTAAGCCCCCTTTAAATGCAGGTATAGAATTTGCCATAACTACTTCCTGTGGCAATGCATTCCACATCTTAATCACTCTTACTGTAAAGAACCCTTTCCTAAATAAATGGCTAAAACGTTTTTCCTCCATGCGCAGATCATGTCCTCTAGTCCTTTGAGAAGGCCTAGGGACAAAAAGCTCATCCGCCAAACCTTTATATTGCCCTCTGACGTATTTATACATGTTAATTAGATCCCCTCTAAGGCGTCTTTTCTCTAGACTAAATAAACCCAGTTTATCTAACCTTTCTTGGTAATTGAGAACTTCCATCCCACGTATCAATTTTGTTGCTTGTCTCTGCACCTGCTCTAAAACTGCAATATCTTTCCTGTAATGTGGTGCCCAGAACTGAATTCCATATCCCAGATGTGGCCTTACTAGAGAGTTAAACAGGGGCAATATTATGCTAGAATCTCGAGTTTTTATTTCCCTTTTAATGCATCCCAAAATTGTGTTAGCTTTAGCTGCAGTGGCTTGGCATTGAGTACGATTATTTAACTTGTTGTCGATGAGTACTCCTAAGCCCTTCTCCAAGTTTGATGTCCCCAACTGTATCCCATTTATTTTGTATGGTGCTAGACCATTTAAAATGCATAGTCTTTAAATAGTCTTTCTCATAATTGGATTCACCTGTGTATGTAGGTCAGGGGTTACTGAGCTTACTAAGCCAATTTGAGTTCAAATAATTAGTTCTAAAGGTTTTGGAAGCAATAAAATGACAACCGTGCCCAAATTTATGCACCTGCCTAATTTTATTTAAACAATTATTGGGCACTTTCTGTAAATCCAATAAACTTCATTTCACTTATCAAATATCACTGTGTGTGTCTCCTATATGATATATTTACCTGACAATTTTTATTGTAACAACCAACGATTTATACAGGAAAATCATGACGATTAACAACATTGCCCAAACTTTCGCACCCCACTGTATAAAAATTCACATTAAAGATTTATGGTGGCCATAAGAAGGGTGCCAGGGCTGCCCGCTATGCAAACTGCGTTTAGGCAGGGAGGAGGTTTAGGGTTAGACGTTGGGGGGAGGTATTTAAGGTTATGCACCACCAGGGGGGGTAGGGTTAGGCATCAGTAGAGGAAGGAAGGGTTCTATGTGAGGGCTGGGGCACACTGAGTCGGTTTTCAGGTGTTTTTGCAGTCGCTTGCGGCTGCGGATATGCTTGGGTAATGTATTTCAATAGGGTGGGTCACACCAGAGCGGGAGGCGTTTTGCAGAAACGCATACTCCTGGTGTGAGGCATTTTTTGGATTGCGGAGGCGTTTCTACCTCAATGTTAAGTATAGGAAAAACGCAAACCGCTCTGAAAAACAGCAGATCAGAGCGGTTTTCCAGGCGTTTTTGTTACAGAAGCTGTTCAGTAACAGCTTTACTGTAACAATATATGAAATATGCTACACTGAAATCCGCAGCAGCAATCCGCAAAACGCTAGCAAAACGCCTCATAAAAATAAAAAAAAGCGTTTAAAAATCTGCTAGCATTTTGCAAATCTGCTAGCGGGTTTTGGTGTGCACCGGGCCTAAGAGTAGGGTTAGGTCATAGTAAAATATCAGTAAAAATTACCAATATTTTTAGGTTGGCATTAACTAGTAGAATATCAGTAATTTTACTAGCGGCTTTATCCAGCGTTCTTTTTACTGGGCACCTTTTTTACATGTACGCAGGAGTGGGAGGAATCACTACTTCCACAAGGAAAGCTATATTGGAGAGGAAGGGGGAAACTACTAGGCACCAGGGAAGCTATATGGGCAAGGGAGAGAGGAAATATAAAGCACAATTGGTGCCTTGAACCTGTCAGATGTACTTCCTAGATTATTTGTGGTTTGTCGAGAACCTTTGATTTAAAGTGATTAATTAATGGATTTCTGAAATTCAAAATGATGGTAGTTTCCACACACCGTGTCATCACCTACTCTTAAAGGGGCTCTCCTGGGAAATATTAGCAAAATGCGTTATTGGTAGTATCCTGTGCCAATGGATTGGTACAAGAAACAAAATATTGCATATACTTTCACATGGAGTAGCAAAGAGATGAATGATGTTCTGCGTACTGATCAAAAGCACTTTTGCAGTGTAACCTACAGTCCTGTTCTGCAGAAAAACAGGTGTGCCAGATATCTTATTGGCTGTTACAGCTGCCCTTTTTATTGTTTGAGTTCCTCTAAACTAGCATCATTCTGATCTCATGTAATATGTTCTTTTTGGCTGCACTGCCACAGTGTAGCACAAAAGATTTTGAGGCTTTTAGTGAAAAGCCAGTTTGAACATTTTGCATTCTGTATGACATTTCATTGACCATGCTGTTAATAATCAACCACTGCTGTATGTGGTTTGCTTTGCTCAATTACTAGGTTGCAGAGAGATGTAAGGAGGGGTTTAAAAGAACAAGTATTGTTATACTATTTTATTAAAGCTTTGTATGCTGAAGTGAATAAATTACAAGCAATAAATTTAGGGCTTGCAAGGAAATGCATGGGTCACCCAAAACATCTCTGAGCCTTTGAAACATGAAAGACACAAGACCTCTGAAACTCCTCTGTGGTATCTGGCTCCATTATATTAGTAGTGATATAAATTGTGAGGTGGGCCTCCATGAATTGGACTTGTTTTCCTGACACATTCCATCGATGTACACCTGCACTGAGGGGATTTGGATGCCAAAGAAAACATGATGTATCAAGACTGGTCACGTTCTTCCATTGGTCCGTGGTCCCCTCCTGAAGTTTATGTACCCCCGATGCATTTGGTGGTGGACAGCGGGTCATCATGGCCTGACTGGTCTGCAACTATGCAGCTCCATAAATGGCAAGCTGCAATGCACAGTGTGTTTCTCTCATGACCAGAATTAGGCTTTTCGGCAGTTTGTGCTGCAGTAGCTATTCTGTGGAATTGGAGCAGATGGACTACACTCCTTTTGGACATAATGGCCTCAATTCACTAAGCTTTATCAAACGTTTGATAATTTACCTCATGAGTAAAATCTAATTTTGAATTCACTAAGGTGTTATCGGTTTATTGAACAGTTTATCGATAAAACATTCAATAAATCTATAACACCCTAGTGAATTAAAAATTAGATTTTACTCATGAGGTAAATTATCAAACGTTTGATAAAGTGTTTGATAAAGCTTAGTGAATTGAGGCCAATGAGCCCATGGCTGTGTCTCCAGCTAACTATTTATTTATTGTACCAGTTTGGTAGGTCCAAACCAGTAGATACCAATGACACCTCAGAATATTACTAGAGTCTATAAGACACCTGCCGGTTGCAGTGCCAAGATGACCTGATCCGATTGTAATGTGATGGTCAATTGTATTCCTTTCAGTGGTGTTAATGTTGTGGCTGACCATCATATGCTCATATGTTCATGTGCTCACTACATTTTTTGGAACATCATCTTCAGGATGAGTTGTGGAACAAACACAGCAACAAACAAATCTTTACAGTTGAGGTTATGCAAACAGTATGCATTATCCATTTATTTTTTATTCTTAGCGACCACACCTAAAAAGTCTAAGGCCTCATCCACAGGGCATGACAGTTCTGCTTTCTTTTCCTCAACATGGAATCGCATTAAGCATTGGCAGGCCATGTTAATCAATGGGCTTGATCACACACTGCTTTTTCCAGACACTGCACTTGTTTTCATAGTGCATGTCCAATGTGTAGACACATACATTTTAACGCATGCAATCATGCATATTTGTGGGAAACTGCAAGTGCAAACATGCTTGCATAATGCCTTCAAATGTGTGGAGCCAGTCTTGAAGGCAGGGGTGCAACTACAAGGGAGCAACCCCTGCAACTGCAGGGGGGCCCCAGAGCTGTTAGGGGGCACCAACTACTACTTCACTGTCTGATAAAAAGAGTTTGCTTTCTTAAAACAGAAAGAATTTGCGATAATTCAGGTTGGGGTGAGCTTGAGATGTCTCCCAGTGCATCACTGCTGAATATATGCAAATGAACCATTGTTACCCTTAGAAGCTAAACACACCTCCAGAACGGCTGGAATGCAATGATGTGTTAGCTTGTTAATTTGTTCAGAGCCATAATAATCCAACATGCATACAGACTGTTTGATCATCATCAGTGCATGGCATGGATTAATTTGGCTCTATGGAGTATTATCGCAATTTCTTTCTGTTTTAAGAAAGCAAACTCTTGTTTTCCTTCGTATTTTAGTAAGGGGGCTTTTAGAACCATTGTAGCACCTCACACACTCCAATGAGTTCTGGTTCACCATGAGCTTGCTGGTTAGTCTGTACCTCTCGGTGTTACAAGCCCTACTCCATAGAGCTAAATTAATCCATGCCATGCACTGATGAGGATCAAACAATCCGAAACAGTCTGTATGCATGTTGGATTATTATGGCTCTGTGCAAATTAACAAGCTGACACATCATTGCATTCCAGCGGTTCTGGAGGTGTGTTTAGCTTCTAAGGGCAACAATGGTTAATTTGCATATATTCAGCAGTGATGCCCTGGGAGACATCTCAAGCTCACTCCAACCTGAATTATCGCAAATTCTTTCTGTTTTAAGAAAGCAAACTCTTGTTTTCCTTAGTATTTTAGTAAGGGGGCTTTTAGGACCATTGTAGTCCCTTACACACTCCAATGAGTTCTGGTTCACCATGAGCCTGCTGGTTAGTCTGTTCCTCTGATAAAGCGGTTCATCCTTCAGATCTGGTGCTTTTGTGGCTACATTTGCTACGAGTGTGAAGATCATGATTGTCACACTTGTTTTATGATTCTTGCAAGATGGGCCCCCAGACTGTGAGGTTCACCAGGGGAGGCAAGGGAAGGGGTGTGAGATGGGCCCCCAGACTGTGAGGGTCACCAGGGGAGGCAAGGGAAGGGGTGTGAGATGGGCCCCCAGACTGTGAGGGTCACCAGGGGAGGCAAGGGAAGGGGTGTGAGATGGGCCCCCAGACTGTGAGGGTCACCAGGGGAGGCAAGGGAAGGGGTGTGAGATGGGCCCCCTAGACTGTGAGGGTCACCAGGGGAGGCAAGGGAAGGGGTGTGAGATGGGCCCCCAGACTGTGAGGGTCACCAGGGGAGGCAAGGGAAGGGGTGTGAGATGGGCCCCCAGACTGTGAGGGTCACCAGGGGAGGCAAAGGAAGGGGAGTGAACATTGAAGGGGTATAAAGCCCCCCTCCTTTCTTTCCCTTTCTCGACCTGCCTGATCCGTCTGTCTTATGGTGCCCATACACGGTACAATAAAAATGTTCTATTTTCCCGTTTATTCGACCAAAACGATCGAATCAAATGAAAGTTTAACCACTTGCTGACCGCGCACTCATACCGCGCGTCGGCAAAGTGGCAGCTGCAGGACCAGCGATGCAGTATTGCGTCGCAAGCTGCAGGCTGATTAATCAGGAAGCAGCCGCTCGCGTGAGCGGCTGCTTCCTGTCAATTCACGGCGGGGGGCTCCGTGAATAGCCTGCGGGCCGCCGATCGTGTCTCGCAGGCTAAATGTAAACACAAGCGGAAATAATCCGCTTTGTTTACATTGTACGGCGCTGCTGCGCAGCAGCACCGTAAGGCAGATCGGCGATCCCCAGCCAATCAGCGGCCGGGGATCGCCGCCATGTGACAGGGGACAGCCTGTCACTGGCTGCACAGGACGGATAGCGTCCTGTGCAGCCCCGATCACGGGGGATGAGCAGATAGGAGAGGGAGGGGGGAATTTCGCCGCGGAGGGGGGCTTTGAGGTGCCCCCCCCCCCGCAACATGCCAGACAGGAGGAGCGATCAGACCCCCCCTGCACATCATCTCCATAGGGGGGAAAAAAGGGGGGCGATCTGATCGCTCTGTGTGCCAGCTGATCTGTGCTGGGGGCTGCAGAGCCCACCCAGCACAGATCACAAAAAATAACGCTGGTCCTTAAGGGGGGGTAAAGGGTGGGTCCTCAAGTGATTAAAAGACTTTTTTTTTTTTTGATCCAGAAAAAGAATTGATTATCCCGTTTTTTTCAATAAAAATCCGATCGGACATGTTGAAAAAATCTTTATATTTGATCTAACGAATAATCAAACAAAATTATCTAATCGAAAAAAGTGAAAAAATTGTACCATGTATGGGCACCATTAGGCTGACTGGTCAGATTATACGCTGTACCTTGATTTGCCCAGAACTAGATTCACTATGTTAGTGCAAATCTTAGGTAAAAATGTATATAATGGGAATATGGTCTGTTCTTCTTCTGATCAATAGTCTGATCGTTTATCTGTTTCTCGTGGAGATATAAAGTCATGGTTACTTATTTTTGGAGTGGTTATGGGTTGTTCTGTGTGTATAATTTTAACATTCACACTGGCTGTTTATTTCTGGTGTATTTCTTAGAGAAGAGATCCTCTGCACCCGAAGTGACATGTGACTTGATGAGATAGACATGTGAATGTACAGTGCCTAGCACACAAATAACTATGCTGTGTACCTTTTTTTCTTTCTCTGTCTCAAAGAGTTAGGAAGTGACAACAGTGTGACCCTCACTGATGAGAAATTCCAACTATAAAACATTTTCCTAGCAGAAAATGGCTTCTGAGAGCAAGAAAGAGATAAAAAGGGGAATTTCTTATTATTGAGGGTCACACTGTAGTCACTTCCTGTCTGAGACAGGACTGAGTCAGCCACTTACATACCTGATATTTAACTCTTTCAGGCAGAGAAAGAAAAAAAGGAACACAGCACAGTTATTTGTGTGCTAGGCACTGTACATACACATGTCTATATCATCATGCACATGTCACTTCGGGTATCCTTTAAACCAGTGGTTCCCAACTTTTTTTTGACCCAAGGACCGCTTCAGGATTTATAAATCCATAATGCCAATGGTTTAAAGTTTAAACCATTGGCGTTATGGATTTATAAATGCATGAATAATAAATATATCTTTAAAAAATTAAAAGTGTGCAGGCTATAACTGAACTTCACTCCCTTGTCAAAGATAAACATATGCTGCTTCCTGCACCTAGTAGAATAAACAAGATGGACTGGTTATGCTTACTCAGCTACAGTATTCCAGAGCTGCCGCATGCAAAAAAAAAAAAAGTTTTGATTCCTGATGGTTAGTAATGACCTCCAAGTCTCTGTGAATGAGAGAGACCAGTAGCCCAGTGGTGCAGTATCGTTAGACAAAGGGATGTAAGCACACAAATATAAGTATTATACTCACAAGGGTGGGTTGCAAAACTTGAAACCACCATCTGAGCCTGCGGGAATGTAACAATCCCAGCTCAGTGTGCCAGGTCTGTTGGTGCAGATGCTGGTTGATCACTCTTCTGGATTAGTTGTGAGGACTAAAGGTGGTAATGACTAAAGAACCACTATAGGGTATGGACTGTACTAAAAAAAAGCACTGGTGGAGGCACCCTTGATGATCTGATACTATCAGATATTTTATATATGAGAAGCATAATTTCTTACTTTCTCAGAAGAACAAACCATTATTTAATTTTGTGGGTCTTGGCCTGCTTCGTCAGGTCACCAGTGGCTGCTGAACTTTTACCTAAAATAAATAAATAAATAAATAAAATTCTACAGGCACTTGTATTAACCTGAGGAAGAGGGCCAAGACCCACAAAATACATTGTCTACCATGCATGAATAAACATTACTTTTTCCAATAAATAATATTTTGTCCTTCTGAGAAGGTAAGTAATTAGGTGTCTCATATATACAACATCTAGTAGTATATTATCAGCAAGGACACCTCCACCAGTGATTTTTAGTATACTCCAGGCATGCACTCAGTGCTAGAGTTTTTTATATTAAATCTCAGCATGGTTTGCAAACTAAGAATTATAGATGTAGCCTATATTTTTTGAAAAATTACATGTTGAATACATGGTTTTAACATAATACATTTAATTGTAATACTGTAAGATCGCTTATGTAGGATTTTTATCCTCATAAATATTTTTACTTGTTTTTCAGGACAGTTTAAACTGCTGTTGGGAACAACCATGACCCCCACTTTCACAGAATCCGTAACACAGGAGACAGGAGTTAATTTCTCTTCTTCTCTCGGCTTAAAGACCTAGAGTGCTGATGCTGGTTTGTGCATGAATAAGCCTTTATCAATGGAGCAAGCAAGTCTTTTAGAAGCCAATAGCGCAAGTATATTCTATGCTGACAGTAAACTGTGCCTTCAAAATGACTTTACAAGTTCAGAAGTTGCCTATATTTATTTGCCGCAATATGAAACCGACTTTTTTCTGTCTAACTCTGGATGGATGGTACAAAATAAGCACAGTCCTGCAAGGAGGATGGAGAAAGCGCCACACAGACAGAAGTTTCATTCAAGAACAGATACTCGCCCACTCTTTACTGAAAATAAAGTTAAAAGAGAGCTTTTCCCGGGGACTGTGAGCCAGGTTTTAGCAGATGTGAACAAACTCAGGGATTTAAGTGTAACCGAGGCTGGAGGGCTGCCTGGATCGCCTGGTCCAAAATATATGTTGAGCGGAAGAATAGAGGATGATCTTTTTATACCACTTCCTAATAACTGCTTCCTGCCAAATATTGTGGTCTCAGAAAACAGCCCACAGATTGTACCTGATAAGGAAAATGATGTCAACGGCTCCCTTTTGAGGCTTTTTAATCGCCAAAAAATCCTTCTTGATCGTGCACACAGAAGTAAGAGACGCCTGCAGCTGTTTTTGGGAAGGCATGCTGCAGAACATTGCCACCAGCAGATAGGTGACTTTCTGAAGCATCAGACTAAAAAGGCAAAGTCAAGTTGTGAGTCCATAGATCAATTAGTAGGTGGTGACCGGACACATATCAGTGCTGTAGATGCACTGAGTATAAACAGTGATACAACCAGTCAGGTAAAAGAGACCTGCCAGGTAACTTCACCTGCAGTGAGGCAGTTCTCTGCACATATTAAAGGGATTATAAACTCTGTTGAGCAAGGCTTGGATTCTGATGCCACCGGAAGCAGTTCTGATGAGGATTGGGATGAAGAGTCCAGGAAAACACATGACTGGTAAGAAGTGACACGACTTAAAAATACTTTGTTTTGAATGAGTGTTTACAGTATATGAATCTCAATCTTTACCCTCAGGCAGGGAACACACTTGCAAGTGCTCACGAGCTGTGATCGTGTTTGTTTTGGGTTTATTTTAGGTTTTTTTTTTTATTGCAAAAAAGGAATGCAGACCGATGCAAAAAAAATCCTAAATGTCAAGTGGCTCATTGACTATAATCATAGGTGCAGCAATACGCGTTTTTGTGATCGCTGCCTTAAATAAGAATTCCACAAAGTATGAAAGAAAGTATTCATCATGCTATATCATTTATCACAATTCATTTTCAAACACATTTTTCTGTTGTTTAAAAGCAGCTTTAAACAACAAATCATTTTAAACTTAATTTTTCTGCCCTGAAGATTTTGCACGCCACAGTCTGAAATGAAATCATCATAAGCCCTGTTTACTTTCGTGCTTCCATCTCCGAGACGCACGACATTGCTTGTGCTGATGTGAGTGCACATCCAAATCCCTCCCTGCTATGGGAATTGCATACATGTCATAAAGGCACCTGTTTAAAATGGCACAGGATAGCAGTAATAAATATCGGTAAATATTAAATTCATCAAAGGCTGTTCGATAACAAAAAACAAGTTGTTAAAATACTGCGGTATTTTAGACTAGTGTGTGCTAATTCATCAATATTCACAGGTGCTGTAGATGTTCGGTAATTTACTGAAGCCCATTGAAAAAATCCTTGTTTGGTAACAGCAGTTTTGTGTGTATCTGTGTTGTTACGCAGTTCTCCGTACAGTGAGGCATCCCCGACATCCCTTTAGATGTGCATGTTATACTACCTTTGCTCGCTCTGAATCTGTCCCATTAGTCTTAACATTCTATTTACTTGCCACAGCTTAGATGAACTGCCAAGAAACCTTACATATGCCCTGCTTAGGTAATTTTCCCTCTAGCTCCACTGCATATTCAAACAGGAACTTAAAGAGTCTCTGAAGCGAGAATAAATCTCGCTTCAGAGCTCATACTTAGCAGGGGCATGTTTGCCCCTGCTAAACCGCCGCTATCGCGCCGCTAAACGGGGGTCCCTTCACCCCCAAACCCACCCCCGCAAGACTTGGTCGTAGTCTTGGTCGTTCCTGGAGGCAGGGCTAACGGCTGCAGCCCTGCCTCCAGTCGCGTCTATCAGACGCGCATTGCCGCCTCTCCCCCACCCCTCTCAGTGAAGGAAGACTGAGAGGGGCGGGGGAGAGGCGGAGATACGCGTCTGACAGACGCGCGTGGGGCAGGGCTGCAGCGGTTAGCCCTGCCCCAATGCGGAAGCGCTCCCCCGCTTTACAGAGGGGATTTGGGGTTGAAGGGACCCCCGTTAAGCCGCGGGATAGCGGCGTTTTAGCAGGGGCACACATGCCCCTGCTATCTAGGAGGTCTGAAGCGAGCTTCATTCTCGCTTCAGACTCTCTTTAAGGGGTTACACTGCCGAAGGGTGGCAGGAAAACATCTTTCGTTCTTCTCTCTCTGCTCGCTGCCTGGGGGGTAGGAAAACTAGACCCTCCCGCAAAGCCTTTTGCTTCCTATCATGGAGGAGACGGGCTTGCAGGAGAGAGAGAACTGTCCCTATTGGCTCTCTCTACTGGCTCTCTGCAGCTGTCAGTCAAAGGGATATCCACAGAAACCTTTCGAAGCTGGTTATCGCAACCTCAGAACAGCCAGTAATGATCAAACACATTCCTGTGTGTTACCGAATTCTGTAACCTTGATGAATTGACAAAACTTTTCAAATTGTATCGGGTGGCCAACCTGTAATTTCAAGCACAACTCCAATAGAGGAGAGACTTTTGTACACTAGACCCTAGGTTCTCAACGTGTGGTAGGCGTACCCCAGGGGGTACTTCTGATGGTTCCAGGGGGTACTTGGGCTTGATATACTTAATCAAGAATAACAAATTTAGAGTTTTAGAAAATAAATCTTCTTTAAACAACACCAAATTAGTATTTAGCTAATTAAAAGCAATAGTAAATGCTTGGAAATTGTTTAGAACCAATTGTGTACTATGATTAAATAAATTAAATATATATTTGTCAAGGGGTACTTGTCATAATGTTTACTATGCTAGGGGGTACTTGGTGAGTACATGGTTTTAAAAGGGGTACATACCAATAAAATGTTGAGAAACACTGCACTAGACAACTATGCAAGCAATACAAAACCTCAGTCTCTACATGTGCTTCTCAAAATTGTACTTTATTCGTGGCATACAAAAATTCTCACAGCAAATGCAATACGTTACCCTCCCTTCTAAAAACCTTTAAAAACACTGATCACAAACACTGAGCACATGTATATTAACCCTACTGTCGCTGCAATGGTCATGACCACACTCAAATCGCCCAGCCAAAGCCTATGCCAATCAAATTTGTCCACCAATCGCAAACTGACATTAGTGGGCCCACCACCGGCGCACACCACAAGGCCTCCACTCTCACACAGAAGTTTCAATAGCCTGAATCGTACTGTTAAAGATGGTGTCCTAGAATGTATATTTAGGAATCGGTATACCCATCAAACACTTCATGCAATTGCAGCACAGTTCTCGCAACACGGTGTGTGTGTCAACAACTGTCCTTTTCCTCTGAGATATATAAGTGCTGTATCAGCGAAGTCCAGATTGATCCACCTCCTTGTCAGCATGAACCTCTAAATGTGTGATATAAGCGCATTGGATATATCTTCCTTACATCACAGTACTTTATGATATACTTCACCAGATCTCCGTGTGGTAGGAAGGTCCTCCCCTCACCGGCAGTAACAAGGCTCTTGTACGTGTTTCCCGAGGGAGCTTCGCTCAGGGCATGACATCTCCATCCTTGCCTGATGCCTACACGTCACCTCGTACTGTGTCCTCCTCTATGCTTATCCGGGGGATTCCACGGGCGCAGTTTGGTGTTCCGGATGCTGTGAGCGCTCACTCGTTTGGATCAGGCCCTCCCACTGACACAATTTGCCCCACCCACGGGACATTTTCAAAGCGTATGTGGGTTAAGGCGTATCTTCCTTTACTTCCTTATGTCTACTCCTCGGTCTCCCCCTCTGGCAGTCAAAGAACTCCCCATTATTCCATGATTTCACTATTGTGAATGCTGTGAGAATTTTTGTATGCCACAAATAAAGTACAATTTTGAGAAGCACATGCAGAGACGGAGGTTTTGCATTGGTTGCATACTTGATGAATTTACATTTATTGACATTTGCTGAGGTATTTACCGAACAAATCGGTAATTTACCAAACTGCTTGGTAATTTCAGCTTTCCATGCAGTAACAGCCTTGATGAATTGACAGTTTCCTAAGTGCTCGGTAAAGTCAGCTGTTTTCAACATTACCGTATGCAGTAATGCTTTATAAATCAAAGCCAAAGTCTGTAACCTTAACTAATGTCCAGCGCTGCGTAATATGTTGTCGCTTTATAAATACTATAAATAAATAAATAGACAATGGATATATTGGTAAATTTACAGATATTCTACTACTTCATTCAAATATATATAGTGGGTTGCAAAAGTATTCGGCCCCCTTGAAGTTTTCCACATTTTGTCATATTACTGCCACAAACATGAATCATGAAAGACCAACACAAAGTGGTGTACACATAAGAAGTGGAACAAAAATCATACATGATTCTGAACATTTTTTACAAATAAATAACTGCAAAGTGGTGTGTGCATAATTATTCGGCCCCCTTTGATCTGAGTGCAGTCAGCTGCCTATAGACATTGCCTGATGAGTGCTAATGACTAAATAGAGTGCACCTGTGTGTAATCTAATGTCAGTACAAATACAGCTGCTCTGTGAGGGCCTCAGAGATTGTCTAAGAGAATATTGGGAGCAACAACACCGTGAAGTCCAAAGAACACACAAGACAGGTCCAAGACAGGTCAAGGATCAAGTTATTGAGAAATTTAAAGCAGGCTTAGGTTACAAAAAGATTTCCAAAGCCTTGAACATCCCACAGAGCACTGTTCAAGAAATAAATTCTGATTCTGATTCTGATTCTTCTTCAAGCGATCATTCAGAAATGGAAGGAGTATGGCACAACTGTAAACCTACCAAGACCAGGCCATCCACCTAAACTCACAGGCCGAACAAGGAGAGCGCTGATCAGAAATCCAGTCAAGAGGCCCATGGAGACTCTGGACGAGCTGCAGAGATCTACCGCTCAGGTGGGAGACTCTGTCCATAGGACAACTATTAGTCATGTACTGTACAAAGTTGGCCTTTATGGAAGAGTGGCAAGAAGAAAGGCATTGTTAACAGAAAGCATAAGAAGTCCCGTTTGCAGTTTGCCACAAGCCATGTGGTGGACACAGCAACCATGTGGAAGAAGGTGCTCTGGTCAGATGAGACCAAAATGGAACTTTTTGGCCAAAATGCAAAACGCTATGTGTGGCGGAAAACTAACACTGCACATCACTCTGAACACACCATCCCCACTGTCAAATATGGTGGTGGCAGCATCATGCTCGGGGGTTGGCATCTCTTCAGCAGGGACAGGGAAGCTGGTCAGAGTTGATGGGAAGATGGATGGAGCCAAATACAGGGAAAACTTGGAAGAAAACCTCTTGGAGACTGCAAAAGACTTAAAGTGACTCTGTAACAAAAATTACAACGTTTTTTCTACCATCCTACAAGTTCCTAAACCTATTCCAATGTGATCTGGCTTACTGCAGCTCTTTCTACTATAACCATCTCTGTAATAAATCAATGTATCTTTCCCCTGTCAGACTTGTCGGCCTGTGTCTGGAAGGCTGCCAAGTTCTTCAGTGTTGAACTGTTCCTCTATGCACACTCCAGTGTGTGTTTTATTTACATAAGCAAGCAGCTTCTCTGCTATCTTATCAGTGATAGAAGAGAGCTGGATAAAAATCCTCCTCTGGAGGCTGTGAAAGGAGCTGGTCTGTCACATACTGAGGAATTAACGACATAGGCAGAGCTGTCTGCAGGAAGCCTGTAATGTTCAGTGCATGAGAGAAGCTGGGGACAGAAGGTAAACACACACAAGTGATCTCTTGAGATTCAGAAGTAAGGCTGTATACAGCCTGCTTGTGTATGGATGTATTTTCTATGTGTGGACATGCTGTACATCAACCTACTTCCTGTTTTGGTGGCCATTTTGTTTGTTTATAAACAAACTTTTTAAAACAGTTTTTGACTACTTTTAATGCGGTGGGGGGCGGTGAAATTGTGACAGAGGGTAATAGGAGATGTCCCCTAACGCACTGGTATGTTTACTTTTGTGCGATTTTAACAATACAGATTCTCTTTAAGACTGGAGCAGAGGTTCACCTTCCAGCAGGACAATGACCCTAAACATAAAGCCAGGGCAACAATAGAATGGTTTAAAACAAAACATATCTATGGGTTAGAATTGCCCAGTCAAAGTCCAGATCTAAATCCAATCGAGAATCTGTGGCAAGATCTGAAAACTGCTGTTCACAAACGCTGTCCATCTAATCTGACTTAAGCTGGAGCTGTTTTGCAAAGAAGAATGGGCAAGGATTTCAGTCTCTAGATGTGCAAAGCTGGTAGAGACATACCCTAAAAGACTGGAAGCTGTAATTGCAGCAAAAGGTGGTTCTACAAAGTATTGACTCAGAGGGCCAAATAATTACGCACACCCCACTTTGCAGTTATTTATTTGTAAAAAATGTTTGGAATGATGTATGATTTTCGTTCCACTTCTCACGTGTACAACACTTTGCATTGGTCTTTCACGTTGAATTCCAATAAAATTGATTCATGTTTGTGGCAGTAATGTGACAAAATGTGGAAAACTTCAATGGGGCCGAATACATTTGCAACCCACTGTATGTATGTATATATATATATATATATATATATATATATATATATATAGTGGCTTGCAAAAGTATTCAGCCCCCTTTAACCACCTCAGCCTTCAGTCATTTTCACTTTATGCATCCGAGCAATGTTCACCTCCCATTCATTAGCCTATAACTTTATCACTACTTATCACAATGAACTGATCTATATCTTGTTTTTTCCGCCACCAACTAAAAAAATGCATTATTTCTCAGTTTTCAGCTATTATAGTTTTGAAATAATACATACCTCCATAATTAAAACTCACGTATTGTATTTGCCCATTTGTCCTGGTTTTTAAATTATGTCCCTATCACAATGTATGGCGACAATATTTTATTTGTAAATAAAGGTGCATTTTTTCCGTGTTGCATCCATCACTATTTACAAGCTTATAATAATTAAAAAAAAAATGGAAATATTTCATCTTTACATTGATATTTAAAAAGTTTAGACCCTTAGGTAAATATTTGTTTTTTGTTTCTTTTTTGTAATGTTTTTTTTTTTATTATTATTAAACACTTTATTTGGGTATTTTTGGGAGGGTGGGATGTAAATAATAATTGTTTTAGGTAAATATGTGTTGATTTTTATTTTATTTTTTTGCATTTAGATGTAGTTTTACTTTTTGGCCACAAGATGGCACCCATGAGTTTGTTTACATGAGGTCACTCTAAGCGTAACATGTACGCTTAGAGAGACGTAGGGGATGCAAGAGACAGAAAAAAGCGAGGCTTCCGAGAGAAGCCGTCGCTTTTTCTGCAGGGGAGAGGAATCAATCATCGGGCACCATGGGCCGATTGATTGATTCCTGGGCTAACGATACGCGTCTGCGGGAGCACACATGGTATCCTGGACGTAGCTGCTACGTCTAGGAGGCTTAAATGGTTACGTTTTTCAACTTTTTGTTATATTACTGCCACAAACATGAATCAATTGTATTGGAATTCCATGTGAAAGACCAATACAAAGTGGTGTACACGTGAGAAGTGGAACGAAAATCATACATGATTCCAAACATTTTTTACAAATAAATAACTGCAAAGTGGGGTGGGGTGTGCGTAATTATTCAGCCCCCTTTGGTCTGAGTGCAGTCAGTTGCCCAAAGACATTGCCTGATGAGTGCTAATGACTAAATAGAGTGCACCTGTATGTAATCTAATGGTAGTACAAATACAGCTGCTCTGTGATGGCCTCAGAGGTTGTCTAAGAGAACATTGGGAGCAACAACACCATGAAGTCTAAAAAACACACCAGACAGGTAGGGGATAAGTGTGACGGACGAGCCGTGAGACCAGAAAACGCAATTGCAATCGGCTTCCTGCATCGATTGTCGTTGCATTGCCAGATCGGAATCTTATCTCTAGGGGGGTAGCAGCCTGTCAGCCTGGGTTCTTCTTTTGGGAAGTCTAGCTTCATAGCCTCTTTTCATGAAGCCTTGTGCCTGTGACTTGTTAATTAGCATATGACTGGGATCTGGGCCTTAGCAGAGGTGTCAGAGTTTGTCCTAGCTGATCTCCCCCCTGGTAGGCAACTAACCTTAACCCTACCCAGTGGGCATCTAACCTTAAACCCCTCCCTCCTTAAAATGTGTCCTGTTTAGAAGGGTGCAAGCTATAGTAGCGTGTGGCTCCTGCGCCTGCTATTGTAGCGGGTACCCTTTTAAACAGGAAGCCGTCTGCGCCGCTTTTCAACAATGTAGAAAATTAAGCAATTTTATTAATAATGTTATTTTGACTAAAATTCCTCTTTAACTATAAAATTACTTTATTAAAAGCCAGTTAACAGTCTCCAACCTTTTCTTAATTAGATTTTTGCTTTAAAAGCATTTTTTTTAAACCAATGCATAACCATTATAACATGTACGCATTAACATGTTCACATTTACATTAACTACTTGGTCTGTGGAATCAAGTAATCCACCACTAACACCACCAGGTAGGCAGCTCCAACATCTTGCCTCAGGTGCCACTGAACAGAAGACTGCTGCCTCTCATTACTTCTCCTACCTAATCCTGATTGGTCGAGCATCTTTAATTGGGAAACACAATGTTCACAAGTGGACTGGTCCCTTCTATTAACATTTCCTTCCCTACAGCATCTTCCAGAAGCTCAGCTTAATTCTCTCATCAACATATCTAAGACAAAATGACAGAGGCCAGTATGACAGCACACTTTGTTTTTGTGCTTGTTTTCAGCTTCTCATTTCTCCATCCACATTCAGGTGTACTAAGTATATATTTTTTAAAATGTTGATGCTTTTTGTGCTGCCATATTCCTACAATGAATTCTGCATGCTCATAACTGTATATGTATCTACAGAGTGCTTGTGTGCATGAGAGCTGTGTATAACCTGCAGATACATTACAACACCTTCACATTCCTCAATCACCACATTCTTCCCTTGCTCAGACGAAGTCTGGACACGTTTCTGATAAAAGGCACTAAAACTGCCCTGCCAACTTCCTTTCTGTCTCATATAATGGAGATGCTGTAGCAACAATAATAGAAATAGTGCCTTGAAATACAATTACAATGTTTGCAAACAAGTTCAATTGTTATTACAGTTAATTGTGCTTACAGTCGGAGGATGAAGCCGAAACACAGCTCACCCTGCTTCAGCTAAAATACTGGGCCAAGTTAAATATCATTCCCCGTCTGAATTGTAGAGACTCGGGGGAGGGGGGGGGGGGGCACATTTGGCACAAGATATTGTCAACAGCAGAATAACCTAGTTGTTTTTTTTCTGATCTGAGCTCCAGCAATCACTGGTGCCCAAATTAGGCACTGAGTGCTGCTATAGCCGTACTTATTATTATAGCCATTTTCATGTTGTCATTATGGGGTGTTGTTTGTAGGATTCTGGGGGGGAAAAATGAATTGAATCCATTTTGGAATGAGGTTGTAAGATAAAATATGGAAAAAGTGATGCGCTGTGAATACTTTCCAGACGCACTGTTTGTGTTTCTGCACATTACTCAGAATGTAATATGATAGTGTAAGGAACTTATTTGTCCAGAGATGTAGATCTATTTTTGATCCAGGGAGGACCACGTTATGATGACTAAAATTAAAATTCTGACGTTTTGTTACTTGAACACTTAGCAGAATAAAATCCTCAATGTGCTTAATGTTGAAAAATATGGCTCAGTGGTCAGTATACCATATCTCCTCATACATGAGCAGAAAACAGGAAACACAACGGTCACTGAGACCTTGGCCTTAAAGCGGATCCGAGATGAAGAACTAACTATAACAAGTAACTTGTCTATATATCTTATCTAAAGTTTAGATAGTTTACACAGCAACTCTAGCTGCAAGCAGCTTCAATAGAATATGATTATTTCTTCCTGTGATACAATGACAGCAGCCATGTTGTTTTTAAACACTACACACAGGCAACCTTATCTGCATCTTTAGCACTCAGCATGTGAAAAAACCTAACCCCCCCCCCTCCTCCGCTCTCCTCCCCTCTGCCTCTGAAATCTCTGGCTAGTAATACCTCCCCCTCCTCCTGCCCATACTGAGCTCCCATGAGCCCTTGCTACTGTCTGAAAATGCCAAGGCTCTCTGAAAAGCTGTGGGCGAGGCTTGTTTAGTTTATAGGGATTAGAGTATTGAAACAAAAACAAAAAAGTATTTTGCTTGAGGAATGCCCCATAAACAGTAGGAAAGGAACACAATTATGCAATGAGTAAAAGTTCATCTCGGATCCACTTAAACATT
Organism: Hyperolius riggenbachi; assembly: GCF_040937935.1. Classification (NCBI taxonomy): domain Eukaryota; kingdom Metazoa; phylum Chordata; class Amphibia; order Anura; family Hyperoliidae; genus Hyperolius; species Hyperolius riggenbachi. The sequence goes on from NC_090652.1 coordinate 214,643,269, forward strand.
TTTTTGCCATAGTAGTCCTTTTACGTAAAAGAAATAAACGCTTCTCCAACAATTTATTGTTTGTGGGCTAAACCAGTAACTTGTAGAGAAGGGATAGGTTGCATTCTAAGCCTACAATAGTAAGCTTCCCCATTGCTTTGGTTTAGTAGGTACACATGAGTAACTTTTGAGAATTGTTATTTACATGACTGCATAACTGAAAAAAACTGAGCTAGGATGCCCTGAATCAATCCCACCCCTCACTGTGTGCTTAGCTCTTCCTATGAGTGTATACAGCTAAAGTATCATGGCAAGTCTTGGCCTGCGCGAAGTCATGGTTTATTAAACAAGGTTCACTTAGCAAAGCAGAATCTATAAAGCAAACAGCCACCCACATGCCTGAGCTGCCTCAAAGGCCTAGTGTTATGATAGAATGTTTCGTATTTAATGATCTACTGGCCAATTCAGCAGGAGTCCTTGAGTCATGTAAATAATACCTTAACCCCTAGCAGTGAAATACAGTTCCCTGAATAATAATAGAGCAGTGAATTAGCATTTTCCACTCATCCCAAAATGATGATGTGAGTAACACAAGTACAGGCGGTCTCCTACTTACAAACAGGTTATGTTTCGGGCGATCTTTTGTAAGTTGAATTTGTTTGTAAGTTGGGACATGTTAGGGAAACATGGATAAAGGATTCACTTTCAGACAACTCTGGAAATAGGACATAAAGTATAAACAATGTTTTCGGGTTTTCAACTTGCCTTTAATTTGTTTTCGACTGCTTACAACAGTTTATACAATACTGTAACATGTAACAACAAAATTAAGTAATAAAAAGCAGTAATGTATATTTTATACATTATACTGTAACCGTCAAGGCCCAAAAGATTTAGAATGGCACAAATACGGAAAATACTGCTTTTCACAAAGTTTGCTGCTTCACTGTTTTTAGATCCTTTTGTCGACTGTTTCTGTGTTGTATTAGAGTATAATTAAAAGCATTTCATACAGTTTTGCCTCAGTGGACATTTTCCCTACCACAAGAATGTTTATTCCATTTTAAGATGGTTCATCTGCCTCTTTGTTTCCTGCATTATTGGATTGGGTGATAGAGGTTTGGGCAATACACAAGGGTAAAGATGAGCCAAAGTCAGAACAGGGATATAACAAGCAAAGTCAGATGCATGGTGCCAGGTCAGATCAGGAAGTCTTGCAAACAAAGTACCACTAAGCAGGCAGGATCCAATTCAGGACGAGGGTCAGAAATAGCAAGAACAAGGTAACCAGGGCAGGGATAAATGTAGCAAGAAGCCAGGATGCCCTTTACAAAATACTGATAAATGGACAGGGTTCTGATGACTAGGAGGAGCTTAAATGGGTTCTGAATCTCTGAAATGCACAGCACAAGTTAATGCCAATGAGGTCAGTTCTGAGACAGCAAGCCCAGAAACAGTACTGCTGGAAAGTATTGTGTTTTAGCAGAGCCTGTAGCTCACCAGGAAAGCAAGCAGAGGAAGAAAGTCCTGAGTTTAAATCCATGGAGCAACCCAACCTAACAGAGATGGTGATTGTATGGGGAGCCCGGAGGACTTGCGTTAAAGGGCAACTGAAGTGAGAGGTATGTGGAGGCTGCCATATCTATTTCCTTTTATACAATACCAGTTGCCTGGCTATCCTGCTGATCTTCTTCCTCTAATCCCTTTAGCCATAGACCCTGAACAAGCAAGCAGCAGATCAGGTGTTTCTGACATTATTGTCAGATCTGACAAGATTAGCCACATGCTTGTTTCTGGTGTTATTCAAACACTGCTGCAGCCAAATAGATCAGCAGGGCTGCCAGGCAACTGGCATTATTTAAAAGGAAATAAATATGGCAGCCTCCATATATCTCTCACTTCAGTTGTCCTTTAAATTTAGAAGCTGTCTTTTTGTAGTTAGTGCAAAATTTCCTTTTAAACTGCTAATGGCTTGGTTTCATAGGTTTCATAGGTTTCATAAAAGTTTTACGCTAAGTTTCCTAAGATTCCGTTTGTGTGATTTTTCCAAATGAGATTTTGTATTATGATTGTCACATTTTGATAATGAGAGTCAATGGGCAAGTTTCCACCCACTGCAAATTTTTAATCTGAAATGTTCTGCATGAAAATAATTGCATGCGTTTTACAAAGAACACAGTGGAGGACATAGTCTCTAATATGCTACTAGCATGCGAAAATTCCCATACAGGTTTGCATAAAATGTACACATTTTTCTTTCTTCTATGTGAAAATTTGCATGCAAATTCTCTCACGTAAAACGCAAGCATGCAGGAGAAACGCAACCTTGGGCTACTTTCACACTTGGGAGTTGCGTTGCATTCCCTGGAAAAACAGGACTGCAGGAGAAGGGAAAAGTCACATGGCATGTTATATGTTGCCCAATGCACAGTTCATCTCTTTTCTGTAGTGTTAGTTAAACTATCCCTGAAACTAATGAATAAATGAATGGGATAATCAGTCATATTTATAGTCCTAATCCTAAATAGATCTTTCCTGAAATGTCATAGTCCTATTTTGTCCTTAAAAAAATTCCCTTATGTCCCTGAGACAGAGCTTGAGCTTTTGAACTTGTCTGTTTCCTGCACTCAGACTTTTTTCTTAAAGGGCAACAGAGGTGAGCAAAGCATATTACGTTTCACTTACCCGAGGCTTTTTCCAGCCCCTAGAAGTCTGTGTGGTCCCATGCTGCAGTTCTGTCTTCCTCCAGGGTCCCGCTGTTAGCACCATAAGGATCACCGACCGACCCTTTAAGCCTTGTACACACTCTAGGTCAGTCTTTCCCAACCTGGGTTCCCTCGAACTCCTGGGTTCCGTAAGGATTTTTCAGGGGTTCACTAACATTTTTTCCTTTTCGAGGTGAGTTGCCTCACGTGGCAGGTTGAGAAAGTTTCAAAATGGTGTCCCTAGCTTCTAAATGTCCTCTTCACTCATTTTCTGCCGATCCTGAATTCTCGTGACCCTTTTTCATCACTGGCGCAATGGCCTTGTGACTGTTATAACATATTACATTGGTGATGAATAACCATGTGGGATGCCAGAATCAAGGATGTGTGTAAAGTAGATGCGAATGCCCCTCAGACACTGTTAGACGGCGAAACCGCCGTCTAATTAGGGTGTACAGCGCTGCGATCTTCAGCAGTGCTGTACTGGGGACAGCCGTCCCCTCCTGAGTCTCGGCAGTGATCGACTGTCATAGGCTGAAGCCTATGACAGCTGATCACAGAGATTGGCTGGTGGGGGGAGAGAGGGGGAATATTTAAATATAAAAAACAGCAAAATTTATTAAAAAAACAAACAAATAATTAAGAATAAACAAACAAACATTCGGGGGGGGGGGCGATCTAACCCCACCAACAGAGTGCTCTGTTGGTGGGAAGAAAAGGAGGGGGGAATCACTTGTGTGCTGTGCGGCCCTTCAGCTTGGCCTTAAAGGGAACCTGGGGCGAGAATAATATTGAGGCTGCCATATTTATCTCCTTTTAAGCAATACCAGTTGCCTGGCTGCTGTGCTAATCCTCTGCCTCTAATTCTTTCAACCATAGACCCTGAACAAGCATGCAGCAGGTCAGGGGTTTCTGACAATATTGTCAGAACTGACAAGATTAGCTACTTGCTTATTTCTGGTGTAATTCAGTTCACTAGAGCAGCCAAATAGATCAACAGGGCTGCCAGGCAACTAGTATTTGTGATGAATAGCGGAAAAGCCGCCGCATGTTCTGACAGTAAGGCGGCTGATTCCGCGGCTGATGCGGCGTTTTTTTCCACGTCAGCATGCGTCTGGGTTTTCTGGAACTGGTGGTGCACATGGGAGGAATGGCGTGGGGGCCGCGCGTGTTCTGACGGTAAGGCGGCGGATTACGCGTCCAGTGCGGCGGTTTCCCTGCAGCAACATGTGTCTGGGCTGTCTGGACCTAGTAGTGCACACAGATGGAGAGCTGCGCGCGCGCGCGCGCTGCAAGTCAAGCTCTTTATACCAATAGGAGGAAGATCAGCTGATCAAGGCGGTCAGCTGATCCCTGCTCAGTCAGTGATTGGTTGATGGGAGCTGGGCGGCGCTGTGGAGCGCTTTACTATATATATCTCCTGCTGTTCAGTTGCTGGTTGTCTGGCGTTGCGAATGCCTATGTGTTAGCACTCAGACCTTAGCCAGATCCTTCAGTGTGGTGGAACCAGGAGGACCTGGGAATCCACACTTAGCCAGTTACTGTATATCATCTGTGTTATTCTCTAGCATAGTTCCAGGGTGTTGAGATCACGGCCCTCACACCCCAGACTAGGAATACTGTATATCATCTGTGTTATTCTCTAGCATAGTTCCAGGGTGTTGAGATCACGGCCCTCACACCCCAGACTAGGAATACTGTATATCATCTGTGTTATTCTCTAGCATAGTTCCAGGGTGTTGAGATCACGGCCCTCACACCCCAGACTAGGAATACTGTATATCATCTGTGTTATTCTCTAGCATAGTTCCAGGGTGTTGAGATCACGGCCCTCACACCCCAGACTAGGAATACTGTATATCATCTGTGTTATTCTCTAGCATAGTTCCAGGGTGTTGAGATCACGGCCCTCACACCCCAAACTAGGAATATTGTATATCATCTGTGTTATTCTCTAGCATAGTTCCAGGGTGTTGAGATCACGGCCCTCACACCCCACACTAGGAATACGGTATATCATCTGTGTTATTCTCTAGCATAGTTCCAGGGTGTTGAGATCACGGACCTCACACCTCAGACTAGGCCTTGTTCTGATATCTGTTATGACCTGTAGAGTTCCTGACTATTCTTCTGATCTCTGATTTGGTACTTTGCATATCTGATACTCTGTTGCCGACCCGGCCTGTCCGACCTTCTGGCTGTCACCCCCCGCAGGGTGTCCAGCCTTTCCGCAGGGGTCCCCTGCTCTACAGAGGGGGCACTGCTCCTTATCAGTCAGGGATTCCCTCTCCAGGTGTCCTTGACTGCAGTAGAGTCTTCTCTACTTATTGGACCACCTGCTACCCCGGTGGTCCAAAGGTTACTGTTGCACCAAAACACTTACACACTCAGGTGTCTAGAGGTTAGACATATTTGATTATTGGCGATTCTGCAGATCCCCAATAATCAGGTATATCTGTATTCTTGGGGATACTGCAGATCGCCAAGAATCAGATTCTCTCTCTGGTTGCTGACACCTATCGTTACAGTATTGTTTAAAAGGAAATAAATATGGCAGCGTTCATATCACTCTCACCTCGGGTTCACTTTAAACTGCAGTGGCTTATTAACAGAAAAATGTCCTGGTCTTTAGGGGGGTTTAACACTTTGGTCCTCAAGTGGTTAAATATCAGAGGCAAAAGGTTTAATTCATTGTGTGTAGGATTTAGCTGTATTGAAACAAATCATTCCCAAAAGGGGTGTCTGCTTCAATGCACAGCTAGTGTTGTTTTTTGCATATAAGACTACAGAGTATTTTTCTCCGAAAGCAAAAAAAATGTATGAAAAGCCTTGGGTGTGAGGTTTCACACACAATAACAAATGTTTATAGCTAGATACATTTCCTCTGCTCTCCTGCAGACAGCTCAGTCAGAGACACAAGCAGCTGCAGTTTAGCTAGTGAGAGCTTTCTCACACACAGGGTTAACAAATGTAGTGTGAGGGAATCCCCCCTCCTCTCATGGTTCACTGGGCCATCAGATTTGGCGTCAGTGAAGAGTGAAAGGAATTTGATACTGTAAACAAAAGCGATAAACAATTGAAGTGTATACATCACTACTTAGTGTGAGAAAACGCGGAAAAGCCGCCGCGGGTGCTCAGAGCAAGGCGGCTGATTCCGCATCCAACACGGCAGGTTGCGCGCGTGGGCCTGCATCTGCTAGCATGACTGAACGTGGAGAAACCGCCCCATGTCCTGAGAACAAGGCGGCGGATTCCGCGTCCGAAGCGGCGGTTTGCACGCATAGGCCTACATCTGGCAGTATGGCTAAACGCGGAGGAACCGCCGCATGCTCTGATAGCGGTGCGGCTGGTTCCGCGCTCAGCACAGCGGATGGTTTGCAGCACAGGTCTGGTGTGGCTGGGGCTGATAGTCCACACAGGTTCAGAAGGACGCGCGCGCGCGCTGAGAGGCAGAGCTTTTATGACAGCCAGAAGGGAGTCAGCTGACCAAGCCGGTCAGCTGACAATTCCACCACTTCCCATTGGTCCAGCACTTAGGGGAGGCGCTGGAGAGCGCCTTGCTATATATACTGGGTGCTGGTCATTCTCTGGTTGTCTGCGGTTGCGATCACTACGTGGAAGCACTCAGACCTTTTGTCAGATTCTGTGTTATTCTTTAGATCAGTTCCTGGGTGTTGATGACCAAGGACCTCACACCTCAGATTAGGAATTCTGTATATCATTGTGTTATTCTTTAGACCAGTTCCAGGGTGTTGATGATCATGGACCTCACACCTCAGATTAGGAATACTGTATATTATCTGTGTTATTCTTTAGACTAGTTCCAGGGTGTTGATGACTATGGAGCTCACACCCAAGACTAGGAATTAGCTTTACCATCCTGTTATATTTTCAGACTAGTTCCAGGGTGTTGATGATCAAGGAGCTCACACCTTTAGACTAGACAATTGTTGATTATTTGTTATGACCTTCTGCTTTTCCTGACCTCTCTTCTGATCTCTGATTTGGTACTCCACTATATCTGATACTCCGTTGCCAAACCTTGCTTGCCTTGGATTCCGTATCAGTCTCTTTCCACTGTATCTGATCTGTCTGTCTGTTGCCGACCTGGCTTGTCCGACCTCGAGAACTATCTCCTCTGTTTAGAGATAGTTCACAGATCTGTCAGTGACACTCCACCATTGGTGTCACTCACACTCTGGTCCTTCCCACTCTCAGCCTGACTCCTCCCCTTGGGGAGCCTCAGGCCTTTGGAAGGAGCCTGTTCTTTGGGCAGTATCTCTTACTGCCTTGCACCCTCTATACGGAGGCTCTCCTCAAAGGTTTACGGTTGCACCAAACACTCATATTACTCAAGTGTCCAGAGGTTAGAGATATATCTAAATATCGGTGATACTGTAGATCATCAATAATCGGGTATATATCTGTATTCTCGGTGATACTGCAGATCACCGGTAATCAGATCCTCTCTGTGTTACACCGATCGTTACACTTAGCAGCACTTTAGGAACTCCCTCAATCCCAAGTTAAAAAAAACATGTTAATTGATAGTGTTTATTTAATGTCAATATTTTGATGCATTTGTTGCTTGAGGTTCACATGTAATGCCTGTTGGCTACTGTCTTATGTTCACAGTAGCCCTGAATACAACTGGCTGTCCATGAGAGCACATGTTGGAAGTCGCTGCACATGGCTTGAGGCTCAGATACTGGAGCTGGATTCCAAAATCCAGCAATTAACTGATCTTCAGGCTCAGATCCACAGCAAAAAGGTAACCATTGTAATAACTGCTGAAAACAAACAATGCCAGGCAGAACGTTATATTGTTCTGCATGATTATATGCTATCAGCATGATTATATACAGTGGTAGCACCTCTTTAGTGAAATAAATAAAAGAAACCTCTACCTAAGGGAGGTTAGTGCATACTGTGGACCATGGAGATGTTCTCATATCGAAGGACTACATCTACTGCATTCATAGTTGGTGGCGCACAACACCGCCGCAGGAAATTGAAGCTGCAGCACCTGCGGGTCTGCTCTTTAGAAGAGGGGAGAGGAGATACACACAAGGGAAAGTAATGTCTCCCACTCTTCCCATCCATCAGTCCACACTATTGTGGACCACTAGGGGGGGATTTGTTTTACATAATTCGCTATAGAGGAGCTCTAGACTACCACAAAAAAATGTTAAATACATAAACACATATACACAAGCATTCATTTGTCCCAGAGTAAAATGCCTAGTTTATCTTGCAAAAACATTATCTACCAAACATACATGCACCAGTCCAGAAATGCCTTTTTATGTATAAGGCTAAATGGATATTACTCAGTCCAGAATAGACTTGTCATGTAAACATGTGCTAATATAATTTGAATATGAATCCTCTACCATGGGCTAGTTTGCTCTCCATTTACCAGTTTTACCAGCGGAGGTTACTGCTTTTGTCCAGGCACATTTGCATGGCCAGTCTGAACACTGAAAGGAAGATCATTACAGCTAAAGCTCTGTACACACGCTAGACCACAGTCCTTTAGAAATGAACGACAAATGATAGATTGGCCGATGCCCCAATGATGGTAAAAGACAGTGATTAGTGTCAAAGTACACTGATAGATCAATTCAGACGATAATCGCTGTTAGTCGTTCGTACCAAAACGATAATAAGATTATAAGAGCACAGAATTGTGCTGTACTGTAATTTATTCTCCGCTGTACAGTATATTACAGGTTTGTTGTTGATTTATTGTACTTATTAAATGTTTGACATAAAAAATGCCTGAAACCACAGAACGCTCATTTAAAAAAATAATTTTCTTCATGACTTATGTTTATAGCTAATTATCTCCTTGTGAAAGTGTCTGTGAAGGTGGGTGGCCTGCCTAGGAACCATTGTGCAAAATGTCAGCTGGCGTACTGGTTTATTTCTGTATCCTAGGGAACACTGCTGTTTGAGGAGCCCCCAGACTGCCGGGAAGGGACACAGCTGCAAGTTCCAGGCAGTTTATTATGGCCTGCAGGGAGGCTGGCAACACCCCGAAAGGAAACAAATCCGTCTCCAGCCAAAGACTTTGAAATGTCTCCAAGCAGCCCAACTCGGCTCCTGAGAAACATAGAAAAGCAGGTAAACCATCAGGATAGAGATAAGCTTCTGTAAGGGGTGACCTCACTAGGCTATGTGATTACAATGCAGAGAACCGTGACAGTATTTCACCTCTCCCTGGAATGCACTTTCAACATAATTTAACAGGGTGCTTAATCTAGTTAGCGTTAACTTATTACTTCTACTGGAGCCAGGAATGGGTCTACATAATTTAAATTTCAAGTAAATGCTTAAAGTGGAATTACAAATAAATACAAATATATACAATGTATAGCACACTTTTCTGTTCAATGTTTATTGAACAGAATGGTGGTGTAGTGGTTAGCGCTCTCGCCTTGCAGTGCTGGGTCCCCGGTTCGAATCCCAGCCAGGTCAACATCTGCAAGTATGTTCTCCCCGTGTCTGTGTGGGTTTCCTCCGGGTGCTCCGGTTTCCTCTCACACCCCCAAAAACATACAGATAGGTTAATTGGCTTCCCCCAGAATTGGCCCTAGACTACGATACATACACTACACTAGACATATGACTATGGTAGGGATTAGATTGTGAGCCCCTCTGAGGGACAGTTAGTGACATGACAATATAATCTGTACAGTGCTGCGGAAGATGTCGGCACCATATAAATACTAAATAATAATAATACGTTTATAACATAATTTTATATAACAGTTCACCGAAACACTGCGCATCACAAAGAAGAGCGTCACATACCACATAGTCATTTACAAGGTATTGCGCCTCCATATATTTGCGTTTAGGTGTCATGTCACAGATAATTGACTATAGCAGAGGAGACCCGAAAATAGGTGCAGGACTCAACCTTATACACTTGTGGCAAGCCATACATGGCCTATTACCTAACTAAGGAAAATAAAAAAGAACAAAAAGAAAAGTAGAGATAGGAAGGAATAGCGCCCAACAACCCCCCCCCCCCCCCACCAGTGCCGCCACCCACCTTTCATATATCGCACTTTTCAATGTTATACAAACCATTTTTTCACTTATTGTTCTTAAAAATTATCCTCTCAGTTTGCAGCCAGTTGTATTTTCCATTCAAGTGTACCTGAGATGGGCAAAGAAAAAGATTTGATACTTACCTGTGGCTTCTTCCAGCCCCATGTGCAGTGATGCATCGTTGGCGGTCCTCCTGAGTGCCGCCGTTCAGTCGACTGGCGCAACTGAGCCGGATTACCGGGACTGACACAAGGGGAACAGAGGCACTAGGGAGGACGGCGAGGAACGCATTGCTGCACATGGAACTGGAGGAAGCCCCGGGTAAGTATGAAATCTTTTTCCTTGCCCATCTCAGGTACACTTTTTAAGTTCAAGTTTCTCTTTGGAGTTGTGGCAATAACACATTCATCAATGTTCAGATAGCCCCAGATTTCCATCTTTATGCATGAATCATTCTTTGCTCAGAGCTGAAAAGACGTTTGTTGCCATTTTTCGTAAGCTACTTATGGACCTTTAGATTTTAATCACCACAGTTCATGATTGTTTTGGGTGAAGATCAAGAGAGGGTATAGGCGTCCTCTGACATTGGTGGCTCCTCCTTGAGCAGTTGACCAGTCTGTATCATCCTTCAGCTCAAACCCTCTCCCCCCCTTTCCCCACTTCTCTCCATGGAAAAATGCTGTAGGGCAGTATGTTAATTCAGTCAATAATTGGGAGTCATTTTTTTATTTTCAATGCTTCAGCAAGCGAGCACAGACAGGCCCATATGCAATTTACTTTTTCTCCTGACTTTTCTCCGAGGTGATATTTTGACACCTTGTCATAAAAGGCATTTTAAACCACCAGCAAGCAAGAAAATACTCATAATAATTTTGATAGTACCCTTTCTCCTACTTTTTGGTACTTCATTTGCAGAGGGCTGGAAAGTTATTTTAATTAGAAGATGCAAAATTATCTATTAGGAGAAAACGCTTGAAAAGTTAATTGCGTATGGGCCACAGTGTCTAAGTTGGATCAAAAATGCAGGTTGCTCAATATGCAGGGATTTGCATGCACTATACATGCAACAGCTTGCACAGGAAGCATAGGTCTCACCAGGTAATACTGCTGATAGTAGTATTAGTAGATTCATAGATGTGCACACTGGATGATACTGTAGCATTGCAGCCATGCACAAGCAATTCACGGATGATGGGCAATCCCCTCACAAATGGTTATTAAAGGGAAAGAATCTCCATTGTTTGTTTGTTGTTGTTTTTGTAATCACAGTCGGTGTTGGGAAGATGTCCCTCTTGTGGAGACCTGTAACAGCAAGAACAACCTGATAGATGCTGCAGGCTTTTCATACAGTACTCTATTCAAAGCTAAAAGCAGTTGTGCCAGGAATTGAACTTTATTTGTATATTATAGAGACTTGAGCAGTATAACAAAGAAAACTTTTCTTGGGTGTGTGATGGCTGAGGGTATAGGCAGAGCATGTTCACCACTCATTCATGGCGTTTGCTGTCCTGTGTGGGTCTGTGATCTTACTCTTGGGAGCTGATAAACCTCCTTGTTCCCAGGCACCACACTGGAACCAGGGGTGTAATACATTTACACAGCTCTCAGGCCCACATCATTATTGTACAACCAGCTCAGAAATGCGTAACGTTTGTTTATCTGCCAGTCCATATCTACACTCTACCTCATGAATTCTACTGATACTGTTGTCTTTTGCAATCTATACTGCATGCCAACAATTATGTTGCCGATTAACAAAATTCTTCTTTACTTCAATACTGAAGGATCAGTTTATGAAGGGCCAGTTCTGAATTCATTACATATTCATCAGCTTGCACTTTTTGAGAAAAGGTAAATATTTCTTGTGGGAAAGGGGTATCATCTACTGATTGAGATGAAGTTCAGTCCTCAGTTACTGTTCCTCTATAAAGGGGTTTTATATACTGTATCGGTACTGAAAGGTTTAAAGTGCACTTATGGACAACAAATGAGCAACTGTTTAGTTGGACAGATCATGCTCATGGGATTAATTATCCACTGGGTTGAATTTTCTTGGCAAGTTGCTTATTTGTTCGCTGGAGTAGAAGGTCCCTATGCTTTCTGTAAAGACCTGCACTGGATCAGGTACACATAGGTTCAGGGCTGCGGAGTCGGCACAAAAATATTTCGACTACTCAGTTTATGAAACCACTGGACAAACGACTCCAACTACCCAAAATTGCTCTGACTCTACAACTCCAACTCCTTGGTGTAATACTTACCATTGCTGTGGAGTTTGTACACAAATCACCCGACTCCTCAGCTTATGAAACCTCCGACTTCAGGTACCCAAAATTACTGTGACTCCGACTCCACAGTCAGTTTAAGTGCTATGATTTGTGGAAAAGCAAACAGACAAAACTGTTTCTCCTCCTTCTTCATCATCCCTCTATCAGAATGGTTTGCTTTTCAGCTGATCTGAGCAGCAGGTATATTAATAATGGTTGCTAGTCCATGCATTGTGTATGGCTATCTATAATCTATTGTCTGTATCCAACAGTGGTCAGTGAAGTTTGAATTTTGTGGTTTTTGCTTGCTTGTATCAACTATTATTATTCTAGGGTGTATGCTGTGTCTGTGCACATTATCAGAGCTGTTCAAAAGTGTACAGATGACAGATTTTAAGGCTCATTAATATTTTTCATTGGTAGTACCATAAGTCTGTTAATCTTTGAGTTTAAATACGCTGCCTCGAAACTGAACTAAATAAAATACTACACGTTGTATTCTTCTTCCTTGTTGATTTATAGAGGCCATAATCTTCTTTAGGGCAGTACAATATAATTACAAAGCATGGGTGCATAAGATAACAGGAGTACAAGATAAGTATGACTGTCACTTCAAATTATTCTCCTTATAATATACAGCAGCTGCAAAAAAAGAATAAGGGAGGGAGCCAAGTCCTTCCCTGCTTAGAGTCTAAGACGATGGTAGGAACCAGGGCTGTGGAGTCGGAGTTGGAGTCGGGGCAATTTTGGGCACCCGGAGTCGGAGTTGGAGTCGGAGTCGTGGTTTCAGAAACTGAGGAGTCGGAGTTGGAGTCGGAAGATTTTTGTACCGACTCCACAGCCCTGGTAGGAACGAATGTATTATGGCTAATGAAATGTACAGCAACTTGCAAGAAACAAAGCGAGAAAACCATGCCCTTGCAAGTTTATAATCTAGAGGAATAGGGTAACCTTGACAGGCAGCGTTTGCGTAAAGTGCCTAGAAAGTTACCCTGTGTGAGTGGAGAAAAGGGCATTCAGTTGAAACTACCTTATTTACATTTGGGTGACCTGGATAAAAGAGGGCATTCATAGGAAAACAAATTAGCCTGTTTTCGGCTAGCGTAAGTTACTAAATGTACACCAAGAAAAAGGACCTGTGTGAAGGGCAAGTGCTGGCAAGAGGAGCTGGCACCGCATATGTGTGTGTGTGTGTGGCTGCAATTACTGCACTATATTTAGGAAATCTCTGTGCCTGTGTATTTAACTCTTTCTTGTCTCAGCAGGTTTTACTTCAAACCTCTATTTCTCCTACAGACAGGGCTGCTTGAATGTTCCATTTTATGTGCAGTCAGATATACCAGCTCACTATTTAAGCCATAGTGTGATTAAATTATACCTGTAGTGGATTTTAGGAGGGGGAAATGTGACACAGAGGCATGTTGAGACACTGAGACACAGATGAGACACCAAGCTTTAAATTGTAGCAATAGCAAATTATAAGCTTGTTTGAACTGGTGTGTGCATCTTGCGGGTCCGCCCGGCGGATCGTTGGTAACCAGTCTTATCACCCGAACGATAGTCTGTACACACGTCGGATTTGATGCGGAAACGTCCGAACGACGGAACGTTCAAACGACGGGTCGTTCGCTAAAATCTGACGTGTGTATGGGCCTTTAGGAGACTACTGTCAAAGAATAGACAGATGAGGTTGATAAGAATCTACCTACCTAGGTAGAAACTAACCTATGAAACAAAAGGGTGTAACAAGAAATTTGATAAAATATGGGGCACATGGTTAGCCTGGAAAGGTTCAGATGCAAAGCTAGCCAGACAGTGTGTTCAAGAGTATTATTATTATTATTATTATTATTTAGTATTTATATAGCACCGATATCTATCACAGCGCTGTACAGAGTATATAGTCTAGTCACCAACCATCCCTCAGAGGGGTTCACAATCTAATCCCTACTATAGTCATATGTCTAGTGTAGTGCATGCATCGTAGTATAGGGCCAATTTGTTTTTGGAAGCCAATTAACATATCTGTATGTTTTTGGGGGTGTGGGAGGAAACCGGAGTACCCGGAGGAAACCCATGCAGACATGGGGAGAACACACAAACTCCTTGCAGATTTTGACCTAGCTGGGATTTGAACCGGGGACCCAGCGATTGCAAGGCAAGAGCTCTAACCACTATGCCACCGTGCTGTATTCAAATAACATACAGTATTTGTGCGTCTGAACATAATTTCACGTTTAGGTATTAATAGGCTTAGTAATGTTTTTCACTTTAAAGGACTATTGTAGGGGGGTAGGGGGAAAAAGAGTTGAACTTACCCAGGGCTTCTAATGGTCCCCCACAGACATCCTGTGCTCGCGCAGCCACTCACTGATGCTCCGGTCCCCGCCTCCGGTTTACTTCCAGAATTTGTGACTTTAAAGTCGGAAGACCACTGCGCCTGTGCGCCCACGTCATAGCTTCCGCTTCGTCACCGGGAGTGTACTGCGCAGGCGCAGACTGTATTGGGCTTGCGCCGTACACTCCCAGTGACGTCAGCAGGAGCAAGGACGCGGCCGCTCAGGCACAGTGGCTTTCCGACTTTAACCACTTGAGGACCGCAGTGTTAACCCCCCTAAAGACCAGGCCATTTTCAGTTAAAAAGGCCACAGCACACAGGTGATCCCCCCCCCCTTTTCTCCCCACCAACAGAGCTCTCTGTTGGTGGGGTCTGATCGCCCCCCAGTTGTTTGTTTTTCACAAATATTTATTCTTATTTATTTTTATTAAATATACATATTTTTTTCCCCTCTCCCTCCAGCCCACCCGCCGCCAGCCAATCACGGTGATCGGCTGTCAGAGGCTTCTGCCTATGAGAGCCGATCGCCCTCTGGTGTCCCAGGGGGACAGCCGTGTCGCACGGCTGTCCCCAGTACAGCGCTGCTGCGGATCGCAGCGCTGTACAAAGTAATTAGACGGCGATAGCCACTCGGAGACTGAAGGCGGGGCGGAGCTCCGCCTTCTGAGCATCAGATGCGCGCGCAGCCTGCGCACAATCTCCTGCTAGCCCCATAGAGGGCTGTTCACGCCAATCGGCGTGGAGGGGTCCTGTGGCTGCCCCACTGCTTACGCCAATTAGTGTGGAGCAGTCGGCAAGTAGTTAAAATCGGAAATTCCAGAAGTGAACCGGAGGCGGGGACCGGAGCATCGGTGAGTGGCTACGAGGGCACAGGGCGTCTGCGGGGGACCATTAGAAGCCCCGGGTAAGTTCAACTCTTTTTCCCCTAACAGTACTCCTTAAAGTGCAAATACCATAAGGAATTAATTTTGCATTTAATAAAGTTTATGTGCTAGTGGACATTTTCAGATATAAATTGTCGATATAATTTTAGTCACTGTTTGTATACAGCGAATTGCTAATAACATGCGTGTTGGTACTCCGCAACTATAATTATGCTTAACAAGAAGCTGACGAGTGTACTTCTATATCCATTTGCTTCCTTTTCACCTGGGTGATTTGTTAATACTGTATTTTGCTTATTGAAAGACAGCTTATGCATAGGCAATAATTACAGACAACTCTGAGGTTATTATTCTGTTTTCTTTTATATTGTTTTGTATTTTGATTATAAATAATATATACTGTAAATCTTAAAAAATACTTTGACTAGGAAACCTGAGGTGGGAGATATATGGAGGCTGACTTATTTATTTACTTTTGAACAATGCACGTTGCCTGGCAGTCCTGCTGGTCCTCTGCTTCTAAGAGCTGGTTCACACGGACGATTTGCCGTCGTTTACAGCCAGCGTTTAGAAGCATCATTTATCGGGATCAACCACCATCCCATTCAAGTGAATGGGAGCGTTCGGGACAAGCCTTTGCAGGCTTTCATGAAATCCTGGCAGTAGTTCCCGGTGTCACGTCTTGTCTTGAAAGCAACATGTTGCTTTCAGAGGTTGGAAACAAGTATAGGGACCTTAACAGCTAGCCTTGAAGGCTTCTCAAAAGCTAGCGTCTAAACGCCGGCATTGAACTTGGCGCCGAGTGAAAGCTCGGCAGAATCCGTGTGAACCAACCATAATACTTTTAGCCAAAGACCCTGAACAAGCATGCAGTTTAAACGTTTCTTTAAAATATTTGACCAGATTAGCTGCATGCTTGTTTCAGGTGTGTGATTCAGATACCACTGACTAGAAAGGTCAGCAGGGCTGCCAGGCAACTGATATAGTTTAAAAGGAATGTTTCTCACCTCAGGTTCTTTTTAAAGTTTTTCTTCAAACCTCCTTTTTCAAAAATATCAGTAAAGCATAAGCAATGGTTTGCTCACTACAGTCTATAACATGGGATTTTTACTTTATGTCAGCAGCCAGCACTTGGATACAGGTAGATACGTAATTTGTCAATTTTAAAAATAAAAATTAGTAAATAGTCACCCTTTGTTTTCTGACATACATAACTGTCTGCCTTTTCCCTGCCCACTCTCTATCCAGTGACTGCTCTTCTGGTCACATGCCTCTCCTCAGAGCTACAGCAGTCATATTGTGTTTTCCTCACAGGCTTCATTGATATTGTGTTCTTTACCTTGTTTTGTAGAGTGCGCAGCTGACAGAAATGTTTAGTAATGTGATGACTACCCTGCCAGTTATCCTGCCTCCCAGCTCACAAATGAAGTCCCACACATGTGAAAATAAGATGCGTAGATTTTCTGACAGGTATGTTGTCTGTGGTAGGCGGTTTGCAGGACTCTATTGTAAATGATGTGTATAGATCAGGGGTAGAAAAATGAATATGGCTTCCAGGAGCCAGTCTAATCTATTCAGCAACCAGCAGGAGAAATAAAAAAGGAACTGTAGTCAAAATAACATAATAAATACATTTTTTGGTTCTTTTCCGTTAGCCGGGCGCATCCTCTAGGTGGCGATAGAACTCCAGCAGAGTTACATCTTTCCCTACTATCCATGGCGGCCTGGAGGGGGAATAGTAATTATCACCACCTAGAGGATGCGCCCGGCTAACAGATAAGTACCCATTTTTTTTTTTACAATATTTATAAATTATTTAGTCACTGTTTGCCCATTGTAAAATATTTCTTCTCCCTGATTTACTTTGTGAAAATTATCACAGGCGAGAAACATCTTTAGTACTGGCAAGTGATCTCTGCAGAATGTTCATTTACTGAGAGTTCTAAAGCCAGTAGAAAAGATCTCTGGTCTCCCAGAAGGCTCTGGGGGAAGGGGAAGTGTTCCACATAGCCTAGGCTAAGCCTCAGTGGTAGGGCAGGGCTACGTACCAATATATAGCTATAGCATGCGGAAACCAGGATATTTAACATAAATGTAGATATCTTGAATCATTTACTGCATTCTACTGTATATCATTTCGGTTCCTCTTAATCTGATGTGAATATTAAAAAACCCAGATATTAAAGTGAACCAGATTTGACTCGCATGTCCCCAAGTAAGTATCAAATCTTACTATACTGACAGCTCTGGTACACTTTAAGGAGAGGAAAGGCTCCGGGCCCTATAGAGTCCTCCCGTTCCTCTCATAGTCCCTGCGTTCCAACGCTGACTTCCCCAATCACATCTCCCACCACAGGAGGCTTTGGAAGTCTTCACGAGCCTGAGTGCTCCTGCAAACGGGTGGCTCCACACTGCGCATGTGCGAGTGCTTGCGAGAGACCGCGAGAGCTTGCTCGCACATGTGCAGTAAGGAGCGGCCCATCTTTGGGAGCACTCGGGCTCCCGAAAGACTTCCTAAGCCTCCTGTGGTGGGAGATTTGAATAGGGGGGCCATGAGAGGAAAGGAAGGACTCAATAGGGTCCAGAGCCTTTCCTCTTCTTAAAGAGTTACCAGAGCTGTTAGTATAGTAAGATTTGATACTTACCTGGGGCTTCCTACGTAAGTATCTGGTTTTTTTTTATATTTACTTCAGACTTTAAAGGACCTCTTGGCAACCTGTCTCATGAAATGTGTCCATCCCTTGTATAGACACTGTCCCAGGAATGAAGGATACTCAGTAAGGGTTCCTGCATTTTTATATTGCAGTCATAATACAGGCTTTATTTTCTGCCAGGTTTTCAGGTGGATACAGAGCAGATGTCCCCATTGTTAATGTACGCAATCGACAGCAGCCAATGAGGAAAAGGAAGAAGATTTGTACCAAAGCTCGCTCTACATCTAGAACAGGTGCAGCTCGTGTCAAGCCTCTGCAACTCTACCAAAAGCGTGATCTATACAGACTTCCTTCAGAATGCAACGTAAGTCTTATTTTAGTAACCTACTCTTTCAAGCATGAATCCACTGCTACAAGGTATTATTATGCTACACCAGTGTTTCTCAAACCTGCCCCTGTGACTACCGAACAGTGCATGTTTTGCAGGCAACCTCGCCTATGCACAGATGGGGTAATTAGTGTCTCAGCTACATAGAATCCACCTAGCTGAGACACTAATTACCCGACTTGTGCATATGTGTGGTTGCCTGTAAAGCATGCACTGTTGGGTAGTCACAAAGTCACAAGGACAGGTTTGAGAAACTATGTGCTAAACAACAAATCTTATTGGTCTTTCTGCTAATATCCGTTTTTGTTTAATAATGTTCTATTACCACAAATGCAGATTTAAGAAGTGTGACATAACTGGGCTATTTTCAAAGGAGAAGTACACCGTATATACTTGCAAGCAAGCCGACCCGCATATAAGCCGACCCCCCAACTTTTACCTAAAAAAAACAGGAAAAAATGATTGACCCTCATATAAGCCGGGGGTAGGAAATGCTGGCCGCGTGATCCCCCCAGTGTGTCCCAGTATAGCTAGTATAGTGCCCCAGTATAGCTAGTATAGTGCCCCAGTATAGCAAGTATAGTGCCCAGTATAGCTAGTATAGTGCCTAGTATAGCTAGTATAGTGCCCCAGTATAGCTAGTATAGTGCCCATATAGTGCCCAGTATAGCTAGTATAGTGCCCAGTAAAGCTAGTATAGTGCCCAGTATAGCTAGTACAATGCCCCCACCGTAGAGAGAGAGCGGTTCCCATAGCTACAGGAAGCCGCTCTCTCTCTCTACGGCTTCCTGCTTCATCATCACAGCAGCCGCCATGGGGTGCGCTGCTGTGAATTACTTTACGAGCGGAGAGGGGAATAATAGAAGCTCAGGTGATAGCGGCGGCCGGGGGGGGGCGCGGACCACAGGTGACTCGCAAGCATGCCGACCCCCCAACTTTTGACCCCCTTTTTGGGGGTCAAAAATTCAGCTTGCTGGCGAGTATATACGGTAAATGAACTGTATGGGTATAGTCAATTTGTTGCACACTGTCTCTGTTTTGAAAATGTAGAGCTACTGACTGTGCCAACCATATAAATTCCATGTTTAAATTTGTCAGTAAGAGATGTTCTAATTGGCTGCTGTGAAGTCCCAGAAATCCCCCCGGCTGTCTGTATGTTCTCTTATGTGTGTTGGTTTTGTCCAGGTCCTACAACCAAGAAATAAGCTGGTAAGTTAACTGGCAGTAGACTGTGTTAGGGATACTAGATTGTGAGCCCGGCTATGTGACTTGTTTAGTGTGCTCAGTAAAGCACTGCATAATATGTTGGATTTCCTCTAATACAGAAAATTGGGTAAATAGTGATGTACCAGTAGATTGCAAAGGACTTCTGGGTAGATCCCACACTGCCCACCTGGGTGACATATGCATCGTACTCTGTCTCTTTGACTTGGATGAGCTTGGTGTAATATGCTGTCCTGAAATTTTGCACAGCACTGTAGAGCATTATGATATTGCAAGGTCGGGAGCCATACATTTAGAAGCATTATTTGCTACTGCTGATTACAATTTTGCTAGACATTGAGCATGATATTGTGACTCTGGCTAAGCACTGTTCTGTTTGGCTTACTAAGGGTGACACTATAATATGCATCTAACTAACCGATGGCTTGTGGTAATCACTAATTCACACATAGAAAGATACCCTTTTAACGGTTGTGGGTCAGCAGATACCCCAAATAGTGTCAAATAAATAAATGAATGATCCGACTATACAAGTCCTCACAATATTTCAATTTATTAGGGACATATCCCATAGAAGCAATTTAAAACCAATACACATAAAACCCCCAACACTTCAGGTAAGCAGTACCCCTCCGAGCAGCATGATAACAATGACAATAATTGGTATAATAGTTACAGGGGTTTGTTCACAAACAATTAAAGTGCCTGTGCTGCCATACAAAACGTAAAAATTCTGTGCAATCTCAAAAATATGCGAACATGTACAAAAATATACAAAACTATCTGATTGTGCAAACATACAACATACTCCAAAAATTGTGTCCAAATCTGTAAACATCAATGTGTGTTTGGCGATCAATGGTAAAGTGTGCTGTGCAATAAATACAGTGGGATGCGAAAGTTTGGGCCTGCAGATGTGCAGGTCACTGTTAACCACACTATTATTCACCCTACCTCTCAAGCCCGCTGTCTGGGTGTCACCCTGGACTCCGCACTCTCCTTCACTCCCCACATCCAAAACCTCACAAAGTCCTGCAACTTCCACCTTCGTAACATCTGTAAGATTCGCCCTTTCCTGACCTCTGCCACCACCAAACTCCTCATCCATGCCCTCATAATTTCCCGCCTCGACTACTGCAATGCCCTTCTGTCTGGACTCCCTAAGACCCGAATAGCCCCACTGCAGTCCATCATGAATGCGGCTGCCAGAATTATCCACTCCTCCCATCGCTCCACCAGGGCGGCTCCCCTCCGTGAATCCCTCCACTGGCTTCCTATCCAGTCCAGAATCAGATTCAAGATATTGTGTCTGACCTACAAATCCATCCACAAAACCTGTCCAACCTACATTTCTGATCTTACTCAGAGATACATCACTCCGCTCCTCCAATGAACTTCGCCTGACCGTCCCCCGCATCACCCAGTCCCATGCACGCCTCCAAGACTTCTCAAGAGCCGCTCCGACACTATGGAACTCCCTACCTCCACCCATTAGGGCAGCCCCCTCCTTCAACACCTTCAAGAAGGCCCTCAAAACTCACCTTTTCACTCTTGCCTACCACCCCTCACAATTGCTCTAAACCCACAGCCGAACTCTGGTCCCCTACCTCTCGTGTCCCTACCTCTCCCTCTAGATTGTAAGCCTTTGGGCAGGGTCCTCACTCCTTTTGTGTCCTACCTGATCATGCACCTCTATTTCTGTGCACCCATGCTATGCATTTGAGTGAACCTAACTTGCCTAATTCCATGCTCCCATCCAGTGACTGACTAAGCATTACCTTGTACTCATACTGTGCTGTGTGATCTGGTTTTCTTGTATTCCTGTATTGTCATATTGCTGTTTGTCACCCCTAAATATTGTCTGTAACCTAAATTAATGTCCAGCGCTGCGTAATATGTTGGCGCTTTATAAATACAACAAATAAATAAATAAATAATACATGTTTGCATATTTTTGAGATTGCACAGAATTTTTACGTTTTGTATGGCAGCACAGGCACTTTAATTGTTTGTGAACAAACCCCTGTAACTATTATACCAATTATTGTCATTGGTATCATGCTGTTTGGAGGGGTACTGCTTACCTGAAGTGTTGGGGGGTTTTATGTGTATTGGTTTTAAATTGTTTTTATGGGATATGTCTCTAATAAATTGAAATATTGTGAGGACTTGTATGGTCGGATCATTTACCGTATTTATTTATTTGACACTATTTGGGGTATTTGCTGACCCACAACCGTTAAAGGGTATCTTTCTATGTATGAATTATTGGTAATCATTGCCCAGGTTGTATATCACACTACACACATTATTTTCTGCTCTAAATGCATTGGTGTATGGCTTGTGGTAATCACTGATGGACTGCCGCTGGCTGAAGTTGGGGCTTACATACATATGTAGATTCTACCTGGTAGATCATTTTCAAGTGATAATTTTCTAAGTAGCTCACAAGCTGGAAAGCATGGGCACCTCTGCCTTAGATTTACTACACAGCAGTAAAGCAGAGAATGCTTGGGCACAAATACATTGTCAACTTCGTCAGCTACTTTGTACCGATGGAGTCCCCCAAAAAACTAAACCTCTATTTGAGATATTGCTAATTTAAATTGTTGACTTTTATGATTTCATTGGTTTCAATTACAGCTTTAAGTGTTTGGGAAAATATTAACTAAAAATCACAATTAGAAGTTTACATTACTCCTTGTTTTTACTAGATGCAGTCGTTTGTATTAGCCATGTGTTTGGTGTGTGTGGGGCAGTTTGGATTCTCGCCTGTAGTGAAAGTTCTGCCTTCTAGCAAATCATAAAAACATAGGAATACACTGTGACTGCCAGCAGTCCCGAATGCACTATACAAACCTCAGCTGTGTTTGGGAGCTTTACTTAATTATCCTCCAAATTCCATCACAGCACTCAAACTCTGACTTGTGAGCTTATCTGTTTGTCCTGCAGGTCACTAGCTCACTTTCAGTGTTAACCACTCTGCGACTGCATAACGCAGGATGACGGCCGCAGAGTGCCTCCCCCAGGACTGCCTTAACACAGGTTTGCGTCCTCTTGCAATGTGCAACATTAGACAGGCACTTGCGCTCGAACGCCCGTCTGCCAGCACAGAGAGACACAGAGATCAGCCCAGCCCTGCCAGCCCGCAATCTCGTCTGGCAGGATTTTTTTTTTCAAATATAGGAAGAAATCAATGTAAACAGCGCTGCGATCTCCTGCAGCGCTGTACAAGTGACAGCCTTGTCACTTAACTTTCCCTCGGGTGGGCTCACAATCTAATCTCTGCCATTGTTCTATGCCATGTTGGCAGAGTGAAGTGTATTGATCAAAGTCTAGGTACAATTTGGGGGGGGGGGGGGGGGAGGAGGGGTATTAAAGGAAATAGTTATTTTTTTGATTTTTGTTTTTTAAAAAGGATAATTTTTCATTAAAAAAAAACAAAAACGAATGATCGCAGCCACAATCACAGACCACCAAAAGAAAGACCTATTTGTGACAAGAAAATAAGTTAAGATTCATTTGGGTGGTAAGCTGTATGGCCGTGCAATTAACCATTAAAGCTGTGCAGTGCTGAAAAAATCGCCTGGTCACTGGGGGGGATAAACCTGTGATCCTCAAGTGATTAAAGCAAACTATATCTAGTGATGATGAGCAGATTCGACAAAGAGACAGTTCTCTCTCTGATCAAATCTGGTCAGAGAAATATCTATTGTCTGCCCATACATTGCAGGCCTATTCCCGATCAATTGCAACATGAAATCTTTCAGCAATCGGTCTCGTGACACCACCTCACTGCCAAAGACACGTCCCTCCAAATGCTTTATGTAACCCGCAATGCCCGTGCATTTATACTTTACCTGTCGCACCGCCCCCGAGTGTCTGCTGTACTTCCGCGTGACTTCCGGCGTATAGCATGTGCAGCGTGTGTGTGACACCAATGCTGAGGTACAGCGGACACAGCAGCAAACAGGCAGTGGAGGGCGTGACAGTAAAATATAAATGTGGGGCCAACATTTGGGGGAACAGCGGGCAGGGTTGTCAGTGCAATTATCACACACCGTTACCGCCACACACCCAATCAAGCATATGGGGCTGAGATTTCCTAATATGTCCGATCGATAGTTTTGACCCAATTTCAGCCCGAAGTTAGTCAAATCATTGATTGAGCATGCTCTTGGCAGCACTGATTTTCTTTGGCCACCAAGTCGACAGATGTAGGGCCACCTTTAGAGATGCTAGAAAATATTGTCTATTTTTTTTTGTACCAAACTTAAAGTGTAACTTTTAGTGAAGTGTAACTTATTCGCAACATAGGGTAGAGAAACAGACAAAAGATCTTCCCTAACTTTGTGTCCCCAAAAATAAAGTTGAAGCAATTAGATGGGGTGCTTGTGGTGCTCTATAGTTACCTCCTACCAAAAGGGGTAAGCAAATGCCACACATCTTAACAGAAAGAGTTAGAAAGTAAAAAGAAAATTACATTATAGTGGCACTATTGCGAATTCAGTGATTCCCAGATAATTAAATAAATGATATGTGCAAGTGGAGTTAGTGTTAATATACTGTAGCTAAAATGGCTGGTCAAAAGTAATGTGGAGACTGACATGACTTCCAAGCAACAGAGGGCAGGACGTCGCCAAACAATTTAGTGACACAGCAGCCCGTTGAGATGCAGGGGACAACTGAGGCAGCTGTGAAATCAGGGTAGCTGGTCGCAGAGCCTTCGCCAGCTACACTGATCTCCGAGGTCCCCTGCAGTCTCGCATGTCCCACATGACCAAAAGCACTGAGTATGAATGCTGTGTACCTGGCTTTGCAGTTGTGGATAATTATTTTGATTGCATGATCTCCTGTTTAGATTGCAAGTGGGGAGACACAGTCTAAATTTCTCCTACCTGCCTGTATTTGAAGTTTTCTCCCTCATTAAAAACAAATGGGTAGCATAGATCTAGGATTGCCGTCTGGAAGCTACATAAATAAGATATAACTTAGAGTAGGGGGTGATCACAACACCACAGCATAATATACATAGGTATGGTCAATATTGGCAATAGCAAACCTAAGGAGAACTAATAAAGGTGTACAGTATTGGTTGAACATGCAGGGTTTTCCCCAGAAATTTCTTAAAACCGGATGGCATGAAAAATTAGCTGGGTGAGTCGAGACAGGGAAATAAAGGGTCGGTGCTTCCATTGGGTAAACTTGACAATTGCCTAGAGCTGGTTTACAGGACCCCAGGTCTCCCCCCAATTGATAGTGCTCACCCAGAAGCCCCTGCGGAATAAGAATGTCCTCCTCTGCCACATGATTGCTGAGTGTTTCTGGGTGGGCGAAATTATGCTGGGTGCTTCTGGGTGGGCGAAATTATGCTGGGTGCTTCTGGGTGGGCAAAATTATGCTGGGCGCTTCTGGGTGGGCGAAATTATGCTGGGCGCTTCTGGGTGCGCGAAATTACGCTAGGTGCTTCTGGGTGGGCGAAATTAAGCTGGGCGCTTCTGGGTGGGCGAAATTAAGCTGGGCGCTTCTGGGTGGGCGAAATTATGCTGGGCGCTTCTGGGTGGGCGAAATTATGCTGGGCGCTTCTGGGTGGGCGAAATTATGCTGGGCGCTTCTGGGTGAGCGAAATTATGCTGGATACTTCTGGGAGTTAGAAATTATGCTGGATACTTCTGGGAGGTAGAAATTATGTTGGATACTTCTGGGAGGTAGAAATTATGTTGGCTACTTTTGGATGGGAGAAATTATGCTTTGTGCTTCTAGGTGGAAGAAATTATGCTGGCTGCTTCTGGGTGGGGGAAATTATGCTGGGAGCTTTTGGGTGGGAAAAATTATTCTTGGTGCTTCTAGGTGGGAGAAATTATGCTGGGTTCTTCTTGGTGGAAGAAATTATGCTGGGTTCTTCTTGGTGGAAGAAATTATGCTGGGTTCTTCTTGGTGGAAGAAATTATGCTGGGTTCTTCTTGGTGGAAGAAATTATGCTGGGTTCTTCTTGGTGGAAGAAATTATGCTGGGTTCTTCTGGGTGGGAGAAATTATGTTGGCTACTTTTGGATGGGAGAAATTATGCTGGCTGCTCCTAGGTGGAAGAAATTATGCTGGCTGCTTCTGGGTGGGGGAAATTATGCTGGCTGCTTCTGGGTGGGGGAAATTATGCTGGCTGCTCCTAGGTGGGAGAAGGTAGGCTAAGTGGAGTTGGTGGATAAGTGGGTAGCTGCATGCCTGGTGTGGATACTGAAAGGTTATAGGTGCATGCTTACTAATAGGTGAGTGAATGGGTGCTGGTAAGCAGTGCAGTTTCTAGGCTAAAATGCACCCAGGGCGAGGGTGTAAAAATTGTGCCCCCCCCCCCCCCGAAGCAAGGTATGAGTGCCCACAGTGTAGGTTAGCCAGGTCTAGTTGCACTCAGTATAGATTCCCCCAGAATAGGTACCCCAGTATAGGTAGCCAGCTATAGGTCCCCCCAGTATAGGTAGCCAGGCATAGGTGAGCCAGTATAGTCGCCTCCGGTATAGGTTAGCCAGGTAGGTGCCTCCAGCATAGGTAGCCAGTATAGTTGCCCACAGTATAGGTTAGATAGGCAGGCGTCCCCGGTATAAGTTAGATAGGTAGGTGTCCCCAGTACAGGTTAGCTAGGTGGGTGCCTCTAATATAGGTAGCCAGAATAGTTGCCCCCAGCATAGGTTAGATAGGTAGATGCCCCCAGTATATGTTAGTTGGGTAGGTGCCTCCAATATAGGTAGCCAGTATAGTTGTCACCTGTATAGACTAGCTAGGTAGGTAGGTGCCCCCAATACAGGTTAGATAAGTTAATGCTCCCACTATAGGTTAGATAGGTAGCTGCCCCCCAGTATAGGTTAGGTAGGTTCCCCCCAGTATAGGTTAGATAGGTAGGTGCCCCCCAGTATAGGTTAGATAGGTAGGTGCCCCCCAGTATAGGTTAGATAGGTAGGTGCCCCCCAGTATAGGTTAGATAGGTAGGTGCCCCCCAGTATAGGTTAGATTAGGTAGCTGCCCCCTCAGTATAGGTTAGATTAGGTAGCTGCCCCCCAGGTTAGATAGGTAGCTGCCCCCCAGTATAGGTTAGGTAGCTGCCCCCCAGTATAGGTTAGGTAGCTGCCCCCCAGTATAGGTTAGGTAGCTGCCCCCCAGTATAGGTTAGATAGGTAGCTGCCCCCCAGTATAGGTTAGATAGGTAGCTGCCCCCCAGTATAGGTTAGATAGGTAGCTGCCCCCAGTATAGGTTAGATAGGTAGCTGCCCCCCAGTATAGGTTAGATTAGGTAGGTGCCCCCCAGTATAGGTTAGATTAGGTAGCTGCCCCCTCAGTATAGGTTAGATTAGGTAGCTACCCCCCAGGTTAGATAGGTAGGTGCCCCCCAGTATAGGTTAGATAGGTAGCTGTCCCAGTATAGATTAGGTAGCTGCCCCCCAGTATAGGTTAGATTAGGTAAGTGCCCCCCAGTATAGGTTAGATTAGGTAGGTGCCCCCCAGTATAGGTTAGATTAGGTAGGTGCCCCCAGTATAGGTTAGATAGGTAGCTGCCACCCAGTATAGGTTAGATAGGTAGGTGCCCCCAGTATAGGTTAGATTAGGTAGGTGCCCCCCCAGGATAGGTTAGATAGGTAGCTGCCACCCAGTTTAGGTTAGATTAGGTAGGTGCCCCCCAGTATAGGTTAGATTAGGTAGGTGCCCCCCAGTATAGGTTAGATTAGGTAGGTGCCCCCCAGGATAGGTTAGATAGGTAGGTGCCCCCCAGGATAGGTTAGATAGGTAGGTGCCCCCAGTATAGGTTAGATTAGGTAGGTGCCCCCAGTATAGGTTAGATTAGGTAGGTGCCCCCCAGGATAGGTTAGATTAGGTAGGTGCCCCCCAGGATAGGTTAGATAGGTAGCTGCCCCAGTATAGGTTAGGTAGGTGCCCCCCATGATGGAGGGGGGAGCCGCAGCCGCGGGGAGGGCAGCCCGACCTCTCCCTCCCTTCCTCTCCCCAAGCCGCCCTCCGTGCGATCCCCCCTCGGAGTGCAGAGTGATGCAGCAGGGAAGCGCTATGCAAAACTACTCACCTCGCTGGCTCCAAGCGCTGCTCTCTCGCCGCCAGTCTCCTCTCTGCCTACACGCTGATACACACACACGCTGCTAAATAGGAAGCAGCGTGTGTGTGTATCAGCGTGTAGGCAGAGAGGAGACTGGCGGCGAGAGAGCAGCGCTTGGAGCCAGCGAGGTGAGTAGTTTTGCATAGCGCTTCCCTGCTGCATCACTCTGTACTCCGAGGGGGGATCGCACGGAGGGTGGCCCGGGGAGAGGAAGGGAGGGAGAGGTCGGGCTGCCCTCCTCGCGGCTGCAGCTCCCCCTCCATCGCAGCGCCCCGACGGCGGCACACCCCACACGCCCGTAGAAACGCCCATGCTGGTAGGTGTCAGGTAAATTCTGTTACCTAGTGAATCTATAGTCCAGTGAACACATAACAGTGCTATCTAAAAAGGAGCAAACATCATCTGACAAGTTTTTCAAATAAAAAGAAACCAGTGGTAATTGCAGATAATAAACAGACATGACTGCTCCTGATCCAGTTAGAAATGGCCAGATTAGACAATTGTTTTCTAAAGGTTTTTTCTTAAAGTGAAATTCTATCGTTTTAAAAGGATTAGTTAGTTAATTCAACTCTTCAAATTGCTAGTATTAATGTCAATTATTATTTAAAATTGCCAATCTTAAATTTAGAGCCTATATACTGCTGGCGTCACCAAAGCTTTTTTTCATCATGATTAGAGCAGCTTACCTCTGGGAAAGCAGATGCATATGGAGAGGAGGTGGAGCCAGCCAGGAGGGCAGTAAATACTAGTGATGTAGAGACTCCCTCCTCTCCTATTTCAGCAGCAGCAGATAGTGAGAAAATCTGAGAAGAATCAACTACTACCCCCTAGAGTTTACTGCCTGATTTCCCATAATTCTTGCAATACACTCTAGGGGGCAGCAGCGCTATGCACTGGGTACAGCAGATGATCCTTCTCACACTTTCTGCCTATCTGTAGCTGCTGACACACTAGAGCTGCAAGTCTGTGTGTCTCACCCCTTAATTAGTATTCACTGCTCTCCTGGCCAGCTCGCCTTTGCTCCATGTGGTGCTGCGATAGGACAGAAGTGAGGAGGAAAGCTGTGCCAGCCAGGTGTTCACCAGAATGAGCTGGCGGGACTCAGCTTGTAAAGGTTTTCATTTTCGTTGTAAACTCCATCAGTTATTGTGTATGTGGCCGTTAGTGTGATTTAATGGCATTATTTTGAATTTTTCTGTTTGTAATATATATATATATATATATATATATATATATATATATATATATATATATATATATATATATATATATATATATATACATATATATATATATATATATATATATATATATATAGCCGGATGTAAGCCAAGGCCACATAGGCAATGGCCTAGGGAACCACAGGATCAAGGGCGGATGGGCGGAAGGCTATACTGGGGAAGGGTCATCTGGCTGCCTATTCTAGAGGGAAGAGTCAATGGGCTACCTATACAGGAGGGAGGGGGAAGGGTCATGTGGCTACCTATACTAAAGGGGTCATCTGGCTACCTATATATGAACTTCAGATTCCGTTTGCTTTACTAAAGTTAACACAAAATACTACTATTTAGCTGCTTAGAACTCCAGAACATACCATAAATGCTCATTGTAAATAAAAGTTAGATTTTGGCTGTTTAGATCGTGTTAATTGTATGTTTTCATGAAACTTATGTGAGTTGTATCATTTTGCCACAGGCTCTGCACTCCCATGAAGCTGTGTATTGTGATGAATCCCTGCAAACCTCAGACTACAGTTCTACCTGGATTAGTATCAAGCCTCAAGGGGCTGTATTGGTGAGGAACAATGTGTGCGAGATAGACCCACACTTCCATCCAGTCTTGTCACTGCCTTCTGGTAAGTATAGTTAGATATTTATGTGGCAGACCATACATCATCAGTTTCTTATTCCACCACTATGTTATGTTTAACATCATTTGCAATGCTCTCTAGCTAGTCTCCTATCCCCAACCTGGGATTTGACTTGAAGGATAGCTGGGGGGAGGGATTGTGAAGAACAGTATCATTATATATGCACTAGATACCAATTAGATAAGTTAAATATTTGTTTCAGACAGTGTGGTAAATGGTTAGTACTATTTTGATAGTTACTATAGTCTGTTCCCTCACTGGAGA
Organism: Hyperolius riggenbachi; assembly: GCF_040937935.1. Classification (NCBI taxonomy): domain Eukaryota; kingdom Metazoa; phylum Chordata; class Amphibia; order Anura; family Hyperoliidae; genus Hyperolius; species Hyperolius riggenbachi. The sequence continues at coordinate 214,672,995 of NC_090652.1, forward strand.
AATGCTCCTTCTCTTTCTGTCCCATATGCAATTTACGCACCCCGTTGCGCGCTCTGCCCCGTCATCATTCTCCCAGCAGTGATCGCCGCTAGGAGACTGTTAGATGGCGAAACTGCCGTTTATTTATTTAGTACAGTGCTGCGGTCTATGGCACGGCTGTCCCCCTGGGGGACACAGAAGCGATCCGCTGTGATAGGCTGACGGAAGGAGGGAGGGAGGGAAAAATAATAATTAAAAAAATAAGCATTTTTATTTAAAAATAAAGGAGGAAAATATTTATAAAGATATAAAATAAACACTGGGGGAGCGATCAAACCCCACCAACAGAAAGCTCTGTTGGTGGAGAAAAAGAGGGGGGGAGGGGGGAATCACTTGTGTGCTGACATGTATGGCCCTGCAGTGAGGCCTTAAAGCTGCGGTGGCCTATTTAGGGAAAAGTGGCCTGGTCTTTAGGGGGGTTTAACACTGTGGTCCTCAAGTGGTTAAACGTTTTTGATAGCCTCCCACACACAAAATCTTATGTGTCTCCCACCTTCCAATCCGTGCATCTGTATTGATAGAATTGCACATTGTTTTGGCACAAGTAGGCTATGGAAAAACTGAACTGTGAAAGAGAAAAGAGAATTAAAGAGGCACTCTGTAGAGAAAGTGGCAGAGACAGCTGAGACACACAAGAGAGAGGCAGATGTTGTGGAGGGAAAGACTGTGAGGAAACAGGTGACCTTCATCCAGTGCTGTATACATTGCTCAGGAAGCAGCACTGTCTGCTGTGTTGGACTTTTTGGTTTAGTTGCTATTATAATCCCTCGTATTGAGAGTCCTCCTGATCCCCTCCCATATCCATTCATAGCATAGATCTTGCTATTCCAGTACATACAGAGGTCGCATTGCAGGCATTAACATCATAATGGGATGGTACTTTATATGACCATCTATTATTATTAATTTGTATTTATATCGCACCAACATATTCCATAGCGCTGTTCATAGTACAAAACAGACAATAATGGGGAGCATAGAGACATAAGAAGTTCAAAACACTTTACAATCAGGGCAACTAGCAACACAAGTACAAATGTATGCAATTGATGTGTACTTTGAGACATTAACAACTGGTACAGTTGATACACTACAACTGGGGCAATTCTGTATGGCATGCCAGTGCATGGCACAACTTTTCAATTTCTGATGCGTTCTCCTGAAAGACCCACGCTGGATTACAGTTTTAGAAAAGATGCTTGAAATAATTCTACTTATCTGAAAAAGAATGGGCATATATGAGAGATTCTTATGTGATCTAAGCAACTTAACTGACTTATCTTCCAGATATTCCTCTCAGTTTACATTTTGGGTCTTTGCTGAAGAACAATAGTGAAATTAGTAGAAATGTTGTGTCCAGCACACTGTTCACACCAGAAGATACTGAATGCAACGGCCATGGTATGTCTTCCTAAATATTTCTTGTGATCTAGAAGGTCATTGACACCACTGTATTTTCCTTTCTATTCCACACTGTGTAATTTTATGGACACAATATATGTAGTAAACTTTCTTGGATCACATCTATTTAATGTCATCTAAGCAGCTTAACTGACTTGTCTTCCAGATATTCCTCTCAGTTTACAGTTTGGGACGACCAATGGTGAAATTAGTAGGAATGTTGTGTCCAGCACACTGTTTACACCAGAAGATAGTAAATGCAATGGCGATGGTATGTCTTCCTAAATTCTAAATTCTTGTGATATGGATGACTCCTTCTGCCTTCTATTTCACACTGTGTAATTTTATGGACGATTAAAGTGGGCTTATACTCCTAAAACTACAATTTTAGAAACTATTCTTTGTTATGTAAAAGAAAATTTGAAAGCATTCCCAAGTATCCCTTGTGTGTAAAATCATTTATTTGCACTGCAGAGAGTAATAGAAACTTGCTTATCTCTGGTCATTGGCAAAGGCAAGAACCTCCCTGTGCCTATGTCTTCACACTGCCCGCTCCCTCTTCTGAATAGACACATCACCCTGGTAAGAGCTGAGTCACTTCAGCAGAAAAGGAGGGGGCCGAGTGAAGACACAGGAACAAGGTGATTCTTGCCTTTGCTGTTGACCAGAGATAAACAATCTTCTACTGCTCTCTGCAGTGAAAGTAAAAAAAAATATCACACAGGGAGTACTTGGGAATGCTTTCAAAAGGCATTTTATGTTACTAAGAGTAGTTACTGACATTTTAGTTTTGGAAGTATAATCGTACTTTAACATATGTAGTAAACTTTCTTGGATTGCAGGTTTTTTTTTTTACTAGTTAGCAGAAACATCTTAATTCAAAGACTTTAGTTTATAAAGTCATAATAAATGCAGAGGTAGTCCCTAGGGATGAGCAAAATTGTTGCTGGCAGGTTGAACTTTGTTGAACTTCCAGTCAAGTCGCAAGATTCTTGCAAAATGGTTTCAGAAAAGTAGCATTTTAATTCTGACACAAACTAGTGGAAAAATAAGGTCCAAATGAGTTCTGGCATGATTGTCATAAATATGTTGAGGCTAATGTGGGTTTTCGAAGCATAATGGCAAGCCTTAGGTGCCTTCTGGAGCTGAGTTCTCTGGGTGTGCTTTGTGGAAGTCTCTTAAAGAGGAGCTGTTAGGTATAAGGTCTCAGAGAAAATAAACACATATATCAGTAGCTAAAGATTGGCTGTACTTACATTACATATGCATTTCACTGTCCACGTTTGGATTTCACAGAATTTGTATATAGTATATGCAGAGATAGATGCTCCTGACAGCTCATGGCAGGCTCCATGTTTTTCTGTCAAATGTGTCGTCATGTCCTGCCTGCTTCCTGATCACAGAAAAGCTGGTACTAAATAACACAGTGTGCAGTGAATATTAATGAGCCATGTGGCTAGGAACAATAGCTGACTCCTGCAGTGTACTCTGCCCGGAGATTTATCAGTGCTACGCTGCTGGACTGATTACAAGCTGCTGTAACGTCTCATTAGCAGCCGAGGGGAGGGCCCCAGAATGCTTTGCAGTATAGTATGCGGCTTGCGTCCTGCTTAGGTCTAACAGTTTGCTGATAAGCACACATCAAAGGTAACTGAGATTTTTATCTTCACTAATGGCTTTTGGGCTTCCTTCTAAACTGTTTAACACAGGAGAATAGAGGTTTAAATTAGCTTCTGCAGCCTGACAGTTACTCTTTAAAAATCTTGGTGCATGAATGTTCCTTTATGGTTCCCGGGAGTTCTCTTCAGGGCAAAAACACTTCTACTTAATCAGATAATGAATGGTGCCAGCCACTCTTTTTGAAATTAGAATTTCTTCCACATCAAACTCTTCTACCGCATTGACTAAATGTACAGGGAAGTACTCTACAACTACCTTCTTCAAGTAACAAACATACATGAAGCACTGGATGTATTCAGAGAATTGCTGGTAGTTACGGTTAGAAGACCATTGGGTTTATTTTTCTGACAGATTGGAAAAGGACCAATAAACTTGGGACCCAGGTTTTTAGAAAGGCATTTAAAGAGTAAGAATCAATTCTTTATTTTTATCTGATAAAAAAACTAACCTTCCTGGCGGTAACCCCGAACGTAGTTCGGGGTAAGCTGCGCAGGAGGTTTTCTCAGGCCCTGCTGGGCCGATTTGAATAATTTTTTTTTTTGCTGAACGCAGCTAGCACTTTGCTAGCTGCGTCAGCACTTCGATCGCCACCGCCCCACGCTCGATCGCCGCTATCCGCGTCGCCTATCAGCGCCAGGCAGCGGCAAGGGGTGGATCGGGACTCCCTTAGACTTCACGACGTCCATGACGTCGGTGACGTCATCCCGCCCCGTCGCCATAGCGACGGGGGAAGCCCTCCAGGAAATCCCGTTCTTTGAACGGGATTTCCTGATCCGGCGATAGGCGGGGCTGGGGGGATGCCGCTGAGCAGCGGCTATCATGTAGCGAGCCCTCGGCTCGCTACATGATATAAAAAAAAAAAAAACGGCTGCGCTGCCCCCTGGCGGTTTTTAATATACCGCCAGGAGGGTTAAAGGATGCTAACCAGGCAATCAAAACGTTAAAATCTCTATTACTTTTCTTTGATCATTCCCCAGTTTACCTGACTCGTATTTGGTACACACAAAATTTGGTACACAAAAAGGAAGCTACAGGGCATGCTGGGTTGTCCTTTTTTGCTTATGTACTTCCCCTCAGACTTAACTAATGCAGCCTGATTGGCTGAAGCCTCTTTCCCTCCTGTTTTCTCCTCCCACACCTATGTTCCTCTCTGATTGGCCAATATTTCTCATGTTGAGACAATACACTTTTTATAGTGAAGGGCAGGCAAATCAGGCAGAGGAGACTAAGGGAGGAAATGACAGAGTTGGCTTCAAAATAGCCACTCTTAAAATGGGAAATGCTAAGAAGGATTTTCTCTTTTTTTTACTGCAGAAAAATCACTAAAATAAAACTGTGGACAGTACAATACATATGTTATATAAGTAGAGCAAGTATGTATCTACTTATATATGTGTTTTTTTCTGAGATAGTATGGCTGACAGCTCGTCTTTAAAGAGGAGCTGTTAGGTATTAGGTCTCAGAGAAAATAAACACATATATCAGTAGCTAAATATAGGCTGTACTTACATTACATATGCATTTCACTGTCCACGTTTGGATTTCACAGAATTTTTATATAGTATGTGCAGAGAATGATGCTCCTGACAGCTCATGGCAGGCTCCATGTTTGTCTGTCTCCTATGAAGCCAAATGTGTCGTCATGTCCTCCCTGCTTCCTGATCACAGAAAAGCTCGTACTGAATAACACTAGTTTGCAGTGAATATTAATTAGCCATGTGGCTAGGAACAATAGCAGACTCCTGCAGTGTACTCTGCCGGGAGATTTATCAGTGCTGTGCGCTGGACTGAGTTACATGCTATTGTTACTTGACCCTGTAACTTCTCATTAGCAGCCGAGGGGAGGGCCCCAGAATGCTTTGCAGTATGGTTTACGGCTTGCGTCCTCTTAAGAGCTTGGGTCTAACAGCTTTGCTGATAAGCACACATCAAATGAAAGAGAGATTTTTATCTTCACTATTGCCTTTTTGGCTTCCGTCTAAACTGTTTAACACAGGAGAATAGAGGTTTAAATTAGCTTCTGCAGCCTGACAGTTACTCTTTAAGTTTCAGGAAAGCAGTGGATAACCAAACCTTATCCCTGATCTGGAATTCTGGACTCTCTCATGCTTGTCAGCAGGGCTGTGGAGTTGGTACAAAAATCCACTGACTCCGACTCTTCAGGTTAAGATTCCACTGACTCCGACTCCTCTAATTTGCATATTACAATTTTGTTGATTGAAAGTATGTAACATAAAATGCATCTCTTAACTGCCAACGCTTAGGAATTTTAAAATACAACTGAAGTGAGAGGGATATGGAGGCTGCCATATTTATTCCCTTTTAAACAATACCAGTTACCTGGCTAGCAGGCTGATCTTCTGCCTCTAATACTTTTAGTCATAGACTAAAACTAGTCCTTGGTAAGAGTACTTGTAGAAGACAGGAACAAAGAACATCTATCAGGCCCTAGGCAATGTAACTGTGGGTACATGTAAGAGTGATGTGCAGGTACTCTGCAGGAGAATAAGGCTATTCTTCGTCTATTACATATTCTTCATTTACAATCTGAACCAGGTTTATGGGTGATAGACAGCACCTCTGTGTTCAATGTGCACAGCATTCTCAGTGGATTCCCTGCAGCTCTGTGGGGAGAGCATATGTAACGTATAGTACTACCGTGTAACAAAGTAAACCTGAGACAGATTAAATTAAAATTTTATACATACCTGGGGTTCCTCCAGCCCCCTTCAGGCTAATCAGTCCCTCGCTGTCCTCCTCCACCACTTGGATCTTCTGCTATGGGTCCAGGTACTTGAACCAGTCGGGCGTAATGCGCATGCCCACACTCCACCGCTGGGAGCGTACTACACCTGCGCAGCACCATTGCACAGGTGCAGAATGTTCCTGGCTGTGGGAGCGACACGCGACCGGACTGCGCTGACTGGCTGAATTACCGGGACTCGTAGCTAGAGATGGCCCGAACGGTTCACCGGTGAAGTTTGGTGGTTCGCGTTTGCCAGCGAACGCCAACTTTTCCAGAAGTTCGGTTTGCCCCCATAGTGCATCATGAGGGTCAACTTTGACCCTCTACATCACAGTCAGCAGGCACATTGTAGAAAATTATTCTACACTCCCTCCTGGAGGCCCCCCCCCCCTATAAACGGCAGGCAGCGTCAGGCATTGGACTCACTCGTGTGCCTGCATTAATTAGAGAAGGGAAAGCTGCTGCAGACTCTCATAGGGAAAGCTTAGTTAGGCTCTTGTAGGCTTCTTAGCTTGCTCCTTGCTGATTCTTATTGCTCAAAAAGCAGCCCTCAACAGCTCTTTTGAGAGCTAATCTTGTTCTTGTGATCTATTTTTTGTGTGTGTGTGTCCTACTGACACTTGTGTTGCATAGACAGCCTTGGTAATTCCCACTGTGTGTGCCACTGCCAGGCCCAGCACATTCAGTGACTACCTGTGTGTGTGCCAGGTGCACATTGTAATACCCATCACTGCATATACCTACCTGTTGTTCACTGTGCACCCACCTAGCTACGTGAGCGCACGCAGTGTCACTGTGCCTGTCCGGTACCTGTCTGTGTGTGACAGGTGCACATTGTAATACTCATCACTGCATATACCTACCTGTTGTTCACTTCAGTCAGTGCACCCACCTACCTACGTGAGCGCACGCAGTGTCACTGTTCCTGTCCGGTACCGGTCTGTGTGTGACAGGTGCACATTGTAATACCCATCACTGCATATACCTACTACCTGTTGTTTACAGTGCACCCACCTACCTACGTGAGCGCACACAGTGTCACTGTTCCTGTCCGGTACCGGTCTGTGTGTGACAGGTGCACATTGTAATACCCATCACTGCATATACCTACTACCTGTTGTTTACAGTGCACCCACCTACCTACGTGAGCGCACGCAGTGTCACTGTGCCTGTCCGGTACCTGTCTGTGTGTGACAGGTGCACATTTGTAATACCAGTCATTGCATGATTGTTCATAGTACCTGTGTGACCGCACGCTGTGTAATATACCACTCCGCGCATGCCTGTTAACTGCACCTTTGTGACAGCTGCACATTGTATTGTAATACCAGTCACTGCATACATGTCACTGCATCTGTGACTGCACATTGTATTATACCTGGCAGTCAGTGCATACCTTTCACTTGAATGGATGGCAGACTTGCCCTCCATAACAGATTCTTGTTAAAGGATTTAAAATTGATTCGTCTCATATACAGCAGGGCCTCGAAAGTCCTCCTGTATTGTTATTTTTTGTCATTACCTCGGGACTTGCATGCCATGCCTGCTGCCTTCTTTGGATGTGTGGTGGTAGCCTTTTCTCAGGCTCCAAATCCAGACCGGTATCAAATCCTGACCCCCGCTTTCTTTAACAATGGTAGAGAAAGAACCATCGACAGTATGAGCAGCGATGGACTACTGGGTGCGCAGGCTTGACCTGTGGCCAGAGCTGTCACAATTTGCCATCCAACTTCTGTCTTGCCCTGCCTCAAGCGTCCTGTCAGAAAGGACCTTCAGCGCAGCTGGAGGCATTGTCACTGAGAAGAGAAGTCGCCTAAGTCACAAAAGTGTTCAGTACCTCACCTTTATCAAAATGAATGGCTATATGGGCACATATGGATAGAATGGCTATATGGGCACATAAATGGCAGATGAAATTCAATGTTGAAAAATGTAAAGTCATGCATTTTGGTCGTACCAATGGTCTAGCACCATACAAAATAAATGGGATACAGTTGGGGACATCAAACTTGGAGAAGGACTTAGGAGTACTCATCGACAACAAGTTAAATAATCGTACTCAATGCCAAGCCGCTGCAGCTAAAGCTAACAACATTTTGGGATGCATTAAAAGGGAAATAAAAACTCGAGATGCTAGCATAATATTGCCCCTGTTTAACTCTCTAGTAAGGCCATATCTGGAATATGGAATTCAGTTCTGGGCACCACATTACAAAAAAGATATTGCAGTTTTAGAGCAGGGACAGAGAGGAGCAACAGAATTGATACATGGGATGGAAGGTCTTGCTTACCAAAAAAGGTTAGATAAACTGGGTTTATTTAGTCTAGAGAAAAGACGCCTTAGAGGAGATCTAATTAAAATGTATAAATACATCAGGGGGCAATATAATAGCTTGGTGGATGAGCTTTTTGTCCCTAGGCCTTCTCAAAGGACTAGAGGACATGATCTGCGCATGGAGGAAAAACGTTTTAGCCATTTATTTAGGAAAGGGTTCTTTACAGTAAGAGTGATTAAGATGTGGAATGCATTGCCACAGGAATTCGTTATGGCAAACTCTATACCTGCATTTAAAGGGGGCTTAGATGCTTTCCTTGCGTTGAAAGACATCCATGGCTACAATTACTAGGTAATGCCTAATGATGTTGATCCAGGGATTTTATCTGATTGCCATCTGGAGTCGGGAAGGAATTTTTCCCTTTTGGGCTAATTGGACCATGCCTTGTAAGGGTTTTTTCGCCTTCCTCTGGATCAACAGGGATATGTGAGGGGGCAGGCTGGAGTTGTACTTTGTACTGGTTGAACTCGATGGACGTATGTCTTTTTTCAACCAAAAAAACTATGTAACTATGAATGAGGCATGGATCCCGGAGGGCTACTGCCCACCCCAAGACTATATCAGTCCCCGCACACAGCATCTCTGCCTGCACGCCGTGTGACTGCCTTCCCCAAGACTAAGTCACTCCCCACACAGCACCTCTGCCCGCAGGCCGCTTGACTGCCTTCTCCACCACCACCAACAGGGTCCAGAACTCCAGGTGGATTCCTGAATTTTTAAGGCTGCTGCAATTATAAGCACTTTAGGCTTGCAATTTAGCATTCAGTGTGATTTCTGCTCTTAAAACGCTGCTTTGTGTCAAATCCAGATTTTTCCCCAGGACTTTTGGCGTCTATCCCACTCCGCCATGCCCCCCTCCAGGTGTTAGACCCATTGAAACATCTTTTCCATCACTTTTGTGGCCAGCATAAGTGTTTCTAGTTTTCAAAGTTCGCCTCCCCATTGAAGTCTATTGCGGCTCGCGAAAGTTCGTGCAAACCGAACTTTTGCGGAAGTTTGCGAACCGAAAAATCGGAGGTTCGGGCCATTTCTACTCAAAGAAGAAGATTCAGGTGGCGGAGGAGGACAACGACTGAATTAGCCTGAAGGGGGCTGGAGGAAGCCCCAGCTATGTATAAAACTTTTCTTTTCATCCGTCTCAGGTACCCTTTAATTCGTAGTCACCAAACCAAATTTTAACAACATATCAAATGATTTGATTTCATGAGCAAAGGGAGTGCATATATTTGCATAAACCAGCATCAACGCAGAATTATTTCCATCTCATTGACCATCTCCATTAGTGACACAGCTACACATCAGGGTTTATTCTTACAGCATACAGTAGATGTTATTTAGTATATATAATCAGACATGTATAGCTGATTGTAAAAATACGGGGATTGCTTTATTGAAGCAGCACAAGTAACTATTTTTTGATTGGTTTATTTAATTTATGTGGACTAAGCACAGCTATTACTGTGTATATATAAATTATTTATGATGACTATTATCTGAGAAAACATTTTATCATATTTTCTATTTTAATTACAGTTTAAATTCATTAGGAGTCGGAGTCGGTGCATTTTCTCCCGACTCCAACTCCAGGTACCCAAAAATTGCCCCGACTGCAACTCCTCGACTCCGACTCCACAGCCCTGCTTCTCAGAAAACTTGTAAGCCCCCCTTTGGTTTTCTCTAGGTTGGTGCAGAGAGTATGGAGGTTTTGGGTGACAAATTCTAAACGCTCTCGAACTTTAGAAATTGAGTCCAACCGAGGCAACCTAAATGGATTAAAGGTGTAACTGGCAAAGAGTGGAGTTTGACCAGTTGATGAATTAATACAATTATTTGCTAATTCTGGTCTATTGCAGTAATCTCACCCAGCACTTGGCTAATGTATTTGTATGGGATGGACCACACCAGAGCGATGTGATTTTCTCCCGAACGCAAACACGGGTCCTGCAGCATTTCTGCTAATTTCTGAGGTGATCCAGCGTCAATGTTAAGTATAGGAAAGTGGAGAATCGCTCTGAAAAGCGCTAGATCAGAGCAATTTTCCAAGCATTTTTGTTATAGAAGTTGTTCAGTTACAGCTCTACTGTAACAAAAAATAAAAGCTACACCAAAATGCTCCAGAAATCGCTAGGCATGATTAGAAAATTGCTAGGCACATGCCTAGAATTGCCTTGAAAAATCACTTTAAAAAGTGCTGAGCGTTTGTGATTACACTAACGCTTTTTGATGTGCATTGGCCCTGAGCACATGATCGCAACAGCATTTAAAAACGTCAGCCTGTAAACCTTTGGGCACAATGATTTTATTGTCAAGATACCAGTGTAACTTTTTCCCAATATCAGGATGGTATTTGCAGATGCATCCTTGACTTGAAAAAAGTAGATCCAGAGTGATCATAAGGAAATGCTTGGGTGAGAGGACAGTTTCCTCCAGTTCTCTGGTAGACTCCCCATCAAACATCCTGGGAAACATGTTTGTCTCAGTTTAGTACCATCGATGGTACATAATATGAAAGTTGACCCTAGAGAAAAACAAAGGCTATGGACCCTGACAAATGATGCTGGGAATACACCATACTATTTTCTATTAGATTCTTCTGTTAGATTTTTCTGTTAGCTGTTCTGTTAGAATGCATAATTAGAACAATGCTTAATTGCTTGGCAGATAGATGGTAAGCTAGATACATTTCCAACATGCTGAACTTTATCTATCTGGCAGGTAAATATAACAGAAAATTGTATGGTGTATTCCCAGCATAAGAGAACTCATGTAAGCATGTGATTTGTTTGATCAGCTGATAGATGTGTAAAGCCTGATTTACTGTGATCAGGGCCGTGCAGAGGATTCTCAAGGGGGGGGTGCTCAAATTTGAAAAAGGGGCCCTAATCGATAAATCGTGCTAAATTGTGTATGTAATACCCCTTCTCCAGAAAGCACTAGGCAGTCTTAACCCCCCCCCCCCCCCCCACCACACCTACACACACACACACACACACACACACACATCTTTATAGAAGTATCAGGCAGACTTTGTGTCTTCTTCCAACCAACTTCTTTGGTGCCACCACCCTCAAATCAGCAGTCATAGGTGCGCACTATTAGGGTAGGCGCAGTGGAGCCTGATGTAGGCATGGACTCACCTTTCATTACTGGGACCTCTGTCCCTCTAGATCAGCACCCAAGCTTCTTTTCAGGCAAAGAAGCAGTGGTTGCCAATATGCAGTGGTTGCTAAGCATTAGTAGATGCAAAACTGCAGTAAGTGCCAAGGTGCAGTGGGTGCCCAGATGCAATGGGTGGTAAGACGCAAAGGTCCAGTTTGTGCTCATTTGCAGTGGGTGCCGATGTGCCAAAGTAAAGTCCGTGTCAAGCTGCTGTGGGTACCAAGGTCCAGTTTGTATTGTGTGTTTATTTGCAGTGGGTGCTGTGCAGTATTGGGTGCTAAATGAGTAGCAGATGGTGATAAACAATAGTGGGTGCCATGTGAGTGCTAATTGGTACAGGGAGCCATGTGAGTGTTGGACATGAGTGAGTAGGGAGTGCCATGTGTGGTCTGGATGTGTGCCATGGGAGAGTACTGTGTCTCATATGGGTTCAGACCAAGGGTGGGTACTGGGTGCTATATGGGTGCTGGCCATGGATGGGTACTAGGTGCATATAATGGCTTTGGAACTTTGTGCTGTGTGAGTACTATGCCATGTGGGTGTTGATTATGGGGGTTATAGGGTGTCATGTGGGTCATAGGTGCAAATACTGAGTGCCAAGTGGGTACTGGGAGTGAGTACATGGTAACATCTGGGTAATGGGTGCTGGTTAGTGGGGTATTTGTTGTCATGTGAGTGCTAAATGCAGAAGCTGGGTGCCATGTGGGTTCTGGGTGCTATCACAGGGTGTCATGTGCATTCTGGCTGTATGGGTTGGTGTCAAGCATCATGTAGGTGTTGATTGCAGGTACTCAAGCCCTTGTGAGTTCTGGGTGCAAGTACTAGATGTCATATGTGAGTGTTTGGTGTTTGTGCTGGGCACCAAGTGGAGGCTTAGTGCAACTGGAACTACTGCAGATGAAACATGTGGGTGTTGGGTGCAGGTACATTGGTGCGCATACTTGGTGCATTGCCTGCACTAGGTGCTAGCTGTGGGTGGGCATTGTGTGCCATGTGGATTCTGGGTGCAGTACTTTTGGTGCTAGTACTGGTTTATGTGAGTTCAGATAATGTGCAAGAACTGTGCCAAGTGGGTGCGAGTACTGGGAGCCAGCTATAGGGTGAATGATGCAAGTACTAAGTGCCATATGGAGGTTGGATATAAGTATTGGGTGCAGGGTGCTTGGTGCAAGTACTGGGTGCTTGCTATAGTGGGGGTTACTGGTTGAGTGTAATGTGGGTGCTGAATATTGGTGGGATTGCGGTGGGTGCAGGGAGTGGGAGGTCACTGTGGGTACTGCTATGAATGGCATAATTGCTGCTAGGGGAGGTAGAGGTCAGTGTGGGTGCTGGTGGAAGGGTAGGTCACTGTGGGTTCTGTGGAAGGAAGAGGTCAGTATGAGTGCTGGAGGAAGGGGAGGTCACTGTGGGTGCTGGGAGAGGTCATTGTAGTTATTGGAGGAGGGAGTAGTTGTGGATGCTGTGTGTTGGGAGAGATCAGTGTGGGCGCTGCTTTTGGGATGGGAGGTCCCTGTAAGTGCTGCAGAGGACAGGAGGGTAGCCGCTGGGGGAGAGAAAGATCACTGTGGGTGCTGGGGGAAGGATAGGTCAGTGTGGGTGCTGGGGTAGGCAGGATCACTGCTAGATTTGGGGAAGGAGAGGTGATTGTGGGTGGTAGGTGAAGGGAGAGGTCACTGTGGGAGGGAGAGGTCACTGTGGGTGCTGGGGAAGGAGATGTCACTGCGGGTGCTAGGTGGAGGGAGAGGTCACTGTGGGTGCTGGGGAAGGAGATGTCACTGTGGGTGCTAGGTGGAGGGAGAGGTCACTGTGGGTGCTGGTGGAGGGAGAGGTCACTGTGGGTGGTAGGTGGAGGGAGAGGTCACTGTGGGTGCTAGGTGGAGGGAGAGGTCACTGTGGGAGGGAGAGGTCACTGTGGGTGCTGGGGGAGGGAGAGGTCACTGTGGGTGCTAGGTGGAGGGAGAGGTCACTGTGGGTGCTAGGTGGAGAGAGGTCACTGTGGGAGGGAGAGGTCACTGTGGGTGCTGGGGGAGGGAGAGGTCACTGTGGGTGCTAGGTGGAGGGAGAGGTCACTGTGGGTGCTAGGTGGAGGGAGAGGTCACTGTGGGTGCTGGGGGAGGAGAGGTCACTGGGTGCTGGGGGAGGGAGAGGTCACTGTGGGTGCTAGGTGGAGGGAGAGGTCACTGTGGGTGCTAGGTGGAGGGAGAGGTCACTGTGGGTGCTAGGTGGATGGAGAGGTCACTGTGGGTGCTGGGGAGGGAGAAGTCACTGTGGGTGCTAGGTGGATGGAGAGGTCCCTGTGGGTGAGGGAGAAGTCACTATGGGTGCTTGGGGAGGTAGAGGTCAGTATGGGTCCTAGGTGGAGGGTGAGGTCAGTATGCCACACTAGGATTCCTATCCAGGCCTCTTCACCTGAAAGTGTCCCAGGCGGGGGCGGAGCTTCTCACGGGTGGGCGGGGCTTACCACGGTAGGAGGCGGGGCTTATTTTGCGCGATCAGAGGGGCCTTTTTTGCTGTTTTTAAAAAGGGGGGGTGCCTGGGCACCCAGAGCACCCCCCTCTGCACGTGCCTGACTGTGATCACAACCTGCTTTAGCACATGATCGTGACTGGCAAATCAAATCTGATCACGTTTTTGCATGAGTTCTCCTGGATACGACAATCATTAATTCTGAGTCTGCTTGCTGTGCTGAGATATTCCAGGTTCTTATGGTCAGTGGGCTTCTTCCAATAGATACTGCCATTCCTCAAGTAAGGAATAGCTCTCAGTCCCCAAAATCGTAGTTCCTCTCAGCAGGGCTTAGTTTGTGGCAAAATAATTCAGTTAGATGTGACAAGGCTTTAGGTCCAGATCATTGAAATAGGACCGCTCCAGTAACAGTTTCTGAGATGTCCACCTTCAAGACAAAAGGCAATACAGGGTCAGTGTGTTTGAGGACTTGTGCACACACACAAAAAGCTTTTTGAGCTTGCCTAAAGCAGCTTGCACTTACATGATCCATTGGGAAGGCTGACCCTGTTGGGTAAGAAGATTTGTTGGGATTACAATTGCTGAGAATCCTGTAATAAGTTTCCTGTAGAAATTGGTGAACCCAGTAAAATGCTTGACACCCTTTTATCTGTCAGTTGGCCAATCCAATACTGCAGATAGAGCGCTGTGGAAGAAGACAGGCACACTGTTGAATCATCCGTAGTATGGCACCCAGTATGGCACCCAGACATTTTTACAAAATGAATAAAATGGACTGAAATCCACTATAATTCTCTCTCCAATTAAATTTAGGCACAATTACGGTAAAATCAGTCTATGAAAAAGCTAGGATTGTGTTGCACAAACTGAGGTTACCAAAAGGATTAGGCAGTTTGGGCATCCCTAATATCAGATGCTATAAGTTGGCATGCATGACCAGGCGTGTTCGAGATTGGATCAACGGCTCTAGCATTTTCTCCAACTTTTCTCTGGATGCAGCCTTTGCAGAACCCTGGACTCTACCAGGTCTCTTAAGGTGGCCACTAATGATCCAATCTTTTTCATCCAATTTTACCAAATCTATGTAGTAGAAGGGTAAATTGAGTTAATATATTGAATGGATAATTTAGGCAGTTCCCTTATATTACATAGAAATGGTATGATTGGATGAAAAAGATTGGATCATTAGTGGCCACCATTACACAGCATTTAGCGTTCTTCCCCAGCGCCTAAAATTTAGTAAGGTAATTAGGGCTACAGTGATATCATGGAAGAAGATATGTAAAAAATTTAAAATATGCTACCAGATCACAAAATATATGCCATTATGGGGTCATCTTGGGTTCCCGGCTAGTTTATCTCACTCAGATTTTCTCATATGGGAAGAAAAAGGTCTGGTGAGACTAGGACAACTTGTAAATCTCTCAGAGGGTAGACTTCTTACACTTAAAGAAGCCAGATTGTCAAAATGTTCACCTTTCCAAAAAAATGTATATTTCTTCAGAACACTGCAAATCCACATCCCTGCCAAATATTTCAAGGACTTAAGAGCCATGATACTCCATTACATATGGAAAAAGAGGAAAAGAAGAGTCTCATTTATCACTCTAACCTCCCCCCAAAAAGAGGGAGGTTTTGGTCTCCCAAATCCTTACCATTACTACCTCTCCACGATTTTAGACATGTCTAAACAATGGTGGAGTACTCCATCCTCTAAAATTTGGGTTAACTTAGAGAGCAAACTAACCATAATTCCCCTACACCACATTATAAGCCTACTCCTACTAAATTCCCCAATCCAACCTGTTAATCACCCTACTATCTCGCCACCATTACAGCATGGAAAGAAATACTGAAACTCAAGCCCTCAGCCTAAGATATGCATCCGTGGATTTCGTTAGGCATCACTCGCATAGATGACCTATTACAAGAAGGTAAACTAATTTCGTTCACCTCTCTCCAACATAAATTTGGTTTAAAACACAATTGCCTCTATACTTATTTACGCATAGCCCATTTACACAAAAGCCCAAAAACTACCCTTGGTGTTGTGGAATAACTTCAAATCCCATATTTTCCTAAGAGGAGGTATTTCAATGTGGTATGAACAATTTTCCTTGTCTACACCATCTCCCTTAGAAAAATATATTAAAGTTTGGGCTACAGACTTACATTTTCCTCTCTCACTCAAAAAAATTAAGAAAACTTTTCATGATACCAATAAAAATTCCAAATGTATTAATCATTTATAAACATCACAGAAAATCCTATGCAAATGGTACATAACGCCTAGAATAATGTCCAACTTCTCCAAAGATATTAAACCTTTCTGTTGGAGGAACACATCCTGTGGGAATGCCCAATTTAATTTTACAGCCCTTTTGGCTGTTAGTTGAAAAAATTATAACCCACATTACTCAATCACCCTTCACCCTAACCCCTCATCTCGCCTTACTTTTAATAGATATGGACAAATTCCCTCTTAGACATAGAATCATAACCAACCATATACTATGCGCCACTCGACAACTAATACTGTCTAACTGGAATCCCACTGAAATCTGGAATCCCACTGAAATCCCCTCCCTATCTCAATTAATCCACCTAACAAACTACAACCTCCAAATGGAGAAAAACTTACTTAGAGTAAACAACACTCCTCACAACAAAGAGGCCTTCGACATTGATATGGATATAAATTGGCAGAATATACTACCACACTTCCTCTACCAACAAAAATCTCCTAGACCTTAAAATCTTTACTTCTTACATATACCACTTGACCCTACTTACCTGTATAACTCCTACCTAACAAACAATCATATCTCCCCCCCCCCTCCCCTCTTCTCCGCTGATAAGATAGGTTCATACAGGGACAAGTGTGTCTGGACGAGACATATTATGCAGGAGAACAGAGGCGCCAAAAGGATAAAAGGAAGGTAAATGAGCTTAAAATAACTAATTCTTGGTAAATAGAGGAGGTAGTGGTGGACTTACCTCCTCCAAGTAGACAAACAACGACTGTAGTAAAGACAGAGGTGCCTGGCTCTTCTACTGACCACATATGCTATTGCTCCGATATTATTGCCTAATGAAGCGGGATCAAACCTGCGGAACGCGTTGCATATTTGGAGTTCATAAATAAAATATATTGACTGTCTTTACTACAGTCGTTGTGTGTCTACTTGGAGGAGGTAAGTCCACCACTACCTCCTCTATTTACCAAGAATGTGTTGTTTTAAGCTCATTTAGCTTCCTTTTATCCTTTTGGCGCCTCTGTTCTCCTGCATAATATTGAGTCCACCCTGGGTGGAGGGTTAAATCCCCTTTTTCTCATCTACAGAGAGCAACTTCATATTCCGGAGTGGGGTCAGGAAAATCTTCCCACCTGCTTGTACAGTGGTTGCCTAATGGTAACCCTGGTTTGTGAGTATTAATATTTACTCTATCTAGTAACCATTTACCAGTACATATTTCACTATTGGGGCTCTTGGTGTTCCTTGTTTTTATCTGGACGAGACATCGTTTGCAGGCACACTCTCTCTCTTAGGAAGATAATTGTTAGTTTCTGTTCCTATTAGTTCACATGTTGAGACCCACTCTCGCTTGTTAGTATACTATTAGGTTGTTATCCTCTTGTAATATGATATTAGTTGAATCTTACTAATCACTCTTCTATTTCTTAACTGTCCAACTCCCTTCTTGTTGAAATTTGAGACTGAATCAACATGTTTTCAACTCGTTGTAACGTTTAAAACATAACTCAGACTGTTAATTACTCTGTATAAGATTCTTGATTCAATAAAAACTATTGAAATTAAACAAAAAAAAAAAAAAAGAAAAAAAAGAAGCCAGATTGAAATTTGCACTCCCTGCCCATCATTTCCTCTATTTTGGCCAACTGAGAGCCCAGTTTACTAGTACAATCCGTAATACAACTAATCTAACCACCTTAAACACCTTTGATGAATTCCTAGCCCCTCACCCAAAATATCCTTATCCCAGATTCCGAAGTCCCTGTAAAAAGTACACTTACCTGTCAAAACAAAATCTACCTTTTAGTCTTGGACTAAAGACATCCCTGACCCTGAAATTGCAATTAAGATCTTGACTGGGCTAGATGCGTACGTACAAAAAGGGCGCCTGGACAAAAAGGGCGCGGGGTGTAAACTCTAAATAATAATTAATCATTAATAGGGTTTATAAAAATAGTGTGCTATATTTCGTTTACAAATAAAGTTTAACAAAATTATAAATCATTAAATAATGTTTATAAAATCGGAAATTGTGAAAACGTTAATCTTGCCTATTTCTAAAGTTAAACTTATAATTACGTTTATTAAAAAAACAATAATATATGTTTAATTGTTATAATTGTATATTATTGTGAATAACCTTCATTTATGGTTTGTTCTTATAATAAAATCTGAAAATATTCTTTATAACGATGATATAAATATAAGTACGTTCGTAATAAGTGTTGTAAAACATTAGTAATTATTACTAAAATTTTACTAAAACTATACCTAAGCCTACTCTTACACAGAACCCTCCCTGTACCTATCCCTAACCCCTAGACCCCCCTGTTGGTGCCTAAACCTAAGACCCCCCTGTTGGTGCCTAAACCTAAGACCCCCCTGTTGGTGTCTAAACCTAAGACCCCCCCTGTTGGTGCCTAAGTAACCCTCCCTGTACCTACCCCTAGACCCCCCTGTTAGTGCCTAAACCTAAGACCCCCCTGTTGGTGCCTAAACCTAAGACCCCCCTGTTGGTGCCTAAACCTAAGACCCCCATGTTAGTGCCTAAACCTAAGACCCCCCTGTTGGTGCCTAAACCTAAGACCCCCCTGGTGGTGCCTAAACCTAAGACCCCCCTGGTGGTGCCTAAACCTAAGACCCCCCTGGTGGTGCCTAAGCCCCCCCTGTTGGTGCCTAAACCTAAGACCCCCCTGGTGGTGCCTAAACCTAAGACCCCCATGTTAGTGCCTAAACCTAAGACCCCCCTGTTGGTGCCTAAACCTAAGACCCCCCTGGTGGTGCCTAAACCTAAGACCCCCCTGGTGGTGCCTAAACCTAAGACCCCCCTGTTGGTGCCTAAACCTAAGACCCCCCTGGTGGTGCCTAAACCTAAGACCCCCCTGTTGGTGCCTAAACCTAAGACCCCCCTTTATTATGTGGATAATAATGTTTTACTAATTATGGATGCAAAAAATATATTCCAATTTACATTACGTACTGATCGCTTTATTTTGTGAATACTGTTTTAAAAACAGTAAGGGATAAAACTTTAAATAATGTTTTAATTATTTAAATAAGATAAATACATTTAGTATTTTCATAAACGTTATTCGGCACGGGTGCATTTTATAAACCTAAATTAACACAAGCTCAGTTATAAATCATTAAACAGCTCCGGGCGCCGTTTGTAAACTTTATTTAGCTCCGGGCGCCGTTTGTAAACTTTATTTAGCTCCGGCGCCCTTTTTTCCTGCTCGGCGCCCATTAAACGTTATTTATTATGGGAGTGAATGGCGGCGCCCTTTTTGTCCACTAGCTGCCTGCACCCTTTTTTCCCAGCTCCGGGCTAGATACAGTTCAGAAGTTAGTAATTGGAGAAAACTGGCGTGAGTCACATTTCAAATTCATCCACAGACCAAAATTTGTCTTTTATATCAAATAATTTGTTCCGCCAGCACATTATACCACTAATTATCCAAAGTGCCATCTTCCGAATATGAACCTTTTCCACTGCTCATGGCCATGCTCTCATATCAAAACATTTTGGAATAAGGTCCTAGACTATATTTATAAAATTTGTAATATAAAATTACCTCTAAAACCCTTGTTATTATTATTTAACTACTACGATAATTCCCCGTCAACACTTTCTTAATCTCTTCAGTCCAGGCAAGGTCTTGGTCCCCTAGCCCACCTCATTTTAATTGCCTCCAGTAATGCAATTTTCAATAAGTGGATCTATCCATCAGTGCCTACGGTGTGGGATGTGAAAGAAGAGCTTACTCACTTGTTCTACCTAGATGGATGCCCTCGCTCATAAAGAAAAACATACTAAGCACCTTTTCAAAGTTTGGAAGTCTTTTATACTGGCCTCATTCTCCACTAGAGAAAAAAAATGACCCTGTATGGAGCACTTCAAGTACACTGGTTGGTATTGCACAGCTCAGCTCCAGGGCACACTGGGTAGGCTAGAAACCTCAAATTAAAAATCGCCCATGAGACATAGAATATATAGAATATTGAGCGATGAACAGGATTGATGCAAGGGATGACCGCAAGGGGGTGGGGGGTTTGGAGGCAGGGTAGGATTGGGAGTTGGCAGTTGGATATTTATCTTTCATCAAGTAAACCTAAAATGTAATGTTGTGTTCTGATGTTGCAGGAAATGCTTTTTTTTTGTTTTTATTTTTTAAATCAGTCTATGAACCGCTAATGCTGTTCATAAAACACTGCAGTAAAGTCATAGTCAGGAAGCCTACTCGGTTTATCTTATCCCTTAAGTGGACCTAAACTCACATACACTTACATTAAGCTTTAGTCCTGGTTTTGATTTCCAAACAGGTCATGATATTTTTTAGACAGTTCGAACGTTAACGCGCGAGAGCAAATTTTTCTGCGCAAAAATCGTTTTTCGCGTGAAAACTGCTAAAACGCGCGAAAAGCCGTGCTAACAGCTGTGCTAACAGTTAGCACCGTTTTGTGAATCAAGCTCTATGTAGGGCAAGTACATACTAAAAGATGAGGTAAACAAACAATAGCTGCCTACGACCCTATTCTGTATTAGATTACATTATAGCAGATACCTGATCTAATAAAGACTTGCACTGCTGCAGCCTGTAACTGTGCAGAGCTACAGAGAAACAAACTGGGTAATGTAGCCTGCAGCCACTGCTGATGTAAAATAACATAACCCCCTCTTGGTGTGCAATATGACAAAAACATTTGTAAAGTAACAAAAAGGACAAATATATTGTATTGAGCTCATTTAAAGATCTGGTATACTGGATCTTTAAACCATAGTGCATCTAATCGCATTGTTCCTATCCTTACCTCGCTTGCCAAAAAATGCTCTGTTGTGCGCAACACTGTTGTCTTACTAAACCCCTTTTACACTTGCACGCTGTGTCGTCCCGTGTTGTATCCAACTGCATCTCTACCACAAGGGCCATGCTAGTCTACAGAGACTTGCACACTTAACGCAATGTGACACTGAACACTGGGAATATCAACTCGCCACATTCCTAACGCAAAGTCTGCAGTGCGTTGCTGCATGATCCGTGCCTACCACACTGATTAAGCAGCAATGCAAGTCAGTGGCCGACACAGCTAGTGCGAACGACTGGAGTGTGGTGCAGTGCGGACAGACTGGAATCCCAGTGAGATACTTCCTTCCCAGCAGTAAGTACGTTACAAGTCGGGGGCAGACTTGTCACTTATACATATGCAAAATCGTCCAAATCCGATTCTCCTCAGTTTATGAACCACCGACTCCTGGTACCCAAAATTGCTCCGACTCCTCGGCTCCGATTCCTCAGTCTAATTTTTACAAAGGCTATGGATTTGGTTCAAAAATACTCAGACTCCTCAGTTTATTGAAACCTCTGACTCCAGGTACCCAAAAATGCTCCGACTCCTCAACTCCGACTCCAACTCCATAGCCCTGCGCCGCACTGTGGTGCCGAGTCATATGAAGGCTTATATCTGCAGTGCGATGCAGTGCTCACACCACATCTCATCGCAAACATTAGGTGCAAAACTGGCCTAAAAGTCAAAGGTTATAAAACCTTCATATAATACAAAGTTGGTATAGCACTAACTACAGTATATGTCGTGGGGGTATGCTGTGAATGTGACGATTTTTGCTTTGTGAGTTAACATTACAATAAGACCTAACACTCTTTAGTTCTACAATTTTATGCTAGTAACTTACTGTGTTTAATATGTGTTATATAAAACCACAGCCTGCCTTCATACAACAGATGCCATGACAATAGACTGCAATAACAAGACTGAGCAAATAGAAGATATCATTACTAAACCACAGACTTCTCTCAAATCTTCCTCACAGGTAACTATTTTTATAGTTAATTGCTTTAAATGGTATTAACAAATCCTATTTTCTACTGCTTATGGAAAGTAGATAAATATAGGGTTTTTGCAATAACATTTCAAGAGGATGTGATACTAGAAAACTAAATTAATGCTGGTATAACCTTATAAATATAAGGTTATACCAGCATTAATTACTTTTCTAGTATCACAATGCATATTAGGTGCAGGTTCATATGTGGTATTCGTGCTTGTGGGCTGGATGAGCGCTGGTGGCACTGGCAGATGCAGAGGAGAGCGGTGTGGAGGGTGAGATATCTTCCATGACTTACCTTCCTACATGCTGCTTTCCTTCACCAACACAGACCAGGGCTGTGGAGTCCGTACAAAAATCTTCCGACTCCAACTCTGACTCCTCAGTTTATGAAACCACCGACTCCAACTCGACTTCAAGTGTGCAAAATGGCTCCGACTCCTTAGTCTAATACTTACCAAGGCTGTGGATTTTGTACAAAAATCATCCGACTCCCGATTTCGACTCCTCAGTTTATGAAATCTCCGACTCTGGGTACCCAAAATTTCTCCAACTCCGACTCCATAGTCCTGGATTTGACTTCTTCTCCAGGGGTATACATGTAAAAAGACTGTTGCTGTAATTTGGGTGGCGGGGAAAGCCGTAAATAGAATACAGTTATCCCCTGTAAATCGATACAGTATCCCCTGTGTGCCACTATAGACACAATTAACATGTCATCTATGCGGCGCCCATTTTACTGATCCGCTGCAAGCGCCCAAATTACCTGCTTAACTTTAGGGAACTGCATGCATTACATACTCCTCTCTGCTGCTGACCAATCACACAACAGGGGGACACTAAGAAATGATGTGGATGTTGGCCTTGGCCTGCTGAGCTTCGGTCTCTCATAATGTGGTGGGGGGGAGGTGCTCAGCACCAGTGCGTGACCCTCACCTCTGGGGACTACAAGCACAGGCCCTGCTAATGTATTAAACATAGATGTCTGCTGAAAATTAGTCCATCTGCCTCTAGAAATAGCTATTTTTGTCAAAAAGCTGTAAAAACCTTCATAAAGCTGAATGACACTGTAACTTCATTCATAACATATGTTGCATAAAAATGTCCTTTGTAATCTCAGTAAAGCCGACAAGTTATTTAATTAGATACAGTTTTGCCTATGGCTGTAGCCTTTGGGTAAAGATGTGAAGTAAAATTGGGGGGATTTGGGGGAGCGGGGAAGGGGGTTTGCATGCTGCCATACATCTACATTCAGGAGAACAGGGTTATTTTAGCATGTGAACACAATGATCTGTGTTACAACAATATATTTTGTCCTTTTCCTGAAAGGACTAAATATATATATTCTGCTGCCAGCGCCACTTCTTCACCCTTCATGTGTCACTGACAGACATGTTGGACATAATTTTGTACAGCTCAAGGAGCTGCAGCCTGAATTTAATTGCATCCTTATGAGGTTACATAAATAATTGACATTGGCAATAATTGTGAACGACACATCATAATCGTCATAAAATGGTAATCCAGTTAGTATATAATTACCGTTAGTGTTTTATTATCTTAAATATTTATCATCTTTCCCTGTTGTCCAGTTAAAATGAACCTCACAATGGGGTTTATTCACAACATTGTGGTAATACTGCCGTGCACAGACAACGCACGGCAGTATTAACCTTACTACCCACAGACAAAACTCTGCTGATGTAGGGGAAGATAAACCATGAGACAGATCTCTCTCAGATCAAACCTGCCTGTCCATACACCGCAGACCGATTAACGATAGATTTCAGCGTGAAATCTACCCGAAAACGCCTTAGCAACACAGCTTCCACTGCCTTCTTGGCCACCCCCAAGTGTAAAATGTTCCCCCTGGTCCTTGTGCTGTGTAACTTCTCCCCTCTCCCACTGGCATGTACGTCACACATGCACCTGGTGCCACGAGGTACAGGCTCTAAGTAACGGGTCACAGTAGATGACCACAAGCGCTGTACCACGTGGCATGTGTGCTACGTCACACATGCACCTGGTGCCACGAGATACAGGCTCTAAGTAACAGGGGTCACAGTAGATGACCACAAGCGCTGTACCACGTGGCATGTGTGCTACGTCAGACGCACCTGGTGCCACATGGGACAGGCACACGGTAACTGGTCACAACAAATGACGTCTGTAGTCACGTCAGCAGAACAGGTGAGAATTTACACAGCATGGGCATCGGGGGAACATTTTATACTTGAGGAGGAAGACAGTGGCCGGGGTCCATTGCATTTGTCAGTCGTCACAATATCGAATGTCGTTACCCCTGCACACCCAATCGAGCACTTTCGACCAGGATTTTCCAGCATGCTAGATCTATGCATTCGCCCAATTTCCGCCCGAAATCGATTGAATCCTTGATCGGGCAGACATGTTGCGGCACCAGTTTTCCAATAGGATGGTTAATTGGGAAAAAGAATCCTCTAGATGTATGGCCAACTTTACTATGTAAATCGCAGTGTGTTGGTACAGTGTGCCTTACAACTGTAATGTTTTCCATTATGCGTTAAGTTTATTCTTTCAGTTCCTTTTAATAATAAATATTCATAAGTAATTCAACCGAGAGTAAAATGAGAAGAGGATTATCAGATAAATATTCATAAGGCAATGAGTGTTGCATCATAATTTAATAGTTTTAATAAAAACAGCAATAAGTTATAATTAGTTTGTTGCTCCAGAAAAATAACCTTTTCTAAACATGCAGTAAATGGCTGGTCTTCAGTCCTGTTTATGTAAGTATTATACAAAACATAAAATGAGCACATTTTTCTATTTCAGACACATGACGCCAGTAATGGAACAAATGGAACACGGAGAAGGTTGAGGAGTGAAAGCTCATATGACATTGACAACATTGTCATTCCCATGAACCTAGTGGCACCGATTAAACTAGAAAAATTACAATACAAAGAAATCATCACACCCAGGTACAACTATTATGTGATACTATTGTGTATGAAAGATTTAGCTTGCCCATAAAGGCTACTCAGATATCCTCCTTTCATTCAGTAACATTGAATGCAAGTACAAAAGGTGCCCAATGTAAAATAGGTATCCATACAAAGATCTGTTGGCCGCCGTAAACTGCAGGCCGATTCCCGATCGATTTCAGCATTAAATATTTGCCACCCACTTACTTTCTAATGTTTTGTGTGTCATATTCCCCCCCACCTCCCGGGGGCCCTGTGCAGTTACTTTACCGTCTGCGCTGCTGCCATCCTCGTACTTTTGTAATTGCACCACCTTGTTGTTGCCGGCGTTATGGCATGTGGGGCGCATGTGTGACGTCACCTGCTATATGCTGGTAGTCACATTGGACCAGAATGCCAGAGTACGCTGGACACAGCTCTAGATACTAGCGGACGGCAAGACAGGTATGCAGGTATACAAGTATAACAGCTTCAGGAACGGGGTGGGAGGGGGGGTAGACTTAAAACACTAGGGGGGACTGTGGCCAATGGTTTCCGTCTCGTTCCCCGTTTGTGATTATTGCTGCACACCAAGCATGTCGGCCTGAGGTTTTCCAGTATGTCCAGTCGATAGATGTGACCAAATTCAGCCTTAAATTGGTTGCATCATTGATCAGGCATGCTCTTGGCGTCACTGATTTTCATCCAATTTAATTATAATTATTGAATTGGATGGTTGATTTGCCGCCAAGTCGCGTAATCTATGGGCACCTTAAATCTATATAAAGAAGGGACTCTGAGTATGGGCAGAAAACATTTGCAGACCTTACTATACTTGCAGTCAGGGCTGGATTTCTGGCAAGGCCACATAGGCCATGGCCTAGGGCACCAGAAATTTAGGGGCGGCTGAGTGAGGAGCAGTAAAGCTGTTCTATGCAGCCATCCCTATATACAAAGACAGAGTTAACCTTTGAACTCTCTATCCTGTACTTGTTTCGTCACTGCATGACCTGTAAGCTCTTTTCTGAAGGTACACATAAACATAACTCTCATGGTGACACAATGGTTCCATCATTAACGAGATGGCAATCATAACATAAAAGTTCTTAAGGAAAACATAATTTATAATCTATACACATATTACTAAAATAGTTATTGTCTGTGACATCCAATGATGGAAAGTAAGGATAATTCTCATTGTGGCACACAGAGATAACAACCATACAGCCAGTATCGTTGGCCTTGGGCGGTAAAAAGTACAAATCCGGCCCTGCTTGCAGTGTGTTTCAGCTTTCCAATGCACCCCAGGTTTACCTTAGCCAAGTATGTGTCCAAGCATTCCAGTACCACCAAAGCTTATTAGCTCAGTAGCATGTCCTTCTTTCCCGGTGTGTTTCATACAGGGCCATATTCTATTTACATTTCTCCTGAGGTTTGAAAGTAGATATTTTCAAACCTTATAAATAAAATACTTTTAGAGCCTTCACCAAGCAAGAAATTACTCAAAATTAGTTTGAAACCTAATTTTTTAGTACTTCTTTAAATTCTTAGTACTGAAAATACTTTTTTAGTTATGATTACAAATGATCTCCTTGGAGAAAACGCAGGAGAAAAGTAAACAGGATATGGTGGCACATAGTGTATGGCAGCTTCTCAGTAGCTACATACTAGTAGGAGCATCCTTATGGATTGGCTAGTGGAAGAATCGGGACCACAGAGGATGGGTTGGGTGAAGTAGTGGACTTCTGTAACATACGGGGAAGAGAGGGATTGCTGAAGCTCAAGGAAAGGGGAACTGCAGGCTCAGAGGGAAGAGGGTATTCGAGGTGTTGGTAAGCAAGAAGAGGAGACTTACAAGCATTCTGAGACATAAAAAGCGCTGTTTTAACGGGCTCTACCCCCTGCATAGGCCTCTCAGTAGGCTGAGGTCACGCTGCTGTTCTCAAAGCACCCCACTAGTGCCACGCTGTCCTCTCTCCGTGTCCCCACACTTGCTAGTTTTGTTGCATTCGCGACTCATCATATGCTCCTGATGAGACGCAAGTGTGGGAAGGTGGAGAGGACAGCATGGCACTAGCTGGACGCTTTGGGAACAGTAGCGCAACCTCAACCTACCAAGTGGGCTACACACGGGGTAGAGTCTGTTAAAACTGCATTTTTTATGTCTCAGCATGTTGTAAGTGTACACTCATTTTATAAATACATTTTAAGTACGGTTTTACCCCATGGTTGCCCCAATATGTTTTATTTGAGGTGATATGGTATAACAAGCCTGATTGGAAGAAGTACCGCAAGGAGGATTCTATTTAGGCGGGGGGCAGCCAGATGACCCCATAGGTGCTGCAGACCTTATCTAATAGAAGGTCAAGTTCCAATGGTGAGTGGCCACTGCGTGGGGTGTGGTGGTGGTGCATTACACCAGAAGGTTCATTGAATCGCTCTAGCTGGAATACCTATTGAGGAGTGCTTCGAAGTGAATTGGACTATTGTGTTTGGTTCACACTAAGGACTAGACAACCATTGAGCGCTGACCTATTTGAGCATTGTTGATACTTTGTTTTTTAAGGAGGGCACCACCAAGCAAACATCCTTGTTTCTATCTGCCCAGTATATTTTATTTCTAAGTCTTTATTCTATGTATAATGCTGTGGGTGCATTCTATTTAAAGTTCATGATTAATTCAGTTTCTTTCTTAAGCCTTAACCCTTGTTTTTTATATTTGATTTTTCTCCCACCTGTAGTTGGAAAGAGCTGGTTTATGGGCCCCTAAAAGTCTCTCATAATGAAGTGGTGAGTGTTTATTATGGGAAAGTTTTACACATCTGTTTGTTTGTTTGTTTGTTTTTTACATGGTTTTCAATGAAGGTAACCTTTTTCTATGTACAGTATTTTTCACTCTATACTCATTTTCACATGCTGAGGTTTGTGGAAGGTGTTCAATTATGATGGTGAGTATATATTATTATTATATCTTCTGTCCTCAGCTGGAAGACCTATCAGATGAAGCATATGCCCGCCGGCATGAGAAGGACGAGCAGAGAGAAAAGAGACTCTGGTCATTTTGGCATCTAAATAAATGGCCCAAGAAGAGCAGGTAAACTGTCTGAGATAGAGTGGAATTTTAGCTGAACTTTTTTGGAGGGTAGTGTTGCAGATGTTACAGACTTGGTGACCTATTTGTAGACAAGACAGGACTCAGAACATCTATATTGTGCTTTTCTCCTAAAAGCACCAGAACTGCAGCCACTAGGGTGCGCTCTTTAGGCAGTACCAGTGTTAAGAAGTCTTGCCCAAAGTCTCCTACTGAATAAGTGCTTTCTTACTGAACAGGAAGAGATGAGATTCTAACCTGGTCTCCTGTGGCAGAGGCAGAGTCCTTGACAGTACATTATCCAGCCATATTTAAATAATCTGATTATTAACAGTGGCAATCACTGCCTTGAGCATCTACCGTAATCAACCTAAAGGGGCAATCTGAAGTTTTGGATCACCATTTGACAAAAATTAAAAACAAGAAAATAAGGCAGTTCAAGCGCCATTGCATGGTGGCCATGGATCACCACTGTAAACAAGAATTATGTCTGAAACAAACACTCCTATGACACCTACTGTAGAACACCCCACAATAAATATAATGATGGTCACTTGATTTCTAATAAGAAACATTATTGGTGATTGTGGCAAGCTATAATACTTTGCAAAAGTGGAAATCATTTCAGATGCCACCTCTTATGTAAGTATGTTGATTATAGATGATCATTGAGATACAAAACACCCGCTTGCATGCCACTTGATGCAAATTGTATGCATTTTGCGAATTGGGCTAATTAAATGCGCTTTCTGTCAGTTTAGATCGTTCTAGTTCCAAGCTGTGTCTGACATGCAATAAATATGCACTCAGGCCACAATTATATGCATTTTATTGCCAACGAAATCTAGTTTTGCCTGTGACAAAAAAATGTAATCTGCGTGTTGGTGAGTGCAGGCCATGTCACACAATGCTAATCAATCTGTATTGCCGCCTCTAACCAATGCATTGCTTGCTTGGCTTCACAGCCTGAAGGCAGAAAAGGTAGTAAAATGGAGAGCAGTGTGCTACGCATTGGTGAGATGCCGGGACGCTGGTGAATTAACACACTGTGCTGTGGCCCACACCCTCCAACACGCAGATTGTTTGCCACTTTCCATACTTGCTGGCTCAATCCTGGTAATCTGCAGATCTCCAGAGAAGTGCAGAAATTTCTGACAATCACCATCTTAATAAATAGCCCCCTTGGTCTGTTATTACTTATTACTGTATGTGTTACAGGAGAGATATTCCTTCAGATCCTGATTAAGTGAACAGAATTTTGCCTTCTGTAACAGTGATTACCGTATTTTTCAGACTATAAGATGCTCCTGACCATAAGACGCACCTAGGTTTAGAGGACAAAAACCAGGGGGAAAAATATACTAACCCTAATGCACCCATGGTGAAGGGGCATCTTGTGGATTATGCCCCCTTTGTACCTCAGGCCCCTTCCACCTTTTGTGTCCTCCTCTGTCCCCCCTGTGTCCACCTCTGTCCCCCTTGTGTCCTCCTTTGCCCCCTTTTGTCCTCCTGTGTTCCCCATGTGTCCTCCTTTGTCCCTCATGTGTCCGCTTGTGTCCTCCTCTATGCCCCTTCGTGTCCCCGTGTCCTCCTCTGCATGGGCACAGTAAAGGGAGTCCCCGACATTGCGGCAGGTTGGAAGTTTGTATTGGCAGGTGTTCAGAAGTCAGGAATTGTCTGCATTTGGACTATAGTGACACAGTAACTTTTAATTCCCCATTTTTGGGGGAGAAAAAGTGAGTCTTATAGTCCAAAAAATACATTATACCAAAGATTTTTCTACAGATTACAATAATATGTTTTTCTGCAAAGTCCCAATACTTAACTAACTGGAGACCGCTCCACGCCCATGGGCGTGGCCGCGGCGGCAGCCCCAGGACCGCCGTCCTGGGGCTACATTTTGCAGGAGATCGCGCGCAAGCTGCGCGCGCATCACCTGCTCGGGGGGCTCCGCCCCGCCTTCAGGACTGTTAGACGGCAAAACCGCCAACTTTAGTTAGTACAGCGCTGCGATTAGCAGCAGCGTTGTACTGGGGACAGCCGTGTGACACGGCTGTCCCCCTGGGGGACAAGAGATCGATCGGCTCTCATAGGCAGAAGCCTATGACAGCCAATCGCCAGGATTGGCTGGCTGGGGGGGAGGGAGGGGATTGAAAAATAAATAAGTAAAAATAATAGTCAAAAATTATTTTAAAAAAAACAATCATAAATATTTATTTAAAAAAATAAACCCTGTTTTTTGGGGGAAAGGGGGGGGGGGGGAATCACTCGTGTGCTGTGTTGTGTGGCCCTGCAGCTTGGCCTTAAACCTGCAGTGGCCATTTTACTAAAAATGTGCTTGGTCTTTAGGGGGGTTTACCACTGTGGTCCTCAAGTGGTTAAACTAAGTCCACACTGCATTGAATTCCTTCTGTGGATGGTAGAGCAGATGCAACCCATGTCCACAGATCCCTACATTGTGTCCGTTACATCAGACATCCCTTATGTAGCATGCTATGTATGACATGCCCACTGTTCAAACTTGTGTACCCCACAAACATGCAGTCCACTTATTGGAAGGGAACAGAAGCAACGGATCCTATTCCCACCTATGACCAACACATCTCTTGATCTGCTGCTGTCCGATCCGATAAACAATCCATTTTCAGTGTCATTGTTAACCTAGCAAAAGAGAGTTAACCCTTTGCACACTCACATGCAAGTGTTCAAACTAATGCATTTACAGGAATCAATCATCCAGGTACTATAGACAAGATAAAAATAGAGTGGTTCCACCCCTAAGTATTCCAGCACTACAATTTCAAACTGATGAAAAGCGGGGTTTTCTTAGAACCAATATTCTTTTATTTATTCTTCATTCGTAATATCTTCAAATTGCGGACAAGACCTGTAGATACAAAACCAGACCTCCAATTCACATAAAAAGACTGCCTGACACGTGTTTCACAGCCAAAAGCCGCATCCTCAGAGGCACACCGTATACAAACATCCGTGGGCCTACAACAAGTAACACCGCAATCTGAAGTCTAGAGAAAGGCTGTAATCAGCGACGATCCCATGTGTGCATGGGCTGCAAGAGACCCAGGTCATCCAGGTACTACTGCAATTTCTACAGCTAAGTTAAAAGCTGGGGTCTTAGTTACAAAAGAATGCATTCCCTTGCATAGTCACCTACACTGCGCAGAAGTACCCAGGTATTCGTAAGTGTCCTAACTGAACCTGTAACATGCATAGTGCAGACGTGCAAACATTCATTGCATCTAACCTATCTAAAAGATTAGGAGCACACATCCTGATGTCCTCTCCTGGGACAGATCAGTGCATCAGACAAAACTCACCAGGGGGCTAACGAGTTATAACACTTACGAATCTGTGCAGTGTCGATGACTATGGTTAAACCACCCTAAAGACCGGGCAATTTTTCTGTTAATTGTCCACTGCAGCCTTAAGGCCTAGCTGCAGGGCCGTACAACTCAGCACACTAGCCCTCCCCCCCCCCCTTTCTAATCACTGCCAGGATGTTTATTTTATATATATATATATTACAGTATTCTATTTTTTTTTAAATACATTTCCTTATTTATTATTTATTTTTCAAGACCCCTCCCTCCCACCGCCAGCTAATCCCTGTGATCAGCTGTCATAGGCTTCAGCGATCCCTTGCAAACTCTGCTCACAGGAATGCACGCCAATTGGCGTTAGGCGGTCCTGGGGCTGCCGCGTCGTGCCAATAGGGATGCAACAATCTTCAAGTAGTTAAAGTGAACTGAGCACTTTATTCCTTCTTTTTTTAATGAACCTGGTAATTGTGTTGTTGGGGGGGGGGGGGCACCTTTACTTACATATGGGGTGCTGCTCCTCTAGCCCCCAGCCTCAGCTTGAGAAGATGGTGCATGCCGTATAGGTCGGAGACGAGAGGATCAGCACCCCATAGGTAATTAATGGTGGTCGTCCCCCCCCCCCCCAATTACACACATCATTACCAACGTACCTCTTATGGGAAGGTTTATTTTTTAGCTCTTTTAAATCCATTTAAAAAACTAATGATACAATCTTAATTGATTGTACAATCTTTCCACTTTTATGTAATATGAAGAACTATCTGAGGTATGTATTCCAAGTATATTCACTCTATTTACCCTTCTACTACATAGATTTGGTAAAATTGTGCAATCAAGATTGTATCATTAGTGGGCACCTTTATAGTGGTTGTAAAGCAGTACAGGTAATCTTTTTCTAGTACTGGCCTGGAAGTACTGTATGGCCCCACCGGCAGGATATGCTTTCTGCTGTGATAGCCTTATGTATAAAGTATTTTGCTTACTGATTATATGTTAGATCTCAAGAGTGTCTTCTATGTCAGTAGATAGTGAATGCAGTTTTGTATTTCAGATCTTCCTGTCACAGGTTTAGTGCATGGTCAGAAAATGACTTTCCTTGTAATGAAGAGAACTGCAGTCCAAATTGCTTGTCTCTGATCTCTTGTGACACCCCATCACCCAATGGCAACAGCCAGTCGCCGGCTGAACTGGAGCTGTACAAGGTAAACAAACCTTTCTCCATTGTGATATCAGATAGTCCCATGAATATGCAATATGCTTTCTAATGCTGAACTGATTACATGTGCTGAATAGAGAATTATATTAGAGCTCCTGTCACTAAGGATACTGGGCCTTGTGCACTAAAAGTGGTGCAAGAACAGTTTCACAAATCTTTATTTAAAGGAAATGTCCGAGTGGAAAAAAAAAAACCTACTTACCCGGGGCTTCCGCAAGCCCCTTGGAGCCGATATGTCCCTTGCCGCAGCTCTGGTGTCCTTAGGTCCCCTCTGATTCCGACCTCGCCGGGTTGGCATATTCTGCGAGTGCCTCACTGCTTGCGATCACGTGGCCTGGAGCGTCTGCGCTGGCACAAAACTACTGCGCAGAACGCTCCCAGCAACTGCGGTGAAGAGGATACCAACCTGGCGATGTCAACAGAGGGGACCCCAGGGCACCAGAGCTGCGGCGTGGGACATATCGGCTGTCAGGAGATGAAGGAAGCCCTAGGTAAGTAGAACTTTTTTATTGTCCTCGGGTTTGTCCTTTAAAGAGACTCTGTAACATTAAAAAGATCCCCTGGGGGGTACTCACCTCGGGTGGGGGAAGCCTCCGGATCCTAATGAGGCTTCCCACGCCGTCCTCTGTCCCACGGGAGTCTCGCCGCAGCCCTTCCAAACAGCCGGCGACTGTGCCGACTGTCAGTTCAATATTTACCTTTGCTGGCTCCAGCGGGGGCGCTGTGGCGGCTTTCCGTTCCGAACTACACGGAAATACCCGATCTCATTCGGGTCCGCTCTACTGCGCAGGCGCAGGACACTTGCGCCTGCGCAGTAGAGCGGACCCGACGGCGATCGGGTATTTCCGTGTAGTTCGGAGCCGACAGCAGTCAGAGCGCCTGCGCAGGAGCCAGGAAGGTAAATATTGACGTCACCGCTGCACAGACTCCACGGAGGGCTGCAGCGAGACCCCTGACGGATGGAGGACGGCGTGGGAAGCCTCATTAGGATCCGGAGGCTTCCCCCACCCGAGGTGAGTACCTTCCAGGGGATCTTTTCATGTTACAGTTCCTCTTTAAAGGACAACTATAATAGGAGGAATATGGAGGCTGCATATTTATTTCCTTTTAACGGGAACCTAAACTGAAGAAAAAAAAATACTTTAATGTACCTGGGGCTTCTACCAGCCCCGTGGCCACCATGTGCCCACACTGTCACTAAATTGATCCTCCAGTCCCCCACAGTGACCCTCTTCCAGCCAGCCAAC
This sequence comes from Hyperolius riggenbachi, assembly GCF_040937935.1. NCBI lineage: Eukaryota > Metazoa > Chordata > Amphibia > Anura > Hyperoliidae > Hyperolius > Hyperolius riggenbachi. The sequence goes on from NC_090652.1 coordinate 214,706,762, forward strand.
TGTCGAGTAGAAACAGAGGGTCGCTGAGGGGGACCGGAGGATCGCATTGTGACAGCGTGGTTACAGGGTGGCTGCAGGGGGCTGGTAGAAGCACCAGGTAAGTTAGATTTTTTTTTTTACTTCAGTTTAGGTGCACGTTAAACAATACCAGTTGCCTGGCTATCCTGCTGTTCCACTGCCTGTAATACTTTTAGCCACAGACCCTGAACAAGCATATGCAGATCAGGAGTTTCTGACATTACTGTCAGATCTGACAAGATTAGTCACATGCTTGTTTCTGGTGTTATTCAAATACCACTGCAGCCAAATAGATCAGCAGGGCTGCCAGGCAACTAGTATTGTTTAAAAGGAAATAAATATGGCAGCTTCCATATTCTTCTCATGTCAGTTGGTTGTCCTTTAAAGGGAACCTGAAGTGAGAAGCATACATATTTCCTTTTAAATAATACCAGTTGCCTGGGTATACTGCTGATTTATTTGGCTGCAGTAGTGTCTGAATCACAACAAGCACGCAACAAATCGGGGAAGACTCAGGTCAGAACACCTGATCCGCATGCTTATTCATGGATTGTGGTTTAAAGTATTTGAGGCAGATGATCAGCAGGGCAGCTTAAATATTTCAGCCTCCATATTCCCCACACTTTAGGTGTGTATGGACAGTGGGATCGCCCACAGCAGACTCGCTTAGGGTCTGCTCACACTTATCCTTCCGACTACTGCAAATGATACTTCCAATTTCTAAATTGTACGATTTTTGGGGGTTTTGTCACTTGATTTTTACTTTGCAATTTTTGTGCTCGTTTTCATGTTATTTATATTTTTTGCATACAAATGAAATTAATTTACATAAGAACGTTGCTAATTAACTTCAAAATCGAATGCAATATTTCGCATGATATTGCGTTTTCTCTGCATTTCCATTGGCACATCACACACGGAAAAAACAACACTGCCGCACAATATAATTTGCTAAAATAAACTGGGCATATAAGTCTTGATGCGCGAGGACGTACAGACAAAGCCAATCAATGTGTCTGTGAATCAATAAGCATGGCTCCAATCAGGAGCCATGTTTATTCTTAAAAAGTAACAGTAAAAAGTTCAAACCCATAAACACTTTCTGTGGACACAACATTTAGTGTATAGTGCCATCTAGTGGAAGAAATATAATTACATTAAAAAATATATCCCATATACAGTTGTCATAACCTTATTGTTATTATTGACTTATATAGCACCAGCATCTTCCGTGGCACTGTTCAATAGCATACAGGGTATAACAATACAACAGTTGATACAAGACAAGAGGGTATAACAGCTAAAGCAGTGAATAAATTAACTACATATTTTACACAGGGGAAAACAAGAAGTTTTGAATCAGGATGATACCATTTATTGGCTAACTTAGAGATGGATAAACAGTGAGCTTTCGACTTATAAAAAGCCTTCGTCGGACTGGTTCCTGACCAAAACTGAAAAACACAGCTTATATACACTGACATACAGAGGAGAAACATTCTTTGCAAACATAAATGTAATTAGATGCCTTAACTGTTACTGAGGAGGCTTTCCCTGGCATCCTATCTAAATTGATAAGATCAATAGAATCCTCAACATGACATAAAGCAGACTCTGGTGATGGGGAGACATCATAAATTCCTAATTCCAATGGTAACTGGCCTGGTTACATGCACCATTAATTCTAAGCTTAAAAGAATTGTGGCATTTAAAGCCAGCACCTGAAAGCAAATAAAATGAATAGTGACAGTGAATTCCATCTTACACAGCATATGGCACAAAAATGAATGAAAAGATAGAAAAATTAAAAGAATTGTGGCATTTAAAACCCATCATACCAGCACAAGAAGTTAGAGTCCTTGTTTAAACCATCTTGTACAGTTTTGAACCAATGTTCAAAACTGTACAAGATGGTTTAAACAAGGACTCTAACTTCTTGTGCTGGTATGATGGGTTTTAAATGCCACAATTCTTTTAATTTTAATTTTTCTATCTTTTCATTCATTTTTGTGCCATATGCTGTGTAAGATGGAATTCACTGTCACTATTCATTTTATTTGCTTTCAGGTGCTGGCTTTAAATGCCACAATTCTTTTAAGCTTAGAATTAATGGTGCATGTAACCAGGCCAGTTACAATTGGAATTAGGAATTTATGATGTCTCCCCATCACCAGAGTCTGCTTTACTTTTTTTACTCATGGCTAACACGGTACAACACTTTACTGCTTCTACTTTTACATAGGGGTGGGAGGTATGTACACCCATTACACAGCATTGTGAGACTAAAAGGGAAGAGAGCCCTGGCCAAAAGGCCTTACAGTCTAAACATTAAGGCTACTTGCACACCAAGACGTTGCGTTAGGTGCCACGTTAAGGTCGCACAACGTGCACCTAACACAACGTATGGTGCTGCAAGAGCCGACGGTAGAGTGAGCCGCGTTAGGCGGCTCTATTCCGATAAAGTCTCCCAGAGTGGTGCTGATTGGCCGGCGGGACCACGTGACGTGGAGCGAGACACTCCGCATCACGTGGTCCCGCCGGCCAATCAGCGGCCGCCAGTGCAGTGAATATTAAGTAGCCATGTGCGCGGCTACTGTAGCTGGCTCTCCCCGCCTCCTCTCCGCCCCCTACTGCGCATGTGTAAACAGTCTAACACGGCTATAGCCGCTCTAACGCCATAGCATGCTGCACTTTCCGGGCAACGTACAGCGTTACATGTAAGGCAACGTGGGCTGTGTGAACAGCCCACTTGAGTTACATTGCTGTGGTTGGGGGAGCGTTACAGGCGCACTAACGTGCGCCTGTAACGTCCCTGTGTGTAAGCAGCCTTGAGGTATAGGACAGTAGGTAAAGGAAGCTGTGTGTGGAGTGGTAGAAATGGTGGTTAGTGGGCAGTGTGCTAGGTAGGAGAGTATGCTTGCCTGAAGAGTTTTCAGATTGTGCCTAAAAATAGTAAGTAACTTCCTCTGTCCCCATAGTTACCAAATTAAAACTTCAACCTGAATTATTGCAAATACTTTTTGTTTCAAGAAAGCAAACTATTGTTTTCCATTTAAAAAAATCCAAATAAATACTTAAGCTTTTCAATAAGCTCAGCTTTGTAATAAGTATGTCATAAGGGTTTGTAATTATTGATAGTCAGTGGCATATCTAGGCAATATGGCGCCCATGGCAAACACAGAGATTACACCCGCCCCCCCCCCCCCCCACACCAAGTAGTCACTGCCCCACAATAAAATATTAACAGAACCTTGTACACCACTTAAAAATGGAATATGAACTTTTCTGGGGCTGGAGGAAGCCCACCGTAGTCCATGAGGTCCATCTGCATCTTTTGGTCTTCCTCCGTTCTTCTGCTGACAGCTCCATTAGCCGCATGACTTTTCCAGGAGTCGTGCACAACTGGTTCTCAAAACAAATAACTGCGCATGCGCAGAAAGCTCACAGCGATGGGCGCATGGGGCCGCACATACGCACGACTTCTGGCGAGGTAGTACAGCTAACTGAGTGGAAGAACGGAGGGAGCCCAGGTAAGTTACTATTCCATTTTTAAGTTGTCTCAGGGTCCCTTTAAGTAGTCACACACCATATAAGATAAGTAAGTAGCCAGGTGCCTCACGATAGACATTAAATAGCCAGATACATCAAGATAAAATAATCAAGTAGTAGCTTAGTGCGGCAGGGTTTAGATTGTAAGCTCCTCTTGTACAGTGACAACATGATCCCAGGATACTGTGCTCTCCAGCCCATACATTTGGGAAATCGGCCACATGCTTGCAGTCTTTTGTATGCAGACATTCAGGCTAGCTCACGCTATGCACAGGCACAAAAGAAAGGTATGACATTTCATGTATAATGTTACTATATTTTATACCTTCCTGCAGCTCTTCCCCTTGTGGTCCTCACCAATACTGCCCCCCGCCGATTCTCTGTTCCTGGTTGTCAGATCAGTGGCAAGGAGAGACACAGAGCACACATATCCCACGCAGTGCGCTTGAAATGAAGGAAGTGACCAATGACATCACTTCCGCATTTGACATGCCGGGCCAGTAGTGTGCTCTCTGTGTCTCCTTTTGCTGGCAGAAACAGAGAGCGAGCTGGGGGGCGGTCTCAGCGGAGAGGGCGTTTTTGGGAAAGGAGGCATAACGAACCAGTAGGGGGACCAGAGGCATAGCGGACCAGGAGGCACAAGGCGGGCGAGGTGGAAGCAGGCATTGTGCCCATGGCGGACTGGCGCCCATGACACTAGCCATGCCTGCACCCCTCTAGATACGCCACTGTTGATAGTGTACAAAAAACATAAAAAATACATCTTTATTTCAATATAACATATTGTCCCCATACAATGTAATAGGAACATAATTTAAATCTTGTGATAGCGAGGACGAAATAAAATGTGTGGGTTTTATCTACAGTAGCACTGTTTATTTTAAAACTATAGGGGATGCTATATTTTTAAGTTTTTTTTTCCCCTTTAAAATGCATAGAAAAGAGAGTAATTACTGAAAACAAGTACCACTCACAAAAAGCCTAATTTGTGGCAAAAATTGCCCCAACATATAGATCATTTAGGTGTGATAAACTTATGGCAAAATGTACGGGAGGAGCCCTGAAATGTAAAAAAAGGTAAAATAGCCTGTGGGATGAAGTGGTTAAGGGCCCTTTTCCACTAGCGTGTTTGCGCTGGCCGAATCGTAAAGTCGCAAACCGCTAGCGATTTTACAATCGCTACGGTTTGCTTTTTAACATAGGAATCGCGGTAGGTCATTTCCACTACCGCGATTCGTTTTTGACAGGAACGCGATTTTGCTATGCAGTGCATATTTGCCGCGATTTTGCTATGCAGTGCATAGCAAAATCACGGCCGCAAACGTCGGGAAATCGCCGGTAATTGCGATTCAGCAATCGCTAGCGTTCAGCGTGAACGCTAGTGGAAAAGGGCCCTAAAGAGAACCTGTAACAAAAAAAAAGTTGGGGGGGGGGGGTTGGGGGATGGGAACTCACCTTGGTAGGGGGAAGCCTCAGGGTCCCAATGAGGCTTCCCCTCCGCTGTAGCTGCAGGCAGTCCAGCGCTGGCTCCCCCGAAGTCTCCAGCAATCCACGCTCCACAAGCCTGACAAGGCTTGCTATATTTACCTTCCTTGGCTCCAGCGGGGGCGCTGTTGCGGCTCTCAGCACCGAGATAGGTGGAAATAGCCGATCTCTGTCCGGTCTGCTCTACTGCGTTACAGACATTAGAGCGGCCCGACAGCAATAGTTTATTTCTGCCTATCTCCGAGCGGAGAGCCAATCCTGCGCTGGAGCCGGGAAGGTAAATATTTACATCCCCGCTGTTCGGAGGGCCAGAGTGAGACCGCCGTGGAACACATGAGGATGGGATCTGGAGGCTTCCCCCACCCGAGATGAGTACCCCCCAGGGGAACTTTTTGTTGTTACAGGTTTTCTTTAAAAATACATGAAAATTGCAAAACACATTTAAAAAAACAAAAACATTAGATGTGCAACAAACAAGAAATCACATTTCTGTACAACAGGTACATGTGAACTGGGCTTAAGGCAGGGGGTCACACATGAGAAATCTGCAGCGTTTTGCCGCATGTAATAGTCTATGGTGCTGCGTTTTCCGGAGGCTTATGCAATTCCGTATAGCAATAAACATAGATACAACCTGCACATCCAGTGTGTTTTGCCATTGAAATCCATGGCTACTGTAACAAAAAAATGCAAGTTAAAACCGCAAAACACACAATTTTGCGGCAATTCATCTGCAATTCCTGTAGATGCAGGTGTGAGCCCTCCCTAGGTGTTCCCTAGGTGTATGCCAGCTATGATATTGCCTATCTAAATATTTTTTAAACCATAATAAAGGATTTGAGTGTTTCTCACTTTTTATAGTAGTATTTAATAAAAGTATATTTTTGGAAATATACTTTTATTTATAAAGCACTAGGATTTTCAGTATTCTTGTTTGAAAATATTGATTTAGTGAAATACACATTTGACATTTTTAAATAAAGAAATTACTTTAAGGGCTAGTTCACACTGCAAGAGCTTTTTAAAGCGCTTTGTGATTTTAAAAGCTCTTGCTAATGTAATCCTATGTGTGTGTTCACACTGGAGCGATGTGAGTTTGTAAACCCTCCCCCCCCCAAGCATTGCATTAGCTAGAGCTTTTAAAATCCATATAACGCAGGTTACCGCACTGCAATGTTAAGCCTATGCACGTTCACAGTGCAACATTAAGGCCTCTTGCACACTGCATACATTTCCGATTCCGCTTTTTAATCTGTTTTTACATCCGATTCCGATTTTTAATCTCTACTGCATGCTGCGTTTTTTGATCCGTTTTTCTGTTGAATGTATTCAGGGAAAAATCGGAAAACGGATTTGCAGTGTACAGGGAGCCTTAAAGGGGAACTTCAGCCTAAACAAACATACTGTCATTAAGTTACATTAGTTATGTTAATTAGAATAGATAGGTAATTTAATTTTTTACCCACCCTGTTTTAAAAGAACAGGCAAATGTTTGTGATTCATGGGGGCTGCCATCTTTGTCATGGGGGCAGCCATCTTTTTGGTTGAAAGGAGGTGACAAGGAGCAGGAGACACAGTTCCAACTGTCCTGTGTCCTGATTACCCCTCCCAGCTGCACACGCTAGGCTTCAAATGTCAAATTCAAAATGTAGAAAAAAAAATTTGCACCAAAACAGCAGAACGAGAGCAACAACATCAGAAATCCCATCATGCTTTGCACAGCATCAGGGGAAAAAAGCCCGGGCAGTTTTCTTCTGTGCAGCTAAAAATGAGGCTTGGATAAGAGAAACAAAGTTCTGATGCTGTGAAACTGTTAAAGAAACACCAGGCCTTTTCAGTGCTGCTGAGTCGATTTCTAGTCCGGAGGTTCACTTTAAGCCAATGGGTACCGCTATCAAAATAAAAAAGTCAGATACTCACCTAAGAAGAGGGAAGGCTCGGTCCTAATGAGCCTTCCCTCTCCTCTCCCGGTGCCTTCGGTGCTGCGCTGGCTCCCCCGTTCGCGTCCGCCGCCGCAGGGACTTCGGAGGTCTTCGGGAGCACTCGGGCTTCCGAAGACGGGCCGCTCCATACTACGCACGCGCGATTGCGTCATAGAGGACGCATGCATAGTATGGAGCGGCCCGTCTTCGGGAGCCCGAGTGCTTCCGAAACATCCCTTCGGCAGCGGAAGTGGCAGTATTTGACCGAACTGGTCGAATACTGCTACGGGGGATCCTGCGCGGGACCGGGCATCGGGAGAGGAGAGGGAAGGCTCATTAGGACCGAGCCTTCCCTCTCCTTAGGTGAGTATCTGACTTTTTAATTTTAATAGCGGTAAACATTCACTTTAAGGTCGTGTTAATGTTGTGTTATGGTTACGCACTGCTGCAGTGCGTTACCGCTTAACATAGACGTTAACAGATACAGGGAAGCATACTTTTCATTGCCTGTATGCTCCACTGTATCCACTGTATGCAATGGTAACGCAGCATTAACCCCCTTGGCGGTATGAAAAATACCGCCAGGGGGCAGCGCAGCAGTTTTTTTTTATTTTTATTTTTTTAAATCATGTAGCGAGCCCAGGGCTCGCTACATGATAGCCGCTGCTCAGCGGCATCCCCCCAGCCCCGCCGGATCAGGAAATCCCGTTCAAAGAACGGGATTTCCTGGAGGGCTTCCCCCGTCGCCATGGCGACGGGGCAGGATGACGTCAGCGACGTCATTGGGAGACCCGATCCACCCCTTGGCGCTGCCTGGCACTGATTGGCCAGGCAGCGCAGGGGTCTGGCGGGGGGGGGGGGGGGCGCGCCGCACCGGATAGCGGCGATCGGGCACGCGGCGGCAGCGATCGGGGTGCTGGCGCAGCTAACAAAGTGCTAGCTGCGTCCAGCAAAAAAAAAAATTATTTAAATCGGCCCAGCAGGGCCTGAGCGGCACCCTCCGGCGGCTTACCTCGTGTCAAACACGGGGTTACCGCTAAGGAGGTTAAGCTGCCTTGCGACTTTTTTGTTGCATTGTAATTTTGCGTTGCGACTTTAACGTCCCACTGTGAAACTAGCCTAATTTTTCTTAACGATAAATATGTGTATTCAACATGCACAAATTTAAAAAATGATAGAACATGTCGGCTTTTATGCATTTTTGTAAAACCTTAAAATTGAGTGTTTGAAGTAGATGACATGTTTGATGATCAATGACATGGTAATAATTCTGAGTTGATACAGATTTTATGCAAATGTATGCCTCTTTGAAATAGTCACTGCAATTGATTGGTCCATTTTCAACTCCAAATTATTAACATCTCTGTCAGAATTATTAACATCCCTAAGTGTGCGTTATACTTGCACTGCTGCATATGAACACAGTGCCCATACAATTCTATGGGTATGTTCACATCTGTGTATGTAGTGGACCATGTTATCCAAAACACACTTTCTACAGTTTTTCTGGATAATGTGTGCAATAACAAGCACGTGACAATAGCAGTTGTTCATAGTATCAAAAATACAATACATTATAATATGCAGAATGTGAGCGAGTACACACGTCCAATTTTACCACCTCCATGTAATATGAGAGCTTACCTACACAATCTGATCATAGTATTCCAAGTTTGTTGGCTCTCATACTACATGGAGGTGGTATAATTGGCCAGTGATTGGTCAATCAAAATTGGATGTGTGTATGCAACCTTCATGCGAACTTAGCCCGATTCCAGTAATCTGTTGTACATGTGCTCAAACAGTGCTCAAAATTGTTAGAAGGTATGTCCCTTTCACACCGAGTCTGATAAGATTGCAACGTAGCCCAAAAGATGCACCATGCTGCAGTGCAATAATAGAGTAAGGCATACAGTACAATAATATGCCTCACTGCCACTGTAAATGCATGCGTTATGCTGCACTGCACTCCATGTGGAATGCACCATAGGGATATCACTGCATTGCACTGGGTGCAGCTCCCACACCGGCCAGAGGCCTGAATGTAATCCTGCATGGCGATAGATTCAGCTGTCATAAGAGCACTCGCCATTGTCCTCTTGGACCGATCTTCCCTGAGGCTCACCACAACTTTTTATGCAGTTTTGTGTTTGCATTTTTTCAATGTTTTCCCTTTTCAATGGGGTAAACAGTGTCCTATTTAATAGAAACAAATGTAAAAACAGTCCTATGTCTCCATGAAAATACATTATTTGCGTTTTACGTGTTTTTGAGAAATATGCAGCAAGTTGTGTGCTTTGAAAGATGCGCATTGTAGAGCGCACATACGTGGCTTTTTTTTGCCCCTTAGGATTTCCATTATGTGCAGAAACACATGCGTTTTTAAACTAGTGATTCTGCCTAGTGTGCTCCTAACCTTCAAGAGCTGTGATTGTAATGCCAATACAATGTTATTGATGTGTTTGCATAAAACCTATTTTGCAGGTTGAACCCTGGGAATGTAGAGCATTTCCCTTAATAGGAGCTGATGCTCGGCTACTGAATTTGCACAGACATAATTGTCTTCTAACTCAGAGACCCCCAGTGCATGTGAACGGCAAGGAGACCAGTGTGAATAACAAGTGATGGAGCCATCCAATCTTATATTAATGGACCCAGCTGCAGCAGGAAGTGAGAACTAAGGTAATGTGAGAGGTGGCAGTCCTGAGTGAAACAACTAAAACAGCACTGGAGATTTTGGCGCAGCTGGCACCGCCATAGGCATAATAGGAAAAGCGGCGCTCAGACAGCAATTTGGGAGCTGTAAAAAAAAAAAAAAAAAAAATGGAGCCCAAATTACTATAAAAACTGCGTAATTTCGCCCGCCAACAACAGCTGGCAGTCGAATTATATATTTCCCCACGGCAACTTGGGAGGGGAATAGTAATTAACGACACCGGAACTTTTGCCGGAGCAGGGTGAGCAGCTTATTGGCTTTACCTTGCGCCCACATTTCCCAGCAACCTAATTATATGTACATGTCCCAAGTGACCATGATGGGTATATTACCCTTTTCTTCGGAATAAAACGTGTTGTACCTTGTACTTGTTCAGGAAAGCCATTAGAAATATAGTAAGGCTAGGTTCACAGTGGGACGTTACATTCCCTGTATAACAGGAGCGCAAAGTAACAAAAAAACTCGTAACATGTTATGTGACTTTAGGTGGCAGTCAGTGAAAAATAAGCCTCATTGCCTGCATTAACGCATACATTATGCAGTAATGCACTGCATTGGAATACTGTAGTGGGTTGGATGCCAATGCACCACATGCACTGTGAACGTTCCATAGACTTACTATTGCAAGTGTGACTTTCTGCGTTGTCTCACTGTGAATGTAGCCTAAAGGAGAAAAAATGGGAGCACCAACCTGGTAAATGCTGACTTTATTCCACCTGACAAACACAGTCTCTGCACTCAATTGAAAAGGCCGACATGAACAAACGCATGTAATGACAAAACACCTGTTAGCCACTCTACACTACTGACTAATCACCCACTTGCCTGGGCGTCCCCAGTCTACCATTGCCATTGTGTGCAGACTGCATTTGTCACATAGAATAAAGTTATGAGATTGGTGCTCCCATTCTTTCTCCTTAATTGGGAATTCCCATAGCTTCTTATGCAATTCACTTTATGTCCTAAGTTTTCTCCTAAGTGATATTTTCACAACTTGCCATAAAATGCCTTTTAACCCACCAGCAACCAAGAAACTAAAGGTAGTCCTCGGCTCACGAACGAGATAGGGACTGTAGGTTTGTTTTTAACCTGAATTCGTTCTTAAGTCTGAACGCTGTGCTATCTCTGTCCCCTTTGCCTCCTATGTGCCTCCCTTTAGCTCCAGTGTCCCCCTATGTGCCTCTCTATCTTCCCCTGTGCCAGATTCTCCCCTTTAGTGCCTTTATTCTCCCTCTGTGCTCGTTTGTCCCCCCTCTGTGCACCTCTATATCTCCACCTCTGTTTAAAGCCCCTCTGGTTGTTCCCGTGCCTCCATTTGTATGCCCCAGTGCCTCTGTACCCCTTATGTCTCCGTTTTTACCCCAATGCCTCCGTTTGTACCCCCCAGTGACTCTTTCCCCTCGCTCTCCCTATGGACTCACCTTCCAGCCCGAGTCCAACACTGTCTGTCCTCCGCCTTTCAATAGCCGCATACAGCACCCCTAGATGTCACATGACATACAAGAAGCAAATGGATGTGGCATCTAGCGGTGGCTGTACGCAGCTATTGGGAGCAGGAGGCAGAGAGCGGACAACAGACATCGTTGGACTCGGTTCGGAGGTGAGTCCAACACTGCTGGTGCTGCTGTGGGGACATGCGCCGGCACTCGGGGGACGTTTGAAGCCATTTCTTCAAACGTCCCTTATGTGGAAATGACGTGTCGGCGGGCCATTTGTATCAGCGGGCGTTTGTAACCCAAGGACTACCTGTACTCAAAACAAATGTAATAGTACTTTTTGACCAACTTTTGGGTACTTTTTCAACTGTAAAATGCTGAAAAGTTAGTTTAACCACTTCAGCCTACAGCTTCGAAAATCTTATGCATCCGAGCAATGTTCACCTCCCATTCATTCGCTAATAACTTTATCGCTACTTATCAAAATTAATTGATCTATATCTCGTTTTTTCCGCCACTAATTAGGCTTTCTTTAGGTAATACATTTTGCTAAGAGCCACTTTACTGTGAATACATTTTAACAGGAAGATTAAGATAGAAATGGAAAAAAATCATTATTTCTCAGTTTTTGGCCATTATAGTTTAAAATTAATACATGCTACAGTAATTAAAACCCATGCATTTTATGTGCCCATTTGTCCCGCTTATTACACCATTTAAATTACGTCCCTATCACAATTTATGGCGCCGATATTTTATTTAGAAATAAAGATGCATTTTTTCAATTTGCGTCCATCACTATTTACAAGCTTATAATTTTAAAACATTTAATAAGATACTCTCTTGACATGTAAATTTAAAAAGTTCAGACCCTTAGGTAACTATTTATGTAGTTTTTTTTTTTTTTTTTAATTGTAATTTTTTTTTTTTAATACAAAAATGTATTTGGGTAATTTTAGTTTGGGAGGTAAATAGCCAATTTTAGATGTAATATAATGTATTTTTTTATTCAATACAGGTATGTGGGTGCAGTTTACTATTTGGCCACAAGATGGCCACATTCAAAAAATTCCTAGATGCGAACGATGTCGCATCTAGGAACTAAAATGAAGAGAAGAAGTTTCCTGGGGGCAGAAATACCACGCTCTCGGATGAGAAAGCGTCGGTATTTCTGCCGGGGACTTAGATCGGTGAATGGGAATTATATTCCCATTCACTGATCGGGGGGGCAGCGGGAGCGCGCGCGAGTGCGCACCCGATCGCACGCACCACCCGGCTGCAGCACCACTGCCTACCTGGACGGATATATGCGTCTAGATATGGCGAAGTGGTTAAAGGGGTTCTGTGGGGGTGCCTGAGGATAAAAACCGCCACTTACCTGGGGCTTCTATCAGCCCCCTGTAGCAGTAATGTCCCACACCGTCCTCCACCGTTCCCCGACCCCGGTATAGCACGGCAGGCCGTCCAACTGCGGCTGCGTGGCCTGCTCGCTCCTGCCCTCGTCATCAGAAGCTTACTGCACAGGCGCAGTACAAGAAAACCGCCTGCACAGTAAGCTTCCGATGACGCGAATAGCAGCGCACAATATTCGGCTATGACAGACGAATAATACCCAGTGCCTGCGGTGGGGAACGGCAGATCGGAGGAGGACGGCGTGAGACATTACTGCTACATGGGGCAGATAGAAGCCCCAGGTATGTGGCAGTTTTTATCCTCAGGCACCCCCACAGAACCCTTTTAAAGAGAAGATGAAAATTTTCTCCTAAATAACTCAGGTGAAAATGTTAATTGCATATGGGCCACTGTTCCATATGCAATTCACTTTTTGCTGCAAAGTTTTCTCCTACGTGATATTTCCAAAAATTGCCAATAAAATGCCTTTTAAGCCATCAGCAAGAAGAAAGTACTCAAAATAATTTTAGTAGTACTTTTTCACCTACATGTTCATACTTTTTCCAATGAAAAGAGCTTAAAAGGTATTATAAATAGAAGATAAAAAATTATCTCCAAGGAGAGAAAGTTAAATTGGACCTGAGCCCTTGCCCAAGACAGAAGAAAAGCATAGAGAAATGCACCCTGTGTGTATTTAGAGAGTTTAGCCTGTCTAATTAGCCCTCATCTGTGACTAAGCACAAGTTGGAATTTGATCCCTTAGCTGTGACAGAGAGCTAATAGGTAAACACAGGATATAAACAATATGTCTGCTTCCATGAAAACAGGAAGTAGACAAACTGCTAGCCGCCCCCTGCAATCCCCGACATTCAGGATGTCAACGAACTAACGAGGAAGGGGCATCCCACTGCAGGCTAAGGAATGCCCACAAAACTCCCCTTTCCTGCCTATCAGAGCCTTCTAATAGGCTCTCAGCTGCCTGCTCTCCTCCACTGCTCCGCCCCTTCACATCAATCAGCGCTGTGCTCTCACATGAGAACACAGACGCTGTTATCTGCTAAAAGGTCACAGAAATAAAAATGATGGATTACTGCAGAGACAGTGGGGAGAGGAGGTAATTAGCGCTGCCTGGTCCAGCAACTCCCATGGACCAGACAGCATGTTTTGTTTTTTTTATATCTGCCAACCCACCTTGGATTCTCTTTAAAGGTTATTATGCTGTTTCTTATCTTTTAGAGCAGAGAGGTCCGCTTTAATTGCATATGGGCCAGTGTCTGATGTGCAGGAACATCAAGACCTAGATAATATATAAAAAGGTTTCTCATTTAGGAAGATCAATGGTCCACAAAATAATGTTACTTAAAAGGCTAAGACAACTTGGAGGGCTCCCTTTAACATTGCAAGATCTGTACTTATATCAAATTAAATATTAAGTCTGTTTCCACACAACATGTTTTCCTCTGATTACCCACATGCAAATTCATAACAGCACCATAATAGGTTCCACATCCGTTTCTGAGACAGGCGCAACATGTGAATTGTGTTTGGAAAAGGGGCTTAAGAAAAGTATTAGAAAACTTGGAAACAGAGAATGAATATCCTGTGAGACACAAGAGGACAAATATTCCGTCTGCCCTAGAATGCCCGTCCCATAGACAGAATGCAGGTAGAACTAAAAGAGCCTTGAAATCGGGTACAAAAATAATCTGCCTCCTCAGTTTATGAGACCACCACCAAAGTATCAAATTGCTCTGACTCAGACTCTGTGACTGACTCCATGGGCCATATGCAATTCACTTTTTTACCTGAGTTTTCTCCAAGGTGATATTTTCACAATTTGTAAATAAAATGTTTTTTTAAACCACCAACATGCAAACAATTACTCAAAATAATTTTGATAGTACTTTTCACCTACTTTTTGGTACTTTTTCCATTGCAAAGTGCTAAAACGTTGTTTTAAATCATAGATGAAAAATTATCTCCTAGGAGAAAACTCAGGAGGAAAAGTGAATTGCATATGGCCCATGTGTGGCTACGGAGAGAGTACAAAAATCATCCGACGACTGTTTATAAAACAACCAACTCCAGGTACTCAAAAAATGCTCCAATTTATCAGCCTTGCTTGACAACATGAATTGTGGATCTTTTATACAATAGGGACATTTAAAATGCATCTATTATAAATGTTATTTGTCTTGTCATTGTCAAAATATTTTTCACAAATACTAAATGTATCAGACCAGTATAGATCAATAATAGGCATGTCTTATTTTTGTTTCCCTCTCCTAATGCAGATCTGTGGTTTTGACTGTACTTCTCCTTGGCACGTCATACTGAGAAACATGACAGTCACTCCCAGCAGCTGAATCCAAAAATGAGGGGAAGCAAGCTGTGCCACAGTTCCAAGTACATTTGGCCATGAAATATTCTGTCCAGCACTTTAATACTGTACATTGTTTACACCCACTCAACATCCTGATTGCTATTAAAAGTTGCCTTGTTCAATATTTTTTGGTTCAGATATCGTTCACAAATACCTTTTTTCACTTTGACAAATGCTTTGTTTAGGAATTAGGAGCAACTGTCTTAATTTTTTTTTTGATTTTTTTTTTAACTGAAGGAACTTTAACTGAAAGAACTTTTTTTAACTCATGTTGTTGTCAGTATACTTTGCAGAAGTTGGTAACAGTTTTGCTTTCAATAAAGATGTTCTATTTTATTGCAGTTGTGTCAAGAGCCCATCTTATTTAAAGTGTGTGTGTGTGTGTGTGTGTGTGTGTGTGTGTGTGTGTGTGTGTGTGTGTGTGTGTGTGTGTGTGTGTGTGTGTGTGTGTGTGTGGACACAGAGCCATGTTCCCTGCTGCATAATATGCCTCAGAGTCCCTCCCACGCCGCCTTTTTGCCCCCACTGCCGCACTATCACACACACACCCCCCGGCATTGGCGAAGTGCAGCTCGTCACCAGTTTCGAGGGGATGGGGGAGAGGTAATCCGTGCTACACGCCCACAGTTCCTGCAGGCCTTCCCCAGTTGCCATTCGGCAGCACTGCCTCTCCACT
Source organism: Hyperolius riggenbachi (assembly GCF_040937935.1). NCBI lineage: Eukaryota > Metazoa > Chordata > Amphibia > Anura > Hyperoliidae > Hyperolius > Hyperolius riggenbachi. The sequence continues at coordinate 214,722,339 of NC_090652.1, forward strand.
GCCACTTCCCCACACGCTGCTCTGTGTGTGAGACACACAGAGCAACTCTTCCAGCGTTGTGACCACAGGGGTCACAAAAACTAAGGGAGAGCAGAACACAGGATCCTCGTAGAGCAGCAGGAACTTGTGGCTACCTGCTCTGCAGTTTAAATCCCCACCTTGGGTTCCCCTTAACAGTATTTCATAGCTACATCCCATCCACAGGTGCCCTTTAGCTGCAATTACATGCAGATGAAAGGCAGTGTGGAACGCAGCGTCACCAAGCGTCCAGTAGTCCAAAATTGCTTTGACTCTACCTCCTACTCTCACACGGCTGTGGAGTGGGTACAAAAATTATCCTGCTCCAAATCCTGTTTATAAAACCACTGACTGACGCCAGGTACACAACTCCACAGCCCTGGTATTTTCGATAAGATCATTCAGAGGAATATATTGCAATTAAGCAATCTATAAATCGAAAGTATTAACAGCAAAACCAATTACGAGTGTACTGTATCTTTTAAAAAATAAAAAATCTACTATGCCAAACAGTTTGAAGCAGTATTAAACTGACATAACATTCAGTAAAAACGTGTTTTCCTACTTTTTATTACCAATACAGTTATATTCATTGTCTGTTTACAAATTACAAAGTTCCCAGAGTAGTTTATCTGCAGTGAAGGCTGCCATTGTAATTTATTGCGTGGCTACTGTATTTATATATTACAATGTATCCAGGAAGAATGTGTCTTCTGTGTACACTTTTGGCTTGTATTCAGCTGAGACACTTAACAATGGTTGTATTATCTTGTTTACTTATCAGCTACTATTGTAATCACTTCCTCAAGTTTGGCAACAGTGCTAAGCTTACCACTGCAGAAGAAAGTACTGTGTTGAACTGTTTGAATGCTTTTCTGCTACCAGTGTTTTTTTCTGGTCGTACTTTTTTGCTGTAAAGAATCTTTAAGTGCAAAGAAGACATGCTGAGTTTCATACCACTTTGAAGGGATACTGAACTCTGGAATATATATATATATATATAAAAAAAAAAATTTAGTTTTACTCACCTGGGGCTTCTATCAGCCCCCTGCAGCCTTCCCATGCCCTCAGTCACTCACGGATCCTCCAGTACCCCGCCGCCAGCTAGTTTCGTCTACAGGCCTGGCCACGCATAGCCTTCTTCACATTCCCATCCACAGATGGGAATGTGAAGGAAACACGTGGCCAGGACTGCGCAATAAGCCCCTCAGTCGAAAATAGACTAGCTGGCGGCAGGGGACAGGAGAATCCACGAGTGGCTGCAGGGGGCTGGTAGAAGCCCCAGGTGAGTACAAGTAATTTTATTTATTCCAGGCTTAAAGAGGAACTCCAATGAAAATAACAATGAACAAAAGTTCTTAATTTTTCCAATAATTGTGTATAAATGATTTAGTCAGTGTTTGTAAAATGTTTTCTCTCCCTGATTTACATTGACATTTATCATATGGAGACATTTTTACTGCTGGCAGGTGATGTCAGTGGAAGTAGCTGCTGCTTGCTTTTTTTGGCAGTTGGAAACAGCTGTTATTTCCCACAATGTGCCATCAATGCCATGGTACTGACATCACACTGTGGGGGGAGCTTTACCCTGATGATCCGTTTAAGAAAAGGAAAAGATTTCTCATGGGAAAGGGGGCATCAGGTACTGATTGGGAGGAAGTTCAATCCTTGGTTACAGTTTCTCTTTAAAGTGAACCCGAGGTGAAAATAAGCTGATGAGATAAACCATTTATTTATTTATTCTCCTACTCCTAAAAATGACTTTTTAGATATCCCATGGTTTTATTTTATAGTTAAACATTTACAAAGTAGATTTATAGTTTTATTGTCTCTGTTCAATGGCAGTCTATTAAGTGTCCCAGAGTTAAAATACATGAACTATTGACCTTTTTCTAACTATCCCCTGCCCTCAAGTATTTTGCCAGGAATTTTTTATGGCTTTAATTTGCTTGTCAGTGATGTGTACTACATTCCTGACAAGCTACTGACAAGACAAAAGCTATCACTTCCATGCCTGGAAATTAACTCTTAAGCAGCAAAAGGAAAACAGCCTGGTTATTATGTTTTGTACTGTACATACACATGTTCATCATGTCACCTCGGGTACACTTTAAGTATCCCTTTAAGGAAACGATTGGCAAGTGTCTTCAGCTTTATGCGCATGCACAGCTGTACTCATGCAGGTGCAAGAGCTTAGCGGATATGTTCCGCGAGTCTGCACACTGCAACAGTGGGGACAAGGAGCTTCGGGAGAATCCAGAGGCTTCTCTCTTCTAAAGGTAAAACATTTTTAACCTCTCCTTGGGAGGATCACAAAGGACGTGATTCGGTTTCCTCTTGTATAAACAGGTCCAGAGTAAAAAAAAAAACCAACTTATTGTAGTTTTCTTTTTTTTTTTATAATACAGTAGTTATACAAAAAAAGGTTTAAAAGCACACCTGTGGCATCATCAAAAACTGGTGGGTACACTAGTGAAGAAAATGATAATGCCCCAGCACATTATGTAAGGAATAAGAGATAAAAGTTGCAGTACTTGTCCACTTCTATGTATCAATAGCTGCGCAGAGATAGCAGGAAGACTTGCTGATGGACAAAATCAATATGAAAGTCTCCTGCACTAATCCAGTATTTTTTGTTTAAGCTACTTGTAGAAAACAGCAGATTACAATGCAATAAAACCATTATTAAGTACCAGGCAGCCCAGTTTCAATAGAGGGCAAGAGAAAACTCTCACCATCCATACTATACCACACATACTGGTACTGGTGATCTCTAGTGTTCTTGGTAATTGAGATCTGTTAAACTTCACAGTCCCTTGCACCAAACAGTAGCAGATGTGAGTGCAATTACTCCTTTAACTCACAGTTCTTATCTCTTCCACAATCGTATAGGTTTACTCACAAATCACTGCTCTCTTGGAGATTCCCTCTAGTTTTCCAAATAAGTTAAAAAAAAAAAAAAACACCTGCTTGGGAAAGCTCCAACTGGTCTCCAGTCCTTTTCAGCAGATGCCTCCCCTACAACGCTGTGACGGCAGTGAAGATCATTTAACCATGACTATCAAGATGGCCACCACAGTCCTCCCCCTTCGATAAATGGCACTATAGGAACTACAGGTGGAACTTTGATTACCACACCCTCTGGCTGATGTTCCCATAACTGTAGTGACCAGAGGTTGCAGGGCAGAAAACTCTGAAGATGTTACAGACACTTCACAGTAGCCTGAGGAAGAAGACACCTAGAAAGTCTAGGAGAAAATGACTGGACAATCAGGAACCTTCTTTGGGAGATCTTTTCCCCTTACAGGGGGATGTTTTTATTTCACACAAAAAAATTATAGCGCAAATCAAGGCAGCAAGTCAGTTCAATAAGCTCAATGTTATCTGGAAAAACACTGCCAGCATAATACAGGAATCCGGCTACTACAGAGACTCTCTTTGTGGGACAAGGTGAAATGTAAAAACTACTTTAAACTGGTCCTTTAAATTTTATAGCTCACCTCAAAAATATTCCTGGAGGGAAGGTGGAATGCACAGACACTTACAGGAAGAGATTTATATGACAATTTAACAGACACAAGGCATACAAGATTAACCATATAAAACCGTGTGTAACTATTACTGTGATGCTGGGCATACATGGCTCGATTTTGCCGCTCAAGTCTCCCGCTTGATTCTGCAGGCAATTCTCTTCCGCTCGTTTTTTCTTATCTTTTCCCATTTCCTCAATGCAGAATCGAGCGGAGAAACGATTGGGCGGGAGATCAGACGTGTCGGAAATTACCTATCGAGCCATCTAAATCACTCAGTATCAAGCCGTGTATTCCCAGCATGAGATAGATTGCAGCGGTTTCAAATATATCAGATATTTCCACACGCCAATTTCAAATGGACTTTCTAAAATACATTTCACAGATATCCCAAGTGGCTTCTTTAAGGCAAATGCGGTGAGTGATAATCAGTGATATCATCCATATTGGTTACACAAATGTACATAGATACTTCAAATACAAATGTAAATACTGCACACTTTCAATCACCGCATTTGGAATGAAGACAACACTTGACGTAGCGATGAAACAACTTATAATAGCACAAGGGAATTTGATTTCCACTCGATATACAGTACATTGAACAGGAACGACTCCCTCCCTTTTGAGGTTACCATATGTTTCATCATATAAGAGGCCTGGCCAAGAATAAGACATTTTCAGGATTCAGATGTAAAATGGTCATATAGATTTGCAGGTTTTGATTGCAGCCAAAGCTAGTGCTAGTAAAGATTGAGGCTGGATTCACACTGTGCATGTTGCTAAACGCATGATATAATGTGTGTGAACTGCAATGGACAACACACAAACATTCTTTCAAAGCCTGTGTGCAGCGAGTTAGAATAACCTCACTGCACAGAGATGTGAACAGCACATCTGGTTTATTTTTCTCAACTCTTATGCCACAATAAGACATATATTTTGGTCCCTCAAAGTGGTAAGTAGGTTGGAGGCTAATGCTGTACTAGGACTTCCACAAGAGCATTCTAAGATACATTTCCATAATGTGTCCTACTCCCAGATGTAAAAGTCATGCATACAGTTTTAGCTCCCAGGTTCAACAATGCAGACTTAGCCTCTTGCACACTGCAAGCAATTCAGATTCAGATTCCGCTTTTTAATCTGTTTTTACTTCCGATTCAGATTCAGATTTGCAGTTTTCTCCTTGCACACTGCAAATCTGAATCTGAATCGGAGGTAAAAACTGATTAAAAAGCGGAATCTGAATCTGAATTTCTTGCAGTGTGCAAGAGGCCTTAGGATACTTCAGACAATTTCAAGAAGCCAGTAAACACATTTATCAACTACACACATTGCTGGTCCATATAGATGTGCCTCACAATAATACAGCTAATTGTATCAAATCATCCCTAATACATTCTCCCCAGAAGAGATGGCAGATAACTCCGACAAGACAGCAGAGGGTCAACAGAGCTGCAGATCCACCCAAACAGGTTGCATGAAATAAAAACAAATCAAAGCAATTTCCAGTAACAAAAAAAACAAAACAAAACAATGGATTTCAGAACTGTAACGGTGTCTGAGTCTAACCCACATGGTCACTGGTGGTCAGTAATGTGTCACCCTAGTCTATGTCCCAAGGCCTGCTCTTGGTATTGGAGAGGTCCCATAGTAGTCTGATGAGTACTAGAATCATGTATTACAATTACACAGGGCTTCATCGATCCAAGGAGCGCTTCTGAATGGCTTCACAGCAGGCGTCTCTTAGTAGACTGATCACAGAACGCGGGTCATCACTTTTCATAATGGCACTTCCAGATACGATCATATTTGCTCCAGCCTGTTAAATGACATTACTGGATTATTAGTATGCCGAATGTCTAAGCAAACACTCAACATTAATAGACAACCAGTAGCTCTTCAGGCACTGCAGAACTACAAATTCCAACATGCCCAGGCCCAGATTTAAATCATAGGAGCCTATAGGCAGAGATGTCCGGGCACCCTAGTAATAAAATGGATCTTACTGAAGAAATCCCTAACTTGCAATATAGCACTAGAATAAGATTCCTCCAGGGTTGGTCAGTTAAATGTTAATTGAACTGCTGCAAAAGTAGACTAAACTCATCAGTTACTGCATAAATTAGATAAAATATACAAAATTTGCATCAATTACAATTATTAGCATCTTCCTGAACATTTCTAGATTCTACCTTTACAGCAAAGGTTTACAAGAAGCTCACAGCACATGCCCATCAATGCTTAATTGCACTGCAGGTAAAGATCGCTTCACCTCTGTGGCAGTAACCCATGGTGCCCACTGTATGTAGCGCCATCTACGGTGTATTTCCCGACATGTGGCTGCACTAGCTTTCTAGATTATATATCTTGTGCATAGTGTTGTAATACCCAGTAAGATAAGAATGTAGTCTGGAAACACAGCATTGGGATCTGCTCCATAGATTTTGGTTCACCTTTTCTGCGTGGACCTCCAGCCCTACGTGGAGAGTGGAAATCCCGTTTTAGTTTTAGGTTTACTTATCACTTTCTGGTGATGCGTTACTTTTCCATTTGGAGTGTGAACAGAAACATTTATGTTGTAAGCAAGTCTAACATCCATGTGGCCATAGGATACTCTACACTGAGTGACTGCAGTGCCAGGTACACGATGCCTCGGAAAGGTTAGAAGGCACTATGCAATCATTACTTTACAGTTTAGAAGAAAGATTGCAGGGAATGTGAAGAGTCCTTTTCTGTAGTTCTTACCTCGGCACATCTGTGAATATTGTCTGGTCCTACACCGCCATCCACTTCAATGTCCAGTGAAGGGAACTGTGAGCGTAACCACTGCACCTGTATGTGTGGGAGAAATAACTGTCAGGAGCAGCAGGATGCAGAGCAGGTGGAAGCCATGTAATGTTAAGAATTAACATGTAATTAAAGAAGTAACATGATGTTAAAGAGACAGTGAAGCGAAAAAAAAATGATATAATGAATTGGTTGTGTACTATGAATAATTACTAGAAGATTAGCAGCAAAGAAAATATTCTCATATTTTTATTTTCAGGTATACAGTGTGTTTTCTAACATTGCATCATTCTCTAATATGTGCAGATTACACAACACTCTGCATTCAAAATGATTCTTTTAGAGCAGTCTGTGAACTAATGACATGTCCTCTGGCAGATAAAAAGAAAACTGTTCACTTACAGTTGAGATAATAAAAGTCAGAAGACAGCCCTCTCCATGACTTTGAAAGTCGTAGAGATTAATAGCTTTTTTTGCATAGAGATAACAACTGGAGTTTCTTAACTCTTCTTGTACTGGAAACAATTACACTGATGTATCTGATCTTAATGTTTTATTTCTTAGCTGTGCTACACATACAAATAATATCATAATTTTTTTTTCGCTTCAGTGTCTCTTTAAACAAATGCATTCAGAAAAGGAGAAAAGAATGGCTCATCAGCACCGCCTGCTGTATAAATGTATAGCAATACTCATTAGGTCAACAAAATCAAACATAAAACCATATATCAATAGAATGCAAAAATTGTGAATTACAGTACATGCATATGAAACATTTAAATGAAGTCAACACATCAAATCTCAAAAACCATGAAGAAAAATAACTAGTGCTGAATACAATGGAACGGCACACAGGTACATAAGGTGGAAGGAGACCTGTGACTACTACAGCAGCACCGGATACAGCATTCCAAGGTCCACAGTGCTCTGATCATGTACAGTGGGATGCAAAAGTGATTTCATTTCTTTTTTGTGGTGCCCAAATTTATGCACCTGCCTAATTTTGTTTATTGCACACTTTCTTTAACCACTTAAGGACCGGGCTAATTCTGTGTGATCTGTGCTGGGTGGGCTCTTCAGCCTACAGCACAGATCAGGATTCAGACAGGGCGATCAGACTTCCCCCCCCCCCTTTTTTCCCCACTAGGGGGATATCCTGCTGGGGAGGGGGGGTCTGATTGCCGCCACTCACTTGTGTGTAGCGGGGGAGGGGCTCCTCAAAGCCCCCCTCCGCAGCACTATTCCCCCCCCTCCCTCTCCTTCCCATGGGCGGTACAGAACAGCGATCCGTCCTGTACCGCCTCTGATAGGCTTCAATCAGAGGCCGGGGATCGTCGATCTTCTTTACGGCGCTGCTGCGACAGCAGCGCCGTACGCTGTAAACAGTGGGGATTTCTTCCCCGCGTGTTTACATTTCGCCTGCGAGCCGCAATCGGAGGCTCGCAGGCTGTTCACGGAGACACCCTCCATGAACTGACATGGAACGGCTGCTCGTTCGAGCGTTTCCATGTAAATCCACTTACGACCAGCTGCCGCCTATCGGCGTTAGGCGGTCATTAAGTGGTTAAATCCAATAAAAACTTAATTTCATTTTGGAAATATCACTGTGTGTGTGTCTCCTATATGATATATTTAACTGACATTTATCGTAACTGTGACGAACATTACAGAAAGTCGTGCACAATCGCCAACGACTTGCGTAATGGTCCAGCCCATTACTGTCAGTCCTGTGTAGAATAAAACAAATGTCTTTCCTTTTGCTTTCTTAATGAAAGCAGAGCCCATCACCCCCTCCACCTCCTCCAGTTTTTCACACGTAACTGGTGACACATAGGTGTTACAAGCTAGGACCAAATGGTGGCCATGGAGTACCTTCAGCAGACTCAGCAGATAACAGAGATAAGAATCCCCACCAAAATCATACAATCAAAGAGAACTTTCATTTATTAATAATTCAAAATAGGCTTGTCACAGAAAGACAAAAATTACATTTTCTACAACCCATAAGCCAGTTCTATCATTCATCCGAATTACAATTTTCTAACTGTCCGGAATCAGTAGGGAAACTGCTTTATTCAGCCTGCATAGAGCGAATGCGATAGAATAGGCATGTGTAGCCTCATTTGATACAGGGTCGCAGGCCGCTTATGAATATAGCCTCTGATTTGCGATGCGCCACTCTGGGGCAGAGTCACACAAATTATTAATAAATGGTACATTTTCTTGCTCTGAGTCTGGGGGTGGCAACCTTGCTGCCAGGAGATAACCCTGCCTTCCCCCCACCCAGTTTGGCGGTAACCCAGCCCCAATTCTAAGATTGTATAAATCTGGGGCCAGCAGAGCCCGCCTTGTCCTTCAACATTTCATCTGCTAAAGAAGAGCTTGGAGCATGCGTTCCACAGAGGGACCGACGCATGCATTTTTACAAGGACTCTTAAAGCCCATTTAACCCTCCTCTTATGTAAGGGTCAGAACCGACCCGTTTTCAGGTTTTGAATGTCTATAAGTATCACATAAATTTGTTTATTGCATCAATATTTTTTTACTTTGTCAGGAACCTCTATTTAAACAATGTAATAGAAAAATAATCCTTTTCACTAAATTAGAAAATACTGGGGTGAAAATTATGACGTTTATGGTGTTAGGGTCAATTCTGACCCAGTTATGATATAGGATTATAGAACACTAATAAGTGCCAAAACAGAGATCCTAGAGCAAAATCTGTCAAGCTTGCTCCCATAAGGGATGTCTGGGAGAAATGGGTTCAGCTCATTCCACTAATGTTTCATCCTGGGCCTCAGGTAACAGTAAATTAACGTTTGATCCCTTTCCGTGGAAATTGCCCCTTCCAGCAGTATATGCCCAGTAAGCCAGGCAAATACGGCATAAAAATCTGGGCAGCCTGTGATGCAAAAACAAGCTATGCATGGAACCTACAGATTTACACCGGCAAACCCAAAAGTGGCATCCCTGAGAAAAAAAACAAGGACAACGTGTAGTCCTTGATATGACTACTGGACTGCGGGGTTACAATATCACATGTGACAATTTTTTTACCAGCTATGACCTTGGACAAGAACTTCTCAGGAGGAAACTTACCATGATAGGCACTAGGCACAATAAAAAAAAATAAAACCTGAGCTGCACACTGAAATTTTGCAAGTGAAGGACAGAGCTCCACTTTCTTCAAAATTTGCTTTTAGACACCACCACTGTTGTTTCATATTGTCCAAAAAAAAAAAAAATAAAAAAAAAAAAATGTGATACTTATGTCCACTTTTCACAAAGATGCAGCTGTGTCATCAAGAAGTGACAAAAAGCCCACAATTATCCTGGATGACAATAAAAAACAAAGGGGGAGTGGACAACCTGACTGCTACCTATACTTGTCAGCGAATGACCAGGAGATGGCCGATGGTTGTGTTTTATAACATCCTAGATGTGTCTGCATACAATGCATTTGTGTTATGGACCCACATCCACCCAGGTTGGAACACAAAAAAGAACAACAAGCGGAGAATATTTCTCGAGGAGCTAGGAAGTTCCCTTGTCAAGGCACACATTGAGCAAAGGAAACAGGTGTCTCGAGATCCAATCGCTGCAGCCATGATCAGACAGATGCAGAGTTCATCAAGCACTCCATCCACACCATCAACAACACAAAGAGAATCAGTGCCAGCATCCTCATCATCATCTAGCCTTGCCACAACATCAACCAGCACAGCCACAACTCCAGTGATGCCATCTGATTCTAAAAGATAGAGGTGTCATGTCTGCCCCAGCAATAAGGACAGAAAGACACACACATTATGCTTCCACTGTAAAAAATATATCTGCTAACATGCTAAAAGTGTCAGCTTTTGCCACACATGCATGTAAAAACACCCATACAAACACATGCAAGTTCTTGCACAAAGATGCTTTGAAACTAGTACTTCATTTCTATTGGTTTGCCTTGCTTGATTGTGTGTTTGTTTGACCTTGCAAGTCTACATTTTGTATTATTACTTGCTTTTCATTGTTTATGAATGTTTTACGTAAAAAAAAAAAAAAAAAAGACTTTTGGCTATAGTCCTGAAGTAAATATATATGGGTCAAAATTGACCCTAACACCATCAATGTTATTATAGTTAATGTTATTAACCACTTAAGCACAACTGGACGAGATTTCTCGTCCAGTTGGGCTGCGCGCACTCCCGCGGGCCCCCCCGTGCGCGCCCGCGGGCCCCCCCGTGCGCGCCCCCGCTGCTGCCCGCTAGCCCACCGATCAGTGAAAGGGATTATAAATCCCTTTCGCTGATCGGACCCCCCCGGAGAAAAGCTGACAGCGTCTCTTCAGACGCTGCGGCTTTTCTGAGCTCTGGTCTCCTTTCTTCTGCCTGGGAGCGAGATCGACTTTTTGATTCTGGCCATCTTGTGGCCAAATAGCAAATTACACCTACAAAAAAAAAAGTTTTAAGAATTAACCTATAAATATATTAAAAAAAACCCTGTTTACCTCCCACACCAAAAAATACCCACATACAAGTTTAAATTAAAAAAAAAAAAATTACAATAATAAAAAAATAAAAAAATAAAAAACATAAATAGTTACCTAAGGGTCTGAACTTTTTAAATATTCATGTCAAAGGAGTATATCAATATGATTTAATAAATTATGGGCTTCTAAACAGTGATGGACGCAAAACGGAAAAAAATGCACCTTTATTTCCAAATAAAATATTGTCGCCATACATTGTGATAGGGACATAATTTTAATGGTGAAATACCCGGGGCATATGGGCAAATACAATACGTGAGTTTTAATTATGGAGGCATGTATTATTTTAGAACTATAATGGCTGAAAACTGAGAAATGAATTTTTTCCATTTTTTTCTTATTCTTCCTGTTAAAATGCATTTACAGTAAAGTGGCTCTTAGCAAAATATACCACCCACAGAAAGCCTAATTGGTGGCGGAAAAAAACAAGATATAGATCAATTAATTGTGATGAGTAGTGATAAAGTTATTGGCAAATGAATGGGGGGTGAAAGTTGCTCGGATGTAAAAAAATTTCAACCCTTCGGGCTTAAGTGGTTAAAATAAAAATATAAAAAAAAATATTTAAGAGATGTGTTCAAATACTCCTCAGCAACATTCTGGTGACATAACAACCTTTTATTTACTTATAATATTCTATTCAGGTTTATTTTACCATTTTTTAAGATTGAAAATGAGAGGTATGCTATCAAAAAAAAGGTTAAAGGGGTCACACCAAAAATATTAAAACCAATCTTTTCAAGGATAAAGAAGCCTAACAAGGTAACCAAGAGGTAAGAAACAAATTGGATGATAAATATTTGTTCAGAGGGTATTTTATGGCTGATTTAAGACACGGGTCAAAACCGACCCGTTAACATCATGGATAGTAACAGAAAGCTAACATAAGGGGAGGGTTAAACTGGACTCTTTCTTTATTCTCCAAATGGACTGCTCAGCCGTAACTAAGTAAGAACTTTCTAATTTTATCCCTTTTATTTTTAATTTTCAAATTGCGAAGTCAGGTTACGCTTCGTGATGAGCAAAATGACAGTGTGAGAGGATTTCTGACTGATCGATAGACCCGCCCGCAGACCGGCCTTGCGGTCTGTGACAGTAATAACCAACGATTTATACAGGAAAATCATGACTATTACAAAGGTTGCCCAAACTTTCGCATCCCACTGTATACATGATCAGAGCCCTATACAGAATCAGAATCGCTTTTATTTCACCAAGCACGACTGGGTCGTGCCCAGAATTGGGCTTGGCATGCACAGGGCTAAGAATACAACACAACTATACAAATACAATTTCTACATGAACAACAATTGGGCATATGCAGATACAGCAATACAAAAAAAAAAATACAGTTTACAGGTTTTTGTTTTTTTAACATGACCAATTAGGCAAACGAGGAACATGGCCGAGGAGTCTTCTGATATCCCAATCATTAAGGCTGTGTTCCAACTACAGTAGAGAACCGATGTTTTGTCAGTTTTACTGCATCAGATAACTGACAGTAAACGGATGCTATTTTATAAATGGGGTCTGTACACACTTGTCTGCAACAGATCATTGGATCCATTGAGGTAGGCAGACCACGCTTCTGTGTTCTCTGCACATTTTTGCCATATAGCATATGGTTGAAACGCATCTGTGAGGAGCTCAAGCCAGACCACAATGGACCATCTCAGAAACTAATCTATGAAAACTGGAGACACAAACACATTCGGTACTGACACAAAGGTCTACAGTGATGTTCTGGTCTGCTGACTGACAGCCTGATGCATCAGATATAGCTAAATGGCTAAAGCTGTGTATACACACACACCACATGTTTTCCGACTGCACTGATCACTTGTAATCCCTACAGTCCTAACTATATACAAGCATCCACCATGTAAACCCAAAGTAAAACCAATGGAAACTACAAATCAGCCTCGGTGGAATTTATATGCCACTCTACTCTGTCCTCCATCTCTCTTCTCCATAGGTCAGGCCATGCAGTTGAGCTGAGCCATGCATGCAGGTAATTTCACTGCCTGTCCAGAAGCTCACAATTGTTTTAATCAGCAAAAATACAGCATTTCTACAGGGCTTGGCAAACAATATGGATGAAAAAAAATAGAAATCAACAGTGTCTCTGTATCACCATCTACCATCATTTATTCTCAAGTCTTCCTAGAATTATTAAAAATGCACCTTTGGCATCATGTCTTCCATGAATTTCTGTCCTCCGAAACCAGGTTCCACTGTCATAACTAGAGCCATGTCAATCTGTCCTGCCCATGGAGCCAGGTATTCCACTGTAGTGTTTGGCTTAATGGCTAGTCCCACCTATAGGGGGGAAAAACAGAAATCAGACAGAAAAGACGTAACAAAATATAAAACCTCAACAACTTGTGAAGGATTGCTGAAAAGTTATATAAAAAGGGGATTTCCAAATATCCTGTAGAATTTATATACCGTATGTTTCAGACCGTAAGACAACAGCAACATTTCTACCCCAAAAGAGGAGAGAAATGTTGCTGCATCTTGTGGTCCGAATGTGCCACTGCAGACTATGCCTCCCCTAAATCCCTGGCAGTCTAGTGGTCCGGGCCCCCTTCCTTCCCTCCACACTCGAAAACGAATGCCCCACTGTTGATGTAGTGACAGCAGAAAAGTCCTGCTTGAATCAGCTCCCCTCCCTTCCACCAATGCACCAGGTGTTGCAGCAGGAGAGCACTACACTCGGTTTGGCTGCGCATCTCCCTTCCCTCCCTCCGATAACCATGTGCTGCATGGAGGTCAGCGTTAGTGTGACTCACCCACTCTGTCCGTGGACAGGCAGCTGTGCTAATTAGGCATGTTCTTCTGAAGTGTAGCCTCCGATAAAATGTGCTGCAGGGAGGTCCGCAGTGTCACTCAACCCCTTTGTCCGTGTTGTCATGGCTGTACTAATTACGAACCAGTGGATGTTTTTCTGTGTTGAAGCTTGAAGGGTCCCGCGCTTGTTGATGTCATCAAGCAGAACTCTAAGCTACCCAAAGAAGAATATCCGCCGCTCCATGGACGGGAGCGACACTGCAGACCTCCCTGCAGCACATTTTATCGGAGGCTACACTTCAGAAGAACATGCCTAATTAGTACAGCCGCCGCGCCACAGACAGAGTGGGTGAGTTAAACTAAAGCTGACCTCCCTGCAGCACATGGTTATCGGAGGGAGGGAGGAGAGAAACCGAGCAAAGTGTGCTCTTGCTGCAACACATTGTGCATGAGTAGAAGGGAAGGGAGGGGAGCTGATTTTAACAGGACTTTGCCGCTGTCATTACGACAGCGGAATGGATCAGGGGCATTCGTTTTCAAGCAGGGAGGAATACAAACTGGAGATGTTTCACATAAAAATGGCCGTTTCAAACTGCTGCATATTGTAGAGGGGAGACGATCTTTCTGATGCGGAGAGAGCTGAATTTAAACTCAAACACACACACTCAGTGGAGCATTGCCGGTTATCTCTAGTAAACTGTTCTGTTTTTGTGAATATGGCACTGAAATAAAATAAAAAACTAAAAAAAAAAGGTTGCTTGAGAGAGGTGATACACTTAGCTGGTTTCTACTTTTATGAATGTGGAGACAGGGTGAGTGACACTGATCTTCACTGCAGGCTGCAGTACACTGAGCTTACGGTCTAATCCCTCCCTCTTGTCACTGCACTCAGCTTAAAGAGAACCAGAGACAAAGCACCCTCATGTATTTTACCATATATGTCAATGGGAACATGACAGTAAACACCTACTCTGCTCTTGGTTTCATTCTTCTCTGCTAAATCTGCCTGTTATCAGCCCTGATAAGAATCCCCGACTGAGAATTCAGTCTAGCTTTCACCGGAATGATTAAAGCTGAGTCAGTCTTCTGTGATGTCTTTTCAAGCCCAAGCCTGTCCCCTTGTGGCTCTGCTTTGCTGCTTCAAGAATAGCAGCAAAGCAGAGCCACAAGGGGGCAGACATGGGCTTTAAAAAGACATCACAGAAGAACTGACTCCGCTATAATCATTCCGGTGAAAGCTAGACTGAATGCTCAGTCGGGGATTCTTATCAGGGCTGATAACAGGCAGATTTAGCAGAGAAGAATGAAACAGAGAGCAGGGAAGGTGTTTCCTGTCATGTTGCAATTGATATATATGGTAAAATACATGAGGGTGCTTCGTCTCTGGTTCCCTTTAATGGTGGCCACTAATGAGCCAATCATTTTCATCCAATCTTACCATTTCTATGTAATATAAGGTAACTACCTGAAGTATCCATTCAGTATATTCACTCAATTTACCCTTATACTACATAGATTTGGTAAGATTGGATGAAAAAGATTGGATCATTAGTGGCCACCTTAAGGGGGGGGGGGGGTGGAAAGGTCCACAAGCTGCCGTTAAATCATGGATGCACCAGGTTTAGTATATATTTTTCCCCCCAGATTTTATTCCCTAAATCTAGGTGCGTTATGGTCCAAAAATACAGTAGGTGTTTCCTGTCATGTTGCAATTGATATATATGGTAAAATACATGAGGGTGCTTCGTCTCTGGTTCCCTTTAAGGGGGGGGGGGGGGTGGAAAGGTCCACAAGCTGCCGTTAAATCATGGATGCACCAGGTTTAGTATATATTTTTTCCCCCAGATTTTATTCCCTAAATCTAGGTGCGTTATGGTCCAAAAATACAGTAGTTTTCTTCTGGACTAAACACAGTCACGGACTTTATATAGACAAAGTGACAGTGATACATTACAGTAGTGATCACTTGGAGGACGTCCGGTACTTTACAGCCCTGCACTTGGAGCACCTCTCCTGTGAGGGACACTTTATCATTGTACGGGCCTGGACGGTGGAGCAATACTTGCGTAGCTGGGTGTGTAGGTGTGTTTGTATCTGGCATGCACAAGATAAGAATTAACCTACGCTATGTGAACTTCAGGTCTCCTATCCCATTAGAGGCTATTGTGAGACTGATATTTTATGTCACACATTTTAGCTTTTTCTGAACTGTGGATTCCAAGAGAGGCGCCTGCGTACTGGTCTATATCCTTATCTCTAGTGACTTCTAGATGGCAATCTGGGTTTGGGAGTACCCTTTTTACATCTCATTATCACATACTACACTATATTTGGCTCTCTGACTGGCCTGTGTTTCTTCCTGAAAAGGTTCCTAAAGCCGATCTCTCACATAAGGGCCTATTTCCACTGGGGAGCCATATCTCCGTTTCCAAAGAGATGCGGCACCTGTGCTGTTAAGCTGCAGCCGAATCGCTACAGCTGTGCCATGCTTATCTATAGGGATTCAGGTGCATGCAGTGGTAAACTGCAGCATGCCATCCGACTTGCATGCACGATGAAGCGCGACTCGGCCAGGCTTTTGGGCTGCGACAGGGGCCACCCGCCGAGACCATGAGGGTCAAAACATCCTCAAGGAGTCTTAAAGAAAACCTGTAATGAGAAAAAGTTCCCCTGGGGGGGTACTCACCTCGGGTGGGGGAAGCCTCCAGATCCGATGGTCCTCCCCGTTCTGTGTCCCACAGTGGTCTCGCTGTGCCCCTTCGAACAGCGGGGATGTAAATATTTACCTTCCAAATTCCAGCGCAGTATCTGCTCTCCGCTCGGAGATAGGCGGAAATAGCCAATCGCTGTCAGGCTGCTCTACTGCACAGGTGGAAGTCTCCTGTGCCTGCGTAGTAGAGCGGACCCGACGGAGATCAGCCATTTCTGCCTATCTCCGTGCTGAGAGCCGCAACAGCGCCACCCACTGGAGACAGGGAAGGTAAATAAATCTAGCTTGTCGAGCCAGGATTGCCGGATACTTCAGGGGAGCCAGCGCTGGATTGCCTGCAGCTACAGGGGAGGGGGAAGCCTCATTGGGACCCTAAGGTTAACCCCTCCTGAGTTAAGTACACTCCAGGGGACGATTTTTTCTATTCAGGGTCTCTTTAAGGAAGCCCCAGGTAGGTATGAAACCTGAGACGCCTCTACCTTGGGTAAACTTTAAGCTTCAATATTTGTCTGTAGTTGAATTATAATAAGAGCAGAGCTGACCAAGCAATCCTGTCACCCACCTTCATGCCACTCTCTCGTATGTCTTTAATGAGGGCCCCTGGGTTGTCTGTAGCCTCCAGATGGAATGTGTATTGATTGGCACCAGCAGCCGACATGGGCTTCACCCACTGCTCCGGTTTAGCTACCATCATATGCATGTCTGCAATTATAAGTAGAGGATGTCAGATACAAGACAAAGCATGCAGATTCATATATCCATTTACCCACATAAATAATGCACATTTTTTTTCATTCATCTGAGAAATCTCCTTCCCTCCTGGAGGATGTTTGTGGCGTGCCTTTCTGCCATCAATCAATTTAGTGGCATAGACACCCTTATTTCAAATTAGATCCCATTTTTTAAATAATTATTTCATTGTGTGTTTGTTTGATTTGTGTGTTTGGTTGCGTTGGGATTTCATTTGTTTGTGTGTTTGCGGTAGGGGCCAACTTACAAGGAGGGGTGTAATGTGACTACAGTAGCTGACCATCAGAGGAAGGATAATGTAATTTACAGAGCTCAATGATAGTGGGACTAATTTATTAAAATGGTCTATAAAACCTAAACAACATTTGATGGAGTCCCTTTAATAAAAAGTTATAATAACTTGCCACATGTTTTCCTTTCAAGTAATTTTGCGTGCCACTTTCCTCCCTCACCAGGCTGACCCTATAGGTCAAATGCACTAGACTGGTATCCACTACTCAACCCCTGAAGGCTTCAAGCCTATGAGGATAGGTGCAGTACTGCAGGCAAGAAAAGCTACAGGATGGGTTTTAGAAAAGTGTGGTTCTAAACTTCTGGAAGATGAAGATAAGTTCGAGATGGAGCACTTTCTACACAATGGGCATGAAGTGTGATGTCTACTAAGAATGAGTGAGTGGTGGGTCACCAAAGTAAACTGGTGTTTTAACTGTGTGTGCCACAGCAGAGAAAGTTAACTGGGTACAAAAGGAGAAAGTCCGCACCGATCCGTTACACCTCTTCTTTATTAATGGACATATCCAGAGTAAAACACCATCACTTCTCAAGCGGACATGTTTCGGACTTATTCAGTCCTTAATCATAGCTGAGGAGCTCAGCTATGATTAAAGCGGATCCGAGATGAAAAACTAACTATAACAAGTAACTTGTCTATATAGCTTATCTAAAGTTTAGATGGTTTACACAGCATATCTAGCTGCGAACAGTTTTAATAGAATATGATTATTTATTCCTGTGATACAATGACAGCGGCCATGTTGTTTGTAAACATTACACAGAGGCAGGCTTATCTGCATCTTGAGCCATCAGCCTAATCCCCTCTCCTCCTCCCCTCTGCCTCTGAAATCAATGGCTAGTAACACCTCCCCCTCCTCCTGCCCAGACTGAGCTCCCATGAGCCCTTGCTACTGCCAAGGCTCTCTGAAAACATGTGGGTGTGGCTTTTTTAGTTTATAGGGAATTAAGAGTATTAAAACAAAAAAGGATTTGGTTTGAACAATGCCCTATAAACAATAGGAAAGGAACACAATTATGCAATGTGTAAAAGTCCTCGGATCCACTTTAAGGACTAAATAAGTCCAAAACATGTTAGCTTGAGAGGTGATGGTGTTTTACTCTGGATATGTCCATTAATAAAGAAGAGGTGTAACGGATCGGTGCGGACTTTCTCTTTTTGTACCCATATTGTCTACAGGCTTTGCTGACCTGGTCCTGCACGGTCTGTTCCCTGTGGGGTGTAGCGGTGTCAACTTTTCCTAGAGAGAGTTAACTCACCTATATTGCTACTGTACAGCACGCTGCTCTCAGACACTTCCGTGTTCACAGCCGGAAGAAAGCATAGTGCAGCGCAGTTATGAGAGGCAGCAACATAGGTGAGTTAACCCTCTCTGCGTCATCTAACACACCAGTTCAGCATTTGCAAATCTTGCTCATCCCTAATGTCTGAATAGTGTACTGGTATAATAGTGAACTGACACCGGAGACCAGATTAAAATTTCAGCTCTTCCTGTTCAGTAAGCCAGCACCTATTCAGTAAGGAGACCTTGGACCATACTTCCTAACACTGCTACTGCCTACTGAGCGCGCTCTTGTGGCTGCAGCTCTGGCACTTTGAGTCTGCCAGTAGAAAAGCACGTTATAAATGTTCTGTGTCTTGCCTACAGGTAAAGGATACCTGACCTAAGGCAAAGTTACCTACGTAAGCACTGAGGTTCATCCTGGATCCACTTACCTGTGCAGTGTTCTAGGGTCAGGTATGTTTTAATGAAGACATTTTATCACTCATACAGAACTTCCTTAAGTCTCATGTGTAAGGGAGATAAGTGAGATTATAAAGGTCCAGAGACCGACTAAATAACAGAGGTGATTTTGAGCAAAGAAAACAGCAGCAGACGGCAGAAAAACCTCTGGATGGTGAATGAAATTATCAACAGTAGCCAGAGCAGAAAGTCAAAACAGGCAGCATATGGAGGACACTACTTTTAATTGCAGTTTGTTCATCTCTTTGTGTTTCTTTCTGTGCTTTTTTTAAGGTTTTCCCTATACAAAGTGAAAAATGGCAATGTTTGCCTAGCTAGAGTAGAACTTACCAGTTGGGGGCACTGTGGTGGAGTCAGGGAGCTTATAATGAGTTACTGCAATACAGGGTGACCTACAGCACATTTTTATTTTTAACTTTGTTAAAATCTCTTGGCCAATAAATACTGGAAAAGTTGCGCATTGTCACTTAAAACTGCTGCATCCAATAACACTCTTGAAAAAGCATCCATGTTAACTCAGCATTTGTGGAAGATAACTGATAAATGTATTTTGCCCATCAACATTTCTCCATGCGCTGCGTAACTGCACTTGGTAAATAAATACCCGTATCTTTCAGACAATAAGATGCTCCGGACCAGAAGATGCACACCTACTGTAAATTGAAAGGACAAAAAAACGGGGGGAAAAAAAAATACTAAACCTGGACCGTCCATGGTGCAGGGGCATTATGTGAATCTTCTCCCCCCCCCCCCATTATGTCCCACCTTGTACCTCGTGTCCCATTTGTACCTTTAGGCTTCTTGCACACCAAGACGTTGTGTTAGGTGCCACGTTAAGGTCGCATAACGTGCACCTAACACAACGTATGGTGCTGCAAAAGCCGACGGTAGAGTGAGCCGCGTTCGGCGGCTCGATTCCTATAATGTCTCCCAGAGTGGCGCTGATTGGCCAGCGGGACCACGTGATGCGGAGCGAGACACTCCGCATCACGTGGTCCCGCCGGCCAATCAGCTACCGCCAGTGCAGTGAATATTAAGTAGCCATGTGCGCGGCTACTGTAGCTGGCTCTCCCCGCCTCCTCTCCGCCCCCCACTGCGCATGTGCAAACAGTCTAACGCGGCTATAGCCGCTCCAACGCCGTAGCATGCTGCTCTTTGCACCGAACGTGCAGCGTTACATGTAACGCAACGTGGGCTGTGTGAACAGCCCACTTGTGTTACATTGCTGTGCGTTGGGGGAGCGTTACAGGCGCACTAACGTGCGCCTGTAACGTCTTGGTGTGTAAGCAGCCTTAGGCTGCTTTCACAGTGGGACGTTAAAGTCCCACGTTACAGCAGCCTATAACGCAGCCCAACTCACAGTAATGAAAAATCAATGTGCTGTTCAGAGTGCCCACGTTGCATCACATTGTAATGCTACACGTTGAATGAATGTGCAGCATGCTGTGCGTTATACTGGGCTTTAGATGCGTACGACTGCTTGCACATGCTCAGTGACTAGCCACATAGTTACATATAGTTACATAGTTATTTTGGTTGAAAAAAGACATACATCCATCGAGTTCAACCAGTATAAAGTACAACACCAGCCTGCTCCCTCACATATCCCTGTTGATCCAGAGGAAGGCGAAAAAACCCTTACAAGGCATGGTCCAATTAGCCCCTAAAGGGAAAAATTCCTTCCCGACTCCAGATGGCAATCAGATAAAATCCCTGGATCAACATCATTAGGCATTACCTAGTAATTGTAGCCATGGATGTCTTTCAACTCAAGGAAAGCATCTAAGCCCCCTTTAAATGCAGGTATAGAGTTTGCCATAACGACTTCCTGTGGCAATGCATTCCACATCTTAATCACTCTTACTGTAAAGAACCCTTTCCTAAATAAATGGCTAAAACGTTTTTCCTCCATGCGCAGATCATGTCCTCTAGTCCTTTGAGAAGGCCTAGGGACAAAAAGCTCATCCGCCAAGGTATTATATTGCCCTCTGATGTATTTATACATGTTAATTAGATCCCCTCTAAGGCGTCTTTTCTCTAGACTAAATAAACCCAGTTTATCTAACCTTTCTCGATAAGTGAGACCTTCCATCCCACGCATCAATTTTGTTGCTCGTCTCTGCACCTGCTCTAAAACTGCAATATCTTTTTTGTAATGTGGTGCCCAGAACTGAATTCCATATTCCAGATGTGGCCTTACTAGAGAGTTAAACAGGGGCAATATTATGCTAGCATCTCGAGTTTTTATTTCCCTTTTAATGCATCCCAAAATTTTGTTAGCTTTAGCTGCAGCTGCTTGGCATTGAGTACGATTATTTAACTTGTTGTCAATGAGTACTCCTAAGTCCTTCTCCAAGTTTGATGTCCCCAACTGTATCCCATTTATTTTGTATGGTGCTAGACCATTAGTACGTCCAAAATGCATGACCTTACATTTGTCAACATTGAATTTCATCTGCCATGTATGTGCCCATATAGCCATCCTATCCAGATCCTGTTGCAATATGACACTATCTTCCTGAGAGGTGATGATTCTGCACAATTTTGTATCATCTGCAAAAATAGCAACATTGCTCACTACTGCATCTACTAGGTCATTAATAAATAAATTGAAGAGCACTGGACCCAGAACAGACCCCTGTGGGACCCCACTGCTAACAGTCTCCCATTTTGAGTATGATCCATTGACCACAACTCTTTGCTTTCTGTCCATTAGCCAGTTCCCTATCCATGAACACAGACTCTCCCCCAGTCCTTGCATCCTCAACTTTTGCACCAGACTTTTGTGGGGAACAGTGTCGAAGGCCTTTGCAAAGTCCAAGTATATCACATCTACAGCATTCCCAATATCCATATTAGCATTCACTACCTCATAAAAGCTGAGCATGTTAGTCAAACAGGACCTGTCTTTAGTAAACCCATGTTGATGCTGAGAAATAAGATTATTTTCTACTATGAAGTCATGTATAGTATCTCTTAGTAACCCCTCAAATAGTTTGCATACAACTGATGTTAAACTTACAGGTCTATAATTTCCTGGATCAGATTTTTTGCCCTTCTTAAATGGGAAAACGTGGGCTGTACGCCAATCCACTGGGACTCTGCCAGTTGCAAGAGAGTCACAAAAGATAAGATAAAGGGGTTTATCTATAACTGAACTTAATTCCCTTAGGACCCGAGGATGCATGCCATCCGGGCCAGGTGCCTTGTCTATTTTTAATTTATTTAGTCTTGCCTTCACTTCTTCCTGCGTTAAGTATTTAATATTACAGTTAGAAGATTGAGACTCTTCCGCCTCTGTAGTTTGCAACAGTGCTGTTTCTTTTGTGAAGACAGAAGCAAAGAAAGCATTTAATAACTCTGCCTTACCTTGGTCATCCACCATTGAGTTCCCATCCTCATCCTTTAGGAGTCCTATACAGTCAACCTTTCTTTTTTTAGAGTTAATGTACTTGTAAAACTTTTTTGGGTTAGATTTGATATCCTTAGCGATTTGTTTTTCAGCTTCAATCTTTGCCTGCCTAATTTCTTTTTTACAATTTTTATTGCACTCCTTATAATTGCTTAGTGCAGCCTCTGTCCCCTCCTGTTTTAAGACCTTATAGGCATTCTTTTTCCTCTTCATTTTATCTTTAACCTTTCTATTCATCCATAGAGGCCTTTTTTTATTCCTAGACATTTTGTTTCCATATGGGATATACATACTACAGTATTGATTGAGTATAAGTTTAAAAGCTTGCCATTTCCCTTCAGTGTCTTCCCCTTGTAGTACATTATCCCAGTTCACCAAACTTAGTGCCTGCCTAATTTGAGTGAACTTTGCTTTTCTAAAGTTCATAGTTTTAGTGGTCCCGCTGCCCCGTGGCCTATCAGTCACCAGCTCAAACGTTATCATGTTGTGATCACTATTGTGGCTACATGGCTAATTAATATTCACTGCACTGTGGTGACGTAACCTGGACTCATAGTGTTGTCCAGATCATGAATGAATCGTTCATTTGATCCGGATCTTTTTTGTGAGTTGAATCATCCGGATCAGGACAATGAACGATTCGGTTCACAGTGGATGTCTGTCTGGAAGAAATAAGAACATACAGAATGTACAGTGCAGGGAAAGTTGTGTCCTGCTAGTCATTTCACCCCCCAGTCTGCTTCCCTAGTAAAATGATTCAAATGATTCCTGTTCAAAGATCCGGATCTTTTCAATGATGCGATTCGAATCATCCGAATCCTTGAAAAGATCAGGACTACATCACCATCATGGAGCAGCAGTATAGATAGAACGAAAACAGCACACCAAGAGCTGCATAACGCGGCTCAATCTGACGTCCAACTTCAACACCACCATGATTTGCGTTAGGGGCACGTTATGCGACCTTAACGTCCCCTAAAACGCAACGTCCTGGTGGGAAAGAGGCCTAATGCTGGGAATACACGGTTCGTTTTTGCCTTCGTTTAAACCTTCGTTTCGATTGTGCCTTTTGTCCTTTTCGATCCCGAAATAATCGATCATACGGTTAATATCACCACCCACGGTTTCGGTTTTTTTTTCGATTCTGATGGTTTCGTTTTTCCAATGATCGAAGGCTGCAAAGAAACGAAACGAAAATCCCTTTTTACAGGGACGGACTAGCATAAACGAATATATAATCGATCTGAACAGCCATCAAGCCTACCAATGGCTCGATTAGATGGATAAAGAGAGATAATATCAAACATGTTCGATCACTAGTCGTTCGTTTTTGGGGTCTATTAATCAAACTATAATGAGATTATGACTATTTTCACATACGTTTTCAACACTCGATTCGTTTACCGAACGAATCGAAGGCTAAAACGAAGGCAAAAACGCAACGTGTATTCCCAGCATTAGTGTCTCCCTTTTGTCTTCAATTCTTCCCCTCCCCATACAAGCCCCCTCTGTGTCCCAGCGGCAATAAGATGCCCCTTGTGTCCCCACCAACAGTGCCCACTGTACTCCACCCAAACATGTGTGACTTCATCTTGCTTGAATACACAAGCTTTGATTGCAAGCCTTTGGTGTGCGGTCTCTAGTATTTTCTATTGCACATATAAGCAGGAGCTGTGTACCTGCGGGGACAAGACACTGGCAGAACCGATAAGGTTTCCAGTGGTTATGACAGGTGAGCAAATCCTTGACATCAAGGTCTAAAGCCCAATCTACACGACACTATTCTTAGTGCTATTCAATTACGATTCTATTTAAGATCCGATTAAATCTGACATGTTCGATCGGGATTCGATTCAATGCAATTCGTTTTGCCATTGCAAAACAATGGCAAATCGAATCCCGATCGGACATGTTGGATTTAATCGGCTCGTAAATAGAATCGTAATCGAATCACACAAAGAATCGTTTCTTGTAGATTGGGCTTTAGATTACACTGCAGACTTACCAAAAAATGGGTCACTTCCCAGGTGACTGCGAAGGCATTCAACCACTGGATGTCCAAATGTGAGATTAGGGACAAAATGTCTACAGAAACAGGAAATACACTATGAGGTCAAACTTATTTTTTTTTTACCTCATTAAATAACTAGCCAAAACAAAATCACTAATTCTTAGTTCAAGTAATCTTAACTACATACCTCAACCGGGAACAAAACTAGTTGCATGGTACTCTATAGTTGCATGGTACTCTATAAATACCTTGTGTAAAAATGAAAAACAGTTTTGGAGCAGATGAACTGTCACTGTGTGGTTACCAGATGGCTGATGGTGGTCACAAGGCTTAAAAGGTCACAGACAGCTCTGATCTGAAAGTCTCCAGAGTCATCCATCCGCACAAGGTTAATTCTTGCACAAGACAGAAGGAAAACATAGAGCAATGCACCCTGTATGTATTTAGAGAGTTTAGCCTGTTTAATTCTTGCTCATTTGTGTCGAATCACAAGCTCTGGGGAGCTTAAAGAGACACAGAAGTGAAAATAAATCTCGCTTCAGAGCTCATAGTTAGCAGGGGCACGTGTGCCCCTGCTAAAACGCCGCTATCCCGCGGCTAAAAGGGGGTCCCCTCACCCCCCCCCCGCAAAATCAACGACCAAATTGGTCGTATATTTTGCTGCTCCTAGAGGCAGGGCTAACGGCTGCAGCCCTGCCTCTCAGCGCGTCTGTCAGCGGCGCATCGCCGCCTCTTCCCCGCCCCTCTCAGTGAAGGAAGGCTGAGAGGGGCGGGGGAGAGGCGGAGATACACGCTGACAGACGCACGAGGGCAGGGCTGCGGCGGTTAGCCCTGCACCAACCAGGAAGAGATCCCCGGCTGCACGGGGGGGATTTGGGGGTGAAGGGACCCCCGTTTAGCCGCGGGATAGCAGCGTTTTAGCAGGGGCACACATGCCCCTGCTAACTATGAGCTCTGAAGCGAGATTTATTCTCGCTTCAGAGTCTCTTTAACAGAGCCAGTTATGATCACAGCCCTGTGCCCTGTTGTGTGAATGTTTCACTTTCCCCTTCATTATTACCAGTGTCAGCTGTCCTCATTATCTGTATCCAAACTGCTCCTGATCGATCCCATTGTCGGTCAGATGGGAAATTGCATTATGTGTACCCAGCGTGATGTCCATATTATTATACTGTATTGTGCGTGGCTGAGGGAGAACTATCAGGAATACCCCCCCCTTGAGAATCCTGTGTTTGCCCCTGACATTAGAGATGGGAAGTTCGGATCTTTTCAATGATCCGGATGATTCGAATCGGATCATTGAAAAGATCCGGATCTTTGATCCGAATCTCGGATCATTTTACTACGGAAGCATTCGGGGGTGAAATGAATAGCAGGACAGGAGAAGGGGAGGGGGGTGGACACACAGAGAAGGGGAGAAGATGGACAGAGGGCAGGGAGTGGACAGAGAAGGGACGAGCAGAGAGCAGAAATGTTTGCTTGCACACAATACCCACATGCTGCAATCATATGCTTTACATGTATTTCACCTATATGCTCATCTGTGTACTTTGAATGCAAACGTCGCACAGTGAAAGAAAGCATTCCCAGAAGATAAGTGCAGCTGTTTAGAGTAGTGCAGGAGGATCATAATGCACAGCAATCACAGTGCCTGCAAAGTTACTGAGCTGTGCTGAGCTGAGCCAAAAGTTTCCAATGTGTTCACTGTGCACAACTACGGAACAGACAGCCTATGAGCAGCACATTGCAGCCAGTATGTGTGCTCTACACATATCTGGCAGTGGCACCTATGTCCCCTCTCTCTCTCATCTACCTGTCTAGCTGCAAGGCTGGCTCCCCATCCAACAGAGCGATCCATCTCAGCTCTGCTTCCAGGACCCCGCTGCCCGCTGAGAGGGGGCGTGTCGCTCCTGGCCCCGCCCCTTTTGCGATCCGAATCAATCATTTTGATGATTCGACTCACAAAATAGATTCGATCCGAATCGTTCATGATCCGGACAACACTACCTGACATACAGTAGAGATGGGAAGTTCGGATCTTTTCAATGATCCGGATGATTCGAATCGGATCATTGAAGAGATCCGGATCTTTGATCCGAATCTCGGATCATTTTACTACCGGAAGCATTCGGGGGTGAAATGAACAGCAGGACAGGTCTGTGGACAGGAGAAGGGGAGGGGGGTGGACACACAGAGAAGGGGAGAAGATGGACAGAGGGCAGGGAGTGGACAGAGAAGGGAGGAGGGACGAGCAGAGAGCAGAAATGTTTGCACGTAATACCCACATGCTGAAGTCATATGCTTTACATATATTTCACCTATATGTTCATCTGTACACTTTGAAAGAAAAGGTCGCACAGTGAAAGAAAGCATTCCCAGAAGATAAGTGCAGCTGTTTAGTGCCGAGTGCAGGAGGATTATATTGCCTTTCAATCACAGTGTCTGCAAAGTTACTGAGCTGTGCTGAGCCAAAAGCTTCCAATGTGTTCACTGTGCACAACTACGGAACAGACAGCCTATAATGAGCAGCACATTTCAGCCAGTATGTGGGCTCTACACATATCTGGCAGTGGCACCCATGTCCCCTCTCTCTCATCTACCTGTCCCCCTGCAAGGCTGGCTCCCATCCAACAGAGCGATCCCTGCTTCCAGGACCCCGCTGCCCGCTGAGAGGGGGCGTGTCGCTCCTGGCCCCGCCCTTTTTGCGATCCGAATCGTTCATTTTGATGATTCGGATGATCGACTCATAAAATAGATTCGGATCAAAGATCCGAATCGTTCATGATCCGGACAACACTAACATACAGCAGAAAGGGACTACTTCACAATAAAGGCTAAATAGGCCCATACACTCAGCCGATTTTCTGGCCGACCGATCGATCCCCGATCCCTAGGACCTATAATGTCCAAACCTGCACCTTTACAATTCGGAGTGCCACAAGGATCAATCCTATCCCCTCTGCTGTTTGCAATCTACATGTTGCCAATCGGTACACTTATCCAACGACATGGCCTGACGTACCACTGCTACGCCGATGACACACAGCTATACCTGTCCTTCAAACCTGGTGGAACAGACCCTACCCCAAAAATAAACTCTTGCTTAGCTGAGCTTCAGGCATGGATGAATGATAACTGGTTGAAACTGAATGCTGACAAAACTGAGGTCCTGTTTGTCCAAAGCCAGTGCTCGCCATCAAAACAGCTCTATCCTAAAGCAACACCAATCAGGATTGGGAATTCAGACATAAACAGCTCCAACCTTGTGCGCAGCCTTGGCGTACTAATCGATGGGGAATTGAGTTTCAGAAACCAAATTTCATCTGTAGTTAAATCTTCCTTCTTTCATCTGAAGAACATTGCAAAGATTAAACATCTGATTCCCCCAGAGGATCTTCAAACCCTAGTCCACGCCTTCATCACATCACGGCTGGACTACTGCAATGCCCTTTATGCTGGCCTCCCCAAAAAGGACCTGCATCGCCTGCAATTAGTGCAGAATGCTACTGCCAGATTGCTAACAAACCAGCCTCGCCACTGTCACATTACACCGATCCTTCGCTCACTGCACTGGCTACCAATAGAATGGAGAATACTCTTCAAGATTGGACTGCTGACATTCAAATCCCTGCACAATCTGGGCCCTGGATACATGAAGGACTTGCTGAAGCTGCACCACACCTCTCACAACCTCAGATCAGCAAGTTCTATAAACTTGGTCACTCCCAGAGTGCACCTCAAAAAATCTGGAGACAGAGCCTTCTGTCATGCTGCCCCTACTCTTTGGAACTCCCTACCACATCCAGTAAAGACAGCACCATCCCTGGAGCTATTCAAATCCAGACTGAAAAGCCACCTGTTTAGCCTGGCATTTCCAGATTTATAAAATTCTTCCTCTGTACCACGATGGTCGGAGCCATGCTTATGCGCTTTGAGTCCCACGGGAGAAAAGCGCTTTACAAATGTTATTTGTTGTTGTTGTTGTTGTTGATTTCCATCGAACTGGCAGGGTGGAAAATTTAGGTCGATCTGATGAGATTGCTTATCAGTTTGCATTGGCCTTAATGGAAATCTGATGGCAAAAAAAATGCCATCAGATCGAATTTCAATAGATTTCAAACTGAAATCTTTTGGAATTCTATCCTGGTATCCTGGTAAAAAATGGGTACTTATCCGTTAGCCGGGCGCATCCTCTAGGTGGCGACAAAACTCCACCAGAGTTACATCTTTCCCTACTATCCATGTCGGCCTGGAGGGGGAATAGTAATTAGCGCCACCTGCCGGATGCGCCCGGCTAACGGATAAGTACCAAAAAATGTTCTAAAAACGCATCAGATAGATCATCAGATGCATTTCTTATCTATCTGCTGCCAATCTGACAAGTGTATGGGCACCTTAATTCTTGCTCAGAAATGTTCTAGGTTTTAACAAAACTTTCACCCCAAGGCAATGCTTTCAGGCGAACAGCAGGGGGAAATATCCCTGATACCTGTGGACGTATTACATGATATTATAGAACACAAACATGACCAGTCGAAAACTGGATAGCTGAACAGTGATGACTGCACACCCCAGTGAAAGCTGCAGGCAGCACCGGGAAGGAAGCAATCCCACCTTCCACCCCCCCTTGTTCTGGGTACAAGCGCCCCTCTCACCCGTCCATCACATCCAGGTGCAGGTAGTCCGCCCCGCACTGCAGCATGCGCTCACATTCTGCCGCTAACTTGGACAGGTCGCTGTTCAGAATGGACGGACCGATCTTGCAACCAGACGACATGATGAGAGTGTGGTCACCGCCGCGCAGCCCAGCCCATGTGCGCCCGGCAGGAGTGTTGAATCATGGGAAGTGTAGTCTGCTAGTGTGCAACTGTGCATAGCTCTGATAGGGAGGCGGGAGGGATGCTAATTACTGACAACATGTGCTTAGGTCATCCGGATTTATTTTCTTGGCGAATGCGCCTATTGTGAATAGAGATGGGAAGTTCGGATCTTTTCAATGATCCGGATGATTCGAATCGGATCATTGAAGAGATCCGGATCTTTGATCCGAATCTCGGATCATTTTACTACCAGAAGCATTCGGGGGTAAAATGAACAGCAGGACAGGTCTGTGGACAGGAGAAGGGGAG
Organism: Hyperolius riggenbachi; assembly: GCF_040937935.1. NCBI lineage: Eukaryota > Metazoa > Chordata > Amphibia > Anura > Hyperoliidae > Hyperolius > Hyperolius riggenbachi. The sequence continues at coordinate 214,752,055 of NC_090652.1, forward strand.
GGAGTGGACACACAGAGAAGGGGAGAAGATGGACAGAGGGCAGGGAGTGGACAGAGAAGGGAGGAGGGACGAGCAGAGAGCAGAAATGTTTGCACACAATACCCACATGCTGCAATCATATGATTTACATATATTTCACCTATATGTTCATCTGTACACTTTGAAAGAAAAGGTCGCACAGTGAAAGAAAGCATTCCCATAAGATAAGTGCAGCTGTTTAGTGCCGAGTGCAGGAGGATCATATAATTGCCCAGCAATCACTGTGCCTGCAAAGTTACTGAGCTGTGCTGAGCCAAAAGCTTCCAATGTGATCACTGTGATCAACTACGGAACAGCCAGCCTGTAATGAGCAGCACATTGCAGCCAGTATGTGTGCTCTACACATATCTGGCAGTGGCACCCATGTCCCCTCTCTCTCATCTACCTGTCCCCCTGCAAGGCTGGCTCCCATCCAACAGAGCGATCCCTGCTTCCAGGACCCCGCTGCCCGCTGAGAGGGGGCGTGTCGCTCCTGGCCCCGCCCTTTTTGCGATCCGAATCGTTCATTTTGATGATTCGGATGATCGACTCATAAAATAGATTCGGATCAAAGATCCGAATCGTTCATGATCCGGACAACACTAACATACAGCAGAAAGGGACTACTTCACAATAAAGGCTAAATAGGCCCATACACTCAGCCGATTTTCTGGCCGACCGATCGATCCCCGATCCCTAGGACCTATAATGTCCAAACCTGCACCTTTACAATTCGGAGTGCCACAAGGATCAATCCTATCCCCTCTGCTGTTTGCAATCTACATGTTGCCAATCGGTACACTTATCCAACGACATGGCCTGACGTACCACTGCTACGCCGATGACACACAGCTATACCTGTCCTTCAAACCTGGTGGAACAGACCCTACCCCAAAAATAAACTCTTGCTTAGCTGAGCTTCAGGCATGGATGAATGATAACTGGTTGAAACTGAATGCTGACAAAACTGAGGTCCTGTTTGTCCAAAGCCAGTGCTCGCCATCAAAACAGCTCTATCCTAAAGCAACACCAATCAGGATTGGGAATTCAGACATAAACAGCTCCAACCTTGTGCGCAGCCTTGGCGTACTAATCGATGGGGAATTGAGTTTCAGAAACCAAATTTCATCTGTAGTTAAATCTTCCTTCTTTCATCTGAAGAACATTGCAAAGATTAAACATCTGATTCCCCCAGAGGATCTTCAAACCCTAGTCCACGCCTTCATCACATCACGGCTGGACTACTGCAATGCCCTTTATGCTGGCCTCCCCAAAAAGGACCTGCATCGCCTGCAATTAGTGCAGAATGCTACTGCCAGATTGCTAACAAACCAGCCTCGCCACTGTCACATTACACCGATCCTTCGCTCACTGCACTGGCTACCAATAGAATGGAGAATACTCTTCAAGATTGGACTGCTGACATTCAAATCCCTGCACAATCTGGGCCCTGGATACATGAAGGACTTGCTGAAGCTGCACCACACCTCTCACAACCTCAGATCAGCAAGTTCTATAAACTTGGTCACTCCCAGAGTGCACCTCAAAAAATCTGGAGACAGAGCCTTCTGTCATGCTGCCCCTACTCTTTGGAACTCCCTACCACATCCAGTAAAGACAGCACCATCCCTGGAGCTATTCAAATCCAGACTGAAAAGCCACCTGTTTAGCCTGGCATTTCCAGATTTATAAAATTCTTCCTCTGTACCACGATGGTCGGAGCCATGCTTATGCGCTTTGAGTCCCACGGGAGAAAAGCGCTTTACAAATGTTATTTGTTGTTGTTGTTGTTGTTGATTTCCATCGAACTGGCAGGGTGGAAAATTTAGGTCGATCTGATGAGATTGCTTATCAGTTTGCATTGGCCTTAATGGAAATCTGATGGCAAAAAAAATGCCATCAGATCGAATTTCAATAGATTTCAAACTGAAATCTTTTGGAATTCTATCCTGGTATCCTGGTAAAAAATGGGTACTTATCCGTTAGCCGGGCGCATCCTCTAGGTGGCGACAAAACTCCACCAGAGTTACATCTTTCCCTACTATCCATGTCGGCCTGGAGGGGGAATAGTAATTAGCGCCACCTGCCGGATGCGCCCGGCTAACGGATAAGTACCAAAAAATGTTCTAAAAACGCATCAGATAGATCATCAGATGCATTTCTTATCTATCTGCTGCCAATCTGACAAGTGTATGGGCACCTTAATTCTTGCTCAGAAATGTTCTAGGTTTTAACAAAACTTTCACCCCAAGGCAATGCTTTCAGGCGAACAGCAGGGGGAAATATCCCTGATACCTGTGGACGTATTACATGATATTATAGAACACAAACATGACCAGTCGAAAACTGGATAGCTGAACAGTGATGACTGCACACCCCAGTGAAAGCTGCAGGCAGCACCGGGAAGGAAGCAATCCCACCTTCCACCCCCCCTTGTTCTGGGTACAAGCGCCCCTCTCACCCGTCCATCACATCCAGGTGCAGGTAGTCCGCCCCGCACTGCAGCATGCGCTCACATTCTGCCGCTAACTTGGACAGGTCGCTGTTCAGAATGGACGGACCGATCTTGCAACCAGACGACATGATGAGAGTGTGGTCACCGCCGCGCAGCCCAGCCCACGTGCGCCCGGCAGGAGTGTTGAATCATGGGAAGTGTAGTCTGCTAGTGTGCAACTGTGCATAGCTCTGATAGGGAGGCGGGAGGGATGCTAATTACTGACAACATGTGCTTAGGTCATCCGGATTTATTTTCTTGGCGAATGCGCCTATTGTGAATAGAGATGGGAAGTTCGGATCTTTTCAATGATCCGGATGATTCGAATCGGATCATTGAAGAGATCCGGATCTTTGATCCGAATCTCGGATCATTTTACTACCAGAAGCATTCGGGGGTAAAATGAACAGCAGGACAGGTCTGTGGACAGGAGAAGGGGAGGGAGTGGACACACAGAGAAGGGGAGAAGATGGACAGAGGGCAGGGAGTGGACAGAGAAGGGAGGAGGGACGAGCAGAGAGCAGAAATGTTTGCACACAATACCCACATGCTGCAATCATATGATTTACATATATTTCACCTATATGTTCATCTGTACACTTTGAAAGAAAAGGTCGCACAGTGAAAGAAAGCATTCCCATAAGATAAGTGCAGCTGTTTAGTGCCGAGTGCAGGAGGATCATATAATTGCCCAGCAATCACTGTGCCTGCAAAGTTACTGAGCTGTGCTGAGCCAAAAGCTTCCAATGTGATCACTGTGATCAACTACGGAACAGCCAGCCTGTAATGAGCAGCACATTGCAGCCAGTATGTGTGCTCTACACATATCTGGCAGTGGCACCCATGTCCCTGACTCCCCTCTACCTCTCTCCCTGCAAGGGTGGCTCCCTTCCAACAGAGCGATCCATCTCTGCTGCTCTGCTTCCAGGACCCCGCTGCCCGCTGAGAGGGGGCGTGTCGCTCCTGGCCCCGCCCCTTTTGTGATCCGAATCACTCATTTTGATGATTCGGATGATCGACTCATAAAATAGATTCGGATCAAAGATCCGAATCGTTCATGATCCGGACAACACTAATTGTGAATAACATAATCTCAGTGCACCTTCACATATGTGCATATTTGTTAGGAATACTGCACATTTGTGTTTGATTTTAAAACATTATAGTATGTTTTTAAAGGACTTAGGAGGGGAAAGAGCTCATCTATTTTTTACTCACCTGGGTCCATATGCAATTCCATTTTTCACCTGAGTTTTCTCCTAGGACCTAGATGATATTTTGAAACTTGTCAATAAAATGACTTTTAAACCATCAGCAAGCAAAAAAAATGCTCAAAATAATTTTGATAGTACTTTTTATATACTTTATGATACTTTTTCCATTGCAAAGTGCTAAAATGTTATTTTGAATTGAAAATGTTTCTCTTAGGAGAAAACTCAGGTAAAAAAGTGAATTGCATATGGCCCCTGGGCTTCTTCCAGCCCCTTGTAGCCTTCTTCTCAGTCCCTTGCCGCAGCCCTGGTCCTCCTTGGTGTCCCTGCTGGCCGGCAGTAATGATTGCGACCCAACGGCAGGGTCGGCTCTTCTGTGCCTGCGCGGGCGCAGAACAGCCAAAGCCCCAGGTAAGTAAAAAATAGATTAGTTCTTTTGCCTAGGAAGTCCTTCAATCAAAATTACGAAAGGTTACATTTACAGTGGGGCGTTGCGGTGCAGCGTAATGGCTGCATTGTAATGGAACGTCGCAATGCTATGTTTACAGTACGGCTGTTTTGTTGCGGCCTTACAGCACTCTCTATGCAGTGTGTTACCTCAAAACTTGCACGTTAACAGTGATGCATATTTTTCATTGACTGTATGAGACGTTGAATAACATGCGGTGCGAATTTTATGTTCTCTTGCACTGCATTCCTACTTTACAGGGAACACAACACCCTCCTGAATCTAGCCTAATTTTGCCTTCTTTACACATTATTGATTATCTTTTAAGGCCTGTACACAGATGCGTGTCTGGAAGGGTACAAGCATGGCACGTTCCCCAGGTGACCTCCCTCTTCAAACAACAGGGGGGTGCCGTGCTGCTGACAGCATTCCTGAGTCTGAGGGAGTAACAATCATCCAGCAGCCTGGCCGGCTCAGTCTTTGTCATATATCTACATTAGAAGCTATTGAGAGGTGAGCTCCGAACTTTTCCCACCCTCCCTACCACGGATCATGTCTCAGTCCCCTGAGATAGCAGCAGATGCTTTTGGTCTGGAGGTTACAGGCTCTTCTATTCATTCTCCTCTATGTCATTCACACATTCCTCAGCCTTATCTCAATGTTCTGTTTACTTACTTTTATTTATGACACTCTCTGCACATTATCCTGATGGAATATCTGTGGCCAGTTTTAGCAACTTCTCTCTTGTACAGTGTACCTCAATAGTTAAAATGCATTATATTTCTAGCTCAGTATATATCTACTTATATTTAATAGGTTGTCAGGCTTTTATTATGTTATAATCATTGCTGCAAATGTTTCATTGCTTTCATTCATATGAGAGTGGTGGCTGCCATATTTATTTCCTTTTAAACAATACCAGTTGCATGGAAATTGTGCTGATCTTTCCGGTCACTAGGGTCTAAATCACACACCTGAAACAACCATGCAGCTAATCTTGTCAGATGTGTAATAGACCTTTGATCTGCATGCTTGTTCAGGGTCTATGTCACACTTGTCTTTCAGTTTTCAGCTCGCTGAACAGGGAAATAGCTCACATGCAGCTGAGACCGGAATCTTCCTGATGACAACGGTGATTATGTGATGTGCTTTTACCAAGAGATATACAATGTATGCATGCTTTTTAGGCGAGAAGCTGTATTAAAACGTTTTACACATGATACGTTTTTTATCTTATGCGGTGTATGGTATTAATGGAAGCAACGACGTTGAGAGATACGCAAGTTTAAAAGAAACTATCTGGTGAGCAGGGATTTAAAAGGGGGGGGGGGGGGGGGTGACCCTCTATCCCCAGGTGGATGTGATTGCTGGCACTACTGGTGCGCTTTTGAATGCTGGTTTTTGGGTGCACATAGGTTAAAAAGCAGTATAGCAAACATCCTGTACTATGATGTGTTTCTGTCTCTGATGTTTTTCCATTTAAAGGTGTAAGCATGATCTGAAGAACCAAGTATCTGCGGATAGTTGTAGTCTTTGGACATTCAGCGCCAGTAGTGTGGATTGTATTGACTTATAACCAGAGGAGGTTGCTCCCACTGTAAGGCCCACCGTACCATACAGTTCGTATAGAAATTACAATTTTTAAGCACCTTTTAAGTCTTTTTAGCACGGCTTGAAAAATGTGTTGTTTTTTTGACATTTTTTTTAATAAACTTTGTTAATAAACTTTTTTTTAAATAAACTTTTTAAAACTATTATCATTACTATTTTTTTGTTTACAAGTGTTTGTTGGTAACAGGGGTGGGTTGGTTCTCTGAAAGGGATTAACTTTATTCATTTTTAACTTAAATGTATCCTGACTGTATTTTTACTTTTTCACCACAAGATTGCGCTACAAACACTATCCTGGGTTACCAGGAAGGTTTTTTTTTTTTCCATCCCTTATTATGAATGAACAGGGCTCCTAAATGGGCTCGGTCATGTCCATTCATTACAGGCACTTCGGTTGGCTTTGGAAACATATGTTCCCCGAGCCAATCGACACCATTTAAATCCTGCCGTGAACAAGTGTCAATCGCCCGCTGCAACACTGGAGGCGTATACACCAATAGTTGACCAGCTAGGATTATGAGGTTAACCTCCTGAGCGGTATGGACGAGCTCAGCTCGTCCATCACCGCCGGAGGCTGCCGCTCAGGCCCTGCTGGGCCGATTTTCTTCAAATAAAAAGCAGCACACGCAGCCGGCACTTTGCCAGCCGCGTGTGCTGCCAGAGCGGCGATCTGCCGCGAGCAGCGGCGAAAGAGGGTCCCCCCAGCCGTCTGAGCCCAGCGTAGCCGGAACAAAAAGTTCCGGCCAGCGCTAAGGGCTAGATCGGAGGCGGCTGACGTCAGGACGTCGGCTGACGTCCATGACGTCACTCCGCTCATCGCTATGGCGACGATCTAAGCAAAACAAGGAAAACCGCTCATTGCGGCCTTCCTTGTTTATTCTGGGCGCTGGAGGCGATCGGAAGAACGCCTCCGGAGCGCCCTCTAGTGGGCTTTCATGCAGCCAACTTTCAGTTGGCTGCATGAAATAGTTTTTTTTTAATTAAAAAAAAACCCTCCCGCAGCCTCCCTGGCGATCTCAATAGAACGCCGGGGAGGTTAATATGGGCTGTTACATCCCCCAAGTGTGACCCCTTGGTTTAGTTTAATAAGACTTGGGAACAATGAAGAAAATTATTAGTTCAGAAAACCTGAGTTTGTTTTTTTACGTGTCTTTTATTAGATGACAGATTTTGTTAACCTCACCTGATTCATCTCAGAACTTTGCGAGGATTGTTGATAGGTCAATAAATTAGTATTTGAGCTATTTCAATCCAGAGATGGAGTGGACAAGTGGGGAGGGAGATTTTTTTTATTTTGAGCTACCTTCTCCTTATGCAGTGGGGGCTGGTGGTAAGTTAATACATTACATTATATTACATTACTCTAATACAGAGGAATATGCTCTGGCAGGGTTTGAGGTAAAACCTCAACCCTTTCAGCGTCATGTCTCCTGTCCATCCTCTGCAGCCAGAGCCATTTCTGGCCTTTCTGTTACTCCAGGCAGAAAAACCTCTGTCATACCCCTTCCCCCCTTTCCAAACCATATGTACATAAATACTATAAAACACAACCCATATGATATAAACCTTGAAAGCAGATAAACCATGTCTGCCTCCTGGTTCTCCTACATGTCATGTGATTACAAGCAACATGCTGGAGACAGAGAGAAGGCGGCTGTCGTGGAGGATGGACTGAAGACACGGCGTCGTATACCAATACTGGGGGAGCAAGAGGAGGACCCTAGGAGAGATGGAGAGTAAGATCGGAACTCCACCCCCCACACACACACACACACGCGCGATAGGTGAAATTATGCTCGCCATAGGAGACGATATGTGGGGCTGTGGAGTCATTAAATCTGAGCAATTATGGGTACCTGAAGTCAGAGTTGGTGGTTTCAATAAACTGAGGAATTGGATGATTATTGTACCAACTCCACACCTTTGGTAAGAATTAGAATAAGGAGTCAGAGTCCAGGAGTCAGAGCAATTTCGGGTACCTGGAGTCGGAGTCAGTAGTTTCATAGACTGAGGAGTCGGAGTTGGATGATTTTTGTACCATTTTCACAGCCCTGGATACGTGTACCATAAATGACGCTATGCGCATCATAGGAGAAGCTATGTACACCATAAGTGAAGCCGTATACATCACAGAAGCTACAGTAGCAGCAAAAAGTATGAGAACCCTTTGAAATTCTAACATTCACAGTCCGGGTGGAAAAAGTATATGAACCCTTAGACTAATGACATCTCCAAGAGCTAGACGTGTTAGACAGCTAGAATCCAATCAATGAGATAAGATTGGAGGTACTGGTTACAGCTGCCCTGCCTTATAAATACCACACACCAGGTTGGGTTTGCTTTTCCCAAGAAGCATTGCCTGAGGTGAATGATGCCTCGCACAAAAGAGTTCTCAGAAGATGAAGATTAGAACACATTTTATGACCAATTTGTGCAGAAATCCATATAATTCCAAAGGGTTCACATACTTTTTACTGTTACTGTAAATACACCATAAGTGAAGCATCGTGTGTCAAAGGAGAAGGTGCGTACATCATACAGGAATATATGTACACTAAGTGAAGCTTTGTTCACCAGAGGTAAAACTATGCACACCATAACTGTAGCTATGTATACCACAGGACAAGTTATGTGCATGACAGGAGAATGTGCGACTAAGGTATGTACTTGTACACCATAGCAGAATGTATGTGCATGGTAGGTGAAGTTACAGAGAAGGTAAGTACTTGTACACCATAGCAGAAGGTATGTGCATGGTAGGTAAAGTTACAGAGAAGGTAAGTACTTGTACACCTGTGAGAAAACGCGGAAAAGCTGCCGCGTGTGCTCAGAACAAGGCGTCTGATTCCGCGTCCAACGCGGCAGTTTGCAAGCGTGGGCCTACATCTGATAGTATGGCTAGACGCGGAGAAACCGCCACATGCTTTGATAGTGGTGCGGCTGGTTCCGCATCCAGCGCCGCGGGTGGTTCACAACACGTCTGGTGTGGCTGGGACTGATAGTCCACACAGGTTCAGAAGGACGCGCGCGCGCGCTGAGAGGCAGAACTTTTATGACAGCCAGAAGCGAGTCAGCTGACCAAGCCGGTCAGCTGACGTTGCAACCAGTTCCCATTGGTCCAGCACTTAGGGGAGGCGCTGGATAGCGCTGTACTATATATACTGAGTGCTGGTCATTCACTGGTTGTCTGCCGTTGCGATCACTACGTGGAAGCACTCAGACCTTTTGTCAGAATCTGTGTTGTTATTCTGTTATACTTTAGACTAGTTCCAGGGTGTTGATGATCACGGACCTCACACCCAAGCCTAGGGACTTGTATTATCATTCTATTATTATTCAGACTAGTTCCAGGGTGTTGATGATCAAGGACCTCACACCTAAGTCTAGGGACTTGTGTTACCATTCTGTTATATATATATATATATATATCAGACTAGTTCCAGGGTGTTGATGATCACGAAGCTTACACCCAAGACTAGGCATTGTTTATTGTCTGTTATGACTTTCTGCTTTCCTGACCACTCTTCTGATCACTGATTCGGTACCTTGCTATATCTGATACTCTGTTGCCAAACCTTGCGTGCCTTAGGATTACCGAATCAGTCTCCTGTCTTTGTACTTTGTCTGTCCGTGTGTTGCCGACCTGGCTTGTCCGACCTCGAGAACTATCTTCTCACTTAAGAGATAGTTCACAGATCAGTCAGTGACATCCTGCCTTTGGTGTCACTCACGCTCTGGCCCTTCCTACCCCTAGCCTGGCTCCTCCCTGCGTGAGAGTCCCAGGTTACTGGAAGATACTTGTTCTCCAGGACAGTATTGCCTGCTGCCCTGATACCTGTTCCCCAGGTATTCTCCTCAAAGTATTACTGTTGCACCAAACACTCATATTACTCAGGTATCCAGAGGTTAGTGATATATCTGATTATCGGTGATACTGCAGATCATCAATAATCAGGTATATATCTGCATTTTTGGTGATACTGCAGATCACCAATAATCAGATTCTCTCTGTGTTACACCGATCGTTACAACACCATAGCAGAAGGTATGTGCATGACAGGCAGAGCCGGGACAAGGTCCTCCAGCACCCAAGGCTGAGACACCAAAGTGCGCCCCTCCATCCCTGCTACCCCAGCCGTCACACACTGATTGCTATTAGACTAAGAGGCGCTACAGGGCCCACAACCTCCCCAACACCTTAATATCTAGTTATCTGGCTTGCAGTCACTGCCATGTATCCCCTTTTCTTATTTCTTTCTGCTTCATACACAATTAGGAATGACAGCTGAATGAATTCTGCGCCCCCTCCTACACTGCGCCCTGAGGCTGGTGCCTCTCCAGCCTATGCCTCGGCCCGGCCCTGATGACAGGTGAGGCTACAGAGAAGGTAAGTACTTGTACATTATAGCAAAAGATATGTGCATGATAGGTGAAGCTACAGAGAAGGTAAGTACTTGTACACCATAGCAGAAGGTATGTGCATGATAGGTAAAGCTACAGAGAAGGTAAAAGTACTTGTATACCATAGCAGAAGGTATGTGTATGATAGGTGAGTTTCAGAGAAGGTAAGTACTTGTACATTATAGCATAAGGTATGTGCGTGACATGTGAAACTACAGAGAAGGTAAGTACTTGAACACCATAGCAGAAGGTATGTGCATGATTGGTGAGTTTCAGAGAAGGTAAGTAATTGTACACTGTTGCAGAAGGTATGTGCATGATAGGTATTGCTACAGAGAAGGTAAGTACTTGTATACCATAGCAGAAGGTAGGTGCATGATAGGTGAATTACAGACAAGGTAAATACTTGTACACCATAGCAGAAGGTATGTGCGTGACATGTGAAGCTACAGAGAAGGTAAGTACTCGTACACTGTAGCAGAATGTATCATTATAGGTGAAGCTACAGAGAAGGTAAGTACTCGTGCACTGGAAGAATATCTGCATTATAGGTGAAGCTACAGAGAGGGTAAGTACTCGTACACTGTGGCAGAATATCTGCATTATAGGTGTAGCTACAGAGAGGGTAAGTACTCGTACACTGTGGCAGAATATCTGCATTATAAGTGAAGCTACAGAGAAGGTAAGTACTCGTACACTGTGGCAGAATATCTGCATTATAGGTGAAGCTACAGAGAAGGTAAGTACTCGTACACTCTAGCAGAGGGTATGTGCACGACAGGTGAAGCTGGAGAGAAGATAAGTACTTATACACTCTAGCAGAGGGTATGTGCACGACAGGTGAAGCTAGAGAGAAGGTAAGTACTTATACACTCTAGCAGAGGGTATGTGCACGATAGGTGAAGCTACAGAGAAGGTAAGTACTCGTACACTGTGGCAGAGGGTATGTGCACGACAGGTGAAGCTAGAGAGAAGGCAAGTACTTGTACACCATAGTTTGGAACACCCTTGATTTAAATATTCTTACAACACAACACAACATTTTAAAATAAATATTTATTATTTGTGAAGCACACAGAACATGTTTCCCCATTACATTTATGTATATATAATTCCTTTTCTGATAAACATTTGGCAATAGGTATATATTTTCTCTCTCTTTTGCTGCTGAGGAATGATTCTAGCAGTGATATACACTAGTTTTCCAGTCATGAAAAAGACATGCAGTTTTTTCATAAGGCAGTGCAATGGTGATGTGCAAAGTGACGTAACCAGGCATCTGGTCACATTTCAGCTTTCTTATCAAACCACTGTGAGAATAATGCTGATTGCTAACTGATACTGTACTTCGGCTTCTGTTGCATCATCTAAGTCCAGATGTCATCTGCTTCTCGATTCACTATTTCTCCTAAGTTTTTTCCTAGGGGATATTTCCGCACCTTATCAATAAAATGCCCGTTAAAGGATTTTCGAATTGAAAAATTAAATGTAGCTTTACTTACCTGGAGCTTCTTCCAGATCCTAGAAGTCATTTGTGTCCCTCGCAGCAGCTCCGGTCTTCTCCTGGGTCCTGCTAGCAGCCGTTGGGTCGGCGTCTTCGGCCCATGCATGGATGCGTGCAAGTGAATGCAACCACATAGTTGGCGAGCATGCTGCGCAGGCGCATGCAAGAGAATGCACCTAGATCATTGGCTACGCACTGCACTGGTGCAGTAAACTCCCGGTGACATGGACACATTCTTACATGGGTTCACTCTCGCTTAACGACTATTGGTGCTGTGGGAAATTACTTTGAAGGTCGCATAAAGAGGTCTCCCTTGCTGATTCCCTCCTTCCACCCTGATTAACACAAAGGAGAACATGCTGCTAGACCTGCTAATCAAGCAACATTCCTGTACAATACCCATTCCAATACTGTCACCCAAAACAATCTTCAATGATAATAATAATTCCAGTATTTGTATAGCGTCTTTCTCACATCAGACTGAGGCAGCCACAAGCAAGGCAGCCACAAGAGCGCACTCCGTAGGCAGTAGCAGGGTTAGGGAGACTTGCCCAAGGAACTCCTTACTGAATAGGTGCAGCTTACTGAACAGGCAGTGCCGAGATTACACTATCCAGCCACTGCTCAATGATCAGGTAGGTAACAAGTTCAACGTTTGTATATAGCTTATAAAACAAACCACCAAGAGAAGGGATCAACCGTACTTGGGATTATCCCATTCATACATTTCTAGTTAATGCAGCAGACCATTCACCCAAAAAGGCACAACAACCTGAAACACTTTGCTGGTCTGTGGGGAAGTTCTGCTTCTGTAACTGCAGCAAATTCATGGTGTAACTCCAAATATGGTTGATACCTGGTCTTGGTCATTTCTCTTGGTTGTTAGGGATATGATATTCACCCTGTATAACTGGTGGATCTCAAAGATATTTATCTTATTGTGTCTGCGGCCTGTAGACTATTAGGGCCTGTTCCCTCAAGGATATGGGCCTGTTTCAACTAGACTGGAATCGAGGCCGTTTTCCGCACGTGATTTTGGATGCAAAATCGCAGCCTATTGAAATCAATATGCTGCATCCGAATCGCGTACGGGAAGAAAAAAATTGATAAATGCTGCAGAACGGTTCCAAAACCCTATCCGAGTATTGGGATAAGAAAATCCCAGCACCTCTGTGGAACCATCCCATTTTGCATGCCTTTTTCCGTTTACTAATTCGTGCATTATTTTATGCAATTTTTTGCATGTATCATATAATTGACAATCATGGGAAACAGATGTGCGGTGTGAAAATGTGGAAGCGGAACGGACAGCAAAAAACACATTCAATGGAAACTGTTCCATTGAAATTGCATCGCTTGCAGTACTAATGCAAATTCATACGTGTAAATGGGCCTTAAGTGTATACTGTATGCAGGGCCGGCCCGCCCATGAGGCGGGGTGAAACTTTTGCCTCAGGCGGCACTTCTGGAGGGGCGGCACCCGCCCGTCTGTGTGTGTGGGGGGCCGCCCGAGCTGGAGGGGATAGCGGGCAGGAAGGGGGTATTGGGCCTAGCGGCGGGGAGGGGGGTCGGACCCCCCCCTCCCTCGCCTGGGTCCCCCGTCCTCCGCTCCCCTCCAGCTTTAAAAGTGAGGTCGCTGGCTGCAGCTATATTGTAAGAGGCAACGGGCGGGGATCACTCACCTCTTCCTCGTTCCAGCCCGAGCCTGCGCTTCACTGACGTCACTTCCTGCTACGCCGCAGTGGAGCGCAGGCTCGGGCTGGAACGAGGAAGAGGTGAGTGATCCCCGCCCGTTGCCTCTTACAATATAGCTGCAGCCAGCGACCTCACTTTTAAAGCTGGAGGGGAGCGGAGGACGGGGGACCCAGGCGAGGGAGGGGGGGGTCCGACCCCCCTCCCCGCCGCTAGGCCCAATACCCCCTTCCTGCCCGCTATCCCCTCCAGCTCGGGCGGCCCCCCACACACGGCTTGGGGGGGGGAGGGGCGGCGATTTTTTTGAATTTTGCCTCAGGCGGCAAAAAGTCTAGGGCCGGGCCTGACTGTATGTAGCACTTAGTAATCAGTGGCCTGCTTGCAGTAAGGCTTGGAACCTACTAGAGGTGCTTTTCTAAGCCTTGTGTGATTTGAAAAGCTCTTGCTAATGCAATGCTATTGGTGTCACTGGCGTAACAATAGGCCCTGCAGCCCCTGCTCCCTCGGGGGGGCCCGGGCCCCCCCTCCCTGGGGCCCGCTTGGGGCCGTTTTGTGGGGGCTGGAGGGGTGGCATCATGAGGGGAAAGCCTCTCCCCGCCGACTGTGGCCAAGGCTTTCCCCTCATGCTGCCACCCCTCCAGCTCCCACAAAACGGCCACGAGCGGGCCCCAGGGAGGGGGGGGGGGACCCGCTCTGAAATTCTGCAGGGGGGCCCGGTGGGGCCTAGTTACGCCCCTGATTGGTGTGATCCCACTTGAGGGATGTGATTTAACAAAAAATATTTTCAAATCACTGGCACTTAGAAAAGTGCTGCTAGTGGGTCCCAGGCCTAACACTGCTAGTAAAGAGGGGAGTATAGGCTTTTCTGTCTCCTCCAGGTATATAGTTTTGCCTCTGGCATACCAGAGAGAAGGAATGTGCCATGACACAGATCCATAGTTTCTAGGGAGTGTCTGCAACACCTCAACCAAATAACTGTGTGTGCTAGGGCTCAAATCAAGAGCAATTATATGGTAGAGGAAGAAAGCCCTTAAAAAATAGCACCTCCCACAGCAAAATTTGAAAAAGTATAACAAAAATCTTTATTCAACATTGGGTATATTAATAATCACAGTACTGATGATTCAATTAAGAATAAAACCATTTAAAAACCAAGCAAATAGGGATCATGTTGGAATATTTGCTTGGTTTTTAAATGGTTTTATTCTTAATTACTTCTTAATTTTGCTGTGGGAGGTGCTATTTTTTAAGGGCTTTCTTCCTCTACCATATAATGACACAGATCCAAGCGTTACCAATGCCAGATTTCTTTTCTACTTGGAGCAAGATAGTAAAGCGCCTCACATAAAAATGAAACACAATGTGAATTGTACTAGAGTAGGATCACCATTACCACTACTATAATAGAATGCATATCACAAAACAACGGAATGTGAACAATCACATACTGACAGGAACACATGTACACATTCTAGTCTTTAAAGCTACTTACACACGCATGACTAAAGTCGGCTGAGGTGGCCTATAATGACCGCCTCAGCCAGTAATCGGGCGTGTGTACAGTAGCCCCCACCCGCCGCCCGGGAAGCAATCTGCCAGACGGAGCACCTTGGCCAACCATCCGCCGGTTCTTTTGTGCCATGCTTGCCCCACACGCCACTCCGTTGTCCCTCCACCAACCCACATAGCAACAGAGCGTGTCGTGAGCTGTACACCTGACTTCACGTCTGTTCAGCCTAGCCCAGCGACGGGCGACATCAGTCAAAGACACACATATAAGTCACATATAAGGCCTCACTCACTGTGCAAAGTATCCCCGATTTTCACTATCACAGTTGGAGGAACAGCCACATGTTTACTAGGGCCAAAATGTGATCAGGCTGATATGTTTAACACAAAAATCTAGTAAATTGTACATCTCCTGGATTCAGCCTGAACAAGGCTGTACAACCGTTTGCCGGAACATTCGCTACAAACATAGAACACGCTAAATTGCTTGGAGTTGGGGTTTAGCTATTCTTTGGTCCAACATGAGGCAGACTCACAGGGCCTGATTTATTAAAACATTGCTGGAATTATCAGTTCTCATAAATCATTGTTCAAAAGTGCTCTAGTATCTGAAACATATACTCGGGTCATTTCAGACTACAATGAGGGCTGCTAACTAGTGAGTTAGTGTTTTGAGTGATTTCACTGCAGGCTGTTCTAGATTTAAAAATAAGTAGTTGGCACAGGTGCATAAAATGGCTGCCATAGCACAACAAATAACTCCCATTTCCATTCAGTGTTTTTTAATATGACCCAGCGGGGGTTGTAGTGCTTGACCACCTGATATTAGCTGACTAATAACTGCAGGCCAGATGTGCAGTGTCATTTATGATTGCCAATCCAGCAATTCTTTAGTAATTCAGGCCATCAGGATTCATACAGATGGATAAGGCAATGCCATTACCACATGGCTGCATTCACGTGGCCTAGAGATAAATCTAAAACACAATCCCTAATTACATTCTGTCTGTCCCTTCATAAACTATTTATCATTTACTACATACCATACCTATCATTTCAGGGGTGTAAACCCTAAGGCCTCTCTGCTCTCTTTAGACGGGAAACTGATAGGCAGTGAATTCACTGCCTGTCAGCTGCTCTCTTGCACTGGTCCTGCGCTTAGCGCTCTGCTAGAAATCATCACGTCTGAGTATAGCCACTGCTGCCAGGTAAAACCACAGCGTGTCAGCGCTTATCAAGCCAGAAACAGTGGGCCATTGCCTGTAAGCCAATAATGTTTATGTTTTATTGCCATTAAATTGAAATAGCATTTTTATCGGTCAGATACGGATCTAGGGGGGGGCGAGCGGGTATCTTGCCCCAGGCGCAGTTTGTTGAATTCTTAAAAAGGCGGCAAAATGAATGGCAGTTTAGGCGCCAAAACCTGACCTTTAGGCGCCAAAACCTGACCTTTAGGCGCCAAAACCTGACCTTGCCCCAGGCGCAACTTGGTCTTGCTCCGTCCCTGTTATCGGTAGTGCCAAAGCTCTTGTTTTCTACTGCTTGGATCCTGGAGTGGGAGGGCCTTTGGGCTTGGGCACAACTCTTCCCTTTTTCAATGACTGCCACTCCATCAAACATTGTTTGTAAAAGGTGACTAGAGGGGAAGACAGAGTTAGCAGAGCGCAGCTTTCATGCAGGGTGGTATCCGGACATAAGTGCAGTTATGTAAGGTGGAGCTAGAGTGTAAAGGGATTTGTATATAATTATATAATTGATATTCAGACAGAAAAGGAAATAACAGAGATGGCAGTGTTAAGACAGTTGGGATATATGTTATTAATATAGCTATTTTAAGAGCAAAGAGAACAAGTGTCATCAGCTTATACATGATGCTGGAAATCAAACAAACTGGTAAGCTGCCCAAGACAATAAGCATAAATAGAGAAGATAAGGGGTCCAAGGACTGAGCCCTGGGGGAGGTGGTTTCACAATGTTCTACTCTAAAGGTCATGTCTGTGAGCTATGAAGAAAGCTGGAAGGGAGTAAGACCCTGCATGCTCTGAGCGTTCAGGATCTGGAGAAGAAAAGGATGGTTCATTAAGTCACAAGTGAAATCAAGAACAATGAAAACCTTAACGCAAATCTGTGGGGATAAAAAGGTCAATGTTAGATACTTACCTCAGTAGAGGGAAGCCTCTGTATGATCCAGAGGCTTCTCCGATCCTCTCGCACCCCAACGAGGCTCGCCAGAACCCCTTCTTATTCACAGCTGTCTGTGTATGGAGGAAAAAGCAATGCATGAGCAACCCCATGCTACTTTACAGGCACCAGCTTTACTTGCGCAAACACAGTGTGGCCACGTTCCTACTCGGACAGGAGCGCGGCGACGTTAACATATTTGACAAGCTCTTGTTGAATATTTTCAGAGGCTCCCAGCGCTGGATCGATGGGGTTGAGGAGAATTGGAGAAGTCTTTTGATAATCCAGAGGCTTCCCTCTACTGAACTAAGTATCTAACTTTGACCTTTACTTCAAGTACCCTTTTAAGGCTTTGATTTACTTGTGTACTGCATCCTTATGGAAGACGCACCTGTGCTGATGCGAAATCGCATCTGAATCCCTCTGCCATACTAATGGGCGACAATAGAAATTTAGTTACGATATATGAAAAAAAGATGTGATCCCCTTCCCCCCCCCCCCCCCCCCCCCAAATGTGAATCAAAAACAGCCTATTGATTTAAGTAGGCTGTTGTTTCGGATGTGAATTTGCGTGCCAGAAAACGGAGCATTTTTCGGCAAGTGGAAATGGGGCCTTAGACTAGTGGTGCTGAAGTGATTGTTCGCTTTTCTGGAGGTTGCTACCATGGAGTGGATGGAGCGGAAACCAGATTGGAGGTCAAAAAGAATTAATGGAGAGGTGATGCACCTAATTCTGATGATCTGACAAAGGTAGGACTCCTGGCAGCTAATCCTATAACAATTTTTGCTAGTGCAAATGAAAATATCACAGTATCCACTTTTTTATGCTAGGATTGCACTAACATGGTTTAAATCATCTTATTTAATGCATTTATCTATGCTGAGACTTATAATTATTGTACAAATCATCTGACTCTAGTTCACAGAGTTTGGTCAAGCTGCAGCAAATGTATCCACATGGTGACCACATTGCCCCATTCATTTGTATAAACCTTCATGAATAGTTTCTATTATATAACTAAAGCAAAGCAGCAAGAGAAAATGAGCAGCAAATTTCTACACACCCTCCAGAGCAAACAAGGCTGCATGACTAAGGAGGGAGAGGAAAGACTGTGCAAAGTCTCTACAGGCACAGAACAACACACCACAGCACCAGAGCTTGTGAAGCTGGTCAGAGCTCAGGGTTAAACATGTGATTCATCCAGGTCAATGTCTGTCTCCCCCAGCTCAATCTGTGTGAAATTAAAGTGTCCTGACACTAGCGGGTTTTCCATGCCGTTGTCCTCGCTGATATGAAGGACAGTGTCTGTGTACTGAAGCAAACTGCTGGTCTCCAATCCAGCAAAGTCTTCAGGATCCGAAAGATGGGAGGTTGGGGAGCTGTGGAGAAGAGGGGCTGCTGCTCCTCGACTGGACTCCATGTCCTCCTTCCCCAGGAAGTGGCCCCTTCTCTGAAAGAAAAAAAAAAGAATGAATCACAAGGGATCAATAGAAACACATTTTGTTAGGATTAGTTCACGCCCGGATTGCAAGACAAAATCTGTGTATTCCCAGTGATTGCACTTTGCAATTCTCATTTGGGGGACCGAGAATTGCATTGTGAATTCTCCTGAAATGCTGCATGCAGCACGTTTGCAATTTATACAAATCACAAACGCTGCAGTGAGAATGGTCCCTGAGGCAGGGCCGAGGCATAGGCTGGAGAGGCTCCAGCCTCAGGGCGCATTGTAGGAGGGGGCACACAATTCATTCAGCTGTCATTCCTAATTGTGTTTGAAGCAGAAAGAAATAAGAAAAGGAGATACATGGAAGTGACTACAAGCCATATAACTAGAGATGAAGGTGTTGGGGGGCCCTGGGGTGCCTTAGTCTATTAGCAATCAGTGTGTGACGGCTGGGGTGGAGGGATTAAGGGGGCGCACTTTGGTATCTCAGCCTTGGGTGGTGGAGGACCTTGTCCCGGCTCTGCCCTGAGGTTAGGTTCACAACAGTCAGTGCGTTGTGTCCCCTGTACAGCAGGAATGGAACAGATCGGTAAAGCAGTGCTGCACATTACATCACAGTAAGGCATACAGTCAATAAAAAGTATGCTTCACTGTTAACGCTCGTGTTTTGCAGTAACACACTGCATACAGTGCGCTAAAATAATGCATGTTATTATACCGCAATGCAAACACCGCACTGTGAATGTCACATAGGTATTGCAGTGCAGCAAGCCTTGAAGCCGCATAACAAAGCGCCCGTTATGCAGCAACACACCATTATGAATGTAACCTTAGGGATACATTGTTAAGAGCTGAAACACTGCTGAAAAGCTCCTCAGTGTCAACCAGCCCTTAGGCCTCGTTCCCATTGCGTTCTGCTCGTGTATCTGTCTGCGTTGGGCTTTTTTAGAGGCTTTTTTTTCCCTCTCCTGGCGCTTAGGTGGGCGATGCGGTTTTTTCTAAGCGCTTTTCCAGAGCATTTTTTAATTCACTTCCTGACTCAAGTCAGAAAGTGAACTCTTTGACCCAGAAAAGAATAACCACAATGTATTTATCCTTAAAAATGCAAAAGCAATCGCTGCACAAAGCGATTTTGTGAGCGTTTGCGGTTTTCCGATACCTTCCATAGAGGCAAAATCCCCCAAAAATGGTACAGGCACCGCTTTTGCTGCACAAACCGCGCTGATATGAACCTTCTCATAGAGATTCATTGCACAAGCGTTTTGTGGCCGATTTTAACCACTTT
This sequence comes from Hyperolius riggenbachi, assembly GCF_040937935.1. Taxonomy (NCBI): domain Eukaryota; kingdom Metazoa; phylum Chordata; class Amphibia; order Anura; family Hyperoliidae; genus Hyperolius; species Hyperolius riggenbachi. The sequence goes on from NC_090652.1 coordinate 214,771,854, forward strand.
ACCCCCGCGCGTACGTATTTCTCCGCCCCTTTTTCCATCCTTTAACAACCAGGGACGGAGAAATACGTACTTTTCCGCGTTCCCGACGCTGTCCGCGCTCCCGCTCGTAAACACGCCGCCCGCCGCTAGTAAACACACCGCCGCCTGCTCGCCCAGAGATCAATGAACGGGAAAATCCATTCCCGTTCGTTGATCTAAGCCCCGCAATGATCCGCTGCTCTCCTATGGGCAGCGCGATCATTGTGAGAAAAAACTCACGTGTCCAGCCTCATTATACTTCCTCCAAGCTTCCGGAAGGAAGCTTGGAGGTCGCATTAAAACAAAAAGTTACTGTGGCCATCTTGTGGCCAAATAGTAAACTACACCCTACACATTTTTCACATACAAATAAATGACTTTTACACATAAAATTAACTCATTACCTCCCACACTCCGTTTTTTTTTTTTTGTAATTAAAAAAAAATTAAAAAATTTACAATTAAAAAAATACATAAATAGTTACCTTAGGGACTGAACTTTTTAAATATTTATGTCAAGAGGGTATAACACTGTTACTTTATAAACTATGGGCTTGTAATTAGGGATGGACGCAAAAATGAAAAAAATGCACCTTTATTTCCAAATAAAATATTGGCGCCAAACATTGTGATAGGGACATAATTTAAATGGTTTTATAACCGGGACAAAAGGGCAAATACATTTCATGGGTTTTAATTACAGTAGCATGCATTATTTAAAAACTATAATGGCCGAAAACTGAAAAATAATTATTTTTTTCCCCACATTTTACCTATTTTCCCATTAAAACACATTTAGAAAAAAATTATTCTTGGCATAATGTCCCACCTAAAGAAAGCCTAAAAAACGGAAAAAACAAGATATAGTTCATTTCATTGCGATAAGTAATGATAAAGTTATAGACGAATGAATGGAAGGAGTGCTGAAAGGTGAAAATTGCTCTGGTGCTCAGGGGGTAAAACCCCTCAGTGGTGAAGTGGTTAAGAATCGCCTGCGCTTGAAAAAAGGCTGAAAACGCCCTTAGTGTGAACGAGCCCTTAGTGAAGTCAAAAACAAAATACTGTATTTACCTCTAGCCTCAAAGTCATGTGACTGTTTAGTCTCTTTCCTACATCTCCTTGCATTGTGCTTGGTGCACTGCTGTACAGCTGTACACACAGCGGGGACTAAATTGTTTTTTTCTTATTAAAACATACTTTACTAATACATCAGATAAATGTGGAGCATAAATATATTTTTCTATTTTTGCTGGAAATCTGCTTGGACTTGTGTTAAAGAAAACCTGTACTGAAAAAAAGTTCCCCTGGGGGGTACTCACCTCAGTAGGGGGAAGCCTCTGGACCCTGTTGGGGCTTCCCCCATCCTCCTGTGTCCCACGGCGGTCTTGCTGCAGCCCCCGGAACGCACAGGCGACAAATCCGGCAGCCTGTGCAATATTTACCTTTTTGGGCTCCATCGGGTGCGCTGTTGCGGCTCTTCTGACGCAACAGATTGTGCAGGATCTAAGGCTACCTTCCTGACATTCCTGCAGGAGTTGGCCCACGCAAATTCTTGCATCTCAACAGGGGCGCCGCGTGTTGGCCTCCTTGTACCCCCAGGAAATGAGGGGCAGCGCAAGCACCCCCACAAAGCAACATCACATGGGCAAGGAGAGGTTTGTTCTCTCCTCAGTACCCCTGCAGTATGAGGAGAGAACAGACTTCTGGCAAAAGTACTTTATCTTGGAATCTGTGTTTTAAAAAAAACACCTTTATTATGCCCCATTTAGAGAATAAAAATAATAATGTTTTAATAGAAAAAAAATTAAAACCAAAATAGTAAATGACAAATTCAATAATAATGATTTAATAGAAATATTATTACTGTCTAATCAACAATAAGTATGTCAATAACAGTCATAATATAGATGGTAGTAATATTATTACTACTACTTCTGTTGGTAATAATGTTATTATCAATACTGAAGTTAACGTCACTTCTAAAAAGAATAAAAAAATAAAATTACATTTTATTACAAATGCAGCCTTTTTGTTGTTGTTTAATGTATAGTGTTAAATATCTGGTACAAATTAAGCCCCATCTATCCTTGCTGCATATATCAGTGAAACTATACAAGAGCCATGATCAGATCGGAGTGTTATAACATTAAAGAATAAAAAGAGGTGTGTGTAATAGACATAGCCGTTTCTTGGGCAGTGCGGGCAGGGCGATTGCCCGCAAATAGAAGAAAGGGGGGCGCGCAGGGAGAAAGACATAGAGCTGGTGACGTGCAGTGCATCCAAATGGAAGAAGATTACCAGCGCAATCACCTTCCTTGACTTCTCCTGGGCTGCCTGCATCAAACATCAAGTCATCACGTCACCACTGCGTGATGACACCGGATGTCCCGTAGCGGTACTGCAGGCCGTCAGTGCGCGGCACCCATGGAGGAGTCGGCTTTTCGGGCTCTCTTTGCTGTGTGTTTTCCTGGTCCCTGCTTCCTCCTGGATGAGTGGCTGGTCACTAGTAAGTAGGCAGATCTACTTGTGACCTGTGGCTGTGTGACTGTTCCTAAAGAGTAAGGGTTCACGAATCCACAGGGGTGGGGGGGAAGGGGGCGCAATTTCTACACCCTCGCCCTGGGTGCAATTTAGCCTAGAAACTGCCCTGGTAATAGAGGTAGTAAAATGGTTAATCAATACACATGTGAAAGTGACTGGATAGCTGCAGAAATTTCTGTCTCAGACAAGAATATGGCATGTGTACAAGCTTCTTTAAAGATCAGTCATGCTGGATCTGCAAACGACAACAACCTCCAATTGCATTGTTCCCCTTCTTATCCTGCCCACCAGAAGCTGCTCCATTGCACATCATGCCATCTCCCTCCTTCCCTCCCCATAGCAACAGTACATGTCTGCAGTGTGACGTGTCTGTACAGCAATCGGTTTGTCCTAATGGTCCTCACATGTGCACATGCCGGTAACCTATGGTTGTCCCTGAGAACAGGTTTTAGAAACTAGATGGAATTATGTAATGATTCAAATAGTGTTAATTATATAAAGAAATAAAGTCATTCAACTTGAGACCTGCTATGTAGCAATCTGTGACTGCCACCATATCAAACGTACATATCTAGGATATGGTGAAATATTTGAATAGACAACAGTCTTAAAAGATGCTTTTATCTGTTATCCACAATTTGTTTTCTTGTAGGATAAGTACCATAGAGCTTACATCACTTGTGGCTGTGCTGCATTGTCTGTGGAATGGACTTTGTATTATCTTTATTCTCTAGAGTGCAACTGTGATGTTTAGCTAACAGACCTACTGTATTCCATGTGCTGTTGCTTTAAATCTCTCTAATTAAGTAAGTGCCCGCCCTTAGGGGTGTGTTTTAAGACACAATTTGTGATTTATACGTGAGTTTTCACTCAGTGTGTGTAACACTTGATAAAGGCCGCTGGCCGAAACGTCGTCTGTTTTTTCTATTACTATGGTACAATAAACCAGCATTTTTGCACAAATCCAGGTGGAGACCCAGTCATTCTGTCTTTGCTGTAGCTAACAGACAAAACCAGTTGCAGCCTGAAAATCAGGGGCGTAACAATAGACCCTGCAAGGGATGCCTCCGCAGGGTGGCCCAGAAGCCACAGGGGGCCCTTGGGGGGGAAATTTTGAGAGACTGACAGCTAAGGGCATGGAGTAAAAAAACGTATTCTGCTCTAGCACCATTGTTATATTGACTGCATGTGTCCAGCACACAGATAAGGAATCACACACACTTTGGAATTTGTACACTGTCCCTGTTCCCTAGGGTTCGTAAAAAAACATCTGTCTCTCACTGCTGCAAAGTTCTGATGACTAGATGTTCAACCTTACAAACAAAGGAGTCACATTTTGAAAAAAAGTTGTAGACTTTTCCTTTTCAGCAAAAGGATTCCTAGATTCTTATCACACGGGCTAATGACTTTATGGCCTCTGAATACTTTTACAATGCAATGGGGTGGAGATTGATGTCTTACTGTTGCTGCTTCATTGAGAGCTTGTTGTCTCAAGGAAGTCCAAGATCTTGTAATAACAGTATCAATCAGTGACATTCTGAATATTTTGCCAAAGTTACATTGAATTCTATATCTTATGTTCAGCATGTCATTGTTGTTCCTCCATACAGCATGTGCTCTCATGTAAAAAAAATTATAAGGCTGTGTGTATGTATGTATGTACTGGGAGCAGAGCTGCAACGAGGGACTTGCCAGCTGCAAAGGGCTGGTGGAAGCCCCGGGTAAGTAGATCTGGGGGTAGCATAGATTGCCTGATGTTTCCTTTAAGTCTAAGTGTTTTTATCTGCATAGGGAAAACACATTGGTCCTCAGTTTTCCTGTGCAGAAAGCGAGGGGGGTGGGGGGCCCCATACAAAGTTTCGCGGGGGGGCCCAGTGATGTCTAGTTACGCCCCTGCTGAACATACAATATAGATGTCTGCTTTTCTGTAGTTACAGTTTATTTCTTCCCAATGCTTAAAAATACACCCTGATCAATAGCATTTTGCAATCCCTAGACAGGGGCGGTGTAATCTGTCAGATATAATGGAAGCCTCTCCTAAACTTGAGGCAGGATGTCCAAGGTATGGTGTTATCTCCTTGTCTGATAGCAGAGATATTTGGTCGAGGCCCTGGCCCTTATGATCAGGTAAAAAATAAATAATGATTATAATGCAGGATTGGAACCAGTGTCATACTACTAACTTCCAGACCAAGCTGTGGATTAGGAGGAAGCTGAGAATGTCATAAATTGAAGCCTGCTGATATAGCCACAAACCTCATGTATTCAGAGCTATGTTCTTAAAGCTGTGTTCCAGGAATGCTCTTGTTCAAGAGCAGTAGTTGGATTTAAGCATGCTTGGAGACCTTGGTAACTTGCATGGTTCAGTTACTGAGGTCTCCCTTCACCTCCTTCATTGCACCTACCTTACTCCCCACAGGCTGCACCTTATGCATAGTTTAAATTCTCCCCTGTGCTTCCAAAACTGCAATTCCACAGGCTTTCTGGCCCATGTCTAGTGGTGGTTCTGCGCTAGGGTATAGGCTCTATGGAATCAGATTGCACACTTAATATCTGAAGTCCTACAGTTTCAATTTATTAGGGACCTTACAGTTGTTCTTTTTGGCTATAAGACTTCAAGAACCATTCGGGCCATGAGCTAATTCAGCATATCTCTAATGCTACAAAAATTCATATTCCTGCCAACTGGAGATCCAATGCCCTTTCTCCAATGCCAAAATTCAGAAAATAAGCTCCGCCATGATATCCAAATTTTCTAGAGCTAAAATAGAGGATTGTGGACCCTTTTTCCACAAGACCTGGGATCCCTGGATATTGTATTGGGAACATCACGTTTCCAGTTTTAATATTTGAAATGAGTCAGATCATGTTTAATACTCTTTTCTATATTTTATGCCATTTATAGCTTACATTAGTACCTGTACTTGAGGTTCAGCTATTGGTGCCTGCCGAGAATCAGCTGTGTGACACTCCCTTTTAGTTTTCTGCTTGAAACCTTTTGATTGTATTTACTTGCCAGGTTGTTGAGGCCCGCTCTTCGAGCTTGACCAGTTTTATCTTGATGTTTCAAAAAAAAAAAGAGATTTTTTTTTATGAAGTGCAGTAGGTGGGTTTAGTTACTAATTCATGATTTGCAGTGAAGAAAAGCAAGTGAAGTAAGGTCCGGGATTTGTCGTGGACTGGATATGCTGACACAAATGAACAAACATTGATTTGGGTAATACCTTTAATGGATAACTGTACATAGTTATTGCAATAAACTATGTACAGTTAGTCAATAAAAATATTACCTAAATTAACATTTCTTGGTTTGATGTCAGCATATCAAGTGAGAAAAGACAATGTTTTGTTTCATTAGCTCAATTTTAAAATGCTAGTGTAGGATTTGAAGCAAATGGCCTAAAAAGGTTTTGTCATGGCTGTCACTTCAAGGTTGCTCTTCCCATTCCAAAATAAAAAAGCCAGTGCCCACAAATGAACATCAATACTCCCCAAATCCCTGGTTTATTCCTGCTGGGTTCTGAAGTGTCCTGTTGGGTGTGGTCTGGTGTTAGACATGGAGAGAGTCCGAAGACATAACTACAAAAGTTGATTAGGTGATACCTTTAATGACTAATTGTTCAAGATTTCTTTACTAGCTTTTGAAACTTAAAGTTTCTTCTTCAGGCATGATACAGAACTGGATCAGAACCAGATTTCCAGAAGTAACCTCAAGATTAACCTACCACATCATTGCAATGGCTGCCCCCCCTCAGTGTGGTCCTGAAGGGGGGCACTGACACACACACACACACCACGCCTTCTCTCCTTAGCTTGATTGGAAGCAGCTGTGACTGTCAGGGTACTATGCAGGGTGCAGGGGACGTGACTGGGGTAAAGTCTTGTAGTATGTAGCAAGGAAAGTTGTGGGGGAGGGCAATGCGGTCCAAGTACTGCATATTTTGTACATGTATATTTTGCTTAGTGAAATCAGAATTTTTAGGCTTCCTTTATCCTCCTTTACCCCACCAATCTATTTCTGGGACCCTCTGAACATATTCAACAAGAGCTTGTCGAATATGTTCAAGCTGGTATGGGCACAACCACACTGTGCAGGCACAGGTATGACACAGGTACAGCCTGAGCAGAAGCATAAAGCTGCTCATGCATGGCTTTTTCCTCCATGCACCAGCGGTGCCATGCTGCTGAGCAGGAAATGGCTGTAATTGTGTCCGGGCAGTGCGGCCACGCTTGTAACAGATCTAAGCATGGCCTTAAAACAAGAAGAGGGTCCCAGCTGGGCTTAATGTGGGTGCCACTATAGCTGTGCAGCCCCGGTATGTGTAATTTGGGTGCAGGCAATGGCTGGAAACCGAATTACGCATCCCTCCTAGTTGCTACGACTCGGAGGCATAATTTGTATTGTACGCTGCCCAGAATTCCAACGGCAGAAGGTGAGCCATCATTTGGCTCACCCTGCGCCCAACTGGACAGGCGATGTAACAATACCTACTCGTGGTAAGGTGAGGAACAACGGATTTGGCCACCTATAGTCACTGTCCAGCATGCCAGATCATTAAGCAACCTCAGAGAACAACTGTACCAACACTAGATTCTAAACCAAGGCGGCCTACCAACCTTTAGACACATTCCTTGTATGCTCGTGGAGCAGAGCAGAGTACAATGATGTCTCTACAACAACCTTTCCAGACCTTCTGGAAAGTCACTTCCATGCAGATGCACCCATTTCATTTAAAAAAAATTAAACTGTGCCAAACCTAACCCAGCACCAACATTGACTATGCGGGGGAAGCTTTTTCCATAATTCACTGTCTACTGCAGTGACATCTCTGGAAACCAATAGCACCAAGCTGCCAGTGTCAAGCTAATAGGCACTAGCAGCACCACACCACCTTCACATACAGTTTGTGCTAGTGGTATGCTGAGTATGGCTACATGCTCCAATGATTACTGCTCAGTATTCCTTCTTTTTGGAGGCATGCTGACACAATCGTCAGTCACATGGCTGCAGTTGTCAGACAGAAATGGGAATGCAACTTTTGAGTGACAATCTTAGGAGCAGCTAACTGTGCTTTATGCAACATGCGCTCCTGTCAGATTGTGCTGTAAAGAAGCCTATTGAACTTGATCCAGTGTGGTACCCCATCGCTGATACCCACTCTAGCCCCTATGAGAGAGACTCAGTTGTACAGTATATTTTTTAAGTAGCAGGAATATGCTGCTAAATGTGATTATCTATGAGTAATTGCTCATTGTTTTTTTACAATATGTAACTCAATAAAGCCCTGTGTTTTTACATCTGTTATTTCTTGCAGCTCTGTTCCAGCTTATATTTTCACAGTAAATATTTTGAAGGCTCTGTAGATATGAGAACAGCTGGAAGTAGTATTTCTTGAGTGCGAATGCAAACATTCTATTAAGTTCATAGAAGGACATAGAAGGACCTGTTACAGACTTCACAGATGTCTCTGGCATCTCACAAGGTTCATTTACAAAATGTAAAAGTGTGGGTCACAGTACAATATAATTTGTTTCACATACAGGCTTAGGCACATATTTCCGTATCAGATTTCCGTACCTTAGGATCATGGGAATTGAAAGGAATAATCATTAAGCTCCTTTCCCAGTGACAAACGTGCTTCTTGCTTTGTATCCCAAATAACAAAAGTTTGCCTTCTTAAAACAGAAGGTATTTGTGATTATCCAGATTGGAGTGAGCATACGATGTCTCCCCAGGTGCAACACTGCTGAATATGCAAATCTGTCCCTGTAAGCTAGCTACACCTCCAGGTTTGCTGGAATGCAATGATGTGTCAGCTTGTTAATTGTACAGAGCCACAATAATCCAACATGCATACAGACTGTTTCAGATTGGTTGATCCTCATCACTGAATGGCATGAATTAATGTGGCTTTACAGGGTAGGACTTGAAGCAACCAGAGCTACAGACTACCCAGCAAGCTCATGGTGAACCAGAACTCCTAGGAGTGTGTAAGGGGATTATTTGTTGCTCTGTACAAATAACAAGCTGACACATCATTGCATTCCAGCGGTTCTGGAGGTGTGGCTACCTTACAGGGACAGCAAATGATAATTTGCATATTCAGCAGTGATGCATCATGGGAGACATTATACGCTCACTCCAACCTGAATAATAGCAAATCCCTTCTGTTTTAAGAAAGCAAACTTTGTTTTGCATAACATTTTAGTAAGAGGGCTTTTTGTTCCTTTGTAGCCCCTCCTAGGTGTTCTGGTTCACCATGAGCTTGCTGGGCAATCTGTACCCCACATAAAAGTTACTGACTACGTGCAACGTACTATAATGGGAGTGCTTCCCAAACATACCATTAACAACTGATTATTTGACATAAGGCAGACCTTTGAGATACTGTACGCAATCGGTAAGTGAACTGAACTGATGCAACTGTTGGGGATTATAGCAGTTCACTTTTTCTTAGACCAGGGGTTTTAGGCCAGGGGCCATATAGCCTTTCTTGAGAATGCTAGGGCTAGGGGGCGAACTAGCAGTGGCTTAACTAAGGTGCTTGGGGCCCTGGTGCAAGTTTTACATGGGGACCTTAGCACTCGATTAATATGGAGCCCCAAAACCTACCAAGGACAGCTGCAGTGTCAGAAAGGTGTAATCAGAGTAAGATAATAGCTTGTTAGGGTTCACCACTATGTAATGCACATATAGAGGTGTTCATTATCAGCATAGCAGCAATAAAAAGCTAATAAGATGGATGAAGGATGGCCCTTAGTGGGCCCCGGTGCGGTCACAACCTTTGCAACCCCTATTGCTACGCCACTGCGAACTAGCAATATTAAACAACATTTTAGCTGATTGCCATTAGGTACAGTTGTCCTTTAAGGCCCAAACCCACAACACAATTTTTCTGAACAATTTTTTCACTCTCAGATGTACACCTATCAGCACTTATTCTCTCCCCTATCAGCATCCAGCTGAATCAGTTGGAGCATTGCTGGAGGTGAATTGCCAGTGAGGCTGTGGGGTGGCCGATACCCCAAACACGATTTTGGGCCTGAACAGGCCACAACATCTGGTGAATTTAAACCTGAAGGGGGCTTCCTATTGTTAAGAATATATGTGCAGCCTTATACAAGCATTGATGAGCGCTTATCTATCTATTTAAAGACTCTGCTATAGTTGATGCACACAACTGAGAAGAGTGCTCCATTAATTCATTGTCAGCTAGAGTTATATCATTGCCTGTTTTATTTTAATCTATTTTTGTTTTACATAGACATTGTGATTGTATGTGCGCAGTATCTGGGTGCCATTATTTGTATTCAATAGGTACACTATGCCTGTGACATTTTGTCAAATAAAACAATCCCAAAGGAAATAACCCATATACCGTGTGCAGTTAGCATGCCCCTTTCAGTATGCAGGCACAGTGCTACTGGCGCAGTGGCAACTGCTAACCAGTGGCTGCTACTGCTGCTGGTGGCTGCTAATCAGTGGCTGCTGCTGCTACAGTGGTGGCTAATAAACTACAGAGGAGCAAAGGGGGAGGCAGAGTGGGGATAAAAGGTGGCCCCTGCATGCGGCATCACGGGGGGGGGGGGGGCACCAAAAAGGCTTGGAGGCCACATTTGGCCCCCAGGCAGGACTTTGGACATGTCTGCCTTAGACAGTTGCTTTTTTTTGTCTTCCCTGCACAATGTTTACCATGTACCCCTTATGAGAGCTTCTGCATTCCAAGAACCCTCTTGGAATAGGAAAGTTTGCCCCAAGTACCCATTGTGACTTCTGTATACTATAGTTACATTATCATTGTTTATAAATTATTTTCACTTTTGCTTTTAACTAGCTAAAATACTAATTTGGCCTTGTTTGTATATTATTTATCATTTTCTAAAACTATAACTTTGAAATACTTAACGGGCCTGGAAGAAGCCGCCGTGTGCGGTGAATTGCGATGGCTCTGCACGCTGCCTGCCCGCTCTCCTGTTCCTCTCCTGGTAAGCCGCCCTTGTTTACTGGCGGTTTTCCGCCTCTGTACTACACGTTGGTGCTCTTCCTTGACTGTGTTGGCATTCACCTTATTATCAGTGGTTTTCCGCTTCTATGCACTTTACTCTTCCCTTTCGTGGGACTTTTCTGCTGATGTGGAACACTGGTCTTATTCATTTACCTACTTGGCACTTACTTTCCACTCCTTATTTTCCTCACATTATTTTGCAACTTGACATGTGTGTTTTATTCCTGTGCGCGCATGTCAGTGTGCAAATCATGGTGTAGTCACGGTCCACACTATCCTCTTGTGCGATCCAGGTATCTAGGGGGTTTTGTACTGTATTGTAGATGTTTACATATTGTCGTATGGAGAGTACATATTTAATGTTTAATATTGGGCTTTGCATTCAAGTGCAACTGTTTTTATGGTTTTAATTGTTATATGGTGTACAACAAAGACTTATTACATTTATTATACTGTTGTGGTGCGGTTTATCTAGGGCCATCTCTTGTCTTCTGCTTTAGTGATTTCTTCAGAATTCTTGTCAATACATTGGGGTGCAAGGTGATAAACCCAAAAAAATATCAATATCAGGGATATTCAAGTATTTCTTTAACCTACCACAAATCTAACACTGTGATCAGCATAGCTGTAAATGGTATAGTCATCCTACATTTCACTAGCTCACAGCCCCATTGTCATCCTTGACTCAGCACTTTTCTACACTTATATTCAGGATCTCTCCTTCCACTTTCAAGTGCATAACATCTCTAAATATTCCCCTTTCTATATGAGTAAGAAAGCAAATTCTTCGTACTTGCTCTACAATTGCTTGCCTCAACCGCTACTATGTCCACCTATCAGATGTTCCACTTGCATGATCTTCACCTCCTTGATACATGTTAAATGCTGCAGCGAGCGTTGTCTTTTCCTTTCTCTCTACTCTTCATCTGCTGTTCTTCTATTCAAATCTCTTCACCAACTTTCAGCTTTGAAGTCACATTCAAGATATGAAGCTTTACCTTTAAATCACTTGATAGCTCATGTTCCACCTCTGGATTTGACCTCACTGCCAAATACACTCTGCTTCTCTCCTCTAGTGTCCTCCTCATTCATAACATTTTCCCATGCATGGCTCAATGGCCTCAATTCACTAAGATCATGCTGGAGATAATAAGGCAAGATAAAACTTACCTCCACACAGTAAGAGAGTTATCTTATCTCTTCATTCCTTACCTCTTCTGTAGTTAATTTACCTCCTCTGTAGTTAAGTTACCTCCTCTGTAGTTAATTTGCCTCCTCTGTAGTTAAGTTACCTCCTCTGTAGTTAAGTTACCTCCTCTGTAGTTATCTTCACACGCAGTTAATGAACAGCCTGTCGTTAACTCTGGAGTTATTTTAAGGATTAAAGAGTTAACTTAAAGACAGAAGAGTTAACTTTAGGTTTGCCTGAGGTAAAATGTTTCCTGAATACTACATGCCTTATCACCATGGTAACAACTCTAGAAGAGTTATTAAAGACAGGAGATAAGCTTAGTGAATTGAGGCCATTGTCTTCTCTAGAACAGCTCCCATACCTTGAAGCTTCCCATTTGACTTTTCCTTTTCTAAGCTGTCCACACGCTTCTATCTCTGGCTCTGCCCTAGGCCCCTAAAACCACCATAGTAAGTACCACACATCCATCATCTACGCCTACTTCTATCTCTCTCACCTTTTATATCCCACATTCTCTCAAGAATCTTCCCCTTCTATGTTGTATTTTGAACTATGAAAGTGTGTAACTTGCAGCCTTTATTATTTATTGTTTACCACCTAGGTAATGTTTGCATTTTAAAATAAAGGAAAATTATCATACGTCTAGTCTGGTGAAAGGTACGGAACAAAGGAACAGAATAAGGATACTAGATTATTGGGTCTTCCTCACTGAAGCTTTTATACTCTACTTGACAATATCTATTTAAGATTGTGTGCCATTATCTAGTAGCATATGCACAACACTTCTTTTCATTCAAAAGGCCATTTTACATACATTGAAGGTCATAGATAATGTTTTTACTGTTCTACATTCAATCTGCATTTTATTGCAAATTACCACTTCCAGGAGAAGTAGGTAATTTCGGGCTCCAGAGGTCATCTGGTAAAATTAGTGCTGCATAGACCGCACTGCTAATTGCTTAAACAGGGTGACACCACTCATGCCACATACATACTCTGGAGGTGCAGGAAGAGACCTCTTCCAGAGGTAGCAAGCACAAACTGTTAGAGAAAATCCACAACTCTCCAAAGGCTCCAACAAAACGTCCACTTTTGTTAGCTAAACAGGACAGGCAAAATGGCTGACGTGTTTCAGACAATGTGTCCTTACTCATAGCCACATAGCATTGCTAACTTCAGCGATAGCAGTGCCTAGTGTACAACTTGGATGCCAAAGGCATCATTTATTACCACAATTTCTACACTACTGAAGGTGGAGGAACTTCTTAGCAGCATTGACTGTGTCCCAGATATTGGTGGGGGGTAGATTAGTGTTAGGAGTAGGTAGAGGGTGAGTTAGTGTAAGAGGATTGCGGAAAGAATATTGGTAATGGGGAAGGTTCGTGTTAGGTGGATTAGTGTGATAATATAATAGGATATGTGTACAATTACATATATTCTACTATTGATATTAGCCAGTGCACAATAGTAGAATAACATAACTTTTAACAATATTCTACTAGTGGTATCTCCCGGTGCGCAAATTACTGTGGCACCCTTTTTCAGCGTGCGTATTTCCAGGGACTGTGGCATACACAACAGTGCACAGTAGTGACAACTGAAATAAATTGCTCTGATAAATAATTCCATATGCAAAAACTATGGTGTGTGCTGTGAAAAACTGTGCCACATTTTTGCTACGTGTCAATGATCCTAACTGGCCATTAGAAGGAGAGGAGATACAGGTGCGTTAACCTGCTTGTGGTGTTACCTGGCTGTCAGTCTGGCTGTGAAGGTCAGCTACAGTGATGGATGGAGAGGAAGCAAGGACAGGGCTGTCTGTTGATGCTTGTTTGATGGATGGAGCAGGGCTGCAGCCAGAACGTGTAGCAATGGGAGGCACCTCAGAATGAGATGTGGATGGCTGAGGCTGTGTCTCAGTAAAGGTTACAGATCTCTTCTGATCCGCTGTGAAAATAAAAAAGATTGAAGTATTCAATAAGTGTTATGACTACAGATATATAAATGAAATATATCTGTGCTGGATGAAATATTCATTATAGGGGGAGATTTGCAAACAAAAATAAAATTGTGAAATGGTAGGTACTCAGATGTGATTGAGTAGACACAACTGACCCACTGCTTGAATATCAGGAGTTATTAAGCCATATATGCAATATTTTGCCAGGCATGGACCAGAGGGTGAGGCATGATCACCACAAAAGAGTGGATAGGCCATCTAATGGCTTCATTAGATAATTACATGTCCTTCTTATATTAGCTTACAAGGATGGAGTAAAAGCAACATTGTGAGACCCTAACCTAAATTCCAGACAGTAACAATACATCTTCTGTTGTTAACATTTTTAAGTGCTCTAACTGTTCTAAATATTAATTCTATCAATATTTCCTCCATATATCTACTGTTACCTGGTGCACACCTCTGTTTTGGGTACTTACCTTGGTAGATAATCTAGAGGCTTACCCTGCCCCACTCATCCTTGCTGTTCCTCCACTGGGTCCAGCTGAAAGCTGTCAACAAGCACATATTGATTGCTTGCGCCTGCGCAGTAGCATAGACATGATCTGGCTCGACTATTTCCACCAAAGCCTGAGCGGATCCATGCTACTGTGCAGCTGCAGTAGGGCTGCACTTATGCTTGGATGGAATCTCATCCGCAAACTTCAGGAGGAAACGGTGCAAGGTGGAGTGAGATGGGGGAAGCCTCTGGGGGGGAACAGCGAGGTGGAGGGAGATGGGGGAAGCCTCTGGAGGGAACAGCGAGGTGGAGGGAGATGGAGGAAGCCTCTGGAGGGAACAGCGAGGTGGAGGGAGATGGGGGAAGCCTCTGGAGGCAACAGCTAGGTGGAGGGAGATGGGGGAAGCCTCTGGAGGCAACAGCAAGGTGGAGGGAGATGGGGGAATCCTCTGGGGGGAACAGTGAGGTGGAGGGAGATGGGGGAAGCCTCTGGAGGGAACAGCGAGGTGGAGGGAGATGGGGGGAGGTTCTGGAGGGAACAGCGAGGTGGAGGGAGATGGGGGAAGCCTCTGGAGGCAACAGCTAGGTGGAGGGAGATGGGGGAAGCCTCTGGAGGCAACAGCAAGGTGGAGGGAAATGGGGGAAGCCTCTGGAGGGAACAGCGAGGTGGAGGGAGATGGGGGGAGGTTCTGGAGGGAACAGCGAGGTGGAGGGAGATGGGGAAAGCCTCTGAAGGGAGCAGCAAGGTGGAGGGAGATGGGGGAAGCCTCTGGAGGGAACAGCTAGGTGGAGGGAGATGGGGAAAGCCTCTGGAGGGAACAGCAAGGTGGAGGGAGATGGGGGAATCCTCTGGGGGGAACAGCAAGGTGGAGGGAGATGGGGGAAGCCTCTGGAGGGAACAGCGAGGTGGAGGGAGATGGGGGGAGGTTCTGGAGGGAACAGCGAGGTGGAGGGAGATGGGGGAAGCCTCTGGAGGCAACATCTAGGTGGAGGGAGATGGAGGAAGCCTCTGGAGGCAACAGCAAGGTGGAGGGAAATGGGGGAAGCCTCTGGAGGGAACAGCGAGGTGGAGGGAGATGGGGGAAGCCTCTGGAGGGAACAGCGAGGTGGAGGGAGATGGGGAAAGCCTCTGAAGGGAACAGCAAGGTGGAGGGAGATGGGGGAAGCCTCTGGAGGCTCCCTCTCTTGAGGTAAGTAATTTAAATTCTTCCGTTAACAAATTCACAGATTTACTTTAATAGCTGCTGAAATGACTAAAGTGGTGTCAGATTTGTTATTGTTGCATTGCAAAGCATAATGGGAAGCTGAGTAACTGGAGAGCAGCAAGAGGTTCTTTATGAGCAGGGCTCATCAGCTCCCCTCTAAAACCAGTGTAATGTGGACAGTATGAGGTAGCTTGAAAATGCCACCCCATTTCCAGCCTGAAGAGAATAAGAACTTAAACAGTGGCATTATTTAAAATGAAACTAGAACTGTGATCATGCGACCATATCAATGATTGATCAGTGTAGGTATGTGGCTGCTGTGTTCGAGACCTGTAATAAACTTGTTTTCTTACTTACCTGGATTTAAGCTTTAAGACAGAAGTTTGATTTACTTGAGAATTTCTTGCAGCATTTGTTATCGCACTTAAAAAGGACCTAAATTATTCCACAGGAGAGAAGGAAAAACACAGAAAAACCCACCCTGTTTGTATTTAGAGATAACAGTCTGTCTAATTCTCCCTTATCTGCTAGTAATGATCCACTGTAATTTAAGGTGTCAGCTCTGATCAGTGCCAAGGTTTGTGCTGTTCAGGCAGACAATATGTGAACACAGGAGGTTAACCATTTCTGTGCTCCCATGAAACCAGGAAGTAACTAAGTAACTACACTGCAGAATCTCAGTAGCCGTTCTGTGGGCTGTAACAAAGAAATGTTTTTCTATAAAGGATATTATGCTTTTGCTTATCCACTAAAGCAGAGAGGAAGTCCTGGGTTTAGGTCTGCTTTAAGATTCATATGCACATACATGTACTGTTGCCCACAGGGATCAGGATTTGATTTCTTGGGTGATTGTTGTACAGATGCATAGCCAGGCTAGAGGCTAGCAAAACTTGCTTTGGAGGGGGGAGGAGGGATGATGCATGGTGTACGACGGAGCATTGTCGGGAGATGCTTGTCCACACACTACATTCTTGGCCAACAAGGTCCTAATGACAGTCAGGTTAATGAAAACGAAATACTGGCCTTTATAGTTAACTGCACTGTGCATCTGGTCTTTGACAATATTTGTTTTTATTTGCTCAAATATTTATTACTAAAGGAATAGTATTAAATGATTCCACTACCAGATCAGGAAATTGCCAGGCACAAGTTCCCAGGCAGCTGAACGTTGTGAGCATATGAGATTTCTGCCCCCAATAAACTAAGGTTACCAATGGATGGTGCCTTTGATCATGCTCTGTGTCACTATACTTTAGGTCTGCTAAGGTTATACAACTTACCTGTGCTCGTACCTTTGGAATACTATCTTCTGCATCCTGATGAGACATCCTGGTTCACTATTCTCTTGTATTACTGATATTGTTGTTTATATATGGTGGTCTATGCATTCACGGGTTGGTTACAGTCAGATATGTCAAGCTGATCAGTCTGCCTGTGACTGGAATTCAACCTGATCACCACATGGTAAACTCAATTTTGATTAAAAAAAAGAAATCTGTAAAGCATCAATCAAACTGCAACGTTGTACTACTCAATGCAGTGCAACACTAAGTGGTCACACCCAGTGGCGTAGCTAAGGAGCTGTGGGCCCCGATGCAAGTTTTACAATGGGGCCCCCCAAGCACTCTATACATAGCAATTGATACGGTGCACCAAAACCTGCCAATGGCAACTACAGAGTCAGAGGTGCAAGGAAGGGATGGGAAACAGTTTGTTAATGATTACCACTATTCAAAGTATCTATAGAAGTGATTATTATGAGCACAGGACCAATAGAGAGCTAATACTGTAGTTGAGGGAGGGCCCTTCAGGGCCCCTCTGGCCCAAGGGCCCCGATGCGGTCGCTACCGCTGCACCCCCTATTGCTACGCCCCTGGTCACACCCCCCTCGCACTGAGATTTTGCAACACGTCAGATCACATTTTTTTGTGATGGGCAATAGATGCTTGGCACATTTGATCAATGTGATGGGATTGGACAGATAAAATTGATGCGTTTCAGACTTTACCTCTTTTATACCCCTTTGAAACTTCACAAACACATGTCTTGGTGTTACAGCAACCTTCATTCATTGAATTATGGTCAGAATAATTGATACTAACCTGTCTTTTGGTCCTCCTCCCGTATCTGCTTGGTGCGGGGTTGGATGCTCCTGCGAGTTGTTGAGAGCCTTGCCCCGTGCCGACTTCTTGGTTCAGTTTGTGTTTTCTGCCGTGAAAGTAAAGGTCTTCGTAGCTGAACCAGGTGAGAAGGAGAGAAAGCCCCCTGTTATACCACAATACAGGGGACATATTAAAACTGAGGAAGAATCAAGCTAATAAGTGCACGGCTTGTTCAGTGAATCTCATGGTTGTTATCAACAATGTCACTAAAAGACTATAAATGCATATCTGAACTCAAAGTAATATGAAGGCTGCCATCTATATTGCCAGACTGACATGTTCTTTTGGCTCCATTAATGCCTAGGCCACACATCTAGAACAAATAGGCAGCATACCCATTCTGGGTCATAGATTCATATGCCAGAGAGGTAATGCAACATCCAGGCAAGTAACATTTTTACATAGGAGTCACCAATGACACCTTTCATACTCCTCTTATTCGAGTTATAGCCACAATCGTGTAGCATGTGGCCACAGATTGAAACTTGTTCTTTATATGTTTTCTATGGTCTAATTCATGCATGGCAAATCAAAAACATAACAGCTTGTGGAGGTAACAGGTCTGTGCCTAGCGAATGACAATACTATAAAAGCAGCACTGGCAACACTATCACCCAGGTTTCTGTAAAGACTAATACATGATTAGTAAGAGAACACCAAATAACAAATGAATTTACCTATCTCAACCAACAAAATTTATATGTGATGCTTTAACAGGGGTCTCAAACTCAATTTACCTGGGGGCCGCAGGAGGCAAAGTCAGGATGAGGCTGGGCCGCATAAGGGATTTCACGGAAAAAGTCCTCAAATGTCATTATTAACAGTTTTAATTATTTCTTCTGAACATGAAGTGTCCGAACTATTTTACCTTATAGTTCGCTTCAGTGCTCCCATTGCAAGTAATCTGCCGTGTCCTTACCGCAAAACGAGGGCTGCAGAGCCCCCAAATCCCCCGGGGGGAAATACGCCGGCATTTCCTGGAAGGGGCAGAGCTTTCAGCTTCAGCTCTGCCCCTCCTGACGTGAATCGCAGCGGATCGCTGCCTCTGCCCGCCCCTCTCACTCTTCCTTCACAGAGAGGGGCGGAGAGAGGCGGCGATCCGTGCGGCGATTGACGTCAGGAGTGGCAGTGCTATAGCTGGAAGCTATGCCCCTTAGCGCAGTACTGGATGTTTGCCCGGGGGGTTTGGGGGGCTCTGCAGCCCTCGTTTAGCGGCAGGGATGCGGTGGATTACTTGGGAGCACTGAAGAGAACTATAAGGTAAAATAGGCAAAAATAGTTTGCTTCAGTGTCTCTTTTGCTGGCGCGGGCCACAAAATATTGTACCGAGGGCCGCAAATGGCCCGCGGGCCGCGCGTTTGAGACCCCTGCGTTATAAACTCAGACCTGTCAACCCCAGTATAGTAAAGGGTAGCTGTACTTTTAAACTGTTCTTTGCAGAAAGGTACTGTATATCCTCGAATATAAGTCTTCCTTGTCTATAAATCGAATTCAATATATGACCCTCTTAAGCTGGATTTTTTATTGACTCAAGTATAAGTCTACCCAGCAAAGTTAATGGCTGCATTCTGGGACCAGGAAGAATTAACAGCTGCACTTTGGGACCAGGAGGGGTTAATGACTTCACTGCATTCAGTATTGCAGCCATTAATCTCTCCTGGCCTTAAAGTGCAGCCAATAACTCCTCCAGGTCCCCAAGCGCAGCAATTATCCACTCCCTCCTCCTTAGTAAGCACTGCAACGCAGTATCTTTTCCTCTGCCCTTTCCTTGTTATTTGTGGCCAGGATTTTCAGACCTGTGTTTTCTTGGCATTTCCTTTGTTAAGAAAGTGTCACTTACCACTGGATAAATCAGTGCAAATGAGAATGGCTATAAGTCAGAAATGTGGTACAGAATCAAGTACAAGTCGACCCCTATACAATTATTTAGTTAGTCAGACTTACATTTACAGACCTATAGTTGAGAATATAGGGTACCTCCAGATAAGTAATACAAAATCTTTCAATATTGATCATGATTTTGCTTTATATGAGGAGATGAGAGAAAACAGTAGAACCTCATTAATCACATTTAACTACAGGAGAAAACCCTGACTACAGTCTATCTGGACTAGCAATCGCTTTATTACTAGTCTAGGTTAACATTATACTAATTACAGTATACATTAAGATTAGCTTCTTACTTACTGATCACAGAACAATTTTAAAAGCTCTATGCTGCTTCCACATTCTGAATCCAGCTGATTCTCTCCCCAGCTTGGAATGACTAAGCAGCAGGTGAGGTTATTGACAAGATTAATGATCAGTAAGCACTATGCCTTATCTTAGTTCACAGTTACAGGTATAGTCCTATTCAGAACAATGGCTGCCAGCTGATCACCAGAAAAATAGCACCATTACTGTAGAATTAATAGCACTTTTCTGCCCATCACCTGATATGGAAACAAAATCATTAAAACGTCTAATTTCTACTATTGAGAGCAAAACCAATTATGCAATATACAGCAGCGCTTTGTTTTCTGAAAGTGCAGCTATCCTTTAGGGCAATAAGTAGGTAGTAAATAAGTAGTGTTAAAGAAAGCAATGTTAGCAATATTCATATATTAATAACCTTAGCATATTATTATTTTATAAGGCATGCAGAAAACATGGTTATAAGGGGGCATTTGGCAAGATCTTATTTGGCAATTTGCTGACTTATGAAATATACTGTAATAGTATCATTCATTGATGCAGATTTGTAATCAAGGCCTTGGCACAAAATATTTATTGGCGTTTATATAGCTGATTAATGCATTTCACTGAAAAAAAAAATCAAAAAAGAAATACAATTAGATTAAATTCTATCCAAACCCGCCACAGTATTTCAGGACTGATTTTGCCTCTGTGGCATGTTTAACCAGGCTAAAAAGAATATTCCAATCACTGCATGTACCTATGAATGACACAAGTAGTTATTTCATATAGGATGTGCTCTGTCATGTATGGCGTGAATGTGAAGATATCTTTAGAAATGTTCATCCTGACAGTAACAGACTGTTGGTAGTAAACGTTCTAAAATGATGCACCATAATTAAAATAAATAAATAAGTGGGTGTTCTGTTTTATGGGCAAAAGTGTTAACTAACGCAAACCTATCAGTAGGCTCTGCTGTGCTGAAAACTTGTTTAGTTCTGGCGCTATGAGGGAAGTCACATGGTATACTGAGCAGCCACTGGAAACAATTAAGGTACGTGGTAGGGAGAGGCACACCTTTCCGTAATATTCGGGTGCGTAACCACGGATGCCAAGCAACATCCAGAAAGCAGTCCAATAGTAGAAGAAATTGGTTAGCACTCCAGCTTCTTAGTGAGCAAAGTTTTATTCTCCAATCACATGTCAACACTTAAGTTAACAATTGTTCCGGGGCCATCAGGGGTCCCCTTCTTCAGAACAGGGCAGACAAACCATATGACAAGTATTATACCTTCTTAAATACACCATCTAAAAACAGTGACACCTATGTTCAAGGAATGTACCTCCCCTCCAATTATGAACATAAACATATCCATATCTCATGATCTATACATAATCCAAGTACAACATATATTGCATCACATTCGGTATCCTTACTGTATGCCAAGAACATTCAGTTATCTCATATTTGTACATTTCGATCACATAAAACCTCAAGAAATTGGTTAGCACTCCAGCTTCTCAGTGAGCAAAGTTTTATTCACATGTCAACACTTAAGTTAACATTTAGCATTGTCATAGCATAGTCCCAGTTTCTGCCAGTTTCAATTCTTTGTCAGTAGACACAAGGAGGACCTGATTTCTTTCAGTGGAAGACAGGGAAACCAAATCTTCCAATGGTCATAGTGCAGTCAAAGACATTTTTTTAATTAGTTAGACTGCAGTCAGTCTCAGTCATTGGTCAAATTGTGGTGAAGGTCATAGCTGGAGACACACAAAGCAAAGCTCTTACATACTATGGGGGCACTAAAAAACAGAGATACTCTACGATGGCACTAAAATGTGGGGCACAGACTACATACTTTGAGGGGAAATGGAAACCTGTGGCATACTCTGGAAGGGAGCACTGGAAAGCTGGGATACATTAGGAGGAAATCTGGGTGGAAGGTTGGTACGAACTTTTTGGGGCACTGGAGAGCTTGGACATAGTATACAGCATTAGAAGCTGGGTTAGACTTGTGGGGGCTGCTGGACACTACAATTGTGAACACACTTTGGGGTGGCAAAACAGTAAAAAGACAATTCATCCTTTTAGATGGGTAAAAAATGGAAAGCAATGACTGTCTTTTGGGGCATAGGAAAGCTGTGACATATCTGGAGGATAACGGAAATCGGGTAGAATACAGAGACATTTGAAAGCTGGGGCCTACTGTGGGGGCTACTGGAAAAATTGGGAGAAACTTTAGGGGCTCTGGAGAGTGAGGACACATTTTGAGGGAGACAGGAGAGCTCAGACACAACACAAGAGGACTAGAGAGCTGTGAAGGAAACGGACAAAATTGGGAGAAACTTTAGGGGCTCTGGAGAGTGAGGACACATTTTGAGGGAGACAGGAGAGCTCAGACACAACACAAGAGGACTAGAGAGCTGTGAAGGAAACGGACAAACTTGGGCACAATAAAAGGGAACACAACAGTAATTGAGAACCTACATTTTCCCAGCAAAGAGCGCCAAAAAAATCTGATGCCAGCCCTGACAATCAAACTGTAATGAAGAAAGTGGTGGCTGGTGTAATGGTTAAGGGCTCTGCCTCTGACACAGGAGACCAGGGCTCGAATCTCGGCTCTGCCTGTTCAGTAAGCCAGCACCTATTCAGTAGGAGACCTTAGGCAAGTCTTACTAACACTGCTACTGCCTATAGAGCGCGCCCTAGTGGCTTCTGCTCTGGCTCTTTGAGTTCGCCAGGAGAAAAGCGCAATATAAATGTTATTTGTCTTGTCTTGTCTTGTCTAAACGAATTGTTTATACTACATTTTATATAGGAGCCTACTTTCATGTAGCCCCACCCACTTAACTTTAATAGTGACTTTATGTTTGACATGTTAGTGAGTGGGTGGGGCTACATTATGGCAGCCTCCTATCAGAATGGGGTAGTGCTCTCTTGTTCACAGCAATTTTTAGACTTTCTTACTGCATGCAGCACAATACATGTATTTATATTATATATTTAAATCATTTATTAGAAATCTGTTTCGTAAAGTTAAATGATCACCTGACTTGAAAGTGGCATCATGTAAGATGTTAGCCCATTAGATTTGCATATTCTACATTACTTACATTGTATGTAAATGAGACTCTTATTAGTATTAGCAAATTCTGTTGTTTTCATTTTCCAGTTGGATAAATCAGTCTTCTGATTACTGACATGTTTTTGTCAAATAAGCTGAGGACTTGATTATAGGAATAGCATTGCTTGTACTGTAGTGGAAATTGTTTTAATGTATGGTGCTCATTCCAAATAACTATACAATCTATATTCTGTCCTTGCAGTTAGTTTTTTCAACATGTTCATTTAATTGCACTTAGGTTTCTAGAGATACCTTCACATACACCATTTTCAGAGGAGATGAAGATGTGGCTTAAATGTTAATGTTCTGTGCTGTCCAACCATCTATTTACACATATTTACCTCTGCCGTGTGATGTAAGGCACATACATAAGTACTGGATACTCACATGAGGTTGAACTTACAGCGTAACATCATTGCAAGGATTAGGGCAATATCAGCTTATGTGATCTGCTTATTTCAAAAGCATTTAATGTACGTTTTGAACTACGTACTGTAACAGCAGCAGACACCTGAAGGTTCTTTCATGTCTGTAATGCTTTTGGAACATTTAACTGCTATGGCTACCATAAAGAATAAAAAGTGTCCTTATATAGTTCTGTTTTCCTGAATCGCTCATACAGAGACAACACATAGTGGCACAGACACGGGACAGACATATGTGTTGGTGATTGGGACACATAACACAGAGACACGTTGCTATGTACATGTACTTGTCATCAGGCTGAGACACGCATGACCCATTTATGTTTGCTGCTTTAATTAGGTATTACTAAAGACAAACTATTGTGAAAAAATACTTTTGCTCAAGTTTTTGACTAAGGCCTTATAAACATAGCATATCCACATCAACTTTTTAAGGCAACTGATCATTATGATCAATTTTAAGAATTGATGGTAACTGGTTGACCAATAATGCCAAATCAACATGCACGTCTATGGTGGATCCTTTAATCTTTTTTGCATGCCAAATTCTGGTAGGTTTCCTGATCTTATTGCATTATATTGATTAGTACTTGCATCTGCACAATCAATCAATGTTTACTGCCACATCTGATTGATAATCAGCTGATAAAGCAATTGTTCATCTGTCGATTCCAGTATCTCAGCAAAAGAACCCATTGCCGATCGAGAGGACACCCCAATCATTTATTAAGGATCCCACTAATGATCCAATCTTTTTTGTCCAATCTTACCATTTCTATGTATTTTAAGGGACTGCCTAAAGTATCCATTCAATATATTCACTCAGTTTACCCTTCTACTACATAGGGCCTGATCCAATGTATACTTTTTCTTCTAAGGTGTCTGCTAAGTGATATGTTATGTTCACGTTATAAATAAAATGCCTTTAAGCCACCAGAAAGCAAGAAAATACTCAGAATAATTCTGACAGTACTTTTTCACCTAATTTTTGGTACTTTTTCAGTTGCAGAGTGCAACAGTTGTTTTAAACAGAAAATGAAAAAGTACGGTATCTCCTAGGAGAAAACAGGAGAAAAAATAAATTAGATCGGGCCCATAGAGTTGGTAAGATAGGACAAAAAATATTGGATCATTAGTGGCCACCTTTTGCAAGGACATTGATGCCAATTCACAGTATGGCAGGTATTGTTGTGACAAGTGGAAGGAGCTGACCACCAAAGCAAACTTGCAGTGAAAGGCAGTAAAGTTTCAGTACAGTTTCACTGTGGTTGCTTCAAAGTGAAACTATGTCTGTTTATGGAGTGGGATCCAAGTTTGAGTTGTCAATTGTACCTTCCACTCTCACTAAGTTGCTCCTTTTGGCCAGTAACATGGCTAGAAAGGATGATATTTGGCTAGTGGAAGCAGCTTATTAGTGAGGAAGAAAAGGGTATTTTAAATTCATGATTCAATCCAGAGTTTCACTAAATAAACTATTAAAGAGGAACTGTAACTGTTTAGTAGAATGCAGTAAACTATTCAGGATATCCATTTTCACATTCAATATCCTGGTTTCAGCTTCAGAAACACTTCCTAAAGCTCCTGTATTTATTGCTGTATATTGGTACGTAGCCATGCCCTGCCACTGAGGCTAGTCCTAGTATATTCATCATGCAGAATTCTCCCCAAAGCATTCTGGGAGACCAGTTAAAGGGATACTGTAGGGGTCGGGGGAAAATGAGTTGAAGTTACCCGGGGCTTCTAATGGTCCCCCGCAGACGTCCTGTGCCCGCGCAGCCACTCACCGATGCTCCGGCCCCACCTCCGGTTCACTTCTGGAATTTCAGACTTTAAAGTCGGAAAACCACTGCGCCTGCATTGCCGTTTCCTCACTTCCCCTGATGTCACCAGGAGTGCACAGCGCAGGCACAGACCATACTGGGCCTGCGCAGTACGCTCCTGGTGCCATCAGCGGGAGTGAGGACACGACAACGCAGGCGCAGTGGTTTTCAGACTTTAAAGTCTGAAACTCCAGAAGTGAACCAGAGCATTGGGGAGTGGCTGCGCGGGCACAGGATGTCTGCAGGGGACCATTAGAAGCCCCGGGAAACTTCAACTCATTTTCCCCCGACCCCCCTACAGTATCCCTTTAAGTTTTTGTACAGGCTGTGAAGTGCTCAGTAACCAAACATTTTGCAGAGATCACCTGCGAGTACTAAAGATGCAGCTGTCTGTGATACATTTCAGAACGTAAATCAAGGAGAGGAAAGATTTTACAATGGGCAAACACTGACTAAATACTTTATAAATGAATATTGTAAATACATAAATAAGCAGTCGTATTCATTATTTTATTTTGGTTACAGTTACTCTTTAAACACAGGTTAACTTTAAAGACCATCTCCTGGGCTGATCTAAAATTATAATCTACTGTAATAACTTAGTAATGAGAGTGCCCAGATGTTCCCTTTTTTGTGTGAAATAAGGTTTCTGTCTAAAAATCATGTCATGAATCATGAAATCTTTACATGACCAAAAGCAACAGACTGCAGAGACTGAGTTTCATGCTCTGTGGGTGTGCCTGCTGCAACTGCTTTGATTGCATCATCCCCACTGTTCAGACTGCAAGGGGGTAAGACACAGAATGGATCTCTCTGAAAAGATTGCAGCCAGCAACATTGATAGTACTGTATGTAGGACAGGAAGTGGTCAGTATCTGGGCTCCTGGCAAGGTATATTACAAATTATGTATTTTCCATCAGCTAATCCAGCTCTGCGGCTCATAGCCTTCAAAGATGTAAGAAAATATTTTTGCCTGAAAAGAGACTTTAGAAATGCTGTCATGTCCAGCAAACGTCCATTTTTCGGATGTTTGCAACCAACATAGTGGAGCTCCATTGTACATTGAGAAGACCTCCTGCACTGATGGTTGGTTTAGATCAGGGGTCTCAAACTCAATTTACCTGGGGGGCCGCAGGAAGCAAAGTCAGGATGCGGCTGGGCCGCATAAGGATATTCACAATCGCGGCGCATCGCCGCCTCTGCCCGCCCCTCTCACTCTTCCTTCACAGAGAGGGGCGGGGAGAGGCAGCGATTGACGTCAGGAGGGGCAGAGCTGAAGCTGAAAGCTCTGCCCCTTCCAGGAAATGCCGGCGGATTGCCCCCCCTGGTGATTTGGGGGCTCTGCAGCCCTTGTTTAGTGGCGGGGATGCGGCGGATTACTTGGGAGCACTAAAGCGAACTATAAGGAAGCTTTTGCCGCCGAGGGCCACAAAATATTGTATCGAGGGCCGCAAATGGCCCGCGGGCCGCGAGTTTGAGACCCCTGGTTTAGATGATTTAAAAAGTTCTGTCAGGTTTGTCTACAAGCATGTGGTCAGCATTTGTTACCAAGACTATAAGAAAATGAGGGCTGATTTGACACAGAAATTAGGTAACTAATGGTGTGGCTAAGCGGGTAGCTGATTTCATCCTCTAAACCTAAATTTGAATATAACTCAGAATTAGAGTTTGTGATGATTTGTCATAAATGTCTCAGAACAGCACAGCACATGCAGTGTGTGTGCCAATAGCACAGAGTAAGCACAGCACTGAAGGGTTTGCAGGAAAACACAGCTTTCATATTTAGTAGTGAAGCCAACAGTCAGTAATAGCTGACATTATGGTTTAAGCTACATCACGTATCAGCAAGTGTAGGTTATGAGATTGTGTAACAATGAAGAGTGAAGGCAATGAGGATGAACTGATGATGTCTTATGATGCTGGAGTACAATTAGACACAGGACTGTGACAAACATAGATGTGATGGATTAAGTGATGATCACATAATTCCTGTGGACTTTGCTACTTACAGTAATGGGTATGTCCCCCAGTACCTGTGTGTGCAGCTTTGACATACAGGAAAAGCCAAATATGTAGAGAAAGATTCCTCTTTGATGCTGAGAGTGGGCACCATGTAGTTGGCCATCCTCATTCATATAGAGCTCTTACCTGCCTCAGGCCTCTCTTTCTCCCCAATGGTGGTTGTATGAGAAGGTTCTGATGACCAGGTTCACTTTGCACACTTGCTACCCTGTTGAGTGTTAACAGCATTAACACATGGAATGTTCACACACATGGAGGACACATGGAAGATGTACACGACAACATATACCACAACATATATATCAAACACTAAGTGACTGATCTGGTGTATGCATAACAAAGCCAGAGTGGAGGATTGTGAAAGTAATAAAAACGGATTTACCAATTTTCTTGCTTTCAGTGTTTCTCAGCAGAAAAGATTGATATCAACACTACAAGTTGTCTCTTGCTTATAGTTAGCTAGCACTAGAAAATGATGCTTTTCTGACTAATAAACTGCCCTATACAAAGAAAGCACATGATTCCACCATAACTCATACTGGGAAACTGTACTCTGCATGTATACATACCTTATCCAGATATATGCTCTGTACATGGAACACAAGTAAAGAAGTAACCATGCATAATTCCATCCAACAATAACTGCATCATCATCCTGCAGAAAATAGTAAGTGACACCAAACAGTGATCATATTGCCTGTTCATAGTTTATCAATAGCTGCCTCCCGGATCTGAAATAGCCTCACAGGTATCTTGTATTGTTGGTGTAGGAACACACTGGTCTATATACAGTGTTTATATGAATTCAGGCAGCTTAGGAAAGTCCACTGATTAGGTTGTATGCTTTTTTGCATTTCCAAGACCTGCCTGTTGGTAATGTGCATGAGCTGGTAACACATCATTTCCCAGCTGTATGTCTAACTTGCAGAAATGATCGTGGCGATAAAACACCATCAAAATAAACAACTGTAGATGTTCAGTCTGAGCAATTTGTACTGTAAATCTGAAACAAAAACAGAAAGCGGAACAGACCTCTTGCACTGCACACAATAAAAAGGCTTTTTTTTTCGAAATATAGTTGATGAAGAAATCCACTGATCTGTGTTTCTATGTTCGTTTGCCTAGATCAAAGTGTCTAATTAGCTTGTATCAGCAGCTGTGAATACACTGCAGTAGCACTCTGTGGCTCTCTCTCAGCACAGTAAACACTGAAGCTTAACCCCTTCTGTGCTACCCGCAAAGTGAAAGCAAGTTGTAAACTTTCAGAGTTTTTTTTAATATTTCCATAATTGTAATGAAGACATTTTTTTGTCTATAAAGGTTATCACACTGTGGCTAATCTTTTAGAGCAAAAAGGAGATTCTGTGTTTATTTCCACTTTAGATATTGTTGCAGCACAGATGTTGAGCAGTTCTAAGTAGTTGTTCTACTGCTTCTGGGCAATGCTTCCTGACATTTCCCCAACGCACTCACAGCACCTCCATACAGTGATAAAATGCCTACTGATTTCTCACCAGTCATCTTTCATATCTTATGTACAGGTCTGTATAACTAAATTAATTATATCATCACTTAGTGTTTTTACTATATGTCAGGGATGTCAAACTCAAATAAAAAGAGGTCCGAAATTGAGCTCTGGGATCAAGTCGTGGGCCAACCTCAATGTCTAGTGGCAAACTCTATCCTTTATAAAGATCCCTGGTGTCTAGTGCCCCCCCCCCCCCTATACAGAGTTCCCTGGTGTCCAGTGGTTTCCCCTCCCCTGATTGCTTCCCTGGTAATCTAGGACTTACCCTCCAATATGGCTTCTCTGGTGGTGTAGAGTGAGCCAAAAATAATGCAAAGTGGGGAAACCACCTGAGGGCCAAATCAGATGGCTCCGAGGGCCAGATTTGGCCCGCGGGCCAGAGTTTGGCACGTATGCTTTACGTGTAAGCTGGAGATGTGCTGTTCTGTAGGTATTCTGTATGTGGTTGGGACTACAGTCTGTGAACCATGTGGCTGATCTTGTGCTTGTCATTCAGGCTGACCACTTGTAAAATGCACAGGCTGTTGGTACTCATGCATAAGAACACCAGAGCTTTACTAATCACCAGAACCAAAGAGGTGTGCTTTCATGCTTTTGTAATGCCCATTGTAAGTCCTTTATCAATGTTAAGAATTAGTTATTCACAACTTAACCCCCCTGGCGTTACAATAAAATCACCAGGGGGGCGGCGCAGCACTTTTTTTAAATTTATTTTTTTTAAATCATGTAGCTAGCCTAGCGCTAGCTACAGGATAGCCGCTGTGCATCGGCATCCCCCCTCCCCTTCCGATCGCCTCCGGCGATCAGAGCAAACAGGAAATCCCGTTCAGAACGAGATTTCCTGTTTGGCTTCCCCCGTCGCCATGGCGACGATCGGGATGACGTCATCGACGTCATGGCATCTGCTGGAGTCCCGATCCACCCCTCAGCGCTGCCTGGCACTGATTGGCCAGGCTGCCCAAGGGGTCTGGGGGGCAGCGCGGCGGGTAGCGGTGAATTGGTACAGAGCGGCGGCGATCGGTTTGTACATGCAGCTAGCAAAGTGTTAGCTGCGTGTAACAAAAAAAATGATGCAAATCGGCCCACCAGGGCCTGAGAAATCCTCTGCGGCGGCTTAGCCCGCGCTCAGCTCGGGCTTACCGCCAGGGAGGTTTAATTCTGAACAGCTGTGACTGCGTAACCTGTCATTGGGAAAGTGACAAAGATGACAGTGCAAAGCAAATTTCACACTTCTGTACTATTGGGAAACCCAATTCCTCTTTTGTTCCAAATACAAAGTATTAAATACAGAGCAGATATTAAACACACATCGCTGTGATGACTTAAAGGGAACCTGAAGCGATAGAGATATGGAGGCTGCCATATGTATTTTCTTATAAACAATACCAGTTGCCTAACTGTCCTGCTGATCCTCTGCCTCTACTACTTTTATCCATAGACTCTGAACTAACATGCAGATTAGTTATTGTCTGACTAGAGAGACACACCTCCACCACCATTCTTTCACCACCGGGCAGCGCTGCAATGCTGACACCATCCTCTGGGTCTGATCACATCATACTATGTGATCTGGACCCAGAACTCGATGTCGGCATTGCAGTGCTGCAGTTGGAGGAAGAGAAAAGGAAGAGGAAAATTAATCCAGCGTCTGCAACAGGTAAATATAAAGCTGCTCCCTGCACCCACTCTGCATAGGCTGCCACACTTGGGGAGGCACGTATAGTTTTTCGAATGTAGCTGCTAAAGGGTTAAGTATACATAGGTGACTAAACACAGCTTCCTACACTACCTGCAACACAGTACAACAATAAATCTATTCTGCTACAAACAGAAACATTCACTACAAAACAGGGTAGGCTAGGAATAAGGAATATTATAAATTATAAATAGTGCATTTTGTTCTGTTTTAGATCCTTAGTTAAAATTTGCAGGATGAAACACAGGCATCATGGCAGCTATGTGGGTAGTATGATTGCCTTGCAATGTTGTTTTTATGGATTTAAAGAGCTCATCAAGGGTGCTGACAAAGCTGGCACTAGAGTGTGTACAAGTATGGTGGGGCACATGTAAACATGGAAACGGTTCTATAGATCCAGCATACTATGCCAATGCTATATGACAATCAGAAAAATACATGACCATACCACAGAATGGTATTGGTATAATATATACAAATTTATGATTTTGGTTTTCAAAATTCAACCACATGCATAGTTTCATTTTTAGAAGCAAATATCAAATATTTAAAATAAAATACAGATTATGTTTCAGAGCTCAGGGGCTTTTACATTCTAGTGGCTTTAAAATTGATCAGAATATTCACGGTTAATAGAAAAAGTGTGCAAAAGAGAAAAATAATGGTCACAATGCAGCACCACCTGGTTATTTCAACCATATAAAACCATTTAAAATGATATATTAGAACTCTTTGTTGGCTATCAATGTTAATATTTATGTATACCGTATTTTTTGCACTACAAGAGACTATAAGACGCACCTAGTTTTGGAGAACAAAAAAAGGGGAAAAATATACTAAACCTGGTGCAACTATGGTGCAGAGGCATCTTGTGGATGTTCTCCCCACAAATTATTGCGTCATCCCTGTACCTCTTGTATCCCCTTTTGTCCTCCTGTGTCCCTTATGTGTCCTCTTGAGTCCATCGGTGTCCTCCTCCTCCTCTGCCCCCCTTGTGTTCTTCTCCATGCCCCTTGTGTCCTCCTCCATGCTCCTTTGTGTCCTTCTGTGTCCTCTATTGCCCCCTTGTGTCCTCCTCTGTGCCTCCTTATGTCCTTCTGTATCCTCTAATGTTCCCCTCGTGCCCTCCTCCATGCCCTTTTTTGTCCCTGTGTCCTCATTTTTGTCCCCCTGTGTCCTCCATTTTGTCCCCGTTTCCTTCTTT
The DNA here is from genome assembly GCF_040937935.1 of Hyperolius riggenbachi. Classification (NCBI taxonomy): domain Eukaryota; kingdom Metazoa; phylum Chordata; class Amphibia; order Anura; family Hyperoliidae; genus Hyperolius; species Hyperolius riggenbachi. The sequence continues at coordinate 214,803,435 of NC_090652.1, forward strand.
TTGTCCCACTGTGTCCTTCCTTTGTCCCCCTGTGTTCTAGTTTGTCTCTGTGTCATCATTTTTTTTTCCATGTGTCCCTGTTTGTCTCCATGTCCTTGTTTTTGTCTCCCTGTGTCCTCGTTTATCCACGTGTCCTTTTTTTCCTGTGTCCTCGTTTGTCCCCTGATGTCTTTCATCTTTTTTGTTCCCCTGTGTCTTTGCTTCCCCAGTGCATAGTTAATAGCAGCAGAAGCTGATCTGAAGGTGCCTGGGGTGATCAGAGATCTCTCCCTTACTGTTCCCCTAGTACCGGTTGCATGTAATGAAGACATTAGGAAAAGCCAGCACTGGGGGAACAGTGACGGAGAGGAGAAGCCTTTCACTGCCACGGGTGCCCTTGGATCAGTTGAGAGGCATGCCTGCTGCTGCCTGCTGCTAATTACTTTGCATGGAGGAGAGGAGGACAAGGGGGACAAAGGAGGACACAGTACAGGGAGTCCCCAACATTGCGGCATGTTGGCAGTTCATATTGGTGGTTGTTTGTAAGTCAGGAACTCCCTGTATTTGTAATATAAGATGCGTGATGCGTGGACTTTTTCCCCTCGAGCTTTGGCAAAGAAAAAGTGCATTGTATATTTGGAAAAATACGGTATATGTCATATCCATGGTTTTGTCAGAACCGCTTCAATTCCTGAACCCGGTTTCAAAAGTGCATATAGTGGGAAGGCAAAAACCTGAATAATCACAAAAGTGCTGAGTGTAATGAAAAAAACCTGTGCAAACAATGTCCTTCGGGACCAATTACTATATATCGTGCAAAAAATGAATTCAGTTCCTGAGCTACCTAAAGTGCAATGAAAGTGGAATGAAACAGCATACAAATGTACTGGAATAAAATTGATGAATACTACGTCGGATTCATTCAAGGGTTTGTAGTCGAGTCCTGTATTAGGATTGCCTGACGGAGGTACGGGAGCCGCCCCACTTTCTCAAGTGCCAGGTATGTGGTGCTGTTTTGTGGTCATTATTCTTTTTCTCTTTTGCATATAATTTCAGTTGTGGTCATTGCACATGTTGTATGGATAGTGCGGCACACAATTTGTGTTTTAATATAGGGAAATATTTAAGCTTGCTTTTGAATTGAAACACTTATGCTGCACAGGAACCAAATCCTTTCCCAATATCCTATTGTAACTGCAGAAAGGAAATGTTTCAACGTAATGATTTGCATTGCACCATCAAAGTTCATGGTGACATCTCTGCACAGTTATGTACAACACAACTACAGCAAGTCACTTGATGTCTCTAGAGGGCATAGGTGCTTCAGTTAACCATTTCTATATTTTATCCACAAGTTCTCCCCGGACTGACAGCTAGTGAAATTCAGTTGATCGGCCAGGCACAGGTGTATAAATATAGCTGTTTTACCTACTCATTTCTTCTGTGTAATTGTACTTTGAAAGAAGCTGTAAAGTAAAACTCTTATTGATTTTACAATTTGATAGAGCACTGGGCCATATTTACAAATATTGGTGTGTTTAGAAAGATATACTGGGATCAGTAATCCAGGCCCTGAAGCCGCATATTACCCTCATAATGCCTTTTATACCCCACTGGTACTTTAGTGCTGCATCAAGGTATGGATGGCAAAGAGATGCTTGTGAGCTATGACATGAAGGGGATGGCTGTCAGGAGTGGGGATAGGAGTGACAACTGAGACCAGAAAAAATTCAGTTTGTGATCAAGAAAAGGCGAGTATGGATAGAATAGGCGTAAGCACTGGCTGACTGTGGCCAGGGGTTTTATGCCCTGATATGTGTTACTGCTCACTTGTATGTGCAGGGCTGGGTTAAGGGGCTCCAGGGCCCTGGGGCAAACTAAATCGCGGGGCTCCTGACTGATACACCCTCCCGCATTACCTTTCTTCTCTGCACCTCGGGGCCCTTGTGTGAAGCTGCAACAGTAATTCACCTATCCTGGCAGGCAGAGCCGGGACAAGGTCCTCCAGCACCCAAGGCTGAGACACCAAAGTGCGCCCCTCCATCCCTGCCACCCCAGCCATCACACACTGATTGCTATTAGACTAAGAGGCGCCACAGGGCCCACAACCTCCCCAACACCTTAATATCTAGTTATCTGGCTTGCAGTCACTGCTATGTATCCCTTTTTCTTATTTCTCTCTGCTTCATACACAATTAGGAATGACAGCTGAATGAATTGTGCGCCCCCTACCTACACTGCGCCCTGAGGCTGAAGCCTCTCCAGCCTATGCCTCGGCCCGGCCCTGCTGGCAGGCGGTGGCTACACAGTTCGAGGCACTCTCTCTCCACGCAGTCCTCCTCCTTCTCTATGACCCGGCGCGTGTTATGTGTAATCATGCACCGGGACATAGAGGAGGAGAAGAACTGCGTGGAGAAAGTGCCCTGGACTGTGTAGCCAACGCCGCCTGCCAGGATAGGTTAATTACTGTTGCAGCTTCACACAAGGGCCCCGGGGAGCAGTGCGAGTGGGGGGAGCAGGCATAATTTAGCAGGGTCGGCAGCACGAGGCCCGTGCAGAGATCGGGGACCTGGGGCAATTGCGCCCTTTGCCTCTATTGTAGGGCCGGCCCTGTGTAAGTGAGTGTTTCCAGGGAGGGTCCTACATTCAAAATTCAAAGTGTTTGGGCGCTTGGTTACTTTATATAACAACGGAACAGGTCAGGCATATGACAGTGGAAAGAAGATAAGGCTTTGACTTGTGATTAAAAAGTTGTGATTGGATTACGGAGGGTGTGGCCAACAAAATAGGCCATGGCCATCAAAAGAGGGGCGTGGTGAAGTGCTGGAGTATATTCCAGTGCTATATAAATACATAATGGTATGGTTGGATAACAGGCCCCATCAGAGAGGCAGGCAGGCAGGGGCCCAGCCCAGTCCCCGGGATCCAAACCCCCTCGCCCCACCCGATGCCCGCGCTGAACTGGCTGGGGGCAGTGGGGGGACTGAGAGAGTGAATGACTGGCTGCTGCTGCTGCGAGACTCACACAACTCCGGTTTTATGCTGCCTGAGCCAGGGCGAGTGACGTCACATCAGCGTGCGCTGCGCACACAACGTCTGACGTTGGCCGCCCCACCCGCAAGTACACAGCAAGAGGGACAGCGCCGCAGCGCAGGCTCAGGCTGGGCTGGCCTGGGTCAAATAAATTTAAAGAAACAGAGAAAAAAAAAAACAATTATTAAAAAACAAAACAAAATCAGCACCTGTTTTTTTAGGGGGTGCTAATAGGGTGCTTGGACAAATTTAGGGTGTGCTTCAGCACCCCCTGGTGCCGCCCCTGAGCTCCATGAAGCTGCCCTGCCTACAATCAGCACAAATAAAAATTCATTCATGTTCGGTTAGTGCTACATTTGTGCACATTTGGGCTGCAAAATCTGAGATTTCCGCTGCTATAGTTAGTGCTACGTTTGTGCCCATTTGTGCTGCAAAAGCTGAGAATAACATCACACGGAGCCCATATAACAGCCTACGGACATGAAACGAGTATGGTTGGGTGGTGTTGTGTCTGTGCTCATCTGTGCTGCAAAAATCATCATTCTATCTCTAATAGTTTTTAAGATATTCAAGTTTTTATAAAAGTGAAAAGTTCACTCAGCCCCCTACAACATGGGACACACTAGACCGAATCACATATGCGTCTTCCATAGCACATAGTGTAAAACGCATATGCAATTCTGACTAGTGTGTTCCTACCCTGAGTGAGGCTGAGTGAACTTTTGACCTTTATAAAAACTTAAAAAAAAAACCGTATAAAAACTTAAACATCTCAAAAACTATAAAACATAGAATGATAGCTGGATGGACTCGATCAAAGGAAGTGAAGAAGTAGCTGTGCCCCTTACAGCTCCGGGCCCCCCTGCAGTCACAGGGGCAGCTCCCCTCTAGTTACGCCCCAGTCAATCACATCAGCTAATATCACTGATAGAAAAAGATTTGGGGATGATTTTAATCTTTGGCAATGATATAACTGAAAGCTGCACATGTGGTTTTGGTTCTTACATTTTATTTATAACCTGGTAAAACTTGAAGTAAACGAAGAGTAGATGGACAAGTCTAATCCCTGGACAAAGAAAAGTTAAAAACTGTGCCTAACGGCTATACGCATCTCTGGAATACAGACATAATGAATGTCAAAGATGTGACTTCCTGATACATATTGGTCCAGTGGGTAGGGCCAGAAATAACACATATTCCATTCTGTCTCTAGAGCTCCCAGGTTGCTACAACTGTAATTCTTTATGGCAACATCAACCCTTTGGCCCTTATTCAATTCACCTTTTCTTCTAAGTTTTCTCCTAGGAGATATTTTTCCATCTTCTGATTAAAATAACTTTTGACCACTCTGCAACTAAAGAAATACCCCCCCAAAATAGGTTAAAAAGGACTTTCATAATTATTCTGAGTACAGTAGAGTCACGGTTATCCAGAACTCCACTAACCAGCAGTCTCAACCAACCAGAACTAATCGCCAGCAGTGCTCACAGTGGTGAAGGCCAACTTCTTAGGCTTTTTGTAGACTCTGCTGTGCTTAAAGACTGTGTTCCATGGATCTCCCAAGGTTAATATGCTTTCAGTTACTGTATTTTAATATCTTATACAGAGTTTATGGTTTTTATATAGAGTGGGGTAGATAGTAGTGTATTAGCTAGGCCTATTTTTAACATTGAGTCTCCAGCAACCAGAATATACACTTATCCGGCATCAGCTGATCCCCGTTGCTGCTAGATAACAGAGACTCTACTGTATTTTCTTGCCTGCTGGTGGATTATATGGCATTTTATTTTATAAGGTGCGATAATATCACCTAGGAGAAAACTCAGGAGGAAAAGTGAACTGCATATGGGCAATTGAGTCTGAGACCACACAGGGATGTGGGAAACAGAGCAATGCACTTCATTTGGGATTACAACATATTACAACATAACAACATAACAGACTGCTGGCAAAACAGGGCAGAGAATTATGATCTTTGAGGCAAGTATGGGACACAGTTCATCATCTGATTTCATATTCTACGAGGCACATAAATAATGTCCCAACAATGATTGTAGGTGGCGGGCAGATTTCTGAAACGATGTTTTCTCTTTTTCTAAGTCACAATACAGTTAAACATTAGTAACAATGACGATGAACGAATGACAATGAGCTACCGAGTATATTATTTTCTACTGATTGAGCACCATACTACTTTTAAAAGCTACAGACGATAATCACCAACCATTTTTACTAACACAGCGTCTCTCAGCTTCTCCTTTGCATCAGGGGAAAGTCTGGAATAAAGAGTTGATTGGCAATAGCCCACAGGAGCAGGCAGCAGGCAAGCTCCAGGATGGTTAGGTTTCCAATGGTAATAAATCCTGGAACAGTGTGTAATGTCATTATAATTCCTACTTCATACAATCAGGTTATATTATCATAGCTTCTCTTTGAAGATTGCCACACTAATTCCTGAGGTTTGTAGGTCATTAGTGATAAGCACAGTGGACTTATGGTTGAATACCTTAATGTCTGATTAGAGAACTTGACTTATCATTTGCATGATATCTTATAATGACATTTAGCAGACAGTATTTACTGTCCCCTGGTAAGGAACAGGTGAGAGCGGAAGCACTTCTAACTACACAGTCTACAGCAGTACCGGATCACAGGTCTGAACAGTGAAAGGTGCAGGGTCTCTATGAACAGAATACTAGCCTATTAACCTATGTCAACCTTCTTGTACAGATGGTAGAGGACTGAATAGCTGGCACTACTTCTAATAAAGAATATTTATCCTTTGTGCAAATTGATAGAGGAAATCAATATCCTCAAAATTTTATCTCTGAAATAAACTCTCAAAATTTCCTGAAATTGTTTTATTTGCACTATAAAAAAAATCATCATGTTATTTACCAAATCTTTGTATAAAGTCAAGTTAAAGTTCACTGCTGCCAAATTTTGACTTGAAACCAGCACTAATTCTTAGGAGATGAAAACAAACTAGCAGTGGTGAAATATGCAGATGTCAATGGAGATAATCACCCTTAGGATTTGTACATACAGTGGCCCATATGCAATTTACTTTTTCTCCTGAGTTTTCTACAAGGAGATCATTTTTTATCTTCTCTTTAAAATACATTTTTAATGGAATACATTTGAAAAAAGTAGGTGACAAAGTACAAGTACAATTATTTTCAGGAGAAAAAGTTAATTTCATATGGGCCATTGAGTACTACAGTAATCAGCTCTCCATGGTAACTTGTTGCCTCAATGCTGATATAATGAAGGTGAGCAATGAGATCTCCTGGTGCGTTTTGCATCACTTAATTAAAAGTAATTTGAGAATCCAGTGGGAAGAATGTGACCATCTGAGGGTGGCTGGAGAACATAAGTGGAGAAGGGAATTCTGATGTAAAAATCTCGCCACTACAGTTCTTGTGAAACCCAAGTACTAACTAATCATTCATTCTACTGATGTCTGCCTAAATATAAAATATCAGATTGAACCAACTATTCCACTTGATTGTGGCCAATAGACATGATCAACTTTTTCTACTTGATTTCTCTTATAGATGAAATCCTGAAGAATAACATAAAAACGAGACCATATGACCACACACAACCAGAGATGCACAAACTAATCCCATGTTTTTGGTTGAACAGCGAGGAGAACGCCAGCGCATACCACTAAGGGCCTGTTCATACTTGCTGCGTTTGTAGAACGCGTATAAATTCAAAGAAACGCAAGTTGAAAAACGCATGCGTTTTTCTTGCGTTTGAATGCGTTTTCTATTGCGTTTTCCACAAACATGTGACCCAGGGGAAAAAAAAAAATTATGGGAACCGCAGAGGAAAACGGACGCTAAAAACGCAATAGTACGCGTTTTTGATACGCGTCCATAGACTTTCATTGCGTCCGTTTCTATGCGGGACGGACAGAACTGCGTGCAGCAATGCGGATGAGAAACGTATGCGTCTCATACGCATACATGTGAACTAGCCCATTCAAAAGCATTAGGAGCCGTTTCTATGCGTTTTTGGTACCCGTACGTGTTCCCTGAAAACGTCTAGGAACGCGCATAGTCTGAACAGGCCCTAAGGCTGCATCTGAAATGACCACCAGCTCAGTGTGCAGCACCTAAATAGATTTTCTGCACACTTTGCAGTCAATTCAGATGCAAATCATATGCAAATCTGCTACTACTTATTATGCAAACAGGAAACTCAGGAGGAGGGGCTGGGAGCAGCTAACCAAGGTTTCAAATTTAGGTTAGGTCACTTGCCCGGAGGTTTGCCTCACCGTGGCGCAAGTGTCTAGTATAATATACTTTTGCATGCAAACCATATTGGAAGCTAAAGTTCCTCCTAGTTTAATAAATGTTAGCACTTGTCTTGGATGCAGGGCATGCATTTTTTAGTCTATCAGAGGCGGTGTATGCCTGTGCGATTAACCATTCAATTGCAGCATGTGTTTAGGGACGCGCAGCCTTTCCACCTACCTTTTCTTAATCCCATGTTTTACCTTTACTGTTACCGTAAATTCCGGCGTATTTTTAACCCCTGAAAATCTTCTGAAAAGTCAGGGGTCGTCTTATACGCCGGGTGTCAGTCAGTACTTGTGCCAGACTGGTTATGCAGCCATGGCGGAAAAGCTTCAATCCAAAGCTTCCTGCAATACTGGTAGCATCTTGCGAGCAGCTGCTCGCACGGGTAGCAGGGCAGCTTCCTGGTTTGAGGGTCACCTGTCTGGTGACGTGTACGCTCACGCTGGAAAAGATTGCTGTCGGAACACACTGTAGTGTGGAGCGCAGACGTCACCGGTCAGGTGACCTGGAACCAGGAAGCTGCTCTGCTACCCACGCGAGCGGCTGCTCGCAAACAGCTACAGGGATTGCAGACAGCTTTCACTTGTAACGGATTTTTCAAATGGATCTTTACCCGATGGCTGCAGCAACAGGTACATAATTTAAAGCTCTGCCTGGCACACCCTGTACTATATATTTACTATACTATATACTGTATGTATTCTGTACAACTTGTACAACATCTGTACTAAAAAGATTACAGCAAGCTTTGCCACTCCTGAAGAAGCACAGCCCTATCTCGTTTCCTTCCCCCAGATGACTGCAGCACCCAGTAATGGCAGTTTTATGTTTTAAAATACTATCATATTGATGTGAGGTGCAGAGGGTGTATACAGGGGTGGGCCAGGAGGCATGGTTTGAAGAGGGGTAGTCTTATACTGCGAGTATATACCAAACTCTATTTTTAACTGGAAAAGTTGGGGGGTTTTCTTATACAATATATAAATGGTATGTCATACAGGATTCTGCCTGTAGGAGAAATCATGTAGGGGAAAGAGATCATGTCTATGGCAATGATCTATTAATCTGATTTGATCAATATTACTTGTGTTTATATACCACAAATAAAGAATAACACCTGTAAATATCGCTAGTAGATATTCATTTATGGACTGGAAAAGAAATCTGCGAGTATGTGTAAAAATCCATGGAACATTGCATAAAAAGGCACTAATACTTTAACCAAATAAATTATCTCAAAACGTGCTATGATCAGCAAGACATAGTAGTATATAAAAAGATAATAGAGATTAAACTCAGGTCTGACCAGAGAGAGAACTGCACCTTTAATGTCCAGTTGAAATGAACAATGGAGAGAATAACAGAGATACATACTAAGAGTGAGAGAGAGGAGATGCTTCAGGTTTGGCAATCTGGTCTCAATCCTCTCTCTCCCTCCTATGTCACAGTGACAGACAAGAAGCATTCATACCTAGACAGGCTGATCTCGCCATCACGCCCATGGGAGTCGTCAAGAACATTAGGTTCGCTGCAGGAGGGGGAGGGAGATGAAGCATTGAAGGGATAGAAAAAGCAAACAGAAAACAAAAAAATGCATGCAAAAGCATAAAAAGATAACAAAAATGTCTATAAATAAAATAACTTAAGTACAAACCAACAGCAAGTCGTCTAAGGTTTTTGGCATTCTACACTTAAATGTTACAAGAGTAGGGACAGAAAGAGATGGGTTGGGGGGGATGCATTGCCAAACGATGGAACTGAGGAGATTTAGGAGAATACGAGAGCAAGCAAGAACCTATGGTCCATGACCTGGTGATTAAAGCAGCAGTACTAGAGGAAAATACAGCCATATCTAACAGCCTACATGTTTTCTATGCAACTTCATTGAACTGTGCTCTCTGTTGGGCATATCTACTTGGGAATCACCTGTTTGCAATATGGCAATGCATCTGCTAGCCACATTGCCTTCCATTTTACTTTATTGAACAGCATTAAATATGCCATACTGGACAATCTGTTGACCTGCATAGACTTTGAATTACAGTTGCCATGTGCTGAGAGCTTATTCTTACACATCCTGAAGTTGGATTTTGGCTATCCTTGTGGATTGATACTACCATATAATTATATTACTTAATTCTTAAAGGACTCTTTTTTATACAATTTATGAGTAATACTGATTTCTATTTTCACCCACTGCCTTGACACTTAGATCCACCATTTGCACAAAGGTGAGAAGAAAAGACTGGCACTAGATGTCAACAACACTGCATAGGTCCAATTCACCGGATTCTGTATTCAATGCGTACACGTGCACTCTGAACAAAGCACTGTAATGGTAGCAAAGAGAAAAAAATAGAGGCACTGTGCTTGCAAAAAAGATATACCTTTAATCCACGATGGGGAGACACATCAGGGTGAATAGTGGGGGTGAGGGAGGCCTGACAGCTGTTTCGCTTAAAAACAAAGCTTCCTCAGAGGCCAAGGGAAAGAACTGTTCTTTCCCTTGGCCTCTGAGGAAGCTTTGTTTTTAAGCGAAACAGCTGTCAGGCCTCCCTCGCCCCCACTGTTCACCCTGATGTGTCTCCCCATCGTGGATTAAAGGTATATCTTTTTTGCAAGCACAGTGCCTCTATTTTGTTCTCTTTGCTACCATTAGATCCACCATTTGCTATTGATCTTATTGTAATGTTTGATTAGTAAATGTTTTGATATATTTTTCATGTCTGGCTCATTGAGCTGTGTTTGGGGTACAGATGGGTTCTGTTTTTTGCCTTCAGAAGTTATTACCAAAGAACGTTACATATGTATAATTGCTTTATACATTATTGACCTGACCAGTAGTTTAGTAATATATCAAGGTCATGTATCAGGGTACATTTTTATGATATTTTAATTTGAGAACTTAATACTGGAACATTGCTTTTATAATGTACATAACTAGGTGACACGGTCAGCATAAGTCAGCCAGCAATGCATATTATACAAGCAACATACACATAAATAATTCATATTGCTTATTATTCATTTAAAATCCCTTAAGAGGCAAATCCGCAGTTCAGTTCATACAATTATTTACTAACTTTCATAGTCCCCTGGGCACCTCTCTAGTGCTAAACTCGGGTGTTGCTAGTTATCCATGATTTCTGCAAAGCATGAAGTACATAAATAAACAGTTTATTTGATTCATTTATTTGCTGTATGTTGTATCACAGTGAAATTAAAAAGTTCCCTTGCAAATATATATATATATTAGGTTGTACAGGGCAGGCTAAATAAAGCATGATGAGGACAGCCATCAACCATAAAGTTTGATTGATGCCATAGACAGAGCCTGCTGCAAATCATAAATTAAAACTCATGGAGTAAGCTAATGGTCTCATTGGGATCTCTCGGGCTGCAGGGATTGAAATAAAAACCCTCCCAAAATGTATTTTGGTGCTTTCTTGCATAAGGCATTATCCATTATGAGAATGAAACAGCTAAAGACAGGATGAAATCATGCTTTATTTAGTCTGTAAAACGTTTATATGTATATTTTATAGGGTCCTTTAAAAATGTTTTACCTGGGCAAAGTTAAAGATGAAAATCAAAGTCACTTAATGACTTATGACTTGTATAGTGATGATGTAAACATTTTTGAGCTTATGTGGAGTTACCCTTTATGGACCATGTTTGAGACATACACTGTGTAGCCCACTAATAAAAAGATTCAGATACTCATTTCATCTGCATTCTGCACTCGGCTCAAGCACATCCTATAAAATTCCTAAGACATAACAACAAAAGTTGTTTAGGTGATACCTTTAATGATTAACCATACAAGATTTCTTTGCAAGCTTTCAAAACTTGGAGTTTCTTCTTCAAGTATGTTACAGAACTGGATCAGAACCGTAAATGCAAAGACATCTTGTAAAGTTAGTTGTTAAAGGTATCACCTAAACAGCTTTTGTTATTATGTATTCAGATTCTCTCCATGAATAACACCAGACCACAAGCAACTATAAAATTCCAGTGAGCTTTTGGTCAAAGGAAAGAAACACTGATTACCTAGTGTTTCTAACCTTCTTCCTCATTAAAAAAAACACCCCAGACAGTTCTTGCATTGATTTCCATCTGTCACTTCTCTTGTACTGATCTCATGCTCCTGTCTTGATCAGTGAGTGCTTTGGTTACAGCTCTGAAACCTCATACACATAAACAAGGCAGGTTCTCTGGCATTGATTAGGGCTTGATGCGGGAGGTGGAGGCTGACATAGCATGAGTGGCATGGTGACTGGGAGTGGACAATGTCCTCAGCCAGGGATCAAGCTGAGTTGATCCGCCAGGTGGATCGCGTGCTGCCATGCCAAGGGGGATTGGAATCTGCTATTCACACTCTAGATTCTTGCCAAAGGTAGTCGAGTTTAATTCAGAGTGTGTACAAAGCTTTTTAAGGACCAAAAACTGTATTTGCCTTTTAGAAACAATGACAAATTCTAGTTCTGCTGCTTTAATCATACAGTAGAGGGCATCATAGATCTTCCATGGAACTCAAAAAAGGGGCACCTAAACAATGAAAAACATACATAACAAGCTTTCCTGTTATAATAAAAATGATTTAAATTATACAATTATCAACCAACAAAAGCCAATGCTTCTCTTCAGAACTACTGTCCAGTACATACAATCCACCTGATTATGTACATTTAGTTAAAGGAACACTGACTCTTTGACCCACAAAATATCAAAAATAGGTACCTAGCCAACAAACAGAATATGGCACTAAAACAAATATGAGACGCAGCACTAGACTTACAGATTACGCTTGTTTTCGTCTAGACTGTCTCTTAAACAGGTGCTTGTACCTTGACATATTGTATGATATTGTAAATGATGTTCATTGCAAACATCTCAGAACCTTTTACTCCTGATGTTGGGGATTAGTTATCTCACCACAAGTCATTAAAATAAAATAAAATAAAATAAAAACATTTTAGCAAGGGTGTTGTGAAACAAGAGATCAAGGGGCAATGTGAACCTGTTTCAAGAGAAACACAATGGAAAAGAGGAACCGGTAGCTCCCAAGAAAGTCTGTAATCCGGTCATATTCTTTAGTATTAATGTGGAACTATTGCACAGTGTAAAAAAATGATAATCACTGTAGTTAAACACAGTTTTTTTAGTTAAACAATTCCATAATAGCTCCCAGTGGAAGAAATATACCAACACTGCTCAGATATAAATAAGGTTACATATGTGTGTCCTGAATTGAGAAATTAAACGTTTTCAGTTTTGAATTGTAAAAGAAAATGTATGGATTTGCTCTACTGAATCCATGTGATATTGGTTTGCTGTTTACCTTGTGCACTATTTTTGTTACATTAACTCCAACTGATGATTTTTTTTCTGGCAATCACATAGTTTTCGTTTCAGTAACACCAACACAAACACAGTTCCTGGATGGAGGAGACATTACACTGAAGATATTGTGTTCCTTACACTGTCACATTTGGTGTCATCACTGGAATGATGCAGAATTGCAGATTAACTCGCAGGACTCACTGGTGATTATTGGATGATTTAGAGGTCCTAACTATCAAAAGGTATTGCAGTGATGTAATGTTTCCATGACAACATTGCTATGTGTAGATTGTACCAATATCATAATATGGTTAAGATGTTTCCACTCTGTGTGGAGTTTTAGTTACTATGCAATGGATGGACAGCACAGTTTACCTTTGGCTGGGAAGCATGCCACCCTCAGCCTGGGGGACAGACATGCTGGATGTGTGACTGGAGAAACGTCTTCTACCAATGGCACTCAAGAGGTACGCATCCTGTTCACTTACCACACTGGGCATGCTGACAGAATCATCTAACAACACAAAAACAAATCACACATTTCTAATTATTTCTCATGTGAACCTTCTAGAACAATGTACAGTTTATTCTTTTAAAGGGTACCAGGCTGTAAGCATATTTTAGATACTGTACTTACCGCAGTAGGAGGAAGCCTCTGAATGGTCTAGAGCAGGGGTCTCAAACTCGCGGCCCGCGGGCCATTTGCGGCCCTCGATACAATATTTTGTGGCCCTCACCGGCAAAAGCTTCCTTATAGTTCGCTTCAGTGCTCCCAAGTAATCCGCCGCATCCCCGCTGCTAAACGAGGGCTGCAGAGCCCCCAAATTGCCCGGGAGGCAATCCGCCGGCATTTCCTGGAAGGAGCAGAGCTTTCAGCTTTAGCTCTGCCCCTCCTGACGTCAATCGCCGCACGGATCGCCGCCTCTCCCCGCCCCTCTCTGTGAAGGAAGAGTGAGAAGGGTGGGCAGAGGCGGCGATGCGCCGTGATTGTGAAATTCCTTATGCGGCCCAGCCTCATCCTGACTTTGCCTCCTGCGGCCTCCCAGGTAAATTGAGTTTGAGACCCCTGGTCTAGAGGCTTTCCCGGTCTCCCTTCGACCCTCCTGCACTGTGCTGCTTGGGACCCTCGGAACAAGCTTTGCCGTCAAAGTCAAAAATTGCTCACAGCTGCGTTCTCCTCTGTGTACGAGTGCGGCCGTACTGCACAGTGAAAAGTACGATCCAAGCCTAGTATGGAGCCGCTCGTGCACTGCTTTTTTCTCTGTGCATGAGTGGCTTTGCGTTACTGCACAGGCGCAAACCTACTGATGCCTGCACAGTGCAGCTATGATCACACACGGAGGGGAGTGCGGCCATAAAGAAAAGGGGGCTTGATTCACAAAGCGGTGCTAACCTACTTAGCACGTCTAAAGTCTTTAGGCTGGCTAACCAGGGTGCTAAGTAGGTTAGCACCGGTTTTCTCAATCAGATCGCGCGCTAAGTACCGCGCGCAAAATAAGTCCCATAGGCTTTAATGGGCACTTCGCGCGGAGCGCCGTAAAGTTTTACGCACATAAAGTTTTGCACGCGTAAAGTTTTACGCGCGAAAAGCTCGTTTAGACGTGCTAAGGGGGTTTTCACAGGCGTGCTAACAGTTAGCACCGCTTTGTGAATCAAGCCCTGGATGAGCACCGGTCAGGAGCAAAGGGGTCGCAGAGGATCCAGGTTGCCTCTGGATTATCCAGAAGCTTAATGCATATGGGCCCCAAAAGTTTGTAGATTACTTTGATTTTGCTATAATGTGAAACCTGTTTAGTTTCAAAAAGGTTTAATTGGTTTAACCAGAACAGGTAATCATTACAGCAATTGTGAGTATGTCCACTTCGGGACTGGGCAGAGTATGATTATTAAAGTACAGGTTCAACATAAACATAACAAATAACAGGTATGCAGACATCCAATATATAAAGCAGTGTTACAATCTTCATAACAAGAGAAGCAAGCAAGGGAGGGTTCAGTGCATATCAAAGGCTAGTCCACCAAACGAAGTTGCGATCACAATCCTGCCCTCCTAACAGGAGCCTAGGATTTCCCTGTAAAACAAGCAGGAAATAGTGCAATACTGCCTCATAAGAACCACCACGTGATTCACTTCAGTAGTTTGTGCAAATAAAGGCCTCCACCCAGGACTATAGGAAAGCAAGGGGGATCTTTATGCCCCCTCTGTGAGTCTCACTCACCAGATTGTTTCTTGGGTTTTATGCATAACAGCCCTCCTTCCTGGGCAGCAACAGCAACAGTAATCACCTTCAAACACAAAGCGGAACTCGCATAGTGTAAAAAAACTTTAAGATTTAATAAAAATGCTTAAAAGATCTGCGTACCAGATTGAAGATCAAACAAGCGCTTCTCTATGTGTGCCAGCACCGCCGCGGTCGGATCTCCGCTGCACGCCACAGTCCCCGCTCTGATCAATTCCCCCTTCCGTCCTGCGTGACTCCTAGCTCCCGGAGCTAGGAGTCACGCAGGACGGAAGGGGGAATTGATCAAAGCGGGGACTATGGCGTGCAGCGGAGATCCGACCGCGGCGGTGCTGGCACACATAGAGAAGCGCTTGTTTGATCTTCAATCTGGTACGCAGATCTTTTAAGCATTTTTATTAAATCTTAAAGTTTTTTTACACTATGCGAGTTCCGCTTTGTGTTTGAAGGTGATTACTGTTGCTGTTGCTGCCCAGGAAGGAGGGCTGTTATGCATAAAACTCAAGAAACAATCTGGTGAGTGAGACTCACAGAGGGGGCATAAAGATCCCCCTTGCTTTCCTATAGTCCTGGGTGGAGGCCTTTATTTGCACAAACTACTGAAGTGAATCACGTGGTGGTTCTTATGAGGCAGTATTGCACTATTTCCTGCTTGTTTTACAGGGAAATCCTAGGCTCCTGTTAGGAGGGCAGGATTGTGATCGCAACTTCGTTTGGTGGACTGGAATTTGTTGGAGAGTGTGTGTACTCGGTTGAAGTCTGCGGATCCCCAATACAAAACTGGTGACATTGGTGCTAACTTTATACTATTTATATTGCTGTGGAGCGCTGTCCTTTTCTCCTCTCCTGGGAGTGATTTTTGGTTTTCTGCATATCAAAGGCTGTTTCTATAGTGTATGACGACCATTCTATGGGTGGACAATAACCTGTATTTGCTATTCTACTCGGGTAAATTGTTTATACTTGTGTCCGGCTACCTTGATAGTATCATTAAAATTGTCTAGATATTGTGGGTGAGACACATAAAATTATTTTGGGACACTGCACTGCTGCTAAGAGAACGGCGGGTGGGGCTCACTGTATTTATTTAACTAACTATGGGATCAATGGGCTTGGGAAAAACAGGTTTGGTTTTACGGTAATTGTTTTTATCCCGTGTTACTGTTGGTCAATAAAGGATTTTTTTCTAAGGTATTACTGGAGTGTAAGAATTTTGATTTACATTAGTTAACTGGCTAGAGAAACTACTGTTTCTTGTGTTGAAGCGGCTACCTTGACAGATCTAGCTATGAACACATAAGGGAAACTGGAGCTCTGTATATTACTTGTACTTATAATTTCAATGCAAGAGAAATATATCAGACATTGAACCTCTCAGAAAATAACTAAGACAATGAAGTTTACATTCATTACTATGAGGCTCTTCTACTCACTTTCTTCCTCCTCCTCGTCTGTACGGCTGAGTGTGTCCTGTGAGGCTTGCTGAGAGTGCTCACTATCTTGTTCCCATACTGTTCCTGTCCCTGTGTTGGAGCGCGACATTGTGGCCAAACTCAAGCGGTAAGCAGAGGTGGAGGTGCCAACGGTGCTGATGGATGTCTTTCCTTGATAAGCTTAATAAAAGAGTTTGATATGTATAAACACTGGAATCTCTTAATACAAAAGCTACAATCGTGATAATCGGAAGATGTATGGACACCTAACTTAGCCCTGAATTCATGTTTATGCCTATGTAAAGGTTGTAAAAGTAGTTATTAATGTAGTCGCTGGCACGGCTGGTGCTGCCATTAAGGCAAAGAGGGCAATTGCCGCAGGGCCCCCGACCACTGCTGGGCACCCCATGCTGCTGCTGGACTCCCCCCCCCCCCCCCCCCCAGGAGTCACCCGGCCCATGAAAGATGTGTGGTTGCATTGAGATAACTGAACTGTCCCGGCGGCACTGCTACATCTATGCTCCCTCTTCAGTCTGCTTCTTCTCCATTCGGCGCATTTATTTATGTATGACATGCGCCACATGGAGAAGATGCAAGACAGAGCATAGGATGGAGCAGCGTGCGGGGCCAGGGGAGTTATTACAACGCAACCACACATTATGCAGGGGTCCTGGGAAGCTTCTCCATCAGGGGACTTTCCTTCCGGCAGCCAACTTGGGGGCCCTGGGAGCTGACTTTGCTTTGGGGGGGATAGGGCCCCCCCCAGGTTACCTTTTGCCCCAGTTGTGCGGCTCAAACTGGCCCTGGTTACTGGACACAATTTAGGACAAAATACTCAATAAGTTTTTGTGGCAGATTTACTTTCCGATCAATTTCCCAATCGCTTTTCTGATCAATTTCCGTTTACTTTTATCAGAAAATCGATCGAAAGCAGATCGGACCTGTCGGAAATTATCTATGGAACCATATATCTGGCGAAAAAATTAATGGTGTATTCCCAGCATTAGAGACATGACAAATCGGCCAAACTATATCTATAGACACCTATGTTTATTTTATTTAAAACCCATCTGTAGGCACAGATTTATGGAAAAAAAATGTAATTATGTGACCAAAATATGCACCAAAATATGCTGGATTAAGATGGTCAGTTTTAGGTTGGGGGTGGGAATTCTGCTGTTGCTTTAATCTCATCATTCTGCTATTCAGACTGCAGGAGGCAGGCACAGAGTGAATGTGTCTACCAGACAATTGTTGGCTATAGCAATAACAGGCTGAGGTGCAAGAAGTATTTAGTGTCTGGCCTTCTGTTCATATACTTTAATTATAATTAATTATTTGACACAAGCTCAGTGGCGTAGCTAAGGAGTTGTGGGCCCCAATGCACGTTTTTTTTATGGGAAATGACATAGGTGTCTCCCACAAGATAAGACAATGTACATGAGCCATTATTGTGGGGGAAAAAAAAAACATTTCTCAGCATTTATTTACATTTGAGCAAACAGTGTCTAGTCCAAAATTATTCATACACTTCACAAACTGTTACAGTCTGTGGGAAAAATCAAAAGTTCTATACCATTTCAAATTGTCCAAGCTGTTCTAAAGCATCCCAATTACCCTGATTAATTGGGAACAGTTGGTGTAATCAACTCAACAGCTAAAACACAGCAGCTCTCTGCACTTGGTTTGTGGGCAGTCATGGCTAAGACAAAGACAAAGACCATTTCTAAATGTTTTCAAGTTCTAGTGGCTACAGTGCAAAGTATTATTAAAAAATCCAAGACGTTCCGCACTGTGGAAAATCTCAGAAGATGTGGTCCGAAGCCAACAGTGACACCTGTGCTGGCCAAGAGGATAGTGAGAGAGGTGAAAAAGAATCTAAGCATCACCACCAAGGCCATCCTAGTGAATCTGGGCACCACTGTTGGCAATGTCTCAAGGCAGACAATACAACGGACACTGCATACTGCTGGGTTCCATGGATGCAGCCCAAGGAGGACACCACTTCTCCAGATAAAGCAAACAAAAGCTTGCTTGGCCTTTGCAAATGCTCATCTGGACAAAGAAGAAGACCTCTGGTCTTCTGTGTTATGGTCAGATGAAACACAATTTTAATTGTTTGGTCACAATGATGTTTCCTTCATTTGTTGTAAAAAAAAACCCAGAGAACACCATCCCCACTGTCAAACATGGTGGTGGGAACCTAATGCTTTGGGTGTGGTTTTTCAGCCAATGGACCAGGGAACTTAATCACAGTAAACGGCACCATGAAAAAAGAGCAATACATGAGGATTCTCAACAACAACAACATCAGGCAGTCTGCAGAGAAACTTGGCCTTGGCCACCAGTGGACATTTCAGCATGACTATGACCCAAAACACACAGCAAAAGAGGTGAAGAAATCATTAGCAGACAACAACATTAACATTTTGGAGTGGCCGAGCCAGAGCCCTGACTTGAATACAATTGAGAATCTGTGGAGAGAGCTAAAGATCAGGGTGATGGCAAGAACACCCTCCAACCTGAAATATTTGGAGTTCATTGCTAAAGATGAATGGACAAAAATACCTGTAGAGACATACAAAAAGCTGGTCTGCAATTATAGGAAGTGTTTGATTGCTGTAATAGCCAATAAAGGTTTTATATTGATTATTGAGAAGGGTATGAATAATTTTGGACTGTGCAGGCCTGCGGCCCCGCATGCACCACCGCTAGCCAACTGGACGACAATACTCGTCCAGTTAGACTTTACCTGCGCTTATCTGGACGAGAATACTCGTCCAGATAGGCTTAAGTGGTCAGGGGTACAGCTAAGGTTTTGGTGGCACCAAGCAGTCCATAACTTGAGGCCCCCATCCACGAAAGTTTTGTGCACCGCTTCTAAAAAATGGACAGCCACACCTCAAAACAAGGCGAAAATGGGCGTGACCAAAACATGATGTGGGTGGAGCCAAATACTAGCAGTTTCTAGGCTAAATTGCACCCAGGGCGAGGGTGTAAAATGCGCCCCCAACATGCGGTTACGTCATCACAGGGGGCGCTGTTACCATAGCGACAGATGCCGGGACAGGAAGTAGATAGAAGCTGTCAGGATCGAGGAAGGTAAGTGGGAACTTCTCTCTCCCCGTCGCTCTGCCTGGTGCCAGCACACCTGCCGCCTGGTGCCCGTACTTCCGCCGCCAGCAGAAGAGCAAGGCCCCCTGCAGTGTGAGGCCCCAAGCGAGGGCTTGGCTTGCTTGTATGCTGGTGGTGCCCCTGTAAGTGGTTAAGGTACACTGGACCTAGTAACAGGACTGCTGGCTCTCTATGTACTGGACGGTAGGGCTTTTCAGCCTCTTTTAGTCCCCTATACATTCCTAGGGGTTTTGGGTCACTCCAAGCTCCTTGAGTATTCTGTATGTACTGAACTAATTTTGTGTTGCAATCCAGCCTTCCTATTGTATGTTTCTCCCAGGATTTTAGTTTCCTGAGAAGTGGGCAGTTCTTATAACACTTTCATAACAGGTTTACCTGTGAAACGCGTTGTACTGCTCCAGCAAAGTGTGATTGTACTTAATTATATCATGTCTCCACACTCTCTCCTCATAGTGTCTTACACTTCATTTTTTTTTTTTATTTGAGCTATGCTATCTCCTCAGCTAAACATTTTTAACAATGAAGATAATAAATATCATACAAGTCATTTAAAAAAAAGTATCTGCTTTAAACAGCACAATGCTAGAGTTGCACATTTGACAATAGCTTAACCCTTACCTGATCCACTGTGAACTGCCTCCTTCAGGATCTTCAGCTCATTATTGAACTCATTAATGAGAGAGCTCTTACACAGAGGTCTTGGGATAAAGCGTCTCTCCAGCTGATCGGCTATGTGCTGCCGCGCACTCAGCTCTTCCTGGGTCTCTGCCGGCTGTGCTAGCAACTGAAAAAGTGCGTTATAGGTTTGTCAACCAACTCTAGGCACTGGCATAGTGACTACATTACTCAATGGCGTAACTAAGAAGCTGTGAGCCCCAGTGTAAGTTTTACATTGCCCCCTCCCCCCCAAGCACTCTATACATAACGATTCATACAGCACACCAAAACCAATCAAGGACTACCACAGTGTCAGAGGTGACACAGAATTGGATGGGAAGCAGTGTGTTAATGGTCACTACTATTCAAAGCATCTGTAAAAGTGATTATACCAGCACAGGACCAATAAAGAGCTAATACTGTGGTTGATGGTGGGCCCCTTGGGGCACTTCTGACCCAAGGGCCCTGATGCGGTTGCTACCTCTGCAACTCCTATTGCTACACCACTGACATTACTGTATGGTCAAACGTGTGAGATTTAAAGGTGAAAAAATAAAAGAGTTAAATACTTACCTATGGAGAGGGAAGGCTCTGGATCCTCTCCCCGTCCCCTCAGTCCACCACTGTCTCTGTTTAAAATGTGCACCCAGTTGTGTCTTCGGGACTCCTTAACCTCCTTGCCGGTTATCCCGAGCTCAGCTCGGGGTAACCTGCGCAGGAGGATATCTCAGGCCCCGCTGGGCCGATTTGCATAATTTTTTTTTTGTTACAAGCAGCTAGCACTTTGCTAGCTGCTTGTAACTTCCGATCGCCGCCGCTCGCCGCCGATCCGCCGCAATCCGCCGCGCCGAGTCGCTCCCCCCGCCCCAGAGCCCTGCGCTGCCTGGCCAATCAGTGCCAGGCAGCGTTGAGGGGCGGATCGGGATTCCCTATGACGTCCCGACGTCCATGACGTCGGTGACGTCATCCCGCCCCGTCGCCATGGCGACCGGGGAAGCCCTGCAGGAAATCCCGTTCTCAACGGGATTCCCTGCATACTCTGATCGCCGAAGGCGATTGGAGTGGGTGGGGGGATGCCGCCGCTTAGCGGCTATCATGTAGCGAGCCCTTGGCTCGCTACATGATTTAAAAAAAAAAAAAAAAAAAAATGTGCGGCGCTGCCTCCTTGCCGGATTTTTTAGACCGGCAAGGAGGTTAAAGAGAAACTCCAACCTAGAATTGAACTTTATCCCAATCAGTAGCTGATACCCCCTTTTACATGAGAACTATAATGCTTTTCACAAACAGACCATCAGGGGGCGCTGTATGACTGATTTTTTGCTGAAACCCCTCCCACAAGAAGCTCTGAGTACTGCGGTACTTTTGGCAGTTTGTTACAATGTAACAAGGTTCACAGACAGGAATTAGCTGTTTACAGCTGTCTCTAACAGCCAAAACAGCTAGGAGCAGCTACATAACCTGCCCACAGTAAAAATGTCACCATGTAATAAATGTCAGAATGTAAAATCGGGGAGAGGAAAGATTTTACAATGAGCAAACACTGACTAAATCATTTATACATAATTATGGTAAACAATGAAGCACTTTTTTACTACATTATTTTCACTGGAGTTCCTCTTTAACAGGCTTCAGACATACTCATGCCTCCCGAGTATGTCTAAAGATGGACGCATCCATACTGTGTATGCACCCGCAGACTCACATGTGAGCAGTACAGATCAACTCATCTTTGGAAGTACTCCAGGACCCAGGTACTTCTGAAGCCTGTAGGAGAAGTTATCTCAAACAATAATAATAATAATAATCGGAACATTTGTATAGCGCTTTTCTCCTGTCCGACTCAAAGCGCTCAAGAGCTGCAGCCACTGGGACGCGCTCAAGAGGCCACCCTGCAGTGTTAGGAAGTCTTGCCTTGAACTCCCTACTGAATAGGTACTTGATCTAGCCAGGATTCGAACCCTGGTCTCCCATGTCAAAGGCGGTACCCTTAACCAGTACACTATCCAGCCACTTACCTCGGGCAGGGCAGTTAAAAGGGTAATCATGTCGCATACCCTTCTTTAGTAGTTTTCCTTTAATCTGGCTCACCTGACATACTAGTTATCACAGATGTTTGAGATTGATTTCAGTGATCAAAAGAGCCCTGAGACACAATATCATCCATGAGGTTAATAGAAAAACAAAATAAATATTTAATATTTGTGACACATACAAGTTACATTATAATTTGGAACATGCTGTAAACTATTCAATATTTGGTTTGAAAAAATTGCTTTTGCAAATGATCTCACCTTACATTGGATGAAAGGTCTTAAAAGAACAAATATTGGGATCCGAGTTCTTACAATGAAATCCAGGAAGTCCCACAAAGCTAGTCCTCCCACCTTCCTTAATGCCATCTCTTTTACCTGCAGGCTAAGCTGGTACCATTCACTTCCCAGCTGGCGTTCAAAGCACACCAGGATAACTTTTAGAGCTGTGAAGAGAAAAGTATTTGACATGATGTGACATAATGCATTTCTTCTCTCCATTAACTAATTTTTACTTTAAACCAAATATGACCCCTTCTTGAGATCTCTGAGCAGCAGTTGTAGATGATGAACGACAATGGATTTCACCTTTCACTAATGAGGTCACTCTGTGACATGAATTGGCATACGTACTTCAGCAAAACTATAAATATTTTAGGACAAGGGTTGAGTAAAAGCTGGGTCAATGTGTATAGATGTGAGGCATGAATGATGAGGTGTACACCAGACTATTAGGCCATAGTAGATAGAAACTCACCAAGGTAAGCAGCTTGACTGGTAGAATCTGCAAGTCCTTCCCTTCGCAGGTCCTTTCCAGCATCGCCAGGGGTAGAACAATGTGCGGGTGAACTCTCCAACATGAAGTTCTTGCTGCGGGAGGTACTGATGATCCGCGGAGGGAGCAGGATGTTTATCACAGTCTGCAACAACAGGAAAACCTCCGGCTGCTCCAAGCAGGGGCTATCTAAGAGATCCAAGAGAGGGCAACATATACTGAGACATGCTAAGAAACATAAGAATACAAGGGGCAAAGAATAGTAAGGAGTTTGTGACACTCATTACAGTTTTTCCCTATCTGAACATTTATGGGCAGGGCGAGGACAGATTTTCCTCACAACCCAGGCCAACTTCAAATTGTATTTGTCTATGGGGTACTTGTTCAGATTCATGATAGCAGCAGGGTAAGTGATCTGCACATTTGCCTTTAAAGGACCTCTGTCTCAAAATCTTAAAATTTTAAATACAAGTAAACATACACAAATAAGAAGTAAGTTTCTTCCAGAGTAAAATGAGCCATAAATTACTTTTCTCCTATGTTGCGGTCACTTACAGTAAGTAGTAGAAATCTGACATTACCGACAGAGTTTGGACTAGCCCATCTTCTTGTGGGGGGTTCTCAGGGTTTTCTTTATTTTTAAAAGCACTTAGTGAATGGCAGTTGCTACGCCCAACTGCCAAAAAAGTGTGTAGCGAGCAGGGAGGCTGGCCAGCATCTTTGTATAAATTTTTTTCAGGGAATGTCTTTATAAAGAATAAAGGACATGCTGAGAATCCCCCATGAAGAGATGGACTAACCCAAAACCTGTCGGTAATGTCAGATTTCTACTACCTACTGTAAGTGACAGCAACATAGGAGAAAAGTAATTTATGGCTCATTTTACTCTGTAAGAAATATACTTCTTATTTGTATGTGTTTTAAATTTTAAGATTTTTGCGACAGTTCCTCTTTAAAGGGAAACTGAAGTGAGAGGGAATACGGAGGCTGCTATGCATATCAAAACTGTCCGGTTCTTGCACTGTCATGCCATATACAGGCTGCATACGATGTTTTTCAGTGTAAAATGGGCAGCAGCAAAAAGAAAATTTACTGATTGTAGGTCTACTAAAACTTGGTATCCTTTATTATTTGATGTGAAATAATATATATATATAAATATAAATATAATATTCTGCTCAGTCTGTGAGATGCTATCATTCTATGAATAAATATAGCATTAACCATAAGAGCAATAATGAACCCATATGTGCTATGAAATGGACACAAATTACGGTACTGTGTGAAACTTAACATACCTTTGCTTCCAGATCCAACAGTCAGTACAAACGGAATAAGCAGGTTGAGCAGCATCCCCTCTCGCCTCTCCAGGTTAGTGAAAGGGGAGATCACATGACTCAAAGGGAAATCCTCCTTTAATGCCTAAATCACACACAGATTAGTTTAGTACTGATCTATTCAACGTCCAGTGAATCTATATTTTATTTTAAAAATGTGCCCATTTAGGCAGAGGGATTATGAAAAAAATGATCTGTAAGTTTATGATATTTAAAGTAACACTGAAGCGAAAAAAAATCTGATAATAATGAGTTGTATGTGTAGCAAGGATAAGGAATAGAAAATTAGTAGCAAAGAAATTAGTCTCATTTTTATTTTCAGTTATATATCGTTTTTTTTTTCCTGCATTGCATCATATTGTCTTATTTGCAGTTTGCTCTGTTTTATATTTTAAAATACAGTTTGGTTTGCAGAGTTAATGACCCTTTGAACTTCTCTTCTCACTGAACCTTATCTGAAGCTGTCTGTCACTGTCTCTTTGATGTACAGTGCTCTAGAAATCAGCGACCAATTTCGTCGTGGAGCTCAGAGAAGCTCTTTTGCATAGATAACAACTGAAGTTTCTTAATTCATCCTGTACTGGAAAAAATATATGATCATGTGACCAGTGTTCCTGCTCCAGCTCATCCTGTAAAGGCTGGTGATTTGTGGCAAATCTGCTATCTGGGGTGGATACATTATGATATGATGGAGGCGTGACAGGAGGAAGACCAGCTGCAGGCCTATACAAGCCATGTATAGACCCTGTAATTAAGGTCTATGGATCTCTGGTAAGCGTATCTTTGATCTTAGTGGTTATGGTGAAGAATTTCAAGAGTTAGCGCTGAAGTGTTTTGATAGAATATATTTCTTTGCTATTAATGTTCTATTTTTTGGCTGTACTACACATACAATTCATTATTTCATAAGCTTATTTCACTTCAGGTTCCCTTTAACAAGTGAAGAGGCCAAGAGAAAGCATAAAAAACCCACAACGCAGACAGAGAGCAAAAGACTGACAGAGATACGATAGAGAGAGAGAGAGAGAGAGAGCGAGAGAGACAGACAGACAGACAGACAGAGAGAGAGCACATTATTACAGACAGCTTCAGGAAGAGAGGATGGGAGCAGAGAGAAAAAGAGGATGCAGGGGAATGAATTTGAGGGCAGAGAGAGTTTGCAGAGGAATAAGTGGTAGACAGAGATAACTGAAAGATAGAGGTGGTGGAGAGAGACAAAAAGAGTAAAAACAAAAAAACAGTGAGTTGGCGAAAAGACAGAACAGGTAGGAAGAGCAGCACAAGTTAGGGAAAGAGAAAGAGATTGGTGTAAGAAAGATACAGAAGTTGTAAAGATAAAGAGATTCCAATATTACGATTATTATGATAACAGTAGTTAAAAGGCAGCATTAGTCACCAGCAACTGCAATGCCAACATTGCTACAGTAAATTTCACCCACTAACAGAAACTGACATTTTGCTCGATGGACAATGTCATGTTGATGATTGTTGCTGTTGCATATATAGATTTACTGTATATGGTGCCAACATCTATGATGCTTTACAGTCACTGTGTGCATTTGTTATTACGGAATACATCATGAGAATATGTCATCATTTTTCATAAGTATCATAGGCCTTACTTTGTACTATATGTTAAAGATATATTTGAGTTTGTTTTATTCTCAAACACGTTATACTATATTGTATTGTGATATACTGCAGGAACTACTGATTTATCCAGGCCTGTTGTGAAAGTATTTGGTTATTAATGTAATCATTAGTATACTATTTTTGTTGCTCTGTATTTTTAGGCTGGATTCACTTTTCTTGCAACAGTGATTTTGCTGTTTATATGCTTGTTTTTTCAATATTGACAATACAAAACGTGTTAAAAAAAAATAAGACAGATATATGCAGTATAAATAAATAATACTAATAAACAAATGTAATTGCATTAGAAGTTAGATCATACACCAACCTGTATCTGGAGTGCTACCAGCCTGACAACTGCTGTACTGAAGGGCAGAGGAGGGGAGAGGTACGGGCTGAGGTGGAGGAGAGGTAACCCATCTGCAACACTAGAGGGCCCCACAACACCCATTACCTGTAATGTAAATACCAAGTGCTGCATTTAGTTAGATCAAATGACAATTATTGCAGGGACAGGTCACACAGATCTCTGAATGTGAGACAACACAGATCGGAGCACCTCACACAGGGCTCCATGTAGCATGCAGGATTTAGGCACAGACGTGGGAGTGAGACAGTGACCTCTTCCCAAAATGCACCGCCCCCAGTTCATGCTTACTCACCAGATTCACACAAACATTGATCAGTGACCTAAGGTGAGGCAGGAAGGATATGATTGGCTGCCTCTGAAGTGTCAAACAAACCCCTTCTATCAAATTGCTGGCAGGCTCCCACTCAACCTGTCGTCTGCAATATAACAGGAGGAAGGGTTAGAGAAAGGAAAATATTAAAATAAAACTAAGGATTTAAAATGGTGATCCAGGTCATCACTGCACAGACAGCTTCCATTCTGCATAAATAAACATTCAACACATTGTAATCATTTATTTATAGATTAACTACATGTCTAAAAATCAGTGTAAGTGATCTTTGGTTTTAGTGCCAATATGTTAAAGGGACACTTAAAGGCCCAAACACATGTCGGATTTCCGTGAACGACGGGTCGTTTGAACGTCCCGTCGTTCAGTCATTCGCCCGCTAAATCGGGCATGTGTACAGACTGTCGTTCGCTTGATAAGAGTGAGTTTGAGCGATCCGCCCGGCGGATCAAACAAAAAAAAATGAGTTTTACTCACCTATGGCTCCCAATAGCCCCCTGCAGCTGTCCGGTGCCCTCGCTGTCTCCCTCTGATCCTCCTGGCCCCGCCAGCAGCCACTTCCTGTTTCGGTGACAGGAGCTGACAGGCTGGGGACGTGAGTGATTCTTCGCGTTCCCAGACACATTAGCACCCTCTATGCTGCTATATGGTATATGATATATGCTATAGCAGCATAGATGGCGCTATTGTGGCCAGGAACGCGAAGAATCACTCGCGTTCCCAGCCTGTCAGCTCCTGTCACCGAAACAGGAAGTGGCTGCCGGCGGGGCCAGGAGGATCGGAGGGAGATGGCGAGGGCACCGGACAGCTGCAGCGGGCTATTGGAAGCCCCAGGTGAGTAAAACTCTTTTTTTTGTTTGACTTAAGTGTCCCTTTAAATTGAACCTGTGGCATGTAGGGAGACTCTGGCCTTAGCTGCAAATTTTGCCTGGCCCTTTTTCCTTCGCTAAGCTGCCCCCACTGGTCACCTGTCACAACAACAGTGCCCACTAGTATTGGTGTATGAATTTGAAATAGCATTCTAAATTCACCCGAACACCACAATTCAGCCCTATTCACAGGTTCACAGGGTTGGGGGAGTTCACTTACTTGTGCTTCACCAAAATCTTTCATGTGACCCCTTCTTCCAAAGCCAAAACAAGGAAATACGGGGTCACATGAAATGCGCCATGGAGCACAAGTAAGTGAACTGACCCTGTCCGAAGATTCAGTGCTGAATGGTTTTGAAGAGTGTTTTAGTGTGAAATCAGAATGATGTTCCGAATTCAAACATCAACACTAGTGTACCACAATATCTCATGACTACAGATGGTGTCAGTTGGCCAATGAGAGTGGTGTAGTGAAGGAGGAAGGAGCAGGCAGGATTTATGACCTGAGTCTCACTCCATAAACAATCGGACACAGGTTCACCTTATGTCTCTTTAAGAATGATGGCCACGCCCCTAGTGGGCGGGCTTCTGACTACTTAAACCTGTGATGTGTTTGTGTAAACTGGCTATGATTAAGGAGCCTCTTAGAGCTCCGATACGCGTCAGCCTTTACATGTTCTACTGATGTGCCAATAAAGTTGAAGAAAAGTTTTATACCCAGCCTTGGTGTAGAGGAATGCCTTTTTCCTGCACAGGTTCACCTAACATGTAACGGATAGAGTGACAATGTTGGAGCAAGAAAGATCTATTCTATTTCTGATAAAAGATATATGTGAACATTAGAAGAGTTAAAAGAGAACTGTAGAGAATAATGAAGGCAGCCAATACTGTCAGTTCTAGTTGTATGGCTTTTGTGCTTCAATAGTCAGCAACCAGGAGCTAGGGGGCAGTCCTATACAGAGCAGAAGCGAAGTGGAGCATTATACATTACCTGCTCCCAGTGGCAATTCAGGTTGTCTTAACCCCCTCTTCAGTTCACAAGTGCCATGCAGCCAGCCAATCACCATGTGGCTTCGGTTCCTGTCACGTGACATGGGACTGAAGCCGCATGGTGATTGGTTGGCTGTATGATACTTGAAAACTGAAGAGGAAGTGAAAAGGGACCTGAATCGCTGGAAGAAGGTCATGTATAATGTCCTGCTGCCACTCTGCACTATGTACAGGACTGATCCCTCCCAGGTGATGGAGGTGGGGTGAGTTCCATCTGACAAATCATGTAGTTATGCCCCTGATGATTGCTAAGTCAAACTTCCAATTTTTTTTTATTATTATTTCACAATGCACATGTTAAAACCACAAATTTATATGCGGTGTATGTTCTTATTCACTTGACTAAATATTTCATTTTTACTATTATAATAAAAATTCATAACTACTGTAAGATTATTGGTGGGGATTACATAATCTAGTGCAGGGATGTCAAACTCAATCATGTAAGGGGCCAAAATCTAAAACAGTCTAAGCTGTGGGCCAATTTGTCTCAACTAAAGTAGCCTAACTATGGTGACTGGGGAGGAGGGGATCCTTGCTCCTCCCCCTTCTGCAGTGGCAGAGAGGAGCAGTTTAATATTTACTTGCTCCAGTGCTGTGTTGGGTCTCCTTTAATCTTCCTGACATGTGATCGGAAACTGGAGGTATGGAAGTATAGAGCGTGCAGCTGCTGGGATGGACAGAAGAGACAAGACGCAGCACTGGTGCAGACAGATGTTACACTACTCCGCTACTCTGCTACATGAGGAGAAGGTAGCAGGGGAAAGGTACAGTATGTGTGTTTTACCAGCCACATGGCGGGAGTTGGATCCAAGAAGGGGACCCCATGCTAATTTTACAGGGTCCCGTGGGTTGTAGCTGCAGCCAGGCTCAAACTGACAATGTTTTAACCGGAAACCCTGTCTTTCTATGGATGGGAAGGCTTACGATGATGAACATTTTAAGCTCTTGAGGGCCACATAAATAGTAGGGAGGGCCACATTTGGCCCATGGGCCTTGTCTAGTGCACAATTGTCAAGTATATGTTCTGATGAAGCAACAGAAACATTTGAAGTTTGAAGCTGGTGTGCTAACCTGAACCTGCACTCGATTTTGTATTTGCTGGGTGCTTTGGCTTGGCATCACAGGTTATGCACCCACCACTTGGTTAGGGTGTGCCACCTCTACAATCATTTTGCAGTTGTATGTTACAATGCAGCACTGCATTGTGTGCCACTGTATTAATTGCACTAGCCATACGCTATGTTAAGAACTATGCTAGTGTTCCATGCTATTATTATTATTATTATTATTATTATAATATACCTGTGTTGATTTTTATCATATATTGTAAATGAGAATTACTTCAAATAGAGGTACCATAACAAATCTTATTTAAAGTGATTAAGAGAACTCTCTCCATAGATATTTTTTTAACACCTTTTCACAGTGACCAAGTTAATCAATAATAGATTTTGAAAATTGCACTTGAATTCTGGTGTGTGAACAGTGAATAGAAATTCTAGACTTTATTGTTTGCCATTATGTTAGCTATAGTGTTAGCATACGTTTTTTGTGTAGAAATGACTGCTCTACAACATTATGTTGTCAAATGCAATAACATACTTAAATGACAAATGAAGCGAAGAGCATATGAATGCTGCCATATTTATATCCTCTTAAACAATATTTATTGCCTGGCTATCCTGCTGATCTATTTGGCTGCAGTAGTACCTGAATAACACAAAACCAAGCATGCAGCTAATATTGACAGATCTGACAATAATGTCAGAAACACATGATCTCCATATGCTTGTTCAGGGTCTGTGGCTAAAAGTATTAGAGGCAGAGGATCAGCAGGGCAGCCAGGCAACTGGTATTGCTTAAAAGGAAATTAATATGGCAGCCTCCATATCCCTCTCACTTTAGTTGTCCTTTACGTTCTCCTACTGGTGCACAAGAACATATAGGGCTTGATTCACAAAGCGGTGATAACTCAGTTATCACGCCTAAAAGACTTTAGGCGTGATAAGCCGTGCAAAGCTGAGTTATCACTGATTTTTGCTGCTCTTCGCGTGAAGCAAACGCACAGGCGCGCGCGCAAAGTCCCATAGGGTTCAATGGGCGCGAGTTTCTTCTTATCATGCCTAAAGTGAGTTTAGGCGTGATAAGGGGCTTTTCACAGGCGTGCAAACACTTTGCACCGCTTTGTGAATCAAGCCCAAAGTCTATATTTAAAGGGGAACTTCAGCCTAAACAAACATACTGTCATCAAGTTACATTAGGTATGTTAATTAGAATAGATAGGTAATATAATCTCTTACCCACCCTGTTTTAAAAGAACAGACAAATGTTTGTGATTCATGGGGGCTGCCATCTTTGTCATGGGGGCTGCCATCTTTTTGGTTGAAAGGAGGTGACGGAGCATGAGACACAGTTCCAACTGTTCTGTGTTCTGATAACCCCTCCCAGCTGCATGCGCTAGGCTTCAAATGTCAAATTCAAAATGTAAAAAAAAAAAAAATTGCACCAAAACAGCAGAACGAGATCAACAACATCAGAAATCCCATCATGCTTTGCACAGCATCAGGGGAAAAAAGCCCAGGCATTTTTCTTCTGTGCAGCTAAAAATGAGGCTTGTATAAGAGAAACAAAGTTCTGATGCTGTGAAACTGTTAAAGAAACACCAGGCCTTTTCAGTGCTGCTGTGTCGAATTTTAGTCCGGAGGTTCACTTTAATACACATTTCACATGGGACCATAGAAAGTATAATTGCACAAAGCATGTCAAAACTACTGTAAATACATGTGCACAACCAGAGGAGTATCTAGAGGGGTGCAGGCATGGCTTGTGCCATGGGCGCCACAGCATCATGTGGCGCCATACCTTAGAATCAGACCTCAGATCATTGTTATCTGGGGAACTTGGCTACTTAATTTATGTATGCAGGGCTCACTTGGCTTAGTGATAGAAAAGAGGACAGAGAGGAAATAACATAAGATATTTTCCAAAAAGTATAAAAAAAAAACAGGTAACCATAACACATGTATATGAGAAAGGATGCTGTTTTTAGAGGGGAAAGGGGCTCTGACTGCAGAGGGGTGGGGGGGGGGGGGGCACAAATTCAATGTTTGCCACAGGCTCTATATTACCCAGATATGCCCCTGTGCACAACAAGATGCATAATCACCCCATTCATTTTAAAAAAGAAGAAAATCAGCACAAAATAACAATAATGTGTTATACCTGATATAAATAGTGTACACATAATAACCTCCAGGTACAATAAAGTTTAACCTATAACAATTTACTAAAGAAATTAAGTGAACGTATTTGTGATACCGATTATTTATATCCTCTTTCTTCTCTTGTGCAATATTTTGGCAATATAACTCATGTACCTAGCGGTGCCTAAGCTTTGAATGTTTCTACGGTTTACCTACCTGTGTTTTGTTTGTTTGTTTATTATTATTATGCTCTCCTCTGCTGTTGTCCAGATAAACCACCATAATTGTGTTTGTGGGCAACAGCAGAGGAAAGTCCTTAATATCATGCCCCTACTTCAAGGTTTGCAACATCAGAAACTGAAACCAGGTTTCTGTGGCACCTGCTCACCTTAAAGTTGGCATTTTGTGTATTTTATTGAACATACGATCCAGTCTCTTTAAGATGAGTATAAGGGCTGGTCGTACTGCCTCTGCTGTCCAGTCTGTGATGGGCAACATCTCCATGATGTATCGCTTGAGGCCTCTGCTTTCCATAGTCTGTGTGTCATAGGGTGCAAGTTTCAGAAGTGAGTGGGCAATTTCTGCCAACCTGAATTATGGATAAAACAAGGACAATGATTAATAACACTCTATGGACTTCATACCTACTATACACCAATCAAGTAGAAAGTCAACATTCTTGTTTAGTTGAATATCTCATTATTTAATATGATACAGACCTCATATGGGACTTCACATCTAGGAGCTCCAATGAGGTTACCCGTGGCTCTCCAGCCAGGTTTTGTAGAATCTTCAGTCTAGGACCACAGTGTTTGTAAAACTCTGTGCAGATGTTGAGCAGAGACTCTCGTGGCCTCCGGAACTCTTCTCGAGCAATCCTCTCATCCAACTCTTCCCTTGGAAGTCCTTGACCTTCTTCCAACAGATGCAAGTTATCTCTAAAAAATTGTGAGGTACTCATTCAAAATTTTATTTGACATTCTACAAATAAAACCCAGATATTTAGAAAGATTGGTATGAGCCAATACCTAAGATTGACGCCAGCTGACATGGTATGATTGGCTGTTGTGGCTCCTTTGTGGCCTTGATCTCCTCGGCTCATCTGTGGAGCAGTCATTGGCCTAAACATAACATCAGTTAAATGTCATAATCTGATTGCACGTTTTCTATATGCAAAACAAGATGGCTTTACTGCATCTACACCACAACACATTTGCTCAAAATAAGTTCAACTTTATAAAATGAAACGTTTGATAGTTAATTAGCACTGAATACTGTGAATATTGTTATAAATGCAACATGTTCAGAATTGGCATGAAATACTGGCAATGAAAATATTAGAGAATTAACGGTACAACGTTGAGTGAACAATCTTATTTTTGATGCATCACAGTATTGGTGGGAGGACACAAACACAGAAGTTGAAATCTACACCCTGGCAGGACTAAGCAGCCACAAACAGACGCAGAACATTTATATTGCGCTTTTCTCCTGGCGGACTTAAAGTGCCAGAGCTGCAGCCACTAGGACGTGCTCTATAAGCAGTAGCAGTGTTAGGAAGTCTTGCCCAAAGTCTCCTACTGAATAGGTGCTGGCTTACTGAACAGGCAGTGCCGAGATTCAAACCCAGGTCGCCTGTGTCAACCATTACACTATCCAGCCACAGCAACAGGGTGTAGATTTGAACCATGGCCATCCGGAAGAGGCTAAAGAAATTTTCATTCTACTTGATGAATTCTGCTTGGTGAACTGGTGGCGATATGATCACAAGCTGGAGTCTTTAGTGGTGTGGTCAACTAAATACAATTTTTTCTTTCAATCTGAATGATACTGTTGTAAATAAGATTGTTTGCTTAAAATTGTGCCATTAATGGACACCTTTAAAACTGGAAATACACAAATAGGGCACTGCAGAAGACCTGGACAGAAGGTGGAGGAACAATACAGGTGAGAAGTCTAGTAAAATCAAGAGAGTTAGAAAGGAAAAGCAAGTTTTCTAATATTTAAGTGATAGCGGTGTGGGGATGGGGGTCTGACATTTACAGCAGGGAAACAGGACAACTATCCCACAAAGGGATCGGTTGAAAAGGGCGCCCGAGCTGCCTGTATGAAAAGGACGCCGCCATAGACATCAATGTTATTTCTGGAAATATGGGCTACAAGGTGTAGAAAAGGGCGCCCGAGTTTTGATATAGGCTACAAGCGGGCTCCCCTTTGTAGCCCATATTTTTTCGGCTACAAGGTTTTCGGCTACAAGCGGGCTCCCCTTTGTAGCCCGTAATTTTTTCGGCTACAGTAAGGTGCCCCTCTGTAGCCCATATTATTGCCTTTTTTTTGTAGCCTAAATTTTTATATGGGCTACAAGCACTGTAAGCCGAATTATTTCATTCCCCCACTATCCATGGCGACCTGGAGGGGGAATAGTAATTAACACATCCCGGAGTTTTTTTCTAGCCGAAGTTTTTATATGGGCTACAAGCGCTACAAGCCGAATTATTTCGTTACCCCACTATCCATGGCGGCCTGGAGGGGGAATAGTAATTAACACATCCCGGAGTTTTTTTCTAGCCGAAGTTTTTATATGGGCTACACCAGGCGCCTTTTTTTTTTGTAGCCGAAGTTTTTATATGGGCTACACCAAGCGTCTTTTTTGTAGCCGAAGTTTATATGGGCTACACCAGGCGCCTTTTTTGTAGCCGAAGTTGGTATATATATGGGATCCTCCAGGCGCCCTTTTTTACCGGCGCCCTTTTCATGTAGACCCCCCACAAATACTATAAAAACAGCTTTATTTTTGTTTAAGAATGAGTCATGAAAGCTTATAGGATTTTGAACTTGGCCCTTACTCATAGCTTAAACTGGCACCATAAAATAATAAATTCACATATGTGAAAGCCAGTCAAAGGGAAGACCCTTCACTCAAGGTAGATAGAGGCTGAAATACAATGAAGATGCAGAAACGTGCACACAAACACTGGCCCTAAAGATGACCTATAGCCCCGAGCACTAACATAATGTATTAATGTATACAAAAATTAGCATAAATTACAAAATCATACACATAGGAGCCATTACAAATGGAAGAGAAGACTGAGGACCAGGACAACCAAAACTGTACTCCTTAAATTGCATTTGCAGTGAGGTTTGGTCCTCTACATGGATCAGGGAGACTCCTGCTCAAAGGGCTACTCCATAATGGTGGAGTTGCTCCTTAATCTGACTTCTAAATGGGACCAAAGCACAGAAGGCTGTTTGTAACAAATGGTGCACCACATCAGGTGAGATCTATCCTATCGGCCACAGCCAACCACCTATTCGCTGTGTGAGTGCTCCCTTTCTTTCCTTTCCTCTGTCCTGATACTGTACTCAGATTATCAGCCATAGCTGACCGGATTTGATTTCCGGTGTTTAAAATACCCAGTAAAATGGACACACAAAACTGAGAAAAAAGTCACATGGAAAATGGTTTGGGGATAATATCTAAGATCATCTTGTTAAATGTTACATAATTCACCTTGTCAGAGCCTCTACACTGTACAGAAGAGCCTGCAGTGAGGTGGCCAAAGCAGCGGTGGCAGCGATTTCCTCTCGGGCAGCTGAGACTGTCTCCAGTTGCGATGTTTGCCTTTTCAACTTCTGCAAATAGCAGGGAACAAGAGCTTCTAATACCATCAGCATCTGCAGGCTAAGAAGTGAAAAGCAGACATTACTGTCACTAATAATCATTTTTCTCACATAATTATGATGAACAAGTATCATGTCTTAATATAGGTGGACCTCTTGTATAAGTCTTGTACAATAAAAAGGGGTTCTAGCACTTCCAAACGTCACTTAATCTTTATCCTCTATGCCCCTGGCATGCTGCACTGCATAAAGTATTGCAGCTATTAACCCCTCATAAGCTGGAAGGGCAACTAATAACTCCTCCAGGTTCCCACATGCAGCCATTATAACTAAATTAGTGCCCCCCCCCATCAATGTAGCCAGTATTTTTGCTCCACCATTAGTGTGGCCAGTATCTGTGTCCCACCATCAGTGTGGCCAGTATTTGTGCCCCCCCCCCCCAGTGTGGCCAGTATTTGTATTTTCCCCTCCTCTTTCAATGTGGAAAGCATCTATGTCCCCCTTCCTTGTGACGATTGTCTTTGAGTCTGGGTTTCCCTGTTTCCATTGATGTCTAGTCCGTCCCACACTATTGATACTTAAAAGAACACTATCAATTAAAATGACTTTTTTTTAATAACCTATATTAGGGTACACCTTACTACTAGGGCTAGAGGTACTTTATTTATTCACCCAGTTCTCTCTCCCTCTCTCCCTGCTTAAAAATCATCCTTCATTCCTCGCACAGCTAACAAATATACTTCACTGTGTCACAGCATGCAGGAGACATGAGGAGGAGATTGATCTAAGGAGGCTAGATAACTAGATGAGCTGTAATATTGCTGTAATATAACTAGCAAGGAGATGTGTATACACTATTCCTGACTGACTGGCTTGCTTGTGATGTTACATTCCAGGCTGCATCTACTTCATAGGCTGCTATGAGAGGGAGAGACACTGTTTACCAAGGCATTAACAGGATCTTTACCAGTCAGAGAACAGAAGACAAGGAACACACATTGCCGGAATCCCTTACCACCATCTGAATATGATTCTTTCAGCAAAGTGATTAATAAACTATACACTGAGAAGTTGATAGCAACCCCTGCAGGAACATGGTCTAGCCCTTTAACAGCCCGACACTTTTGTATCTAAAAACTGACAGAGGATTTTACCTCAGAGAGGCAGAACTCTGTAAGGAAGGAAATTGCTCCTAGTATTTGTGGTAATGTGTGCCCTAACATACAGCATTTAAAAAAAATGCTTTAATCAAGAGTATTCCTTTAACCCCTTGCCGACTGCTCCACGCCAATTGGCATGAACATGGCGGCAGCCCCAGGACCACTCCACATCGATTGGCGCGAATGGCTGCTGGCGGGGTTTGCAGGAGATCATACGCACTGATGCGCGCGCATCTCCGCATGAATGACGGAGCTCTGCTCTGCCTTCAGTCTCCTAGTGGCAATCGCCGCTCGGAGACTGTTAGACGACAAAACCGCCGTCTTTTAACATTGTACAGCACTGCGATCTACAGCAGCGCTGTACTGGGGACAGCCAGGTTGTGAGCTGAGTTGTGCGGCTATGCAGCGAGCCCTTAAAGCTGAAGTGGCCCAATTATCAAAAAATGGCCTGGTCACTAGGGGGTTTAACACCGCGGTCCTCAAGTGGTTAACCTCCTTGCCGGTCTAATTAATCCGGCAAGGAGGCAGCGCAGCACTTTAAAAAATTTTTTTTTTTTAAATCATGTAGCAAGCCCAGGGCTCGCTACATGATAGCCGCTGAGCGGCGGTATCCCCCCCACCCGCTCCGATCGCCTTCGGCGATCACAGTAAGCAGGAAATCCCGTTCAGAACGGAATTTCCTGCAGGGCTTCCCCGGTCGCCATGGCGTCGGGACGTCATTGACGTCGGGACGTCACAGGGAATCCCGATCCGCCCCTCAGCGCTGCCTGGCACTGATTGGCCAGGCTGCGCAGGGGTCTGGGGCGGCTCGGCACGGCGGGTAGCGGGTGAATCGGCGGCGAGCGGCGGCGATCGCGTACCACACGCAGCTAGCAAAGTGCTAGCTGCGTGTAGGAAAAACAAATTATGCAAATCGGCCCAGCGGGGCTTGAGAAATCCTCCTGTGCAGGTTACCCCGAGCCGAGCTCGGGATAACCAGCAAGGAGGTTAAGCTTACATCTGAGAATAGGCTTGACGAAGGGGACTAGAAGGGGACATATCTTGTTTACTACCTGTATAATTCTCATGTTGAACATAGTTCCAAAACCTTTTCTTTTTTTACCTGCGGAAAGACTCTGGAGCATAGGCCACCACAGTTACACATAGCTTAATGCACTCACTGATGGAGAAAGCCATGTCCTCATTGCCATAACAGAAGTCTGGAAAGAGTTAAGGAACAGATTAGTTATTAGTTGCTTCTTCCATCATAGCTTGAATGGAGACCTTTGTGAAATACTTAAAAATATTGTTTTTTGAGTACCATGACAGAGACCGATAAATAGATAGAGAGATCAAATACTCAGTCCTAGTCAGTGTCTAAAGGGGCCCATTAATGGTACAATAGTTTCCTCAGTTGCAATCTTTCAATCAGATTTTTAACAGCAAATTGTATGTGCAGAAAAACAATGAAATACGTTGCTATGGTTGATTGGAATAGAAAATGTCCTCAATTGGAATGTTGTTTTTTTCATGATCCCATCTGAAGAGAGAAAGTGCCATAATCTTCATTTATGCGAACAATCAGTACTGTAATTACCTTCTGAATACTTTCAATCCTGCACATCTAATCAAAAGATTGCATCTGATAAAAATACTGTGCTGTTAATGGGCACCTTAAAAACTGAACTCAAGACAGACTAAATAAAGAAATCAGTATGTGTGAAATCTTTTACCAGCCATAAGATTTGGTATTCTCTACTGCCAGTATTATAATTCAGAACACTGAGCAAACGAAGAAAGCCAGGAACCTGATCTGGCTTCTCTCCAGGATATTCCAGTAATATAAGGACATGTTCACCAGGCAGTGCAGGTCAACAGCACGCCAATGTACAAAGCCTGGAGATTACTGCTATTCCTCCCACAGCACTGGTAAACATGAAGTGTCATTACATTTCTTGAATTAACCACGTGTCCTACTTATCTATCAACATTTATGTTATCACATTTCAGGTATACTTTAAAATTCTATTTCAGAGTGCAAGTACTTCCCCTCGCTGTGTATAGAGATGGCTCGAACTTCAGATTTTGGGTTTGCGAACTGTGAAGGCGAACTTACAAAAAAGTTTTGTTCGCGTAACCTGGGATGAACCGCCATAGACTTCAATGGGCAGGTGAATTTTAAAACATACAGGGACTATTTCTGGCCACAAAAGTGATAGAAGAGTTGTTTTAAGGGGTCTAACACCTGGAGGGGGGCATGCCGGAGTAGGATACATGCCAAAAGCCCCTATGAAAATTATGTATTTGACACAAAGCAGGGTTATAAGTCCCTAAATGACAGAAATCACATTACATTCTTAAATTTGAGGCATAATGTGCTGTAAAACATCTTGCGTGTGTATACATGGATCAGGTAGTGTAAGTACTGTACTGCTTCACACTGGCACAGTACAGCAAGGGCCAGCTGCAACAGGGCTGTATCTATGCAGTGTCAGTGTCACACACACAAAAAAAAAAACATCAGAAGAATATTAGCCCTCAAAATAGCTTTTTGGGGTGCTTTCAGCAACAAATTTCAGTGAGGAGCAAGCTAACAAGAGCCTGACTAACTAACGTTTTCCCTATCTCCAGAAATGTCTCTCCCTTCCTCTCAATACAGCAGCAGACAGAGACTGAGAACATGGCCAACGCTGCTGCGCTTTTATAAGGAGGGGGGCAGGTTTCATGGGGGAGTGCAGCCTGATTGGCTGCCATGTGTCTACTGACTGTGAAGTAGGGGGTCAAAGTTTAGTCCCATGATGAGGTATAGGGGGCGGTTCTAACACCCTATGTGTTCGCTACCCGCCACGGATGCGAACAGTTGAAATTCCCGCCGGGCAAACTGTTCCGGCCATCTCTAGCTGTGTACAGATAATTTAAAGAAGAACTCTGAATAATTCAGTGGGGCTTCTCAGAAGTCAGAACCCCCAAAATATAATTGTAACCATTTCAGCCCGCGGGTTGTTTTCACCTTATGGACGAGAGGAATTTTCACATTACATTGTTCATCCTTTTCATTTGCCAATAACTTTATCACACAAGGAAATGATCTATTCCTTGCTTTTTTTCGCCACCAATTAGGCTTTCTTTGGGTGGTACATTATGCTAAGAATTATTTTATTCTAAATGCATTTTTATGGGAATAGTAAGAAAAAGATAGAAAAAATTCATTATTTCTCAGTTTTTGACCATATAGTTTTAAAATAAAATGTACTGTGGATAAAAGCCACACATTTTATTTGCCCATTTGTCTCGGTTATTGCAACGTTTAAATTATATCCCTGGCGGAATTGCTCCCAAAATTAGTTAGCCCACATCAAGTGGGCTTTGTGAGACAAAGGTCGGCTATAGCAAATATACGCAAAGTCCTGGTAGCCCAAGATCATGTTAGAGCATACCCGAGATCCTGCAAAAATTATGCCTTGCTATTAATCGATACTGAAAAGGCTTTCGATAACGTAGACTGGGGATGGATGGATAAGGTATTAGATAAATTCAACATACAAGGAGAAATCAGGAATCTCATCAAAGCAATGCATACAAACCCGAAGGCACGTATATATACGCCAGGTTTTCTCTCGGAAGAAGTAGTATTAGAAAAAGGAACCAGACAGGGCTGCCCTTTGTCTCCCCTGCTCTTTAATCTAGCGCTAGAGCCCCTAACCCAAATATTAAAGAGTAAACTGCCAGGCATAGATATTGGAAACACTGTGGTGTCGCAAGCCATGTTCGCCGATGACATCCTTTTATTTTTAAAAAATCCAGAAACTCAATTGGAAGAAGCCCTAAACATTATCCAGCAAGTTGGTAACTTTAGCGGCTTCAAGGTGAATGTTTCCAAATGTGAACTACTATATCTCTCCCCCCTGGCACCCAAACACCGACTGACCCATCTTCCAGTAAAAGTAAGTACGGTGGTTACCTATCTAGGGGTAAAAATTCATAAAGACCCAAGCATGCTATATAGCTTGAACTATTCTCACCTGATAAAAGATCTTAAGAATCAGCTGTTAAGATGGGAAAATTTACCAATAAACCTGGCAGGTAGAGCTGCTCTGATTAAATCAGTCACCTTTGGGAGACTACTCTATCCCTTACAAACCATCCCATTGCTACTGAAACATTCAGACATATTAGACATAAACAGAGCAATATCGAGATTTTTATGGAAACACAAAAGAGCAAGAATTGCTCTCGTAAAATTACAGTTACCAAGAGAATGGGGGGGTCTAGCGATTCCTGACATACGAAGATATAATCTTGCTTGTTTGGCAAGACATGTGAGAGACTGGATAAATAAATCCAGCGTGTATTCAAATTATGATCTTGAGGCAGCATTCTCTGAGCCATGGTCACTAGCAGGCCTCCTACACACCCCACGAAGCAAAATGCCCCCGAAGCTGGTAAATAGTAGAGTTATTAAAGATACGGTGATGGCCTGGAGGGAGCTAAGGAAAATATATCGGGTACCTCAGCAGATCTCAAAATACATGCCATTTTGGGGACTTCCTGGCTTTACTGCAAGCATTATGCATGGAGGATTTCTGAGTTGGAGTGAGAAAGGGCTCGAGCACTTGGGCCAGATCTGTGACCTGCGCAGGGGGAGATTTATGACCTTTCAGGAAATAAGAGCTAAATTTGGGATTCCCAGAAGCCATTTTCTCTATTATTGCCAAATAAGATCACACATACGGAGCAAAATTAATGATATATCATCAGTGGTAGCCCTAAACACTTTTGATAAATTTATCTCGCCCCATATGCATCAATTATCGCTAGCTGAAATGCATTCAAGATTACAGGCAATAAATATAGAAACGAAAGCTAGGAACAATTTAACCAAATGGCAAAAGGACATTCCAACAGAAAAGCTCGAGGAAAAAATATTAGAGGGTTACAGACTAGTGCACAAAATTATACCAGGGGAGACATGGAGGGAGTCGCAACTAAAATTAATTCATAGAGCGAAATACGCGTTTAATATAAAGTACCGTATCCCCCCTGCGCATTATTCTCCGAGATGTCCTAAGTGCTCACTACAAAATGCAGACTTATTCCATTGTCTTTGGTTATGTCCAGCAATTACCACCTTCTGGCAGGAGGTGTTGTTATATATCGATTCTGTCTGTAAAAATCGGTTGGATTGTTGCCCAATAGCATGTCTTTTTAACTATATCACACCTCCAAATCTAGAAATCGACCCACATAAACATCAAATCCCAAGCAAGCTCGCACACTTGATTCTGATTGCGGCACGCAAAGCCATATTTAATAAATGGATCTATCCCAGCAATCCAACGCTTTGGGATGTAAAAGAAGAATTATTTCACCTCTTTAACCAGGATAGACTAGAAGCAACCATACATAAAGACAGAAAGACAGCGAACTTCTTCAAAAAATGGAGGACCTTTATTTTGGCATCATACTCAGACTTGGAAATCAAAGATATCATGGAGCCTTTCATCTATACCAAATGGTACCTGACAAATCACATCCAGGGAACTTTGGGCCGCTTGGACATTTCACTTTCCAACTAGATTATAAGCATTTAATGCTTCGCCTTAGAGATGACAGAAGGGGGGGTGGGGGTTGAGGGAGGGGCGAGAGGAATCAGGAATGTAAACAAAATTGGTTATAACACATTGTGGACGGATATATGTTTGTAATGTTAAGGCTAAATGCGGTCTAGATCTTGGCAATGTAACTGTTTGTTCATTATGTGACAGTCGAATTCCTGAATTGCTGTTATATGGGATAAAATCAATAAAAATTGTGTTTAAAAAATAAATAAATTATATCCCTAGTACAATGTATGGTGACAATATTTGATTTAAAAATAAAGGTGAATTTTTTTCAGTTTTACATCCATCACAAGCCCATAATTTAATAATAATATACCCTCTTGACATACATATTAAAACAATTTTATACCCTAAAGTCTGTAGGTGTAATTTTACTATTCGGCCACAAGATGTCCTTGCACTTTATTTCCTATTACGTACAATAAGTACACTAAATAGGAAGTAATGTGTGCCTGTGTTACTTTGGAAGTGACACAGGCATCTCATTGATGACGGCAATCACATGGACCTAGAGGGGAGATTAATGAATGGGCGGAAACGTGCGAGCGGGAGTGAGTGTGGCAGCACCATTTGAGAACGATCACTGTTTTCGAACAAAAACAGTGATCATTCTCGGCGGACAAGCACGGATTGGCTTAGGGGACTTCTGTCCCCTGCCACCTGCCACCAATCCCCTTGTCACCTGGACCATCATGATCGGGACCATCTCCAACATATTCCTTGGCATTGTACAAAGTGCAAAACATACAACAACGTGAGCATAGATACATGAGCAGTTCAACATGTTGTACAATTTGGACAACCAGTGACACAAGTACCAATACATACAATTGATGTGTAATTTAAATTACATCACCAATATTAAAAGAAGTACATATGAGAAATTGCACAAAAACAAGGGGAAAAAAAAGAAACAGGAAACAAAAGGGGGCGTTAACAAATAATTTTGCATTTCTAGCAATAAAGTCAGTACAGAGTTTCCATAAATACCTAATGATTTTAAGGGCCGTTCTGCTTTCACAAGCTCTAGGATATCCAGGTTATCAGGGGTTTCTCCTTCCAAAGACTGAAGAAGGTCGAACAAACATTGAGAAGACACTCCCTTACTAGATGAGCCACTACTCACTCCATCCTGGGGATCAACATGTTGAGTTAGAAATGGCAATAATACAAAGATATCATCTGTAGACTAACAAACAAGGTGCTAATCCTCTGTGTGCTACTGTACCAAAAGTCTCACAAATAATGTATGCACATTCTAATTTAGGCTTTCAATTACTTTAACTCTCAAATCCTTTGGCATACATTGGACATTATAAATATAAATTCACGGGCAATGATTTCTCATGATTGTAACTGCAATACAATTAGAGGTGCTTGTGCGTAGCATAACACATGGAGGAGACGGTGACAGATTTGTAAGGCTCTGCCTTGCCGGTCATGACCATGGCCCATATGCAATTAACTTTTTCACCTGAATTTTCTCTTAGGTG
This sequence comes from Hyperolius riggenbachi, assembly GCF_040937935.1. Classification (NCBI taxonomy): domain Eukaryota; kingdom Metazoa; phylum Chordata; class Amphibia; order Anura; family Hyperoliidae; genus Hyperolius; species Hyperolius riggenbachi. The sequence goes on from NC_090652.1 coordinate 214,847,039, forward strand.
ATATTTTTAAACTTGTCAATAAAATGCCTTTCAAGCCAACAGAAAGCAAGAAAATACACAAAATAATTTTGATAGTACCATTTCACCAACTTTTTGGTACTTTTTTTTTGTTAAAAAGTCCTGGAAATGTATTTTAACTCAAAGATGAAAAATTATCTCCTAGGAGAAAACTCAGGTGAAAAAGTGAATTGCATATGTGCCCATGTGTCTCTCTATTTCATGTCATCATGTGTAGCTTAAAGCAGGAACAGATAACACCAAATAAGAGCCTTACAAATCTACCACAATAGAGTACTAGTAACTAAGGCTGTTGCCTTTGATGTAGGATGTGATCCTTTGACCAGGGTTCGAAGCTAGTACGTAAAAAAAGTAAGGTGTCTTTGAGCAAGGCTCCTTACTGATCCTGGTCACCTGTGGAGTGTGCCCTAAGTGGTTGCAGCCTTGAAGTGCTTTGAGTCCGCCAGGAGAAAAGCGTTATGTAAATGTTCTGTGTCTTGTCTACTACCTTATGGAACAAGTAACATGCTTATTCCTGTGCTCTGCTACACAAAAACAATAAAATCACAATTGTAGATTCAGAATTGAAAAACAAAGCTGCTCGCAGCACGCCATCGCACATCAATGAATTCACCAAGTGATTAACGACAATGCTATTGGCAAAGGCTGCAGTGATTGTGAGCAAATAGTTACTATTGCTGCTTTTTAAACATCATTTTTTTTTAATCAGGGAAAGCTCCAACACATCTGGATAAAGTGAAATACAGATATTGCACTGCACAGTCACAATCATTTATTTCATATACAGTGCAGTGGTTGTATGATGCCTGGTGATGAATGGGGACACATGCACATGCATGCACATTTTCCTGCTTATTGCAACACAGACCACTGCAGCTCCTGCTGTACAGAGAGCTCCAGGAGTTTGTGTTTGTTGCACACTGTGGCTTACATGGGCAGGATTCAGTGGTATACTGCCTTCCCACCATGGCTGCTCTGACATACTTATAGCAAATGTAAAGCCAGCTTAAACAAAAGTTAGATATTAAACTATGTAGAGGGAAGGCCCTGAATCCCATAGAGTCTTCCCATTCCTCTCTCTGTGTCATTGGTCCACCGCTGTCCCCTGTTGAAACTGGGACTCCTTGGTAGGCATTTGAAAGCACTTGCAGCCCCGAGTGTTACCAAAGACAGCTGCATCAGTACTGCACACACACAGGCCCGGACCTGCTGGTCTTCGGAAATACACAGGGGCGCAAGCACTTCTGATGCCTTCTCCAAGAACCCCAAAGGTGTATTCACCAAGTTAATTGAAGAACTTGACCGGGCCCAGTGATGGAACAAGGGCATGGAGAGAGGGACCAGAAGGCTTTATGAGATCCAGAGCCTCCCTCTACGTAGGTAAGTATCTAAGTTTTAAGGTGGCTTCTGTTTTACTTTAATCAAAGGATAGCAATGTACAAACCTCTAGCTTACTGAATCTGGCCCAAACTGCTAGAAACAACCATATTCATTAACAATACAAAGTCTTAAAGGGAAATTCCACTTTTGTTAAGAAAAAATAGAGCAATTTGAGCTCACTTTCCTTTTTAACCATTTAGCTGCCCCACTTGTACTGTCTCATTTCAGATAAAATGGGATAGGGCAGTGGGCACCATCTATACTCAGGCTGCGTAATGCAGCCTAATGCTGGGTACACATGATGCAATTTCCCTTCCGATCGATGGGTAATCTGACAGGAAGTTGCATAGTGTGTACATGTCCAAACTGTTCCGGACTGATAACAGGATCGATGTTCCAATAATAACTTTGGAAAATTGATTCCATTATCGAACAGGAGCAGAACGGACATGATGGAAATAATCATCTGATTCCAGTCAGTCGAATGGGAAATAGCATTGTGTGTACCCACCATAATGCAAAATGGGCGCCAGGAGTGATTTGATATTTACCTGCTTTGGACGCAGGATCCCCTCTCTTCTTCCCCCTCCACGTGACGCTATAATGCTGATATCTGATAGTTATATTATGTGATCGGGACCCAAGGGAGGATGTCAGCGCCAGCACGCCGCTCGGTGGGGGAAGAAGCGATCAGATCCTGTGTCCTCAGCAAGTAAATATCAAATCGCTACCTGCGCCCGGTCTGCATTAGGCTGGGAGTATGGGGGAGACACACAAAGTGGTGGGGAGGCAGGACAGGACTTGGTGCCAGAAAGAGGCTGGCAAATGGTTAAAATTCATATATAGCTTCAAACTGGAGCAGAAAGATAATTTTAATATGACTAATAGTAACAAAAAAAGCCTATGTGTACAGTGAGTCAACAATAATATAACGTAGCAAACAGCACAGGCATAAAAGAACACTTTATTTTAAAATGACAAATATATGCCAAGCCTATAAAACCAAGAACCATTAATGTTATAGAAATATGGGTGTCACCATATCTCAGTGACAACATCTCAGGTTCTCATTTGGGATTAATGGTGGGGGTTGTCAGCAAAAGCTTTGCCCACCCAGGCCGAGTACGCTTGTACAAGGCATTCGTTTATTTGGGCACCTGATGCCACTGATATTTTGGATACAATATTTTACTATTCACTGTTCTTTTGGCGTCCAATAATCTACCATCGGCTATACCTTTCACTATGTCAAACACTAACCCTTCTACCTATGCCTAACACTAACCTCCCACCCAAAACATATTCTTCCCATAAAGCCTAACACTAACCTCCTCTACCTGACTATGTTCCCTGTCCTTTTTCTACCCAATTCCCGAATACTTACCAATATAACTCTCCCTATCGTCTCTCCAGTGATCAGCTATTACACAGCCGAGCCCCGTCTCTGCAAACTAGACTAATAGCTGATACGTGGATATGTTGTTCAATAGCCAAGCGTCAGTATTCAGCTATAAAGTGGCTGGTCACTGGCACCCAAGTAACCCTGCAGTGCACTCAGCTACCCTGTAGCTAAGTTGAAATAGTTTTGGCTATACAATAGCCAAGCACTGACTGTACAACAGCAGCTATACATATGCCCAAACAAACCACTCCATAGCCACAACTTTGCATTTCAGTCTATGGCGGTGCCTGCAATAGCCAACGAGCCAGGAGTCAAGATGTGCTAATCTAACTCTGGCCCTCCCAGCAGCAGTATGTCGACAAGCACCACCACTTTACCCTTATGAGGACCCAAGCAGTTCTCACTTAGATTTGGTGATATTCATGTTTCTGTATTGTCAAGGTGTGGTTCTTGTACTTATAGTCTTATGGTAAAAATAAATTGTTCCATTTCCTGTACATTTAGGGTTTTTGTTGCTCATAGAATTTGTTAGGTATATTGATAGTACTAATGTAGTATAGTATTAATGGTACTGAATACTACATTGATATACGGCTACCACCTTAAAGCGCTTACGAGTGAAATCGCCGCAGGTAGACTTGGGCGCAGGATACAGCTGATATACGGCTTACCCTGCTCCTGCACAAGTAATTACTATTTCTCCTCCAAGTCCATGTGGATGGTGGAGAATTATGTAATTCGGCTTCCAGCTATTGCTGCCGGCTGAATTGCAGTGCTTTAAAAGTAACTTCAGCTCCGTCTTCTGACAGCGCCGAAGTTATTCAGTGTGCGCCGCCATAGCCATAATTCTTATTACGGTTTATGGTGGCGCCGGCTGTGCCCAAATCTCCTGCGCTCTAATCGACATGCTCACTTAAAGCTCCTTTCACAGCTGATCCGTTGCAGTGCACATCCACAGAAATGGGTTTGCACTGCAAGGTTGATGTAAGGGTGCATTGCATCGATGCTACATGTACAGTGCAGCATAGTGTACTATAGACTTGAACCACACCCTGAATGTTGTTCCATCAGAGCTCATTGCACCCCAAGCTGAGGAGTGTGAAAGGCCCCATTGAAATACATTGGCATCGCCTTTTGAAGCAATTATATTGTCCGATGCAATGGATCAAGTGTGACAGTAGTGAATCTTTTATTTAAAAAGATTAATTTAATCTCTAAAAGTATGTTTAAAAAGATTAATTTACAAAAAAACTAATGAACCCCTGATGGATGTTTATGGTATTTTTTTTTATTTTTCTTAACAAAATTTGAATTTCTCCTTTGAGTTTTTTGTGTACTTATACTTAACCAACACCACTTTCATACAAAAATCTTTTTAACAGTTATTATTAGTACACGCCATTTTGTAATTGAACGATGTTAAATATTTTCTTTCAGCTTTAATCTTCAGCTGCTATGCTGTTTAGGTTTTTTTTTAGGAGACTTGCTGGAAACCTTGGTGTAAGACATACCCAGAATTCTTCTCTCTCTGTTTGTCTCATTGGTTCACAATTCTGCAAAAAGCAGGAAGTAAGATTTAATGCATCCCTTCGTACCCATAGAGCTTTGTTTGGGTTCACTGCAATCACACATTCATGGAGAGAATGTTGGGTAATGCTGGCTATGCAAACACGCAGTTGGGAATAATCACTCCCATCTCAGTCCCAGCTGAGAGTTATGGGAGGCAGCTTTCACAATGATATATGTTGTAGACCTTCACAGCAGTGGCCTGGGAATTACACCTGTGTATCTGTATACTAAATTCACCGTGTTATGAGAGCAAAGTTACTAAAGTACAGCACTAATGTATCACTATGCCTGTCAGGGATGGTCGGAAATGGTGACTTCAGATTCTGCGGAAATTCCGATTTCCGCCAATGTCGATTTCTGATTTCCATTTTACCAATTTATGAGAAGTCTTTCATTGTCATTTTTTTGCATTCTCTGATTGGCTAAATACTTCCAAGTTGGCTGATTGGGCTAAAATTACAGAGTTGTGGTAAATCAGATTTCTGCAGAAATCTGATTTCTGAGTGTCCGATCGGAAATGCAGAAATTTCCATTTCGTGGAGTCCAAATGAGCATCCATAATGACAGTGCTTACACTCAGTGCATCCGTGTTTTGGTCCTCACTACTGTAGTAAACTATTCCCTGGTGTCATGCTCCATGAAAGACAGTCAAGGCAAGATTTTTCTAGGACTCAGTCTATGTGGTCTTTGCAGAAGTCCATCAGTGAACACAGCTACTGGAGCTTAACATGGATGTAGTGGCTGGCTCAGACCCTCTCTGCTCACACTGCAATGTCACAACCCAGCCACCTTCCCTCACTGCACAAATGGGTGGGCTGAAGAGAGGGAGATGAGATGGAAGTGAAGTCATAATGTAGGCGGAGAAGTAAGGAGGCAGTCACTACATCTATGTCAAGCTCTGGGAACTGTGCTGACTGTAGGGTTTGAATAGAACGTGATACAAGGGAATACACCACTATGCAAACAAGGATAGGAACGTGGATGGCAGTGACTCTAAATATAGGCCTGGATGGCAGTGACTCTAAGTATAGTCCTAGTGCCGCGTGGGATTGTGCTTACTTTAGTAACTTTTCCTTCACTGCAGGGTCACTTTAAAATATTCCAAATATAGGGATGATTTGATAAAAGTTTTTTGCTTTTCTTAAAGTAAACCCAAGGTGAACCTAAACCCCCCAAAAAGATACTTACCTAGGTAGAGAGAAGCTTCTTGATCCTCCAGAGGCGTCCTGTGTCTTTTATGCCCCTACCACTGCTGCCCATGCCCAGGACCCTCTGGAAGTTTGCAGCTGCACTCCTATTCTTGCATGAGTGCGGTCGTACTGTGCTGGCAAGTATGACTGCGCTTGCATAGCACAGAGCCGATCCTGCAGGAAAGGGCTTTGACTTACTGTGCAGGCAATGCCATTCAAGCACAGGTGCAGTAGGCATGAAAAGGAGCACAGCCACAATCACATTTCCGACAAGGTCTTGTTGGAATTGTTCGGGGGGTCCACTCGCAGCAATGGTGAGGACCAGGAGGACATGGGAAGTCTCTGCAAGATCCAGAGACTTCCCTCTTAAATACCGTATGTATCTTTTTTATGTTGCCTCGGGTACACTTTAAGGAGGTACACTTTTATCATTCCCTTTTTTAACGTGCTGATTTAAGATCTACACAAAGTTAAAGAGGAGTACAGAAAGACAATTTTCGACAAGAGTAAAATAAACACTTCAGAAGCTAAAGGAACATTCTAGAAGCACAATTTTTTCAAACAAGGATAGGCACACAGGCACCAGTACAGACAAAGCGTAACAACATATACAGTAGATACTCGGGGTGATGAAAAAGTATTATGACATGGGGCTAAAAATATCATACTGGAATTTTGCATTATTGATCAGACCATTCTAAAACAGCTCACACAAATGTATAAATATGTATACTAACACTTTAATTTTTCAAATTTGTGTTTTATATAAATATACAGGTTAGCAATTTGTTCAGAACACTGTGTTAATATTGGTCTTCCTCTGAAATCAGCCTCAGTTCCTCAGAAAATACTGGAAATATTATTTTAAGATTGTACCCTTAGGATTCATACAACTGATGCCAAACCCTGACTCTACCACCCGTGTCCCTCAGCAGAGACCAAGATTCATCAGACCAGGACAGATTTTGTTTAGTCTTCCACAGTTTTCATGAGCCTGTGCCGACTGCAGCCTCAGATTTCTCCTCTTGGCTAACAGAAGAGGAACCTGACTTTGCACTCTGACACTGTTTTAATGAAGTATTCCTGTCAGCTTGAATTGGTCTGGCCATTCTCTTCTGAATCATGAACAAGGTGTTTCCGATTGAATACCTGTAGCTCACTGGATGCTTTACATTTTTTTCACACAGGTCTGAGCAAGCTCTAGAGACTAGCGCAGAAAAAGTGGGATCAGCGCATCACCAGGCCGCCCCTGAATGGCCTCAGCTCAGAGATGCGCTGAGCCCCCCCCAGGAACTACGAACGCACCTTGAACCAAACAGAGGCTCTGCATATACACCAAAGAAACACTAACAAGTGGGAGCAGCTGACCAGAATTAAATCAAACACAGCAAAGAAATGAACAGCGCTACTTAAGTAGCGCTGTTCATTTCTTTGCTAAGCTCTAGAGACTAGACTATGACCTTTTGAAGAGGCACTGCATCATAGGAGATTAATTTTAGAGCCTTGATGTCCACTTATAAAACACACTTGATTTTCATCAAAATATTAATGTATTTTGCATTTTAACACAACTTTTGACGTGTGTAGATGAGGTTATTTGTACTGTATCACTTATGGTAAAAAAAAAAGTAGTTTGAAGTCCTGGAAAAAATTACGCACCAAGAGTTTTTGACATAAAGATGGATGGAGAGTTTTATATGAAGATGCTGCTTTTTATGAAAAGAAAAATTCAAGGATACACAGAATGACAGTAAGAATTCACACTGTCTTCATTACTGACACCTAACTACTGATAAATCAGTAAGATCGCTCATGAAATGTGAACTCCTGCCTGAAAATGTGCATCTTTTTCAAAAAGCATGAAAGGTAGTGCTCACTTCCCAAACTAAGGGGCAGACACTGGGTAATTCTGCTTCTCCTGCCCTCAAGAAAATGCTGATTATATTGGAGAAAGTCAATAAAGCTGACTTACTGCAGCAAAGTCCTATGATTGTGACAAGTGTAGCTGTGTGGATCAGGTCATTTAAGCAAGGGGATCATCACGCATCTAATAGATGCCTGTATTAAATATCTGTAACCGGGTGCCCAAACGGTTAGTGGGTGTCCGATTGTCTAGGAATCAATGGTGGTTGTAGCACATTCTAGATGATCGGCTTCAACTAGTGGGCTTTTAGGCACCGAGGTTGGGAGGTCTGCTTAGGGCAATTGGGGGAGTGTGTTAGGCATTAGGTGGGGGGAGTTTCAGTTTAGGCACGGGTGGGGGGGGTGCATTCTTAGGGTGAGGCATTAGGGAGGATTAGGTAGGATTAGGTAGGAGGGTTTGGTTTAGGTACTTACAGGGGGGTTTGGGTTAAAGGGACACTTAAGTCAAACAAAAAAAATGAGTTTTACTCACCTAGGGCTTCCAATAGCCCCCTGCAGCTGTCCGGTGCCCTCGCCGTCTCCCTCCGATCCTCCTGGCCCCGCCAGCAGCCACTTCCTGTTTCGGTGACAGGAGCTGACAGGCTGGGGACGCGAGTGATTCTTCGCTTTCCCAGACACATTAGCACCCTCTATGCTGCTATATGGTATATGATATATGCTATAGCAGCATAGATGGTGCTATTGTGGCCAGGAACGCGAAGAATCACTCGCGTCCCCAGCCTGCCAGCTCCTGTCACCGAAACAGGAAGTGGCTGCCGGCGGGGCCAGGAGGATCGGAGGGAGACGGCAAGGGCACCGGACAGCTGCAGCGGGCTATTGGAAGCCCTAGGTGAGTAAAACTCATTTTTTTTTTGTTTGACTTAAGTATCCCTTTAAGCACTAAGTAGGAGTGATAGGTTTTGTCAGGGAGGTTAGGATTTGGCATTAGGTGCGGAGTTTGGTTTAGGCACTTAGACGAGAGGGTAGTACACTGTAAAATACTGGTAATTTAAATACCATTATTTTAGTGGCGGCAACACCCTGTGCCCGACTCAAGCAGTGCCGTCACAATATGCACCTGGACAAGGGCTTCCTTGGCTGGGTTGCCTGGTACATAGCTTTACAGAAGTGACAGGGAGAGATAACAGAGATACACTTACTGGAAGGTCCAAGAGAGGAGCAACACTGGCAAACAACTGAAGCACAAATGGCTTGCGATGCAACACATAGAACTGTCTGCAGCTAAACTCTATTGCTTGGCGAAGCTGTGGGTTACTTTCATAGTCTGCATAAACCTGAAGAAAAGAACAGTTATATCTGAATAATTATATCATTATTTATAATATACTGTATACATTTTTAGTACTTTAATGGTACTGTATGTTCATTTTTATGAATTTATTTTATCTCATAATTCACTTGCATTAAAGACACATGCAGTCTATTCTCTCTAACTAGCAGTAACACTCAAAATGCAGATAAATCATGTAGTACAGGTCAAAGACACCTCTTTCTGTCCACCACTTTTCTTCTATACACTATTTATATTTACCTATCATCTTGATTGCTATCCAAACCCTTTGGACAACATTACAGGGCTGAGGCTGTACAGACACGCCGCTAGCCTGCAGGCTAGCCACGTGTTCTGTTGCTATGGCTATGCAGGGGGCCCAAGAGGGCTGAAGGAACTTTGTGACTGAGATGTCGAGTGGCATCGAAGGCTGCTGTGCTTACGCTAGATGCTCAGCAGAGGTGTCTGTTATTGGACACCTCAGCCACGTTTCGTCTACTGTGCATATGAGGCTCTAGGTGTAGTTGAGGTTTAAGATATTTAAAAGGGTTTTTATACACGCTTATTCTTATCTTGCAAAACAACTTGAAGAGTAAATAAACATAGTCCTACAATTTTTGCTTGGAGAAGGGCAAACCCCAGCAGGAGTCACTAATGTAAAAGTGTGCCCGTGCTTTTATGGAGTACTGCAGTCGAGGTGCACTACTTTCATCTCTGTCTGATGTGTGCCGTGGGTGTGCCGTTCAGACAGACTATATGTAAGCATAGGGTGTTAACCCTTTCTGTGCTCCCAGCAAACCAGGAAGTAACTACACTGCAGCATCTCTGAAGGAGCTCTATAAGCTTTGGCAAGGGTATGTTTTTCTGTAAAGATTATTATGCTGTTGCTTATCTATTAGAGCACAACAGAGGAAGTCCTGGGTTTAGGTCTGCCTTTAGCTCACCTACAAAATAAGCGTATTCATATATATCTCCTTGCAATTATTCCTTCTTTACATCTTTTATCTTTACATCTTTTATGCTACAAACTCATCCATATTTACTTGCCTGGAGCATGGTAGGTAGAATCCATTGGTATCCACTCAGCGAGAAGAGATGATTGAAATGCACTGCAGTGTTAATACAGGTAGCAGCATACTGCCTTATGAGGGCGCTGTCCTCTGGGTGAAGAATCAGGGCTCCATTGAAGACATTAAGGAACAGCATTATCTCATCACCCCAGGGAAATTCACTTGGCATGCCCAAGAACATCTCCTCCAGAAGCTTTATCCATAGGCTCTTATGTAAGGTATCCAAGCCGAACAGCTCTTTGCCACCTAATAAGGATGCATTTGTCCCCAAACCATCATTAATGAGAAGTTCTAAGCATTGTAACATTACATAATCGTCCCTGAAGCTGTAAATATAATGGGTTACCTTGGGGGTCATTAAACAGTGAGAACTCTGCATCAATAGCACTTCTTGGAAATGACGGAAGACGTAAAAGATCTTCTTGCAACATTGATACATGAGATTGCTTATGAGCAGTAGGGATCTTCTGAGTTAGTGATATTAGAAATAATACTCTTCCGACTTCCTCAAGTTTTCTAGTAAATACCTGGTGAATATTCAAAGTATTGCAGATTACTTACACTGTACACGTCACAGGTTTACACAGAAATTCATTGAAAATCATCTATTCAACGCTCATTCGTTTATTGTCCTCAAAACAATTAATGAGTTTGTCACTTTGATCACATAAGAAATTGCACATACTTTTGTTTATTTCTTCAATTTATTTTTAGTAGTGAGTCATGTTGTAAATTAGCTTCCTTTTTATTGGAGGACCTTCATATCACTAACAATAAAAATCTACTACAACTTTTTCAAAATCCCTGCATTACAATACAAACTATCTGTCTACATCAGTGTTTCTCAACATTTTATTGGTATGTACCCCTTTTAAAACCCTGTACTCACCAAGTACCCCCTATCATAATAAACATTATCCCAAGTACCCCTTGACAAATATCTATTTAATCGTAGTACATTATAATTGGTGCTAAACAATTTCCAAGCATTTACTATTGCTTTTGATTAGCTAAAATACTAATTTAGTGTAGTTTAAATAAGATTTATCATTCTCTAAAACTCTAAATTTGTTGTTCTTGGTTAAGTATATCAAACCAGAGTACCCCCTGGAACCATCAGAAGTACCCCCTGGAATACGCATACCACATGTTGAGAACCTAGGGTCTACATAACATAAAGAGGTGGGACTTGTAGGATGTAGTATTAGAGTCTACACTCTATCCCCTATGCTATCAAGGCATTTTGTATTGACCTGAGAAAGCGGGTCTTGACCATGAAACTCGTTGTCAGATTGCTTTTTGAATAAACGTTTTTCTAGTTAAACTGGAGTCTTTTTCTTTTGGAGAGGTAAGCATTTGCCTCTCTTTTTATTTTTATTTTAAAGCATTAAAATAGAACACACATTGGGCGCCTACACCCTACCCATCACCAGTCAAACCTCCTTAGGAGTTAATAGCTTTGCAGTTTTTCTGGAAAGTCTATCATACTACAGGAGAGCGACCATCCAGTATCCAGAAGGACCTGGAGTACTGAGCAGGGGTGTTTAAAGGGACTCCGAGCAGTGCAGAAACTATGGAAAGATGCATATCATTTTAAAGCTCTCTTTCTCCTCTTTCCAATGATATATAAACCGCCGCCCTACGCCTTTTAGTTTTAGCTATTTTCGCGTGAACTGACAGCGTGAACTGACTTTCGCCATCTAATAGATGCCGTGTCAGTTCACCGCATCAGCAGAGCAGGGCTATAGTAAAATGTCCGAAGCCCTGCTCTGGAGACTTTGGGGGTTTCAGTTGCTGTCTGCAGAGGATCGTGGGAGGTGTGGGCCCCGGAACAGGAGCTCTGCTGCAGGTGAGTAAATGTTTTTTTTTTAATTTATATTTTTACGTTTATCTTCTGGCCAGGTCTGCTTCACGATTGAAGTGTTTTCTGGGCAAATCTGCCGACATGATTGCATGTATTTTCTGGGCAAATCTGCCGACATGATTGCATGTATTTTCTGGGCAAATCTGCTGACATGATTGCATGTATTTTCTGGGCAAATCTGCCGACATGATTGAACGTATTCTCTGGGCAAATCTGCCGACATGATTGCATGTATTTTCTGGGCAAATCTTCCGACATGATTGAACATATTCTCTGGGCAAATCTGCAGACATGATTGCATGTATTTTCTGGGCAAATCAGCCGACATGATTGAACGTATTCTCTGGGCAAATCTGGCGACATGATTGCATGTATTTTCTGGGCAAATTTGCCGACATGATTGAACGTATTCTCTGGGCAAATCTGCCGACATGATTGCATGTATTCTCTGGGCAAATCTGCCGACATGATTGCATGTATTTTCTGGGCAAATCTGCCGACATGATTGCATGTATTTTCTGGGCAAATCTGCCGACATGATTGAACGTATTCTCTGGGCAAATCTGCCGACATGATTGCATGTATTTTCTGGGCAAATCTGCCGACATGATTGCATGTATTTTCTGGGCAAATCTGCCGACATGATTGAACGTATTCTCTGGGCAAATCTGCCGACATGATTGCATGTATTTTCTGGGCAAATCTGCCGACATGATTGAACGTATTCTCTGGGCAAATCTGCACACATTACGTGTATTTTCTTGAGAAAACCTGGACAAGTATGTGAATTTTCTGGGGGAAGGGTCACCAAAACTTGGGTCCCCTGTCTTTGCGTTGCACTTTTAAAGGGAACCCGAGGTGAGAATAATAGTAAGGCTGCCATATTTATCTCCTTTTAAGCAATACCAGTTGCCTGGCTGCCGTGCTGGTCCTCTGCCTCTAATTCTTTCAACCATAGACCCTGAACAAGCATGCTTGTTTCTGGTGTGATTCAGTTCACTACTGCAGCCAAATAGATCAGCAGGGCTGGCAGGCAACTAGTATTGTTTAAAAGGAAATAAATATGGCAGCCTCCATATCACTCTCACCCCGGGTTCATGGTAAATTACAGTTAGCTCCGCCCTCATCCGGTCACAGCCACGCCCATTTTTTGTCTGTTATAACCCCCACCCGTTTTTTGCCCCTTTACTTTTTTTTTGGGGGGGGGGGGGGGGTTTGTCTTATAATACCCAGCACCGGGTGTCAGATACCCTAGGTACGCCACTGCCTGTTTATCTGTTGAGGAAAGGAAGATCAGGAGCCCAATAGTGCAGTATCGTTAAAGCCCTGGAGGTTCAATTGTGGATAATTGAATACTCACAAGGATGGGTTGCAGTTCTGCAAATACCGTATACGCGTGTGGGAAATTTTGACCGTTCCCGCTCAGTCACCCGGCTTGTTCTGTAATCGGGCGGTCGCTCTCCTCCTTTGGTCTCCTCCACTAGTGGAATAAATCCCAATATAGTAGAGATCGCCAGATCTGTGAGAGTTGTTGGGGTACTCGATAGGGTTTGTGGGAAGGTGCCCAAACTATATAAGTATTTGCTAAAAAATAATAAAATGAGGTTTCTTACCTCTATTGAAGACTCACTGGGATGGGTAACAGGTAGTCTTTATTAAAAAAAAAACGGTTATACTGTTGACAATACGTTTCACGGGACACAGCCCGCTTCCTCAGGTCAACTAAACAGAAAACCTTAAATTCTTGCTTTGCCATGTTATTCACTATACAATCACGTTTATCTCATCATGTCACATGTCGCCTTGGGTACACTTTAAGTCTGTATGGATGGGTGCACAGCTGCAGACAAGCACAGCTGCACAATAATTATTTTTCAATTTGAAAGTTCAGCTCCAAAGGTAATAATTATAATTTGCAACAATTAGTATGACTGCCACAAGAATTTGTGTTGCTTTATTTTTGGTGTGGTGTTGAGCTTTAAGATGAAGAACCATGATGTATCTCCTGCAATTGCACTGCTGTTAGTTGTGTCAGCCCTTATAGTATTCTAAGGGCAATCACACTGACCTACCTGCTTTTGGATCAGTTCTTGCCCTTTCTCAGGAGACATGTGCACCAGGTTCAGTTGTGGGGAAACCGATCTCCGAAATGGATAAATGTCACGTACATAGGTCTGTGAAATATAAAAACACAAATGTCACTGACACTGTAACAGCAGATTGTTTTTGAATTGCAAGTAAAAAGGATAGTAGCAATGCCCATTCCTCACCTGTCAACTCATTTTCCTCATTCTATGTGGAAAAAGATTTCTTATTACTATAAATATGACTAAAGGTAAAATAAACTAGCCATACTTAGAGCTTTAAAGAGAACCCCTGGGTGTTGTTAAACAATGTTACCTTGGTGTCTGCAGCTAAGTTATAAATGCAGTTGGATCTCAATTATCCTGCACAGGCAGGGATTGTCTGATGCTTGATGTGTGTTATTTGCAGTTGCTTGAGAGATCAATCAACAGGGAGCCTCATCATAACACTAAGCCATCTCCCCCCTTCCCGAGCAAATGCAGAGCAGTGTACAGCAGAAACCACTTACAAGAGCTCCAAGCACTGCTCCTCTTTACTTCCTATAGCTGCCTGCTGCTCTGCTGCATCCTCTCTGTATGGATCCTGATGGGTGCATGTGACCCGATGTGGGTCAGGTGACACATCGGGAGCTGCATTTGAAGTGTTCCTGTCCTGGGCAGGTGGTGTGCCCTGCTCTGCTTCTCTATGGCCGCAGATCTGAGGTCTGTAGCGTGGCAACAACGCCTTCCAGCAAAGCTCCCAGCCTAGCAAAATGCCCAGCAAAGTCCCCAGCCTATCATAGCTCCCAGAGCTCAGCAAAACCCCCAGCCCAGCAAAGCCCCCAGTGCCCAGCAAAGCCCCCAGCACCCAGAAAAGCTCCCAGCACTCAGCAAAATCCCCAGCCTAGCAAAGCTCCCAGTCCAGCAAAGCTCCCAGCACTCAGCAAAAACTCCAGGGCAGCAAAGCTCCCAGTACTCAGCAAAATCCTGAGCCTAGCAAAGCCCCCAGCCTAGCAAAGCCCCCAGTGCCCAGCAAAGCCCCCAGCACCCAGCAAAGCCCCCAGCCTAGCAAAGCCCCCAGTACCCAGAAAAGCTCCCAGCACTCAGCAAAAACTCCAGGGCAGCAAAGCTCCCTGCACTCAGCAAAATCCAGAGCCTAGCAAAGCCCCCAGCCCAACAAAACTCCCAGTGCCCAGCAAAGCTCCCAGCACTTAGCAAAGCCCCAGCCCAGCAAAGCTTCCAGTGCCCAGCAAAGCCCCCAGCGCCCAGTAAAACCCCCAGCCTAGCAAAGCCCCAAGACCAGCTAATCTCCCAGCACTCAGCAAAACTCCCAGCCCAGCATAGCTCCTAGCACTTAGCAAAACCCTTTGCCTAGCAAAGCCCCAGCCCAGCACCAGCAAAGCTCCCAGCAAAGCCCCCAGTCCAGCAAAGCCCCCAGCAAAGCCCCCAGCAAATTACCCAGCAAAACCCCCAGACCATCACACAGCAAACCGTCGAGCAAAGCCCCCATAAAATCACCCAGCCCAGCACCTAGTAAATTGCCCAGCAAAGCACCCAGCACATCCCATAGCAAATCGTCCAGCAAATTGCTCAGCAAAAACCCCATCCCAGCACCCAGCAAAGCCCCTAGCCCAGCACCCAGGGGAGCCCCCAGCCCAGCACCCAGGCAGCACCTTGCAAAGAAGGCAGCACCAAGCCCGGCACCTTGCAAAGTACCCAGCCCTCCCCAGCCAGCACTGGCTACCTAATACTGATATTTCTATTTTCTCTTTCTGGGGAACATGACTACTTAATTTATGCATGTGCCATGTGCTGTATGTGCCTGGCTATTTAATTTGTTCATTGTAAGGCACCTGGCAACTTAACTATTTTATGGCCACACCCCATGCCATGCCAGAGCTGGTCATATGCGCGCCGCATATGACCATCTCCCATGCCAGTGAATCCAGCACCTGCATAGCCCCCCTGCTGCCCTCATAAAAACATTTCTGCAGCAGCCCTGCATAGTCATGTCATGGGCAGTCCTCAGAAGAGCTCAGAATCTATTCCCGACCATAGTCATAGTCTAATGTCCTACCAAATTATTATGTATTTATATAGCAGTGACATCTGCGCATAATTTACAAAATACATGTGTATGTAAGTTCCGAATCAGGAGGCGTGTGGGCCCCAGGCTGAAACTTCCCTGGTGGGCCCTTAGTGTCTATTCCATCCCTGTCCCCACACACCTATGTTTTGCAGTCCCGCCAGTTACTGTGCTTGGGAAGCCAGGGGTGCCCTGAGGCTGCAGAGGTATGGCAATGATAGGTGCACAACACTTTGCTGGCCACTGTTTGGTAAGACTCTCCCTTTGTAAAGAAAAAAATGATCTTAATTTTCCTACAGTTGATCCAATCTCTGCTGATATCTGATGGCTGCTTCACAAATTAGAGGGTTATCTTCCTCTACAGTAACTTTGTTTATACTAAAAGGGCCACTATAGTAAAACACACAGGCCCAGTGTCCACTTCATTGAGACTCAAAGAGAGACTTGCCAGTGAAAGGGATGAATTTCTAGTGAAAAGAACTGCTGCTGTGAAAATAAAAACATATCGCAGGAAATGTGTTTGTTATTAGAGTTTAGTGTGATTTGGGAGCCGCTCCATATCATGGGATGCCACGGCGCCTTGCACCTCCAGTGTGACACAGGAATTTTGGAGGGCATTTGACATCCTGCCTGACTTGCCACCCGTGGAGATAACCCGGGCTGGCACTGCACTTCCCTGTGTCTCTCTTCCATTACTCTCAATAGTGCTACCACGGACTCTCTGCTTCGGAAAAACAACCATATCTGGTCATAGCGGACTAAGGCTGCTTGGGTCCTTTCGATCCTGACATTGATGACTGCTGGACAATGCCGCTGAAAAGCTTATTTAAATGTGACTGGCTATGTGTGCATTCTGTTTTGCTTCATGAGCTGTTTATGTTGCAATTTTGAAATTGAGAGAGCAATCAGCGACATATATGGATTTCAAGTATCCATCTAACCACACCGGCTCCCCTTACCTTTACAATTGATTGGACAATTTCCTCTATCCCTAGTGGCCAGTAGGATGGTGCACCTGAGTGTGTTGTGAATATGCTGGGTGTATGGCGGGGTGGCCATCCCATGTGCTTTTAATGAATATAGTTTTATAAAATTAATATGATTGTATTCAATAAAGTGAATTTATACTTTTGATAGAAACTTGTGGTAGCCCTGGTCATAATTTTTGGTCCCCGGCGATGACGTCAGGCCAACCTGGAGGTCGGCCTGTACTGCGCATGCGCAAGTGGCGCTGTCAATCACCGCCACGTGGACCGGAGCGTACTGCACAGGCGCAGTAGTTCTGCGCCTGCTCAGTACGCTCTGGTCCACGTGGCGGTGATTGACAGCACCGCTCGCGCAGGCGCAGTACAGGCCGACTTCCAGGTCAGCCTGACGTCATCGCCGGGGACCAGGAGGCAGAGGAGGCCAACAGCTGCGGGCAGAGCTGCGGCGAGGGCCATGCTGGGAGCTTGGGGCTGGACGAAGCCCCGGGTAAGTAGCACTTATTCTGCTTAATAATGCCTGATAACTCCTTTAAAACAGAAGGTACAGTACTTGTGATAATTCAGCTTTAAATGAACATTTGTGGCTACCCACAATGCACCGCTACTGAATATGCAAATTATCTCTTTATGCCCCTGTAGCCAGGCTTACATCCAGAACCGCTGGTATCTAGCAAGCCTGTAGCTTTAAATTTTGCAGAGCCACATCAACCCTACATGTAGACAGTTTTGATGTAAGGATCCCTCCTGTAGCGTATTCTGTCCGTTGCAGTGCAGCTGCAAACGGACAGTTCTGGCTTATCTGCTTGCATTCGGTTGTGCATTCGCAATAAGTCTCATTGTCATTTGCAATCGCTCTGCAGTTCTGGGCAGCTCAGGATGCTGTCATCATTCCACCAATTGCTTATTGCAGCTGAGCTGCAACCGGATAGCCCTGGATTTCCTGCATGCATGTTGTTACATAATACTGCATGAATTTCTTATGGGAGTCCTTTGCATTCACAGCTAGCAAATGGTAATCAAGCCAGCTCAGGTTTGAGTGATTACCATTCAGCTGTGTGGAAAGTTGCATGCTTGCATCCATTGGCTGATGCCGGTTTAAAAGTCTGCCTCCCATTTTAGACCCTGCCCGTCATAGCGGTCAGTACGCTAGTCTGCTGGGCACCTTGTTACTCTGTATAGTTCTGTTATCGTAGTTTAATGTGACCTTATTACTTGTGCTTTAGCTAGTTTCTTGATAAATATATATGCAGACTTGCTAATATATATTTATCCGTTAGTTGAGCCATTTGTTATTTTTCTGTATTATTGTGTATTGCCTTGTTCCATGCTGGATGGACGTTCGCTGCATCCGCGGTGTGTCAGTGAAGTCCATTATCCTGATAGCTTGGATTCTGCCATCACCACGTTGGTGACTGGTAGTATTCCTGCTACTCTAGTTTCTGGGAACGTAACTATAGGCTGCGGTTGCTATTAGTTACGTTCTATCCTGTAGTCTTGCCTGGGTGGATGCTTGCTGGTGACTGTTGTTAGCCTGCTTACTCTGCTTCTGTGGACATGACTGTTAGCTGCGGTTGCTACTAGTTACGCTCAAATCTCTAGTCCTGTCTTGTACCTGTCTGAATGCTTGCTATCGCTAAGGCAGCGCAACATCGCACTGCGCTGCCATTGTGTTTTATTTGTAGCGATATCAGAAGCCCAGAGCTGCAGTTGCTCTGGGCAGTCTGTGTAGCCTCTTCCATTATTCAGCTGCCAGCCTTGTTGCCCTGGGTGGTCAAAGTATGACCCCCAAGCATTACATTTGATCACTCCAAGCTGCTTGGTTACAGCCTTCCCTGCTGATAACTGTTAACTGTTATTTGTATATATTTGTGTCTTGCTACAGATCAGTGTAGCTGCCTAAACCTTTCACTCACCTTATTGTAATGAGTCAGATTCCATCGCTTGTCCATAAGAAAGTAATTGGCTGACTGTGAATCGGCTATGTTGAAAAATTCCAGACATTCCTGACATGATATAAGAGAGAAAATGAAGTGAGTAATTCTTCCAGTGAAAGTTAACCTCAAATATGTGTCCCTGTCAGTGACATAATTAAACCGTGTGGAAGCTCAGTGTGATATAGTAGAATCTAGTTATAGTAAACTAAGCATTGCCTTCCCTATGAAGTCAATAATTCAGTAACATTATTAAACTCTCCAGCATCCACTCTTCTCCATTATGGACCATAAGGTAGCATACTGCCAGTAATAACTGATGCTGTGAATGGCATGATGACTAAGTGGCAACAACTCTCCTCTTGCAATAGTAGAGTCATCAGATTATATCTGAAAATTACCATATCTGCAAGGAGTTTATATGTTCTACCTGTGTTTGCATTGTTCTCCTCTCGGCACCCTAATTCCACAAGCAGCTTGCCCCTATATTATGCTCCCCACAATCTGCAATTCAAAAAGTATTTTCTTGCTGGTGGCTTAAAGTGTATCTAAAAAAAAAATTATACATACCTGGGGCGTCCTCCAGCACCCTTTAGGCTGATCGGTCCATTGCCATCTACCTAGGCCACCTGGATCCTCTGTTAGGTGGACCGTTAATTACGCCAGTTGGTGCAGGGGCAGTCTGGCCGTACACACTTCCCCATCCCACTCCTGTGGCCAAGAGTGTCCTGCGCCTGCAGTAGTACTGGAAAGACGGCAAAGGACCAATCAGCCTGAAGGGTGCTGGAGGAAACTCCAGGTATGTGTACATTTTATCTTTCAGGTGGTCTCTGGTTTCCTTTAAAATGCATTTTATTGATAAGGTATAAAAATATCACATGGGAGAAAACACAGGAGAAAAAGTGGATTGCTTACGACACCTTGTGCATTGCTGATTGGCTTTAGGTAGATCATATAGCTTTGCATATGATTTGTGAACTGAAAAGAGCACTAAAACTCTTCTCATTTGATTCACATACTCCAAAGTTGTACCTGGAACGAATTACCCCCATCCATAATCCACATTCAGCTGCGCTCATAAAAATGGTGTTGTATAGTGACTGAGAAATAGTATTCACTACCTGTTTAATGTTGCTGATGTTTTACTCACCTTCAGGAGTGCCTCAAACTGAGTGTCCTCATGAACCGGAAGCTGAGTGGGGATATCACACTCATTCTGACCATGAACCACCAAAGTCTTTGTACCTAAAACACCAACAGAAATAAAGAAGAAAATACATAAATCACTCATCCTGCTGTAGATATCAATGATAAGTATCCCTCACATAAATCACTCATCCAGTGGTAGATATCAATGATAAGTATCCCTCACATAAATCACTCATCCAGTGGTAGATATCAATGATAAGTATCCCTCACATAAATCACTCAACCAGTGGTAGATATCAATGATAAGTATCCCTCACATAAATCACTCATCCAGTGGTAGATATCAGTGATAAGTATCCCTCACATAAATCACTCATCCAGTGGTAGATAACAATGATAAGTATCCCTCACATAAATCACTCATCCAGTGGTAGATATCAATGATAAGTATCCCTCACATAAATCACTCAACCAGTGGTAGATATCAATGATAAGTATCCCTCACATAAATCACTCAACCAGTGGTAGATATCAATGATAAGTATCCCTCACATAAATCACTCATCCAGTGGTAGATATCAATGATAAGTATCCCTCACATAAATCACTCAACCAGTCGTAGATATCAATGATAAGTATCCCTCACATAAATCACTCATCCAGTGGTAGATATCAGTGATAAGTATCCCTCACATAAATCACTCATCCAGTGGTAGATATCAGTGATAAATATCCTTCACATAAATCACTCATCCAGTGGTAGATATCAGTGATAAGTATCCCTCACATAAATCACTCATCCAGCGGTAGATATCAGTGATAAGTATCCCTCACATAAATCACTCATCCAGTGGTAGATATCAGTGATAAGTATCCCTCACATAAATCACTCATCCAGTGGTAGATATCAATGATAAGTATCCCTCACATAAATCACTCATCCAGTGGTAGATATCAGTGATAAGTATCCCTCACATAAATCACTCATCCAGCGGTAGATATCAGTGATAAGTATCCCTCACATAAATCACTCATTCAGTGGTAGATATCAATGATAAGTATCCCTCACATAAATCACTCAAAGAGTGGTAGATATCAATGATAAGTATCCCTCACATAAATCACTCATCCAGTGGTAGATATCAATGATAAGTATCCCTCACATAAATCACTCAACCAGTGGTAGATATCAATGATAAGTATCCCTCACATAAATCACTCATCCAGTGGTAGATAACAATGATAAGTATCCCTCACATATATCACTCATTCAGTGGTAGATATCAATGATAAGTATCCCTCACATAAATCACTCAAAGAGTGGTAGATATCAATGATAAGTATCCCTCACATAAATCACTCATCCAGTGGTAGATATCAGTGATAAGTATCCCTCACATAAATCACTCATCCAGTGGTAGATAACAATGATAAGTATCCCTCACATAAATCACTCAACCAGTGGTAGATATCAGTGATAAGTATCCCTCACATAAATCACTCATCCAGTGGTAGATATCAATGATAAGTATCCCTCACATAAATCACTCATCCAGTGGTAGATATCAATGATAAGTATCCCTCACATAAACCACTCATCCGGTGGTAGATATCAGTGATAAGTATCCCTCACATAAATCACTCATCCAGTGGTAGATATCAATGATAAGTATCCCTCACATAAATCACTCATCCAGTGGTAGATATCAGTGATAAGTATCCCTCACATAAATCACTCATCCAGTGGTAGATATCAATGATAAGTATCCCTCACATAAACCACTCATCCGGTGGTAGATATCAGTGATAAGTATCCCTCACATAAATCACTCATCCAGTGGTAGATATCAATGATAAGTATCCCTCACATAAATCACTCATCCAGTGGTAGATATCAGTGATAAGTATCCCTCACATAAATCACTCATCCAGTGGTAGATATCAATGATAAGTATCCCTCACATAAATCACTCATCCAGTGGTAGATAACAATGATAAGTATCCCTCACATAAATCACTCATCCAGTGGTAGATATCAGTGATAAATATCCTTCACATAAATCACTCATCCAGTGGTAGATATCAGTGATAAGTATCCCTCACATAAATCACTCATCCAGCGGTAGATATCAGTGATAAGTATCCCTCACACAAATCACTCATCCAGTGGTAGATATCAGTGATAAGTATCCCTCACATAAATCACTCATCCAGTGGTAGATATCAATAAGTATCCCTCACATAAATCACTCATCCAGTGGTAGATATCAGTGATAAGTATCCCTCACATAAATCACTCATCCAGCGGTAGATATCAGTGATAAGTATCCCTCACATAAATCACTCATCCAGCGGTAGATATCAGTGATAAGTATCCCTCACATAAATCACTCAACCAGTGGTAGATATCAATGATAAGTATCCCTCACATAAATCACTCATCCAGCGGTAGATATCAGTGATAAGTATCCCTCACATAAATCACTCAACCAGTCGTAGATATCAATGATAAGTATCCCTCACATAAATCACTCATCCAGCGGTAGATATCAGTGATAAGTATCCCTCACATAAATCACTCATCCAGTGGTAGATATCAGTGATAAGTATCCCTCACATAAATCACTCATCCAGTGGTAGATATCAATGATAAGTATCCCTCACCTGGCATTGATGCTGTCACTAGAAGCTTCACCTCACACTGCTCTTTCTTCATTGTTTGCTTCAAGTCTTTAAAAAAGAGACCTTCCACGTACCCCACCACTTCCCACAAGAAGGTAAGAGTTGCAGATATGGCATCCATGCCCCACTCGCATGGTGTACGGACAAAGTACATGATCAGACCCACCTGAGAAAAGCCAGTCATTTATAGGCAAACATATCATTGCTATTCATCAGTCACCAGCACATGATGCATGTACGGCCAGCTAACATGCGCAGGTAGCACATGGCAATATTACCATTGCTACTGCCAGCAGTGTATCACACATTACCCTAAGAGTGCAACCTGCAGTACATGATTAAGGTGAGAATTACTATGGTAACGCATTACCGAAGCAACGCTCGCATTAATCATGTACTGCGGGTACACTGCTGGCAGGAGTAACGGTAATATTGCCCTGTGCTGCCTGCGCATGGCAATATTACCGGCAGTTAGTGCATCTAACTTAATTTTAATAAGGCGCACAAATTACAAATGACTACATAGCAAATAGAAAATATAACAAACTGATTGGAAGAGCGTGCTTCCCATTTTAGCTTACAGGCTAGGAGGTAAGGAAGGACAGAATGGCAGGAATGGGTTATTCAGGAAATACAGTAAATCCCAAGTATGTAAATCACACAATCTCTAATATTTCATAATCTCAATAAAACTCAGTACAACTCATCTAAATGTAAACTTGCAGTAGCCTGAGAGCTGAGATCTCTCCATAGTTTTTCTCTCCCCCCTTTATTGTCTGGTGTTCACGCAGTTCCATACACATATAGGGGATTTATTAGACACAGGTGAAGAGGAGTAAAGGGTGTAGACACACATTCTTGTGACTGAATCTAAAAAGATGCTATAAAAATAAGGATTGGGTTTAGGTAATCTGCACTTCAAAATGATAGTATATTTTAAAAAAAATGCGTAACAATGATAGGTTATTGGAGTCAATTGGAAAGCAATATGGTGCTATTTCTGCAACCAGAGATATACTTTTAAGTTATTCAGGAACAATGTATTTTGAGTGAATTTTACTTGCAGTTAGGCATGTAAGAAAAATTTATGTTTTTTATTTAATATTAATGTGAGATTTATCTCATGTGCAAGCTTGTCCAATAACATTACAACCACTATACTGCTGAATAACCAGGCAACCCCTATACTGCTGACAGGACTATGCCTAGAATAGGGGACCTACTGTACATGCAAGCAGCACCTTTTTCTGTTTATTATCCACCCCCATGACTGGGTGGCAGGGCTCAGTATGGCTTGTTTTACGTATGCAGTTGTTTTAAAATGATTGTCGCTTCTCCCCGCCCCTCTGTCTTCTTTCACTGAGAGGGGTGGGGGAGAGGCGGAGATCCACGCAGAGATTGACGCGACTGGAGGCAGAGCTACAGCGCTAAGCATTGCCTCCCCGGGCAGCAAAATCCATGACCTGGAAAGTTGTGGTATTTTGCCCCGGTATTTAGGGGGTTTAATTACCTTGTTCTGCCGCTACAATGCAGTGTTTTAGCTAGGCTGATACTGCTTTACATAAATGTCTGATAAAAAGTGGATTTTTCTTGCATAATTTGGTACAAAATTACTGTAAAACATTTGTCATTGATACTTCATTTTAGAGAATCATTTAAACAGGGTTAAAAAAAGTTAAGGCAACACAGAAAGCCAAATGAATCATCTGAAGGAGAGATAAGCCATGAGAAACGTTTTGTGTCTCAAGACCATAATTCCATAATGCATCTAATGATTCTGTGTATTCTCTCCTTATGTTTTTGTATTAAAACCAATAACAGACAGAAATACGTTTCAGAGTACATAAAACAACACCTCTTGAACTCACCAGATAGTTGAACAATATATGTGAGGTTTGTGCAGGAAAATCTCCAATATTTAGAAGCAACTTTCTCAACATGTAGATGAGTTCATCCTGAAACAATCATACAAAACAGAATCACAAAATAATCCAGAATATGCCGAATTGTCAGCTTCTCCATTATTTTGCAGTCACCAAGTTTTGCTAATGCAGAGACGGTGTAATGCTTTCAGTTTAGTGAATAGCAAACATAATCCGAGCGCACCCCTAGTAGCTGCAGCTCTCAAGTGCTTTGAGTTGAACAGGAGAAAAGCGCTATACAAATGTTAGGATTATTATTATTAATCTGCTGCAGTAGCCTGGCTTTCCAAATGATGTCACACCGATGGAATCACTGATTCTGATTTAATTACAGAAAGTGTCCAGTAATTTCATGCAACAGTCAGTTGGAAGTATTTTTATGACTGCCTTGTGCAGCAATAATGGTGCACAGGGTCGGACTGGGCCACAGTAGTACAGTTTTTTCCCTCGGTGGGCCCCCCCTCCATATCTCTGGTGGGCCCCCCCCCCTCCTTGTCTGACAGAGCTCCAATTGCTGCCTGCAGCACAAAAATTCTCTTCTCAGTGCTGTAATCACTCATGCTGAGAGCAGTGGCGTAGCTAAGGAGCTGTAGGCCTCAATGCAAATTTTACAATGGGCCCCCCCAAGCACTCTATACAAAACAATCGATACGACGCACCAAAACCTGCCAATGGCAACTACAGTGTCAGAGGAACAAGAAGGGGATGGAAAATAGCTTGTTAATGATTACCACTGTTCAAAGTATCTATAGAAGTGATTATTATGAGCAAAGGACCAATAGAGAGCTAATACTGTAGTTGAGGGAGGGCCCTTCGGGGCCCCTTTGGCCAAAACGCTCTGATGCGGTTGCAACCTCTGCGGTCGCAACCTCTACAAAGTAGGACATTACTTTATATTGAAGTAGGGGACCCTATGCAAAGTTTTGCTGGACAGCAGTGTCTATGAATTACAATGCTGCTAACATCATGTACATTTGGCCCTGTTCATAATACATCATGACCACACCCACCTTCCGGTGCATGGTCACACCCTTTTTTCACCGCAATCATGGGATGTGTGGGCCCCAGGTTGAAATTTCTTTGGTGGGCCCCCAGTGTCCCAGTCCGACCCTGATGGTACATACTCTGTACAAAGTGAACAAAGCCCCAATTTCTCACTCACTTCACATATGACTACAGCAGAACTAGTGTGTGTAGGTAGTGTGTGCCCAGCACTGCTCGAAATCCTTAAGTGATTTTTTTTTTTGCACCGTTCTACAGATGCTTGTCCTTTCATGCATTAGTTTAGTACAACTAGCTACCTAAGCAACGTGTCACAATGTGCAGCTTATACATACAGTATAGTTCTTAAAATATATGTAAGTGAAATCTCTGCTTTTACTTTCAGTTGTAAACAGGTCCTCTTTTATCTGAATGGGAATGCTTTGGTGACTTATATTTTGTGTACACAAGGGACCACTCATACCACCGTGACTGCCGATAGTAGTTGGTAATTAATAAGTCAGCTGCCATTTTGTTTTGTATATCATCAGATATGAAACAACGTTACCTGTCGGTTGCTGATGGTGAGCTTTTCCAGGAAGTGTCGTAGGACAGTGGATGGATCTTCAATCAAACAGTTCCAGAGTACTTGCTGGGCTACTGCACTTACTACAGGAGGAAAAACAAGAGAACGGAACAGAAAGGAAGCTATGCATTCAGTGATACAAAATACATTTCTACAAGCTGCTCTACCACTGACCAATAAAAGTGTGAGACAACCTTACCCACATCACTGTTCTGTTCTGTGCAAGCCATTTATTTCCTATGTGTCCAGATCACTTGCCAGTCTGACGTGCGGTTAACAGATCACAGATATGTAAGTAATGCTGTCACACACAGTGATGGGTAGCAGAGTGGGGGAGGAAGAGGTAGTATGGCAAAAATCCAGATTGGCAGACAGAAGATAATACTACTGGTGTAGTGGTAGTGGAGATTGGATGTAAGGTGCTAGTAATGGAATAGAGAAGCTGTCAGACCATCAAGCATCAGCTACTTGCTTTATAAAACTTTTAACCTATTGTTAGGGACAAGAGTTTAAGTTTAGCATACATTAACCTTTCTTTTGTAATGTATGCAAATAAATGTATAAATACCTGGTAAATTCTCCAGTGCAAAAAGAAGCTCTGCACAGCACACTCCCACTCCTCCCTGCCTGCTCCTTTATAGTGTCACATTAGCATGGCAATGAGTGGCACGCCAAACGTTGCCACAGTGACACGTCACTATGAAGGAGGAGGCCGGGAACAATGGTAGTGTGCCTTGCAGGGCTTCCTTCTGCATGCTACTAAATGCTAGCATGGCATTAGAGGATCGACTAGGTAACTGTAGATTTTTATGTATACATGAAATGTAATATTAAGTGTATACTCTTGTACCTAACACCAGGTACCAAAATGCTATAAAGTTAGTTTTATCTCACTTTAAAGGGAACCTGAAATGAGAGGGATATGAAGGCTGCCATATTTTTTTTAAACAATATCAGTTGCCTGACAGACCTAATGACCTCTTTGGCGTATGTAGTGACTGAATCACAAACCTGGAACAAACATGCAGCTAATTCAGTCAGACGTCAGTCAGAGCACCTGATATGCATGCTTGTTCAGGGTCTATGGCTAAAAATATTAGAAGCAGAGGATCAGCAGGACGGCCAGGCAATGTGCATTGTTTAAATGGAAATAAATATGGCAGCCTTCATATACCTCTCAGTTGAAGCACACCTGAAGTAGGAGGGATTTATTTCCTTTTAAATAATACCAGCTGTCTGGTAATCCTGTGCAAGCCATATAAACTGTTTACAGCACTAGGGCCCTGTATAGTCTCTAGCACACCATGGTGTGGACATTCAATAACAAATAAAGCTGGGCAATAGCAGAGACCACATCAATTGCTTGAAGAACTGAGGCCCTCTAGATACGTCTTGATACATCTAATCTGGACTATTTAAATCTCCCTTTGGACGTAAGAGCAAAATGGTGGCCAAGTGGCTAACAACCAACCTCTCAACTTGCATCTTGCAAGTAAAGAACATTACATCACTATAGAGTTTTCATGTTCTTCCTGTGTCTGTATGTTTACTCTAGGAACTTTCATTTATTTCCACACGTCAAAAACATATTAGTAGGTTAAATGGCTTCCCCCAAATTAGGGGTGTAACTAAAAATACCCCCCCGGCAAAACATTGATGGGGCCCCTTAATGTTCATAACCCTTCCTTTGCCTCTTTTTGGTAACACTCACAGCTTGGGGGGGGGGGGGGGGGGAGTGGGCTCATAAATCAAGCATACTCATTAGGATCTTCACACCCATAACATGTGTAGCCACAAAAACATCTCACCTGAAGTATCAGAGAGAGGAAAGGTTAGCCCCTGCCCCAAATTACACTGTGGTTGTGGCATAGACTTTGAGCTCTGGTCAGGGACAGTTAGGGACATGAACTGATGTTCTTGCAAGTACTGTATCAAATATGTATTAATTTATAATAATATGTAATCATAGTGTCAATAATAATAAAAATAGGCTACCTTTATATACACAAGACAAAGTATACAAGAATATGTAAACCAAAATTTAACAAAATGAGTTTGATCTTCACCTGCCACACCATCTTCACGGACATCTCCATCTTCCATGAGGTGAACAATTGGCAGGACAGCAGCACAGATACATGCAGGGAACACAGGCTGTGGTGGCTGAGACACATGATGATTTGCATTGTGCTCTGTAGCATGCTCCTCATCTGACAGAAAGGGAACAGGAGAATCAATTAGTACTTTGTCCTACTTAGACAACATCTGGCACTAGCAATGGTAGAGACTGACCTTCAGCACTGACAGCAGAGCGTATCGACCACACAGAGCCACGGCGGAAAGAGTAGTTACGGTGAGAAGTGCTTGAAGTGCAGGACGGACTTACTGATAGACGCCGGGAATTCAGGTTGGTGGCTTCTTCTACTGGCAATCAAAATTAAAGAGGTGAAACCTGCCCTATCCAACCCACCATTACAGCAGAATGCACAGTGTATAGCTCACAGTGAATTCTCCTAACAGGT
The DNA here is from genome assembly GCF_040937935.1 of Hyperolius riggenbachi. Taxonomy (NCBI): domain Eukaryota; kingdom Metazoa; phylum Chordata; class Amphibia; order Anura; family Hyperoliidae; genus Hyperolius; species Hyperolius riggenbachi. Next base: position 214,875,633 of record NC_090652.1, read on the forward strand.
GCGATAAACCATTTTTGCCGTAATAACTAATTGACAATCATGCATCTTAAGTCTTAAGACTATACAAAGGCCCTCATTTTCTAAAGAAATGCTGGTACAGTACATAATCAGCGATTCTGACACACAGGTTGCTAGCAGGCCCGGATTTACATCACAGGATCCTATAGGCACAGATGTCTTGCACCCTATACGTTGCCATCTACGAATCTACGAACCTCCGCCGAACTGCACTGCAAGTGTGCTGGCTAGCGCAGCTTTCAATTCTACCTTACTTCCCTTTTCAGTCATAGCTACAGGTGTTGCTTAGCATAAGGTAGCCAGAGGTACCCTCAGTATTAAGTAGCTAGTGGTGCTGAAGGGAGATCTCGTCCTCAGTGGTATGCCGAAAGCTGAGTAAGTAACCTCTCATTTACACTCTGCTCGGGACTCTGCATAGGTAAAGAGGGAGTGGGCACTAGGGGAGAGAAGTGAGACGACTTTCCATCATCAGGCGCCTGTAGGCACGTGCCTACAGTGCCATATGGTAAATCTGGCCCTGGTTGCTAGCAAGGTTAAAAACAATGCAATATATCTTCGTTCCACTTCTCCTTTAGCAAATCCCCTCCACAGTATTTACATTTGTCTGTGTGTACAGTATTTATTGGTAGACCACATGCATGAGGCACACCTTCCTCCTCCTGCTCTGAGTTAGGAGAGCAGGTCGGTTCATAGCAAGCCTCCTGCGTGACTGGTATGGCAGTGATCAGACTGGCCTCTCTGCCGAGCCTCTTCTTCTCTTCTTCCTGCTGGAGGTTTTTGAGAATATGTTCAGCTCGCTGGTGGGATCGGGACACAGCTCGTGCAGAGAAAGATTTCTAAAGTTAAAAATGGGAAGAGTGCAATGCATTATAAAATATTTAACAATGATTAGGTTGATCACCCAGAAGAGAAATTATGGAAAAGCTTATGATCAATTTGATCATGCGGCAGATTTTTAAGTCTTTGATTGGCTGGTTGTGCCAACTTGCTGTTTTAGGTTATGCATGGAGCAGAAATGATATGTGATCATGAGTGGCCAGTCAGAGACTTACAAATCTATTACATGGTCAAACTGATCACATCTTTTTCCATAATTTTGCTTATATGTGATCATCTCTAATGCTGATCATAGACCAATGAATACGTAATAACATAATAAGAAGTCGTTCTCTATATAAAATCGAGAATGATTCTTTATAAAATAATTTAATCATCCACATATCTTACATATAGTAGATCACTGCAAGTAAGTCAGCTACTTACAGATTGGTCCTCACTAATTGGATCTTGTACACTTCCACTACTCTGTGGAACCCAGGGTGGATCAAACATTGGTACTGAAGGCATGCCCAAGATGGGAGAGGGTAATGTGAAGTTTATGCTTGGAGGAGGGATCTGTAAATTTAAATGAACACTATTTAAAACATTTCTGATACCATAAGTTAATCTAACTGCTCCCCAGACTCCTGTTATAATTCAAACCTTATAGATCTGTTGGGCTCCTTCCTCCATTCTTGGCCAGACCTGGTACCGAAACCTCCAGAGGGTATGGAACTTCAGAATAGCATTCAGCCTTTGGCCTGTTTCTGGGTGTTGGAATTCAGATGTTAACATTTCAGAGACAGCATCTGGTACCTTTACAGCACACAGCAGGAACATGGCAGCTGCAAGAAGCAAGAGGTGTTGTATTAACCATTTGAACTTCAACCATAAATATTTTACCCAAAAATGTAGCATCACTAGAACCCAAGAAGACTACAAAGATACTTTTACGTTAAGTAATTTCCTATAGAAATACATTTACTAGTAACATTTAAACAGAAAGAAGACATATTAGGGACATCTAAGGTCTCGTGGAGGATCTGAAACTGGGACTGTGGATATCAATTGTATTTTGTGCTACAATCTATTTAGTTAGGATTGTGGGTGCAATATGGAGCAACAATTGCTATTTCCAGATATCGTATATTTCTACTAGACAATAATAATCAAAACAGTAATCATCCTAGTGGACTTTAACCTAGTCCATCAATAGCTCTTTTATGTCTTCACAGTGGAGAAACTTAAAACACTTTCCAAGCAAAAGTAAAACGTTTCTTTAAGATTTGTAGGAATTTTGTCCCTCGCTAGTTTTCTTCGGAGCAGATTCATCTTTTAATGTGTAACTTCCCTTAACTTCTGTGTTTTGCCTTAAAGACTTGAGAAGTTCTTTTGGGGAGACTCAAATTTATTCAGAAGAGTCACTGTGAAATGACTAGGTGTATAATATGCTGGACTGCTAATATATCTATGTATCATGTACCTATGCTCCCCATTATTGTATGTTTTTTATACATTGTACCGCACCACAAAAGATGTTGGAGCTATATAAATAAAAAAGAAAAATAATACTTTTCACTTCAGCACAACGGGATCTGAGAGAGGTTGGAGGGTGGGTGGGGGGGTTGGAGACATTTGGGAAGGGAAACATGACAGAAATTTTGGCTAGTAGTTATATGTTGCGCAATGCGAATGTATCATTTGGTTGCTATGTTTTGTTTTTACTGTTGTTTTTGTCCTTTTCTGAATGATTCCTTGATTTATCTCCACTCTAATTCACTCCAAAGATGTTCTATCAGGTTGAGGCCAGGGCTCTGTGCAGGCCAGTCAAGTTCCTCCACACCAAACCCATTTAACCATGTCTTTATAAACTCTGTTTTGTGCACTGGTGTGGAGTCATGTTGAAATAGGAAGGGACCATTCCCTTAACTAAGGGGTTAAAATCAGCCTCTGAAAAACAATCTCACTTCATATTCCCTCCTCCACCAAAATGTACACTTAGAACAATGCAGGCAAGCAAGTACTGTTCTCTTGGCATCAGTCAAACCCAGATTCATCCATTAGCTTGCCAGACAGAAAACTGTGATTCAACACTCCAGAGAACAAGACTACTGCTCTAAAGTCCAGTAATGGCATGATTTACATCACTGCATCTTATGCTTTGGATTGCAAATTATGAAAGGCTTAAGATGCAGCAGTTTGGCCATGGAAACCCATTCCATCAAGCTCTCTACTCACTGTGTTTGAACTAATCTAAAGGCCATAAAAGGTTCAGAGGTCCATAGTTACATAGTTATTTGGGTTGAAAAAATACATACGTCCATCGAGTTCAACCAGAAAACGAAGTACAACACCAGCCTGCTCCCTCACATATCCCTGTTGATCCAGAGGAAGGCGAAAAACCCTTACAGTTACTTACTCTGCAGAAAGTTTGTGACTTCTGCAGAATGTGTTTCTCAGTATGTGCTGACAGCAATCTGTGATTTAACATTGCCTATCAGTTTGTGGCTGAGTTTCTGTTGTTCCCAATTGCTTCCACTTTGCTATAATACCACAACAGTCCACTATGAATGCACTCACTGCACAAGTAGTATTTTATCATGGTACCATGCTGGAATTCACTAGGCTCCTTAGAAATACCCATTGTTTCTCAATGTCAGTAGAAGTAGTTTGCATGCCTGTGTCCTTGATTATATATACCTGTAGCCATGGATGTAATTGTGAAGTCAATGATTTTGAGGGGTGTCTTGATACTTTTTGGAATATAGTGTAGGTCTTAAATAATAATGATTGTTACCTGCGTCACACAATAATATATACAGATCCTTCTCAAAAAATTAGCATATTGTGAGTTCATTATTGTAATTAGCATATTGTAAGTTCATTATTTTCTGTAATGTACTGATAAACATTAGACTTTCATATATTTTAGATTCATTACACACAACTGAAGTAGTTCAAGCCTTTTATTGTTTTAATATTGATGCTTTTGGCATACAGCTCATGAAAACTCAAAATTCCTATCTCAAAAAATTAGCATATTTCATCCGACTAATAAAAGAAAAGTGTTTTTAAAACAAAAAAAAATCAACCTTCAAATAATTATGTTCAGTTATGCACTCAATACTTGGTTGGGAATCCTTTTGCAGAAATGACTGTTTCAATGCGGCTTGGCATGGAGACAATTAGCCTGTGGCACTGCTCAGGTGTTATGGAGGCCCAGGATGCTTCGATAGCGGCCTTAAGCTCATCCAGAGTGTTGGGTCTTGCGTCTCTCAACTTTCTCTTCACAATATCCCACAGATTCTCTATGGGGTTCAGGTCAGGAGAGTTGGCAGGCCAATTGAGCACAGTAATACCATGGTCAGTAAACCATTTACGAGTGGTTTTGGCACTGTGAGCAGGTGCTGAAAAATGAAATCTTCATCTCCATAAAGCTTTTCAGCAGATGGAAGCATGAAGTGCTACAAAATCTCCTGATAGCTAGCTGCATTGACCCTGCCCTTGATAAAACACAGTGGACCAACACCAGCAGCTGACATGGCACCCCAGACCATCACTGACTGTGGGTACTTGACACAGGACTTCAGGCATTTTTGCATTTCCCTCTTCCCAGTCTTCCTCCAGACTCTGGCACCTTTTCTGGATTTCCGAATGACATGCAAAAGTTGCTTTCATCCGAAAAAAGTACTTCGGACCACTGAGCAACAGTCCAGTGCTGCTTCTCTGTAGCCCAGGTCAGGCGTTTCTGCCACTGTTTCTGGTTCAGAAGTGGCTTGACCTGGGGAATGCGGCACCTGTAGCCCATTTCCTGCACACGCCTGGCTCTGGATGTTTCTACTCCATACTCAGTCCACTGCTTCCGCAGGTCCCCCAAGGTCTGGAATCGGTCCTTCTCCACAATCTTCCTCAGGGTCCGGTCACCTCTTCTCGTTGTGCAGCGTTTTCTGCCACACCTTTTCCTTCGCACAGACTTCCCACTGAGGTGCCTTGATACAGCACTCTGGGAACAGCCTATTCATTCAGAATTTTTTTTTCTGTGTCTTACCCTCTTGCTCGAGGGTGTCATTGATGGCCTTCTGGACAGCAGTCAGGTTGGCAGTCTTACCCATGACTGCGGTTTTGAGTAATGAACCAGGCTGGGAGTTTTTAAAAGCCCCAGGAATCTTTTGCAGGTGTTTAGAGTTAATTTGTTGATTCAAATGATTAGGTTAATAGCTCGTTTAGAGAACCTTTTCATGATATGCTAATTTTTTGAGATAGAAATTTTGGGTTTTCATGAGCTGTATGCGAAAATCATCAATATTAAAACAATAAAAGGTTTGAACTACTTGTTGTGTGTAATGAATCTAAAATATATGAAAGATTAATGTTTATCAGTACATTACAGAAAATAATGAACTTTATCACAATATGCTATTTTTTTGAGAAGGACCTGTACAGCTTTACGTGCAAAGATCTTTTCTTACCAGCAGCTCCTGCCATGTGCTCATCCACACTCAGAAGCAGCTCCCAAGCAGCAGGCTGAATGTCTCCATACATCTCCTCTGTTAGGATTGGAGCTGCTTTAATCAGCAGTGACAAAGGAGCTGGAGACAAGCTCATAACCTAAATGACACAGAAGAATACAGATGTGAACTATAAAGTGCAAGACACATACAGTGATGATTTCGGCCATCACAGCCCCCAAATTCTACAGTGATCATACTAATGTACCATGATCAGGTAAGGAACGGTTATTCATTTGATACAAATGAAAACAAAAGTCTACATTTTATTTTTACAATATCACTCATAGAACTACCGAGACCAATATTAAAACTGGATGAACATCCGCGCTGTCTAGCGCTTCACAGCAACAGCGAGTACACAGTCCAGACCTCAGGATATATGGACATACAATCTTTGGTGATCACCTAATATGAGCTCTGTCCCTGCATGTATGAAGCGTGTGAGTGATGAGGGTTGCATCTTTTGAGGGTTGGCCGGCTACCCTGTGGGTTAACTTTTTAATATGTTGAATAATTAATAATAAAGTATTTTTGTATTTTTTACGATAATCATGGTTATTTGAGTATTTAATTGGAGTGTTCTCCTCCTCAACTCTACGCTTAGATTTTTATTATCAACATTAAAATCTATTTTTTCCTCACCTGGAGCTTCTTCCAGCCCCTTGTAACCGTCAAAATCCCTTGTCGCACAATCGGTCCACCGCGTTATCCGGCTGGCCGCCTGTGATGATCGCGATCCCACCAGTGGGTCAGGTCCTCTGCACCTGCCCGTGCCCACGTCATCTGGCTCATTCTGCACCTGCGCAGTAGTTCTGCGCAAGCGCAGTACGTGCCAGATGACATGGACGTGTGGGCACAAATGCTCGCACAGGTGTGTAATCACCCTTTCTTAAGCCAGGTGCTACACTAAGACTACACCAGAGTGGCAGTGTATTCATAAAGCACGGACACATTGTGCACACTGGCAGACCATGGCAGTGTCCATCACTCCAGCTACACTTGAGAGCAGATGCGTGAGATGCTATAGCAATGTATCTGCAGTACAGTAACACTCTGCATATCTGGTTTTTGCTTTGTGGAAATGCAATGGACAAACCCGGGCATCTCAGAGACAGATTTGGGTGAAAGTGTTTATTGCATGAGATCCATTCTGCATGTCCATTAGTTTGCACAGGTGTATGTCCTTCATAAACTTTAGATTTTCTCTATACTGTCGCTCACCATTGACCCTACATTAGTAAAGTTTTGACTACTTTTCTACATTTTAATCATCAAAGCCTTGATCAGGCCTTGCAGTAAATTTAAATTGAGTGGACGGGGGATCAAGTACCACCTAGGTTTGAACTTCAGTAAGCATTACAAACCCAATGCAATCAGTAGCCTAACTGATTCTGAAGGTACATACACAGGTCTGATTTTTCTGAATGACTTGTCATTCAAACTGGTCATTAGGACGACAGTTTGATGAGTGTACAAATGATTGTTAGACTGACAGCAGCAGTTTTTACTGATCCGCTTGGCGGATCCGTTGGACAAACTGTCGTTCAAACAACAGTTAGGTCTGTACATGTGTACAAACGACTGGGAGTTGTTTGTACAAGTAATTGCCATTCCAACATAAGGTCTTTTGATCAGTCGTTTGATCTGATACATTGTTCTATCCAGCCCATTGACCAGTCAAACGACATGTAAATTAGCTGTAATTAGCATATCAGACATTTTGTAGTCTGTGTGAACAAGGTGTCTGAATAACTTTTTGTTTGAATGACAAGTTGTTCAAACGTCTGGTTTGAATGACAATCGGCGTAAAATCAGACATGTGTACGCACCTTTGAAGGGAACCTAAACTGAGAAGGATATGGATTTTTCCTTTTAAAATAATACCAGTTGCCTGACTCTCCTGCTGATCAGGGCCTGTTTAACTCGTAATGGGGCCCCAGGGCAAAGGTAATCCTGGGACCCTCATCCCCCAGAAAAATTACAGCTACTGGCCAGATGCTGAGACCCCCTCCCCTTCCTTTGTGGGCAGAGCCCCAACCTCCCTGCTAATTGATCTGCGCTAACAAATATATCCTCTAGCGGGGCCCCAGTACGAGAGCAGCATTTGTACTTTACCTGTCTAGGCTGCTGTGCTGGAGTCAATTGGCCATCTTCATTCTACTTCCTGTGTGACCCAGTGCATCATAACATGTGTAACATGCGCCGGGTCACATAGGAAGTAGGATGAAGACAGGGAAGCGGCTCCAGCACAGCAGCCGAGACAAGTACAAATTACAAATGCTGCTCTCGTGCTGGGGCCCAGCGAGAGGATATATTTGTTAGCGCAGATCAATTAGCAGGGAGGTCAGGGTTCTGCCATCGTGGGGGAAGGGGGCGGCAGCGCGAGCACACTAATGTTGAGGAGTCTGGGGCCCCAGCAGTGCTCTGGGCCCTGGGGCAATTGCCCCCTTGCCTTAATGGAAGCGCCGGCTCGGCTCCTGATCCTGTGTCTCTAATACTTTTAGCCACAGCCCCTTAGCAAATATGCATATCTGACTGTATTCTGATTAGCTGCATACTTGTTTCAGGTGTGTGATTTAGCCACTACTGCAGCCAAAGACATCAACAGCAACTGGTATTGTTTAAAAGGAAACATCCATATCCCCAGGGGCGCCTCTAGGCATAGGCAGTACAGGCCATTGCCTGGAGTGCCATTGGTCCTGGGGGCGCCATGTTGCTGGATTAAGCCACGCCCCCTGGATGAAGCCACGCCCCCTGGTTAAGCCACACCCCCACTGGTGTTCTATTACTTGCTTCTAATGCATCTGCTTAGCGTAAGTTGCAGGCAACTGCCACAGTGTCCCTCTGTGCCTTGTTCATCCTTCCACCCCCCCCCCCCCCCTTTGTGCCTCCTTCTGTCTGTCCCTTTTGTGCCTCCTGTCTCCTTGTGCCTCCTTCATTCCCTTGTGCTATGTCTGACCCCGTTTGTCCTTCTGTCTCCCTTTATGCCTCCTGTCTCCCTTTGTGTCTCCTTCTGTCTCCATGTGCCTCCCTCAGTCCCCCTGTGCTACCCCTGCAGCCTTCTGTCCCCCTGTGCCTCCTTCTGTCCCCTTGTGCCTTTCTTTGTCCCCCTGTGCTACCTCTGCACCTCTATTCCTCCTTCAGTCCCACTCTGCCTCCTTCTGTCCTCATGTGCCTCCTTCTGTCTCCCTTTGTGCCTCATTCTGTCTCCATGTGCCTCTTCAGTCCCCATGTGCCACCTCTGTCCCCTGCGCCTTCCTCTGTCCCCCTGTGCCTCCTTCTGTGCCCCTTTGTGCCTTCTTATGTCTCCCTGTGGCTCTGTCTGTCTCCCTCTGCCTCCTTCTGTCTCCCTTACATCCTCCTCTTCTTCTTCTGTCACCCTTTTGTGGCTCCATCTGTCCCCCTTTGTGCATCCTTCTGTTTCCCTTTGTGCCTCCTACTGTCTTCCTGTGCTTCCTTCTTGCCCCTTGTGTGCTTTTTTCTGACCCTCATCGTGCCTTCTTCTGCCCTCTTTGTGCCTCCTCCTGTCCCATGTGTGCCTCATTCACTCCCCCTGTGCCTCCTTCTTTCCTCCTGTGCCTCCTTTTGTCCCCTATTGTGCCTCTTTCTGCCCCCCTTTGTGCCTCCTTCTGCCTCACTTTGTGCCTCCTTCTGTCCCCCTGTGCCTCCCACTGTTCTTTTTTGTGCCTCCTTCTGTCCCTCATGCCTTCTTCTGTCCCCCTGTACCACCCATTGCCCCCCTGTGTGCCTCCTTCTGTCCTCCTGTGCCTCCTTCTGTCTCATTCTGTCCCCCATTGTTCCTCCTTTTGTTGCCCATCGTGCCTCCTTGTGTCCCCTTTTGTACCACCTTCTGTCCTCCTGTGCCTCCTTCTGTCCTCCTTTGTGTCTCATTCTGCCCCCCCCCCCCACTGTGCCTCCTTTTGTTGCTCATTGTGCCTCCTTGTGTCCCCCTGTGTGCCTCCTTTTGTTCCCTTGTGCCTCCTTCTGTCCTCCTTTGTGACGTCTTCTGACCTTCATGCCTCCTTCTGTCCCCCTGTGCCTCCCTATGTCGCCCTGTGTTCCTTATTCAGTCCCCCTGTGCCTCCTTCTGTCCCACTTTGTGCCTCATGAAAGTGGAGCCCTGCCTATGTGTATTTTCTGGTGAAATGCTGTCGCATTGTGTATTTTCTGGTGAAACGCTGCCAGCATTGTGTCATTTCTGGTGGAACGCTGCCGCATTATGATTATTTTCTGGTGAAACGCTTATCTTCATGGGGGGGGGGGGGGGGAGGTGGGGGGCGCTACAGGTTTTCTCGCCTGGAGTGACAAAATGGCTAGAGGTGCCCCTGTATATCCCTCTCAGTTTAGGTTCCCTTTATTACGATCTCTGTTGAAAATATATTAAATCAAGTTAGGCAAGGTAGAATATAATTCACTTATACCTAACCAATTTATGCCTGGGGAGTGATTGTTACTTTTAGTGAGATTCCTGCCTTGAGAAAGAGTGACTATAAACCAAATGCCATAGCATGATCTGAGGAACATTGCACCCTAAATTCTTATGTTGTGCTGATGTGCATTGGTTTGAATCATGAACCCAGCAAAGCAAAGGACCACTATCTGGAGTTTGGAATCGCTTTGGATTACTGCACTGCTTGGCAGACTTTGTATTGCTTTGCAGACTCTATATCAAGCACAAGGCAGATTCCACAATGGTCAATTCTGAAGTACATTGCAAATACAATATAACTAGTCATTAACATCAATATTCTCCTCTGACATTTCAACCTTTAACCTTCTGTTTTTTTCTACCAACATTATGCTTACAAAGCTTTACCTGGTGCCTTATATATTTCAGCATTCCACTGTCCTTCTTTCCCTCTAGGTTAGCTTCTGTGACTCTTTTCTTCAGTGACGGGGTCCGCAGGCAAGATTTGTCTGAACACTGGAGGTGTAAACATAGGATTTATTGTGCGTTTTCAATATAGCTTTTTCCTGCAAAAATGTACGGTAATTCTCTATCCATCCATTATGAAGAATTGCCTTTACACTTCAGTCTGCAGTCAGCTATGATTTTTGATCATTTTAATTGCTGCCAATGTTTGAAATGCAAACTGTGTTTCACATGAGCCTCCCTTGTACTTCATCTAGTCACCTCTTGCCTTTTCAGCATCTTATTTAAACAAGTTTACATTAACTAGAGGTGCTCATATTGTGATATTTAAAGAGTTACTGTCAGGCTGCAAAAGCTAATTTAAACCTCTATTCTCCTGTGTTAAACAGTTTAGAAGGAAGCCAAAAAGGCAATACTGAAGTTAAAAATCTCTCTTACTGTGATGTGTGCTGAACAGCAAGGCTCTTTATTCCCAAACTCCTAAGGAGGACGCAGGCCGAATAACAGATACTGCAAAGCATTCTGGGGCTGCCTCTTCTTCCCACTGCAGTACCTTGGATCATTCCACTTCTTTTCCCTATCACGCCTAGGCTGCTTTCTCAGTGAGACATTACAGGCTCATGTTACAGTAGCTTCTAACAGCAACCAGCACTTAAAAATCACAGGGCATATGTTCTGTTAGAGTCCGCTATTGTTCCTAGCCACATGGCTAATTAATATTCACTGCACAGTAGTGTACATTACGATCTTTTTTGTGAGTGGAATCATCAGGAAGCAGGGAGGATATGACCTCACAATTAGCTTCATAGGAGACAGACAAACATGGAACCTGCTATGAGCTGTCAGGAGCATCATTCTCTGCAAATACTATATAAAAATTCTGTGAAATCCAAACGTGGACAGGGAAATGCATATGTAATGTAAGTACAGCCCATATTTAGCTACTGATATATGTTTTTTTCTCTGAGACCCTATACCTAACAGCTCCTCTTTAACAGAAGCCCATATGCAATTTACTTGCATATAAAAATATGAGACTCATTCCCATCTTACTAATGGTCTATTTATCATCAGTACTAAACATTTTCTGTACTCTTGTAATTGAATCAAGGCCCCAATCAGAACCAATATCTAAATTCCATGCCTTATTTCCTGTAGATCTTACCGAGGGGTTCAGTAATGATACTGTCTAGCCCCAGCCAGATATACTACAATCCCTGCCAGCTCTGTACCGCCACCGGAGAAGTAATTATTTATATTCTCCTGTGAATGGCTGGTCTAGTATATACTGCATCATGCATGGCTCCTGCTGTGAGCTCCCCGTGATGCAGTATCTCAGTGCACCTACTGGATTTCATTACAAATGTCCCATGGTTGCAAAGAGGTTGGAAAACTATAAAATGCATTAAAAATATGGTGTGAAAAGTAATTTATGCTGCATTTTAAAATGGAACTGAACTCTTGCACTGGACAGAGGGAAAACAGAACATGCACCCTGTGGCCTCAATTCACTAACCTTAACTCCTGTCTTTAATAACTCTTCTGAGCTGTTTTACAGTTATCACAATTATATCACCATGGTGATAACTGTAAAACAGCTCAGAAGAGTTATTAAAGACAGGAGTTAAGGTTAGTGAATTGAGGCCATTATGTATTTATAGAGTTTAGTCCAATTCCCCCTCATCTGTGACCAAGCACAATTTGTAATTTGACCTCTTAGCTGTGTCAGCTGACTGCCACGGCAGAGAGCTCATTTGTAAATACAAAATGTTAACAATATGTCTGCTACCATGAAAGCAGGAAGTAGACCAACTGCAGATTTATTGCAGGACTTGTATCATCTGTAACACAGAAATTATTTTCTTATTATGCTGTTGCATATCTTTTAGAGCTGAGATGAAGTTCTGAGTTCAGGTCCACTTTAATCTGGAAGAAATGTACTTCTTATAAGTATGTGTACACATGTTTTTTACATTTTAATTTTTTGTTGTCACAGCCGTCCTTTAATGTATCGCCTATGGCACAGATTTTTAAGTGCCTCATGTAAAATATAGCTATATATGTCACTAACATTTTCCCATGGAATTCTAACACTCTAACACATTAAAAGGGGAACTTGAAGTAGAAAAATAGTAAATAAAAACTCGCCTGCTGAACTTAAGCACTTGAGGACTCAGCCTTTACCCCCCCCTTAAGGACCAGCGCTGTTTTTTCCATTCAGACCACTGCAGCTTTAACGGTTTATTGCTCGGTCATACAACCTACCACCTAAATGAATTTTGTGTCCTTTTCTTCCCACTAATACAGCTTTCTTTTGATGCTATTTGATTGCTGCTGCGAGTTTTAGTTTTTATTATATTCATCAAAAAGGACATGAATTTTGTCAAAAAAAATGACTTTTTTTAACTTTCTGTGCTGACATTTTTCAAATAAAGTAAAATTTCCTATACATTTGAGCACGAAAGTTATTCTGCTACGTCTTTGATTAAAAAAAAACATTCCGTGTATATTTATTGGATTGGGTAAAAGTTATAGCGTTTACAAACTATGATGCCAAAAGTGAATTTTCCCATTTTGAAGCATCTCTGATTTTTCTGACTACCTGTCATGTTTCATGAGGTGCTAAAATTCCAGGATAGTATAAATACCCCACAAATAGCCCCATTTTGGAAAGCAGACATCCCAAAGTATTCACTGAGAGGCATGGTGAGTTCATAGAAGATTTTATTTTTTGTCACAAGTTAGCGGAAAATGACACTTCGTGACTAAAAAAAAAAAAAAAAAAAAAGGTTTCCATTTCTGCTAACTTGTAACAAAAAAAAATGAAATCTGCCATGGACTCAACATGCCCCTCAATGAATACCTTGAAGTGTCTATTTTTCAAAATGGGGTCATTTGTGGGGTGTGTTTACTATCCTGGCATTTTGGGGGGTGCTGAATTGTAAGCACCCCTGTAAAGCCTAAAGGTAGTCATTGCACTGTGGGCCCCTTAGCACAGTTTGGCTGCAAAAAAGTGTCACACATATGGTATCGCCATACTCGGGAGAAGTAGTACAATGTGTTTTGGGGTGTATTTTTACACATACCCATGCTGAGTGGGAGAAATATCTCTGTAAATGACAATTTTTTTTTTTTTTTTTACACACAATTGTCCATTTACAGAGAGATTTCTCCCACCTAGCATGGGTATGTATAAAAATACACCCCAAAACACATTGTACTACTTCTCCTGAGTACGGTGATACCACGTGTGGCCCAGAGTCCAATGAGTACCTTTAGCATTTCACAGGTCATTTTGCGACATTTGGTTTCAAGACTACTCCTCACGGTTTAGGGCCCCTAAAATGCCAGGACAGTATAGGAACCCCACAAAGATTTTACTTTTTGTCACAAGTTAGCGGAAAATGATTTTTATTGTTTTTTTTTACCAAGTGTAATTTTCCGCTAACTTGTGACAAAAAATAAAATCTTCTATGAACTCACCATACTCCTAACGGAATACCTTGGGATGTCCTCTTTGTAAAATGGGGTCATTTGTGGGGTTCCTATACTGCCCTGGCATTTTAGGGGCCCTAAACCGCGAGGAGTAGTCTACAAACCAAATGTCTCGAAATGACCTGTGAAATCCTAAAGGTACTCATTGAACTTTGGGCCCCTTAGCACACTTAGGGTGCAAAAAAGTGCCACACATGTGGTATCGCCATACTCGGGAGAAGTAGTACAATGTGTTTTGGGGTGTATTTTTACACATACCTATAATGGGTGGGAGAAATCTCTCTGTAAATGACAATTTTTTGATTTCTTTACACACAATTGTCCATTTACAGAGATATTTCTCCCACCTAGCATGGGTATGTGTAAAAATACACCCCAAAACACATTATACTACTTCTCCTGAGTACGGCGATACCACATGTGTGGCACTTTTTTGCACCCTAACTGCGCTAAGGGGCCCAGAGTCCAATGAGTACCTTTAGCATTTCACAGGTCATTTTGAAACATTTGGTTTCAAGACTACTGCTCACGGTTTAGGGCCCCTAAAATGCCAGAGCAGTATAAGAACCCCACAAATGACCCCATTTTAGAAAGAAGACACCCGAGGTACTCCATTAGGAGTATGGTGAGTTCATGGAAGATTTTACTTTTTGTCACAAGTTAGCGGAAAATCATTTTTGACAAACTTGTGACAAAAAATAAAAACTTCTATGAACTCACTATACTCACCATACTCCTAACGGAATACCTTGGGATGTCCTCTTTGTAAAATGGGGTCATTTGTGGGGTTACTATACTGCTCTGGCATTTTAGGGGCCCTAAACCGTGAGAAGTAGTCTTGAAACCAAATGTTTAAAAATTACCTGTGAAATGCTAAAGGTACTCATTGGACTCTGGGCCCCTTAGCACAGTTAGGGTGCAAAAAAGTGCCACACATGTGGTATCGCCGTACTCAGGAGAAGTAGACCAATGTGTTTTGGGGTGTATTTTTACACATACCCATATTGGGTGGGAGAAATCTCTCTGTAAATGACAATTTTTTGATTTCTTTACACACAATTGTCCATCTACAGAGATATTTCTCCCACCCAATATGGGTATGTGTAAAAATACACCCCAAAAGACATTGTACTTCTTCTCCTGAGTACGGCGATACCACTTGTGTGGCACTTTTTTGCACCCTAACTGCGCTAAGGGGCCCAGAGTCCAATGAGTACCTTTAGCATTTCACAGGTCATTTTGCGACATTTGGTTTCAAGACTACTCCTCACGGTTTAGGGCACCTAAAATGCCAGAGCAGTACAGTAACCCCACAAATGACCCCATTTTACAAAGAGGACATCCCAAGGTATTCTGTTAGGAGTATGGTGAGTTCATAGAAGATTTTATTTTTTGTCACAAGTTAGCGGAAAATGACACTTGGTAAAAAAACCAATAAAAATCATTTTCCGCTAACTTGTGACAAAAAGTAAAATCTTCTATGAACTCACCATACTCCTAACGGAATACCTTGGGATGTCCTCTTTGTAAAATGGGGTCATTTGTGGGGTTCCTATACTGCCCTGGCATTTTAGGGGCCCTAAACCGCGAGGAGTAGTCTACAAACCAAATGTCTCGAAATGACCTGTGAAATCCTAAAGGTACTCATTGGACTTTGGGCCCCTTAGCACACTTAGGGTGCAAAAAAGTGCCACACATGTGGTATCGCCATACTCGGGAGAAGTAGTACAATGTGTTTTGGGGTGTATTTTTACACATACCTATAATGGGTGGGAGAAATCTCTCTGTAAATGACAATTTTTTGATTTCTTTACACACAATTGTCCATTTACAGAGATATTTCTCCCACCTAGCATGGGTATGCGTAAAAATACACCCCAAAACACATTATACTACTTCTCCTGAGTACGGCGATACCACATGTGTGGCACTTTTTTGCACCCTAACTGCGCTAAGGGGCCCAGAGTCCAATGAGTACCTTTAGCATTTCACAGGTCATTTTGAAACATTTGGTTTCAAGACTACTGCTCACGGTTTAGGGCCCCTAAAATGCCAGAGCAGTATAAGAACCCCACAAATGACCCCATTTTAGAAAGAAGACACCCGAGGTACTCCATTAGGAGTATGGTGAGTTCATAGAAGATTTTACTTTTTGTCACAAGTTAGCGGAAAATCATTTTTGACAAACTTGTGACAAAAAATAAAAACTTCTATGAACTCACTATACTCACCATACTCCTAACGGAATACCTTGGGATGTCCTCTTTGTAAAATGGGGTCATTTGTGGGGTTACTATACTGCTCTGGCATTTTAGGGGCCCTAAACTGTGAGAAGTAGTCTTGAAACCAAATGTTTAAAAATTACCTGTGAAATGCTAAAGGTACTCATTGGACTCTGGGCCCCTTAGCACAGTTAGGGTGCAAAAAAGTGCCACACATGTGGTATCGCCGTACTCAGGAGAAGTAGACCAATGTGTTTTGGGGTGTATTTTTACACATACCCATATTGGGTGGGAGAAATCTCTCTGTAAATGACAATTTTTTTATTTCTTTACACACAATTGTCCATTTACAGAGATATTTCTCCCACCCAATATGGGTATGTGTAAAAATACCCCCAAAAGACATTGTACTTCTTCTCCTGAGTACGGCGATACCACTTGTGTGGCACTTTTTTGCACCCTAACTGCGCTAAGGGGCCCAGAGTCCAATGAGTACCTTTAGCATTTCACAGGTCATTTTGCGACATTTGGTTTCAAGACTACTCCTCACGGTTTAGGGCACCTAAAATGCCAGAGCAGTACAGTAACCCCACAAATGACCCCATTTTACAAAGAGGACATCCCAAGGTATTCCGTTAGGAGTATGGTGAGTTCATAGAAGATTTTATTTTTTGTCACAAGTTAGCGGAAAATGACACTTGGTAAAAAAACCAATAAAAATCATTTTCCGCTAACTTGTGACAAAAAGTAAAATCTTCTATGAACTCACCATACTCCTAATGGAGTACCTTGGGGTGTCTTCTTTCTAAAATGGGGTCATTTGTGGGGTTCCTATACTGCTCTGGCATTTTAGGGGCCCTAAACCGTGAGGAGTAGTCTTGAAACCAAATGTTTCAAAATGACCTGTAAAATGCTAAAGGTACTCATTGGACTCTGGGCCCCTTAGCGCAGTTAGGGTGCAAAAAAGTGCCACACATGTGGTATCGCCGTACTCGGAAGAAGTAGTAGAATGTGTTTTGGGGTGTATTTTTACACATACCCATATTGGGCGGGAGAAATCTCTCTGTAAATGACAATTTTTTTATTTCTTTACACACAATTGTTCATTTACAGAGATATTTCTCCCACCCAATATGGGTATGTGTAAAAATACACCTCAAAACACATTGTACTACTTCTCCTGAGTACGGCGATACCACATGTGTGGCACTTTTTTGCACCCTAACTGCGCTAAGGGGCCCAGAGTCCAATGAGTACCTTTAGCATTTCACAGGTCATTTTGCGACATTTGGTTTCAAGACTACTCCTCACGGTTTAGGGCACCTAAAATGCCAGAGCAGTACAGTAACCCCACAAATGACCCCATTTTACAAAGAGGACATCCCAAGGTATTCCGTTAGGAGTATGGTGAGTTCATAGAAGATTTTATTTTTTGTCACAAGTTAGCGGAAAATGACACTTGGTAAAAAAACCAATAAAAATCATTTTCCGCTAACTTGTGACAAAAAGTAAAATCTTCTATGAACTCACCATACTCCTAATGGAGTACCTTGGGGTGTCTTCTTTCTAAAATGGGGTCATTTGTGGGGTTCCTATACTGCTCTGGCATTTTAGGGGCCCTAAACCGTGAGGAGTAGTCTTGAAACCAAATGTTTCAAAATGACCTGTAAAATGCTAAAGGTACTCATTGGACTCTGGGCCCCTTAGCGCAGTTAGGGTGCAAAAAAGTGCCACACATGTGGTATCGCCGTACTCGGAAGAAGTAGTAGAATGTGTTTTGGGGTGTATTTTTACACATACCCATATTGGGCGGGAGAAATCTCTCTGTAAATGACAATTTTTTTATTTCTTTACACACAATTGTTCATTTACAGAGATATTTCTCCCACCCAATATGGGTATGTGTAAAAATACACCTCAAAACACATTGTACTACTTCTCCTGAGTACGGCGATACCACATGTGTGGCACTTTTTTGCACCCTAACTGCGCTAAGGGGCCCAGAGTCCAATGAGTACCTTTAGCATTTCACAGGTCATTTTGCGACATTTGGTTTCAAGACTACTCCTCACGGTTTAGGGCCCCTTAAATGCCAGAGCAGTATAGTAACCCCACAAATGACCCCATTTTACAAAGAGGACATCCCAAGGTATTCCGTTAGGAGTATGGTGAGTTCATAGAAGATTTTATTTTTTGTCACAAGTTAGCGGAAAATGACACTTGGTAAAAAAAAAACAATAAAAATCATTTTCCGCTAACTTGTGACAAAAAGTAAAATCTTCTATGAACTCACCATACTCCTAATGGAGTACCTTGGGGTGTCTTCTTTCTAAAATGGGGTCATTTGTGGGGTTCCTATACTGCTCTGGCATTTTAGGGGCCCTAACCGTGAGGAGTAGTCTTGAAACCAAATGTTTCAAAATGACCTGTGAAATGCTAAAGGTACTCATTGGACTCTGGGCCCCTTAGCGCAGTTAGGGTGCAAAAAAATGCCACTCATGTGGTATCGCCGTACTCAGGAGAAGTAGTACAATGTGTTTTGGGGTGTATTTTTACACATACCCATATTGGATGGGAGAAATCTCTCTGTAAATGACAATTTTTTTATTTCTTTACACACAATTGTTCATTTACAGAGATATTTCTCCCACCCAATATGGGCATGTTTAAAAATACACCCCAAAACACATTGTACTACTTCTCCTGAGTACGGCGATACCACATGTGTGGCACTTTTTTGCACCCTAACTGCGCTAAGGGGCCCAGAGTCCAATGAGTACCTTTAGCATTTCACAGGTCATTTTGCGACATTTGGTTTCAAGACTACTCCTCACGGTTTAGGGCCCCTAAAATGCCAGGACAGTATAGGAACCCCACAAATGACCCCATTTTACAAAGAGGACATCCCAAGGTATTCCGTTAGGAATATGGTGAGTTCATAGAAGATTTTATTTTTTGTCACAAGTTAGCGGAAAATGACACTTGGTAAAAAAAACCAATAAAAATAATTTTCCACTAACTTGTGACAAAAAGTTAAATCTTCTATGAACTCACCATACTCCTAATGGAGTACCTTGGGGTATCTTCTTTCTAAAATGGGGTCATTTGTGGGGTTCCTATACTGCCCTGGCATTTTAGGGGCCCTAAACCGTGAGGAGTAGTCTTGAAACCAAATGTCGCAAAATGACCTGTGAAATGCTAAAGGTACTCATTGGACTCTGGGCCCCTTAGCGCAGTTAGGGTGCAAAAAAGTGCCACACATGTGGTATCGCTGTACTCGGGAGAAGTAGTACAATGTGTTTTGGGGTGTATTTTTACACATACCCATATTGGGTGGGAGAAATTTCTCTGTAAATGGACAATTGTGTGTAAAGAAATCAAAAAATTGTCATTTACAGAGTGATTTATTCTACCCAGCATGGGTATGTGTAAAAATACACCCTAAAACACATTGGTCTACTTTTCCCGGGTACAGCAATAGCACATGTGGCACTTTTTTGCAGCCTAACTGCGCTAAGGGGCTCAACGTGCAATGACTACCTTTGGGCTTTACATGGGGTGCTCACAATTTAGCCCCCCCCACATGACAGGACAGTAAACAAATCCCACAAATGACCCCATTTTGGAAATAAGACACCACAAAGTATTCCATGAGGGGCATGGTGAGTTTATAAAAAATTTATTTTTTGTCACAAGTTAGCAGAAAAGGATACTGTGTGAAAAAAAAACAAAAAACAACAATTTATGCTAACTTGTGACAAAAAACAAAATCTTCTATGAACTCACCATGCACCTCACGGATTACTTTGGGGTGTCCTCTTTCCAAAATGGGGTCATTTGTGGGGTCTGTCCTGGCATTTTAGGGTCTCTGCAATCATTACATGTATGGCCAGTATTTCTGCTATACTCCTTATATTGGGCATACAGGTAGTGCATTCTGGGCTAAAAGGAAAAATGAACGGCAAACATCCCTTTATTCGCATCGATCAATGTGGATGAATAAATATCTGCCAAAAATGTGAAAAAAAAGAAAAGAAAGAGGGGAAGGCGTCCGCCTGGACATAGGAGCTGCCACCCCAAAAATCCAAACCCACCAGCTCGTATGCCCAGGCAAACCTGATTTATTCATCCACATTGATCGATGTGAATGGAGAAATCATTGCTTGAGTTCTTTTTTGATACAAAGTGCTTGCCAAAGCATATGAACCCCAACACCACTCCTTGGCCCGTATGCCTCGGCAAACGTATATTTTTTACTGCGGAGGGGAAATCTCGTCCTACAGCGCTGCATGCACCAATTTTGTGTAACCTGACAGAAGCGCAATGCTTCTGTCAGGATGCATCATCAGTGCTGCAGCTGATTGGTCGGTCAGTCGGTCTGGATAGAAAAAAGAGAGAAGAAAAACGAAAAAGCAAAACAAAAAGGAGGGGAAGGCGTCCGCCTGGACATAGGAGCTGCCACCCCAAAAATCCAAACCCACCAGCTCGTTTGCCCAGGAAAACCTGATTTATTCATACACATTGATCCATGTGAATGGAGAAATCATTGCTTGAGTTCTTTTTTGATACAAAGTGCTTGCCAAAGCATATGAACCCCAACACCACTCCTCGGCCCATATGCCTCGGCAAACGTATCTTTTTTACTGTGGAGGAGAAATCTCGTCCTACAGCACTGCATGCACCAATTTTGTGTAACCTGACAGAAGCGCAATGCTTCTTTCAGGATGCATCATCAGTGCTGCAGCTGATTGGTCGGTTGGAAAAAAGAGAGAAGAAGAAGAAGAAGAAAAAAAAAAAGCAAGCACGCAGCAAAGCACTTCAATAACATTAAAGTTTTAAACTTTATTAAATATGTTCAAACCAAACAATAACATTGGTAACCAAATATTAACTTTTTTGCTTACCTGTTTTTTTTTTTCTTTTCTTTTTTACTTGAGATCTGAGGATAAACTTCTCCTCCCCCATGGGTCAATGTGCAAAGATATGTGGCGAAGTACATTATGCATTCTGTCCCAAGTGAAAGGAGAGGTTTCTGGCAGGCAAGTGTATTTGGATCTCTCAAAACCTGATGTTTGGGTTCACACTGCATACTGGCCTATCCGGTCGGTCAAGCCCGCCGCACAGTCTCGCCCAAAACAGACCTTCAGGGAATACCACAAGAGTAGCATTCGGCCTAGTAATTAACTGCGTCGCCGTAGACTAACATGACTTCCGGGCCGACCCAAATTGCCGCAGAAGCCATGCAGTAATGTAGGCATGCACTAGCGTTAAGTCAAGCACTTCCGGCGTAGGGGGGGACCGCAAAGTGTGACTTTTGCTAGGCAATTTGCCCTAACGCATCGCGCCAGTGTGAAATAGTATTGAGAGACCCTTGTGCTGTGTCTGTAGTTCCCTAGGTTCTAAAAGTGTGCCTTCTCGTGGTACCTCTCATAACACTCCCCTAGGCATAGGCTAGGCTGGTCAGGACAGGAGGGACAGTAAACGGGGGTGTCACGCCTTATTCTAGCCTTGCTGTAGACACGACATCCTTTCTGCGGTTGCGTTGAGTTGGGGTACTGGGAATCGGGTAGGCGTAATGCCTTCCATGCAGCCGGCTAGTTGCATTTGGGGGTTGGGCTCTGGCACCTTCTGGATACAGGAGTGCCGAAACGATCTCTTCCTGGAATTGAAGGAAAGATCCAGTTCTCCCAGCCTTACTGTAGAGAACAAAGCTGTTGTACGTCGCCAATTGAATTAAATACACAGACACTTTCTTATACCAGCGTCTGGTTTTCCGGGAAATTAAATAGGGCCCTAACATCTGGTCATTGAAGTCCACCCCTCCCATGTTGGCATTATAGTCGTGGATGGCGAGGGGCTTTTCAATGACCTCTGTTGGCCGTGTAATTTGTACTGTCGTGTCTGTGTGAATGGTAGACAGAAGGTAAACGTCCCTCTTGTCCTTCCATTTCACCGAGAGCAAGTCATCGGTACACAAG
Organism: Hyperolius riggenbachi; assembly: GCF_040937935.1. NCBI lineage: Eukaryota > Metazoa > Chordata > Amphibia > Anura > Hyperoliidae > Hyperolius > Hyperolius riggenbachi. Next base: position 214,897,549 of record NC_090652.1, read on the forward strand.
GTGGCCCTCTCCCCCCGTTGAAGTCTGGTGTTAACAAGCCGTTGGGGGAAGCCCCGGCAATTAGGCCGCACGGTGCCACAGCATCGGATTCCTTCTAACTTTAAGTGCTGATAGAGGGCCACACTTGTGTAAAAGTTGTCCACATAAAGATGGTACCCCATATGGAACAAGGGTGACACCAAATCCCACACAATCTTTCCACTGCTCCCCAGGTAGTCAGGACATCCGACCGGCTCCAATTTTGAGTCTTTTCCCTCATAGACCCTAAAACGAGATGTATAGCCTGTGGCCCTATCACAGAGCTTATACAGTTTCACCCCATACCGGGCGATCTTGCTTGGAATGTACTGTTTGATGCCAAGGCGCCCGGTAAAATGTACGAGGGACTCGTCTACACAGATGTTCTGTTCAGGGGTATAAGCATCTGCAAATGTGGATGACAGGTGGTCTATGAGGGGCCGAATTTTGGGGAGCCGGTCATAAGCTGGGTGGTCTCTTGCATGAAAGGTGTTGTTTTCATTGAAATGCAGCAAGCGCAGGATGATCTCAAATCGCGACCTGGACATGGCAGCAGAGAACATGGGCATGTTATGTATTGGGCGTGTAGACCAATAAGAGCGCAATACATTTTTTTTGGTAATACCCATGTTGAGGAGAAGGCCCAAAAAAATGTTAAGTTCGGAAACTTGGAGTGGTTTCCACCGACAAGGCTGTGCGTGGCAGCTTTTCGGATTGGCGGTTATAAATTGTGTGGCATAACGGTTGGTCTCAGCCACAATTAAGTCAAGGAGATCCTGGGTGAGGAACAGTTAAAAAAAGTCTAGGGCCGATCCTAGTTCAACTGTCTCCACCTGGACTCCAGACTGGGCGGTGAAAGGGGGCAGTACGGGTGCGAGGGGACCGGGGGAATGCCAATCAGGGTTTGCCAGCACCTCTGGAAAACCAATGGGAGTACGGGCCCGTCTACTTGGTGGCTGCGAATCGGGTCTTAATTCACGTACCACCGAACCAGTTTCTACTTCCAGGCTGGTGTTCGCCACTTCACCAGGGTCTTCTACAGTAATACTGGTGTTGATAGGTCCAGGAGATGCTGCGCTGCTGGTGCATGCCTCACCAAGAAAAATCAGATCAGCGCCAGCACCACTCTGCTGCCATTGAGACTGATCTTCTGCCACCTGCAGTCCAGTGACATGGGGTGTGGTACGCCTGGCTCTAGCCGGGACCTCAACCTCGTCATCGGAACTATCGGTCAGAGAGCCACTGCTGTCTACAGGATCGTACTCTGAACCAGAAGATTCGTCGAATAAGTCGACCCAATCATCCTCATCCGACTGGTCCATGTACCTGTAGATGTCTTCATTGGAAAACCTCTTTTTTGCCATGGTGGCCTGCTAAATTTAGGAGGTATTCCTCTGAGACTACCCAGGAAAAAGAGCACCTACCTAGCGAAAAGGAGTACTTGAGAGGTAGAAAGCTGTGGTCACTGAGTTTTGATTAAATAAAAAATCAAAACTGATGTTTACAGTGCCACAGCTAGTATACAATGTTTTTTGCAGTGATCAGATAAAAAAAAATTCTGTCACTGCGGTGGGGCGGGCTGAACGCAGTGCAGGCGAACGATCAGGTCTGATTGGGCAAACCCTGTGTTTTTTTGTGGATCCTAGTGACCCTAATATAGATCTGACTGTGATCACTAATGATCACTTACAGATACTATATAGTACCAATGCTGATTAGCCACAGTGATGACGCTAATTAGTAACTGTGGTGCAGTGGGCTGAGCACTAACTGACACTAACAACCCTTTTGTATAGCTAACTAGCCTAACTGTTACCACTAGTGATACTAAAAAAGTTTTTAGATCACTAGGATAGTGATGATGAGGGGGGCGGAGGGGGGGATCAGAGAGCAATCACAAATAATCAAAAACAATCACGAGGCAATTACAACACAATTACAGCAATCGGCGCAATCAAAGCCAATCACGGAGCAATTGAATCCAATAACGCGACAATCAAAAACCAATTACGTGACAATCAAAGCCAATCACACGACAATCGATGCTAATCACAGGGCAAAACAGCCAATCAGAGGGCAATTGGCACAATCAAAACCAATCACGGGCAATTGAAGCCAATCACGTGACAATCGAAAACCAATTACGTGACAATCAAAGCCAATCACACAACAATCAATGCCAATCACTGTGCAATTGAGACAATTGTAGCCAAACAAAGCACAATCAAGCCTTACAGACAGGAGATAAGATACACAATGGCAGGGGGGAGAATATACGCAAGCAATGCACTAGGAAGGTGTGGGGAGGATCTGAAGGGGTGGGGGGTGATCAGATACCCCTAAGGGGTAGTTGGGGATCTAATCTGATGGATAGGAGTGACAGGTGGTGACAGGGGGTGTTAGATGGGTTATTGACGGGTGATAAGTGGGTGTTTACAGGGAAAAACAGATGTAAACAATGGACTGCTGATGTGATGGGGGGGGGGGGTCTCGGGGGGATCTGAAAGGGTGGGTGATCAGAAGCCTCTAAGGGGCAGTTGGGGGTCTGATCTGATGGGGGGCAGTGACAGGTGGTGACAAGGGATGATTGACAGGTGACTGATAGGTGATTGGCAGCTGATCAGTGGGGAGATAGACAGATGCAGGGGAGATAGATAGGTTCAGTATACGGGGGGGGGGGTCGGGGGGAGATCTGGAGGTGCGGGGGTGATCAGATACCCCTAAGGGGTAGTTGGGGGTCTGATTTGATTGATAGGAGTGACAGGTGGTGACAGGGATTGATTGATGGGTGATATGGGGGGTGGTTGGCTGCAGACTATGGTCTGCAGGGGTGTACAGGGGGGGGGGGGGGGTCTGATGGGTGCTGCGGGTGATCGGGGGGTCTGTGGGGCTCCTAAAGTGTGTGTGTGCTTTCCAATACTGTGCCTGCCCTCCTCGCTGGTGGTCGATCGCTAAGTGTGACCACCAGCGGGAGGCAGGCAGTATAATACAGTTTGTTACGTAAACAAACTGTATTATACGCGTTCTATTGGGCAGTTTCAAAAATTACAGTCCGCTGGCGCTGCTGATTGGCTGGCGGGCTGACGTCACAAGGGGGCCGAACAGTGTGACGTTGCGATCGCGCGATCGCTGATTAATTAGTCTGCAGCCGGCGACGCAGATCTGCGTCGCTGGTCCTGCAGCTGCCACTTTGCTGCCGCACGGTATGAGTGTGCGGTCGCAAGTGGTTAAACAGCTGAGTGGAGTACAAAGGACTGGAAGAAGGGATGCAATGCTTAGGAAAACTCATGGAGAATGTGGAAAGAATTATGGAAATTTATAATTAATATGTTAATCTTTACGTATATCCTTTATATCCTCACGTGGCTATAAAAACCACATGCACAGAATCAGACCAGTGTGTTAGAGTGACACTTTAAGTAATAGGATTGTTATTATCCTAAGAGTTATCACAATTTCACTGAATATATGTTTTTGAACCTTTTACTGTGTATAGTCTCTTGTGTTCTTCACAGTGAATTCCAGAGCAACTCCCCACCCCCTCAATGTCATTGTGTGCCAGGCACAGGCAGCGAGTTGGAAAGAGCAGCCTAAAACCAGTTCTCTGAAAGTGTGGGTGATTTTGAAGGACATGAGACAAGGAACTGATGTCAGAGGATTTCTTCTTCCTGTTGACTTTTACTTATTCATGAAGGACACAGAGGAAGAACAACCCCACCTAAAAGAAGGAACTGGACATGCTGATTGGACTTTTACCAGAAAGAACTGCCCAAAAGGAGGAATATTTTATCATATTGATTAGAGTATAAAAGTTCCCTGCACACAGGAGGAGCCACTTTCTACTGCTATGCTGGGCCTGTGTTAGAGATAGACTCGATATGCTGGCTGTTAGAAAGTCCTTGTACAAGTAATAAAGATTTCTAAGGTTTTGGCAACTGAGCGAAGAATGTCTCATGAGTAAGTTTATTTACGTTTAACATCTGGTCCTTCGAACCGGAAACCTATCGTTACAGAGAGTTGAGGCCTAGGAGCGCGTTTGCGACTGGCGAATATGATAGCAAGCCGGTGAAAGTCCACCGAGGCTACGTTCTCTTCAAACAGGTGGCCAAACGCAACTAGATCTCACGTCTTTGTGACATACGGTTTATTTCGAACCGTGAGACTTCTTCAGCCAAGGTCGGTGAAATCGCCTGCTTAGGATTCTAAAACAAACTTCTCGGGTGTCCTGAAAGCTTCTTAATTGTAAGTACTACCTTTTGTTTCTGTAACTCCTCATACACAGGGCTGCGCAAAATTAGAGTGTAAACTGTTGATGTGTTGTTATGATGTTTTGAAGTAAGGAATTGATGTTTAAAGGTTTAACTCCCTAATTCCTAAGTCCTAAGTCCCAAGTAACGGTTTATTACACTGAGCATTGTCAGGTCTCTGCTGCAGCCCCCGAGGTGCCTTAGCAGGAAAGTTTTTATCTTAGTGCAGGCACGCTGCCTCAGCGGCAATTATAAGACCTTTGCGCTGTAAATGCAGGAATTGTTATATCTTTGTGCATAAAGGGCAGTACGTTTTCCGGGAGGGGACCCACGGGACATTGTGAAGAGGTGTGTAAACAAGGGGGGGGGGGGCGAGTTAAACGGCAAGAATTGTTCGATTGTTGTGAGAGAATGGGCCAAGGTACAAGTAAACTTATTGCCACTAATGATGAATGTGTTATGCGCAAGAAAAATAAATACTGGGTAAAATATTGCAGCCTGTGGAAAAGTAAATATGATTTTTCAGGACACCTGCACCTTGAGGGGTGCAAAAACCTTGTTTCTCAAATTAAATGTGATGCTCAGGGAAATGTGGTTTTAGAGAAGCAATATGGCTTACCAGAAGCTCAAAGATGGCTACAAGAAGCATATACGAGGAGGGGCCAAGTCTTAGCACATTGGTTAGGAATAGAGAACAAAGACTTGGAGGAGGTACCATCTACTGTATGTCAGGTTCCTCAGAACCCTCCCCAAAACCAAACCCAGCCCCTCCCACGAAGGGTAGATGGGACCTCCCAGACATATGAGGCCGAATATGATATAACTGGATTAGACATAGATGAGCTACTGGATAAAGTGATGAAGGTTTTCAGTAAATATAGAGGTGTAGCTACCCCTGCTGCTGAAACAACAGATTCCCCTTATGAACGGTTTAGGATTGTTGTACGTGAGGTTTTGACTGAAGGGATACACAAGTGTGTCACACAATATGTTGTGGATCATAGAATCTGTGGACCGAGTGATTTTCTAAAAAGCACCCGGCACCCTGTATGTGTGATCAAAGAGAAAGGGAAGAAAGTTGCTACATATGGTTATGATTGTGATGATGATGAAAGTGGCTGTTACATGAATGATAATGGGCATACACTTCGCCCACAAGGGCGCAGATATAGGGATTATAAAGGTCGCAAACGACGCGGAGAATGTTTTTTATGTGGTAAAAAGGATCATCTAGTCCAGCAGTGTCCTGACAGACACCAAGGTTACTAAGTGACAAAGTGTGGTTAAGGGTACTCATTTGTGCCCTAGTTGAAGGCAAATGAGTAAGTGAATTTATTGATGAACATAGAATGTTACGTTGTGGTGTGTAAGATGTGAAGCTGGGAATTCTGAGCTCTGTAATCTAAATCACCAGAGCTCCCGGGGGAAGTTTCCAGCAGAGGGGGAGGAGGAGGGGGGCTATAGGGGAAATCCACAAGTTATGAGCTGCTGTTTGTCTGTCTGTTTGTTGTTTGTGTAGTTTTTTACAGTATATGAATGTCTGTACAAGTTTTATACTCTGTTTGTTTGATGTTTTGTCTGAAGGTTGAAGATTTAAAAGTGATTTTTTACTGCCTGCAGTTGTCTGTCTGTGAATGTCACTTGGAATGTGTTTGTAATGTTAAATTCTGTGAAATTTGAGTGGAGTTTCTGCCTGGGATCTGTGAGAAGGTATGGGTTACGCCCACATTTCTGAGGAGGGGGCAAGAGGCCTCATGGACTACTGATCCCAGCCTAGATGTGTGTGTGTGTTGAAGCGGAACAGAGTGATTTGAAAAAAAAAAATGCATGTAGCAAGATGAAAGGTTTGTTTGAAAGAAATCAATGTATATATATTTTGTGAAACCCAGAATGCGGAAAACTAAAAAAAAAAGAGAAACCCCCGCAAATATTACTTTCAATTATAAGAGTAAATATGATGATTTTTGTTTTTGTTTCTGGGAACAATTGATTGCTGCATTTCTGTAGTATGTGGGTCATTGTCATCGATTGATTGGCTGTTTTGATTGACATCTGATTAAATTTTTATAACTTGTGGGTATGTTAGAAGAACTTCAGTAAAATGACTCTGATAGAAATATTTTGACTACAATGTTTTGTTTAATGGCGGACTGCAGAGAGGGATGCATGATTGTAGTTCTCTGCCAAGAGCCCCACCCCACCCCCACCAGCCCCACCCCACCCCCCACCAGCCCCACCCCCACCAGCCCCATCCCGCCAGCTCCATCCATCCAACCCCCCCCACCCCGCCTATGCTGCACAACCAGTTTGCTTGGGCATCTACATCTTCATTGTCCAAAAAGCTGCACCACCCTGGCCCCTGTACTTTTGTTTTCTTTGTTGTTTACTGACCAGAGGATATTTTTCCCGTCCGCACCTGCACGCAGTGACTTGTCCGCAGGGCAATTAACAAATCTTTGTGGATCAGTTCTATGTGCACAGGAGGGAATACACCAACAATTGTCCTGGTCTTACAGTAGTGAGCTGAAGAACATCGTGGAATAGATAAGCTTCTTTCTGCGTCTCTGCTCAAGCTGTGTGTTTATCACTTACCCTATGCCACTCTGTTATATGGGATTTCGTCCCCCACTGTTTTCACTAACAGTCTGTATGCTTTCCCATCATGCATACGTTTGAGGCTTAGTGGTATCCGCAGGGTTAGGTGTCAGCAATTGAAGAGCCCATCCGTCCTACAGACCATGGATGTTCTCCGGGCTCCCACAGCACGGGCCATTCACTTGTGTGCAACTTCCCAGTCCCCTCATCTCCCGTGGCAACGATTTGGCAGTCCTAACTCTACAACTACAGCTCCCTCTGCAGCTTTGCAGTCTCAGGCTTCATTTTTAGATCACCCTGTATACTGCTGACCTACTAGCTTTCCCTTGACTGATGTGATGTTTAACTGACTTGCAGTAATGACACATGGTTTTCTACATGTGTCAACAGGAGGGATGGTGTGGTAACTAAGCTAGAAAAACACCACATGGAAGAAATTGTGATGTTTTGAGATGTTGTCCGCAGTTGTGAAACAAACAGATATCCTCTTTTTCAATACACAGGAATAGCTCCAGAGGAGGGGTGACTGGCAGATAACCTGAGACATACCCGCAAGCACCAAACACTTACCCAGGCCCAATACCCACAGAAAAACACAGGACAAGGTAACAAAAGAAGAAGCACTGTCCTACCCCAGGGTGGGAGGGCCCTTACCAAGTTTCTGAAGCAAGCAAGAAGGAATTCCTGGGTCCATCTGACTCACTGTAAAAGGGTGCTCCTACCTGTCGCAGGGAAAGAATAGTTAGTGGCTGCAGAGAGCTCCAGTGGAATCTGTCTCCAGGAAAGGAACATTTGCCTGAACTGGTCAAGAAAGGGACGAAGGTCAGAAATATATTAGCAGGTTACTTCTCACCTATACAGCTGTTCTGGCTTGAAGCAGGATGAAGGAGGTAGAGGAGGGAAAGAGGGCGCCCCCGCACATGAGTATAATGGATGTGGGTTTCTTTAAAACTCCAGTGGGAAAAGGGACCATAGTTGCTATGGTAACATTGGCCCTGATTGTGATCATAGTTGAAGGAATCACCTGGTTACAACTCCCTACCGACGAAACTTTAACTAGACAAGTCAGAAAACTAATCACACAGAGAACGTCCAAATATACTAACCACGGGTATGGGACAGGGGTGATCGACTTGAATGCAACTACCTCACCTGGTATGGACAATGTAGTGTTTAGACTAAAGCCCACTGAAATATTTGTGGATAAGTATGGAACTAACTACAACTTTTACTTGGGAGCAAGGGATAGACTACCCATATTGAGCTGGAAAGATGTGTGGAAGACTACTGATCCATCTGGGTGGGAGACATCGAGTACAAAGTTAGATCCCAAAGACATAAACCTGTACGACAGAATAAGCATCCAGAAAGTCGCAAATGAAGTTTGGATAATATTAAAAGACTTGAGGCGACAGATACTGGCACATATGTACTTGAGGTTACGATTCCAGGGACAGATCCCTATGTTATTATGACAATGACAATAACTGCTCGACCCAAACAAACCACTGAACGATCTCCATTGAACAGCAATGGCAGGCTAGACAAACAGACTACTGACAGATCCCCATTGAACAGTGTTAACAGGATGGACGTGACTAGTAACAAGGTTTTAGTAAAAGGAGAGCAGCTACCCCCTAAGCTACTCCATCTATTAAACGAGGTAGAATACAGGGGGAATCTGTGGACCACTTTGGCAACTTTTACTGCAAATCAAATGAATGCGTCTGACTGTATTGTGTGTGCAGCGGCTAGACCGCAGATTGCTCTGGTACCAGTAGTGGCGAGTGGGTCTGAATTAGAATGTATGATACAAAGTATGATAAGTGTGAATCAACCACGGAACTGTATCACAGAGAGAGCCCGTATGAAGGTACCAGGCACGCCACAGCGTGCATTTGCTACAGCCAGCAATCTTACGTGCTATAATAGATCTGCCCCCAGTAACCATCCAATGATCAAGTATTGTGGAGAAATAGTGGAGATAACCAATGATAAAGGGTTGAGCCTAGGAACAAAATGGCAGTTAGAATATACTTGGTGGACTTGTGAACCCAACAAAGCAGAATCATCATTGCCACCAGAATGGAAAGGGTTGTGTGCCCCTGTCTGGATGATAGAACATGTCACTATATTGCCCTATGAGTCCTTTAAAATTTTGGTGGATAAAAAGGTACACCGGAGTAAAAGGGAGGCACCAAAAGGAAGTTTGGACCCATATGTATATATTGATGCGATAGGGGTCCCCAGAGGGGTGCCAGACGAGTTCAAGGCTAGGAATCAAATTGCTGCAGGGTTTGAGTCAATTTTCTTATGGCCAACAGTTAACAAAAATGTGGATTGGATTAATTACATTTACTACAATCAGCAGAGATTTGTTAATTATACTAGAGATGCTATCGAAGGTTTGGCAGAGCAACTGAAAGCAACATCATTAACAGCATTGCAGAATAGAATTGCATTAGATATGCTGTTGGCAGAGAAAGGGGGTGTATGTGAATTTTTGGGGGAACAATGTTGTACCTACATTCCAGATAATACGTCCCCTGATGGAAAAGTGACAGTGGCTCTTCAGCAGTTAAAAGACCTATCTGAAGAGCTGAAACGAAACTCAGGTGTTTCAAACCCAATAACAGACTGGTTACAGAACTGGTTTGGAAGCTGGACTTCATTTTTTCAGAGTTTTGGTATCGCATTCCTAACTGTTCTCATGGTTCTGTTCCTGCTAGCCTGCTGTATTTTTCCAATGCTGAGAACATTTTTTGCAAGGTTAATAGATAAGAATATGAGTACTACTATGTATGCAGCCTTAGCACAGCATGATGAAGAAGCATACGGTGATCTGGGAGGAGATTATGATGGCATGCTGGAGGGGGATGGCCAGGCCGACGTGTGAGCCAGCTCACGGCCAGAGCCTGATTTTTGTTTTTTGATCATTTCACTTCTATGCCCTGACTTGCTGTAGTGCATACCCATTTGCAGCAAAGGGGAATAGAAGGCTGTGTTTGCTTGAACCTCTAATCCCTGTAGTGGAGACACATTTGCAGATACCTGAGGCTTAAGTAAGCATAAGCACAGAAATGTGAATGTAAATATTCTTTTTATACACATATATAATCAAGCCACAACCCACAGTATTAATTATAAACAGGAGGGAAATGTGGAAAGAATTATGGAAATTTAAAATTAATATGTTAATCTTTACGTATATCCTTTATATCCTCACGTGGCTATAAAAACCACATGCACAGAATCAGACCAGTGTGTTAGAGTGACACTTTAAGTAATAGGATTGTTATTATCCTAAGAGTTATCACAATTTCACTGAATATATGTTTTTGAACCTTTTACTGTGTATAGTCTCTTGTGTTCTTCACAGTGAATTCCAGAGCAACTCCCCACCCCCTCAATGTCATTGTGTGCCAGGCACAGGCAGCGAGTTGGAAAGAGCAGCCTAAAACCAGTTCTCTGAAAGTGTGGGTGATTTTGAAGGACATGAGACAAGGAACTGATGTCAGAGGATTTCTTCTTCCTGTTGACTTTTACTTATTCATGAAGGACACAGAGGAAGAACAACCCCACCTAAAAGAAGGAACTGGACATGCTGATTGGACTTTTACCAGAAAGAACTGCCCAAAAGGAGGAATATTTTATCATATTGATTAGAGTATAAAAGTTCCCTGCACACAGGAGGAGCCACTTTCTACTGCTATGCTGGGCCTGTGTTAGAGATAGACTCGATATGCTGGCTGTTAGAAAGTCCTTGTACAAGTAATAAAGATTTCTAAGGTTTTGGCAACTGAGCGAAGAATGTCTCATGAGTAAGTTTATTTACTTTTAACAAGATCTAATCAATATAGATAGATCTAGGGCGCCTACTGGGCAGCCTCGGACACATCGGCTCTCCAGTTTTTCTGTCTTTTCGTCTTATTTAGTCTTAGTTTTTAGTTTTAGTTTTTAGTTTTAGCGTTAGTTAGTGTTAGTTTTTAGTTCTGATTTTAGGTCTGTAGTTACAGTCCTGCGCTGCAGCCAGAAATTGTCAGCCTGAAGCGGACGCCCCAGAACGCAGTGCCCAGCCTCTCTTACCACCGCGGGGCGGCCTCCCACGTGCCTCCAGTCCACAGGCCACCCACGGGCTTCCAGGCCTCCATCTGCCGCTGAGGGTCTCCGCAGCCGGGACCCGATCCAACACCCCCGCTCCGGAACCCTGCTTAGCCATCCCCGCGGCTCCCGCTAGGATCATCCTCTGCCGCCGCTCTTCCGCACTAGGCCACCCACGTGGCCCCTGGCTCCCGGCCGCCGCACCTCAGGACTAAGCCAGACACTCACACGGCCCCTGGCTCTCCACCTCCGATGCCCGGCTGACTCCTCCACCTGGTCCCAGGGAATACGGTCCGCCGCCGCTCTGCTGCACTAGGCCACCCACGTGGCCCCTGGCTCCCGGCCGCCGCACCTCAGGACTGAAGCCAACGGACTAAACCGCCGCTGCTCTGCTGCACTAGGCCACCCACGTGGCCCCTGGCTCCCAGCCGCCGCACCTCCGGACTAAGTCAGCCACTCACACGGCCCCTGGCTCTCCACCTCCGACGCCCGGCTGACTCCACCTGGTCCCAGGGAATGTGGATCGCCGCCGCCGCTCTGCTGCACTAGGCCACCCACGTGGCCCCTGGCTCCCGGCCGCCGCACCTCAGGACTGAAGCCAACGGACTAAACCGCCGCTGCTCTGCTGCACTAGGCCACCCACGTGGCCCCTGGCTCCCAGCCACCGCACCTCCGGACTAAGTCAGCCACTCACATGGCCCCTGGCTCTCCACCTCCGATGCCCGGCTGACTCCACCTGGTCCCAGGGAATACGGGCCGCCGCCGCTCTGCTGCACTAGGCCACCCACGAGGCTTCTCGCTCTCAGCCGCCGGACCTCCGGCCGCCCAGCCTCAGTCGGCCGCCACCGCAGATCTCCCGCTGCTGGCTCCCTTGTCATCCAGCGATAGCGGAGCTCCGGCTGCCCAGCCTCAGCCAGACCTTCCTGGGCAGATCTTCCGCTGTGGGCTGCCTGCGACAGCGGTGCTCCACTACAGACCTTCCGCTGCCAGCTCCCATTGCCAGCCAGCATCAGCCCTCACGGAATCCTGCCACAACCCCAGAGTCCCGACGCTGCTCCAGCCACGTAGTTCGCGCGGCCTACCAGACACAAGCTGGGGCAACCAGAACACTCCGCAGAACCCCTGCCTGCTCCACCACCGGACTCCAACCATGTGTGAGTAATTTTCCCTGCAACAACTCCAGATCTATTTTGATGCTATGCATTGACTCATATAGACTGATATAAGCCTGTGACCTCAGCTGCTATGCAGGGACTGTTCCAGACTAACTTCTATTAGCCTGAGTTTTTTAGCTGCTATGCTTGGCTGTTATATGGGCTGCTACTAGCCTGCGTTTATTAGCCTGCCACTGCTCCCCTAACAGACTGCTACATATGGACTGTCACCAGCCTGCAGCTGCCCCCCCCCCCATATGGACTCTTACAGATGATCTGGCACCTCAAAACTGTTGGGTATGGGCTGCTTCAATAAGGATTGCTACTAACCTGGGACATTAGCTGCTATGCACGGACTGTCTTAATCAGCCTGCCACTGCTCCCGGCACGGACTGCTACATATGGACTGTCACTAGCCGGAAGCTGCCCCCCACATGGACTTTTAAAAAATGGACTTTTAAAGATGACCTGTCTCACAACTGCTGGGTATGACCTCTAGCAACCACTTGCATGAAAACCTTCCGATGCGGCCTTCCTACCCTGCTCACACATGTCTTACTCCTGTATGATACAACCACTGTAAACTGTCATAACTCACACAATATGTACTGTATATGATTCGTCGATGCCACTGATACTTCTGCGGGTGCAGTGTCCGAACCGCTATATCACTGATGCACCCCCAGAGTACCATCACCTATACCAGAGCTGAACTCCTGGGATGGGAGTCCAAGGCCCAGGTACTGCCCCTGTGGGATACAGTCCTGGCTCACCTAGATCAGTGGACCCGAGGGTCCAGATACAGGCCTAGGGGGAGGAGAGCAGGCGAACAAGTAAGGCTTAAAAAGAAGGGACTGCGGTCACCCATCCCAGCCATCCTGCTAGCGAACGTTCGCTCCCTCCCGAACAAGCTAGAAGAGCTGCTTCTATTGCTTGGCAGTAAACCCACGCTTGGTAGCAACTCCCCGGTACTCTGCTTCACCGAGACTTGGCTGAATGACAACATCCCGGATAACTCCCTCCATCTACCGGGCTTTGATCTCTTTCGGGCAGATCGCATCCAGGCACTCTCGGGGAAAAAGAAGGGCAGAGGGGTATGTTTTTACATCAACTCCACCTGGTGCTCCAACATGACCGTCTTGCAGAAAAGCTGCTCCCCCGACATTGAACTCTTACTGATTAACTGCAGACCTCGGTACTCTCCCAGGGAATTCAGCTCCTACGTCCTGGCAGGTGTCTACATCCCTCCGGATGCTGACACCAGCAATGCACTGGGCACACTCAGCGATGCCATCTCAAGGTGGGAGACATCCCTCCCAGACTCTCTCTTCATCATACTGGGAGACTTCAATAGGGCAAACCTACGTCAAGAGCTGCCCCGCTACAAACAGCACATCTCCTGCCCCACCAGGAACCAGAACACCCTGGACCACTGTTACACGGTCCTCAAAGACGCGTACAAGGCCATTAGCCGAGCTGCCTTAGGCAGCTCTGATCACCACCTAATCCACATGATCCCCACCTACAGAAGACAACTCGAAACCACAAAGCCGCTAGTCAAGTCTGTGAAGAAGTGGACAGAGGAGGCGAAGGGGCAACTTCAGGCCTGCTTTGACAACACTGACTGGTCAGTCCTGGAAGCCCCCTGCCTGGAGGAATGGTCAGAGAATGTCACCTCCTACATTAGATTCTGCGAGGAGACATGCATCCCAGCGACAACCGTCAAGGTCTTTCCGAACAACAAGCCCTGGTTCAACGGAAGGCTGCGCAGGCTCCGGAGGGAAAAAGAAGAAGCTCACAATTCTGGAACACCGGAGAGTTTCAGGGAGGCCAGAAATACCTTGAAAAGAGAGTTGAAGGTGGCAAAGAGAGACTACTCCGACAAGCTGAGTCGCAACCTCCAGTCCAACAATGTCCGGGAGGTCTGGAAAGGCCTAAGGGCAGCCACCAACTTCAAGCCCCCCTCTCAACACATACTCCCGAGCACTGCACTAGCCGAGGATCTCAATAAATTCTATTGCAGGTTCGAGGCACAACCCACTCACCCTGCGGTTCAAACAACCACACCCTCACCCAAGCATCCACCCCCCTCCCCTCCTCTACACGCTAGTCATACTCCCCCAACACAGGTAACAGTCCAGGAGACCGATGTGCTACGGCACCTCCGGAAGCTAAACATCAGGAAGGCCTCAGGCCCAGACGGCATATCCCCATCTTGTCTAAAAACATGTGCGGACCAGTTAGCCCCGGTCCTCACTTCCATCTTTAACAGATCCCTGGAGCTGGGCAAGGTTCCCTCCTGCTTCAAAAAAGCCGACATCATCCCGGTCCCCAAGAAGCCAGGAGTCACGGACCTAAACAACTTTAGACCCGTCGCCCTAACCCCGATTATCATGAAGACCTTCGAGAGACTAGTTCTCTCCTACCTGAAGCTCCACACTGCCACCCTATTGGATCCTCTACAATTTGCATACAGAGCAAATCGGTCTGTGGAAGACGCCATTAATATCTGCCTTGCACATATCACTGAACACCTGGATAAACCGAAGACCTACGCAAGGATCCTCCTCCTGGACTTCAGTTCCGCGTTTAACACCATCTGCCCAAATATTCTGCACGACAACCTAGAACAGCTTGGTGTTGACCCAACCCTTTGCACCTGGATCAAGGACTTCCTTACGAACAGGACACAGCTAGTGAGACTCGGAGACTGCTCCTCCAGTGTGAGAACCACAAACACAGGCGCCCCGCAAGGGTGTGTGCTGTCACCGATGCTCTTCTCCCTGTATACAAACAGCTGCACCTCCTCTGTGGACACTGTCAAGGTCATCAAGTTTGCGGACGATACCACCATCGTAGGACTCATGGGTGATAAATCGGAGCGGGAATACCACAGCGAGATCGAGCGGATTCTCAGGTGGTGCTCAGACAACAAACTTGTACTAAACACAGCGAAAACGGTGGAACTGATAGTGGACTTCAGAAGGAACGCCCCACCACCCAGCCCAGTCATCATAGATGGTACAGAAGTCACCAGGGTACACAGCGCACGGTTCCTAGGCACCACCATCACGGAGAATTTGAGATGGGACGAGAATACCTCCACAACCCAAAAGAAGGCCCAGCAGAGACTGTTCTTCCTGAGGCAACTGAGGAAGTTTGGAATGCCCAGGGAGCTACTGACCAGTTTTTATACGGCGACCATCGAATCTGTCCTTTGCTCCGCCATCATTGTCTGGTACTCGGGGGCAAATGCAAAGGACAGGCTCAAACTCCAGAGAGTCATCAATGTGGCTGCGAGGATCATTGGGTCGCCCCTGCCACCCCTGGACCTTCTCCATGCATCCAGAATGAGGTCTAGGGCAAATAGAATCACACTCGACCCCTCCCACCCTGGTAATCACTTCTTCAGTCCCCTACGCTCGGGACGCCGCTATAGGTCCATCTACACCAAAACCACCAGGCGTAGGAATACTTTCTTCCCTCAAGCGATCACTCTCCTTAACTCAGACCCTCTCCCAAATTTCATCTCCTAAGCCCCTCCAGCACCCAGGGGCACAAACGAGCGCCCATAGGATGACATGGTCATCTTTGCATAACACTGTATACACCATTGCACTATATGGTGACAACTGCTCGATGTGTCACTGCTATGGTGCAATGTTCTCCTTATAAACTGTACCACGTGTAGGGTTACTTGCACTGTCATCACTGGCCAGTATGTTGTAATGTTTTCTATAAATTGTACTATGTGTAGTGCTACTTGAACTGTTGTCACTTGCCAATATGCTGTAATGTTTCGTTATAAATTGTACTATGTGTAGTGTTATTCGCACTGTTGTCATTGTCAATATGCCTTGTGTCCACAAATAATTCCGAGGGCGGCGCCTGTCGCACTTGGCGAATAAAGTCATTCTGATTCTGATTCTGATGAAGCATATGTATCTATCAGTTTGATCAGCTGATAGATTTGAAAGGTTTTGATTTGCTGTGATGACGTCCTGGTTTAATGCATGATTATGACCAGAAAATCGAAGCCTTACAAATCTATCAGCTGATCAAACTGATGACATGCTTCTCCATGAGCTCTCCTAAGCATTGCCATTCATACAGTCCACAGAGAAAGGCAAGCCGGGCACCATTAGTTTGCAATCCACCAATTTATTTCATCCCATCCATAGAAAGACACATGCAACAAGTAGCTGGTCTGACAGCCGTTTCGCAAGCTAAGCTGCTTGCTTCCTCAGAGACCATTAGAGCTAAATAACACATACATTTAAATACCCTACAATGTGATCACAGATAGTCATTGCGTTTGGTGCCGATTTTTCCCTACTGCTCTTTTGAATGAATTGCCATTCATAACTGGAAGCTCAGTGTAATAAAGTAGAATCTCGTTATAGTAAACTCTTATATAGTAAATCTCTGGTTATAGTAAACTCAGTCTCCAGGTCCCGACCATGTCCCAGTTTAAAAATACAATGTATGACAAATCCTAATATAGTAAACTTCTGATAAAGTAAACTACCATATATATACTCGCAAGCAAGCCGACCCGCATTCAAGCCGACCCCCCAACTTTTACCTGAAAAAACAGGAAAAAATGATTGACCCTCATATAAGCCGGGGGTAGGAAATGCTGGCCGCGTGATCCCCCCAGTGTGTCCCAGTATAGCTAGTATAGTGCCCAGTATAGCTAGTATAGTGCCCAGTATGGGTAGGTAGTGCCCCAGTATAGCTAGTAAAGTGCCCAGTATAGCTAGTATAGTGGCCAGTATAGCTAGTGTAGTGCTCAGTATAGCTAGTATAGTGCCCCGTATGGATAGGTAGTGCCCCAGTATAGCTAGTATAGTGCCCAGTATGGGTAGGTAGTGCCCCAATATAGCTAGTATAGTGCCCAGTATAGCTAGTATAGTGCCCAGTATAACTAGTATAGTGCTCAGTATAGCTAGTATAGTGCTCAGTATAGCTAGTATAGTGCCCAGTATAACTAGTTTAGTGCCCAGTATAGCTAGTATAGTGCCCAGTATAGCTAGTAAAGTGCCCAGTATAGCTAGTATAGTGCCCAGTATGGCTAGTATAGAGCCCCAGTATAGCTAGTATAGTGCCCCAGTAAAGCTAGTATAGTGCCCCAGTAAAGCTAGTATAGTGCCCCAGTATAGCTAGTATAGTGCTCAGTATAGGTAGGTAGTGCTCAGTATAGCTAGTAAAGTGCCCAGTATAGCTAGTATAGTGCCCAGTATAGCTAGTGAAGTGCCCCAGTATAGCTAGTATAGTGCCCAGTATAGCTAGTATAGTGCCCCAGTATAGCTAGTATAGTGCCCAGTATAGCTAGTATAGTGCCCCAGTATAGCTAGTATAGTGCCCAGTATAGCTAGTATAGTGCCCAGTATAGCTAGTATAGTGCCCCAGTATAGCTAGTATAGAGCACTGGTGACTCGCAAGCAAGCCGACCCCCCAACTTTTGACCCCCTTTTTGGGGGTCAAAAATTCGGCTTGCTTGCGAGTATATACGGTACTTGGCCAGATCCATTAAAATTTACTATAAGAAGGTTTTTACAGTATTGTATATGGGACTGAGCTCATCGTGTGAATAAGTGCACAGATCCTGATGAGTTGTCCTAATATTGATTGTTTTCCTTGAGAAAGGGATCCAGAGTGATCCCAAAACATTGGAATATCTTATGCAATCTGTTAGTAGATATTGATTTACATTTGGAGTGCTTGCTGGCCAGTTGGTTTTTCAATAGTCTTGGTGGTGCTGCCCACCAATTTTAAGTGAGGTTCTGTAGTACCAATTTCTATTGCAATTAACACATAAACACTATCGATGCCCTGATCCTCCAATCATTGGTTGATGACATCACATGGAACTCTATAATAGAAGTCAGCTAATCTGTCATCAAATCTCATGTTTCAGCTAGCGTCCACTTATTTGTACTTTCCCTATGAAAGGATACACATTACAAAGATTTTTGTTAAGTACAGATGTGGTTATACACATATACATATACACACCTCTTTAGTTTTTTTCCCCCTGAGGCCAGAGCCACAGCCAAGGTTGTCTTCTCTGAGGGAATCTATAGTGTCTCCATAAAGCAGCTTGAGAGCTCTTACCAGTCGGGCACATGAGCGACTGTGGTGAAGGTAGCAGTGGGGGTGGCAGTAGTCCACATGGGTGCAAATGAAGCTTTGTTGGTTGCATAAAAGGATCATAACCTATTAATTGTGAGAAATACGTGAGAAAAAAAATCCACCAATATTGGGCACAAATTTATTTCAAGGTAAAGTGGTATTCTACAAAAAGCTAATAAATGATCCTACACAAACTCTCTTTAAAGGAAACCTGAAGTTAGAGGGATATGGAAGCTTCCATATTTATTTCATTTTAAACAACACCAGTTGCCTGGCATCCTGCTGACCTTTCAGGAACCAGTAATGTCTGAATCAAACACCTGAAATAAGTATGTGGCTAATCCAGTAAGACTTTAGTCAGAAATATTTGACCTGCATGCTTGTTCATGGTCTATGACTAAGAGTATTAGAGTCAAATGAACCAGAGCTGGATTATCCACAAGGCAATCATAAGCAGTTGCCTAGGGTCTGGAGAGAGTCTAGGGGCCTGGTGGATGCTAGCCCCCACCAAATCTTACTAAAAACAAAGCCAGGTGACCATCGGGGGGGGGGGGGGGGACTGCTTCTTGCCAAGGGCCCCATTTCATCTTAATCCTTTTCTGGGATGAACAGCAAAATAGTCAGGCAATTTGCATATTTTTTTTTTTTTTTTTGTGACGCTGGAATAAATAATTTTATATCAATTCGCATGTTGTGGACATTCCTTCCTCCACAGAAGCCAGTGTAAGAAATGTGAAAAAAGAGTGAAACTAAAAAGCATTAACTTACTGTAATAAACATTTTGCTCTGTTTATGAAGATTTCTCCATAACAAGGCAAACTCTGTTTAAATATTCACTGATAGAGAGGTTTATATCTGCACTCTATATACGCACTCATAGAAAGGCTTTTATATTCACTCTATGGGCTTGATTCACTAAACCGTGATAACTCAAATATCACACCTTATCAAAGATCACACCTTATGAAAAAATATCACACCTTATGAAATTTACATTTACTGTAATGAACATTCTAGGAGAAGAAAGGAAGTTGTACATGATGTTCAACGTGGTCTGTACCAACATGTTACACATTCATCATGTACAGCTGCTTTGCAGACCTGTGCAATGTGGTTCACGTTCTACTTACATGCAACCAAGACATGTTACGATGATAGCTTTCCTCAGTGTTGCCTCCATCTGGCTCAATACTGGGTTCACTAGTGCTCCACGGGCTCCCTTCTTCTCAGAAACAAACATTAAACAAGCCATATGGTTACATAACCAAAATATGCAATTGGCCTTCAGATGATCCAGCTGTCCCAGCCATGCACAAATGATGTCACAACAGAGCAACACAACACAAAACCCCAGCACCCAACCGTTTTATCACTGGCAGGATTGGCAAAGACAAGCACAGCTATTGGCACATGTCCCCTTTTTTCAAAGGGATGGGACAAAAAAGTGGAGAACGAATTCTCTGCATCTTGGAGATGCTGCAGATCATTCAATTAATCTGATAAGAATCTATGCTAAACATTACAAAGTGAAAGGGAACATTGCCTATATATTTTAATGTTAATAAAAAAGCGTGTCCAAACAAATGATTTGATATTACTTATTTTTTTGAAGTGATTGATAAATTCATATTGTAATCATATAAAATGATTTCCTGTTATATCAGTTTAGAGTAAACTTTATCTTTAATTTAGGGTCTTCCATCTCAGTTGGATTTTCTATGCTATGGGCCAGCCAAATAAAGTAGTCAGTTCTTAATGTAAGAAAGTTTTCTCAGCTCCTGAGCTTTCAGTTATTGGTACCAAACTGGTCTGTGGTCAACATCATTTTCAACTGCTTTGATTTTTCAACTATGGATGGACATACTGTATATGGTACTTAGTTGATCTTATTACACTTTTAAGGCAGATTTTTAAAAAAGAGAGATAGGAAAATTGACTGTCAATGTACAACAGAAAGTGAGCATTAGAATCATCTTGTCATGGGAAAAAGTAGCTTTCTCAAACACCTTTTGAAATGTTCTCACTGAGTTACCTATGTCAGTTACTGTGTCCCTGCTCTGTGACAGCTGGATGTCATCATTCTCGGACCCTGAGTCCTGTCGGGTAAGTTTGGTGCTCTTTAAGCTGCCGGCCCGGCGAATGCTGGACAGGGAGCCCCCTTTCTTCACCCGGAAACTGCGGGTTCCTTTTATCTGGAGCAAGCGGGAGCCTCCTATCCTGATCTTCCTGCTGGGAGCTGCATTGAAAGAACACAAGAGGAATTGTTCCCTCTTTTCTGAATGTTGGTGAGCACATCTTACTAAATTTCCTTTGCTAAGAACAAATCAATTATTTTAACTATCCAATTATTCATTGTCAAGACTAAACTAATTGCAGCCATTAGGAAAAGGCTAAATAAAGAGTTTTTATCTTGGACAGAATTACTAAACCATACGTTTGAAACAGAAAAATATAAGCAGGAAATCTTGCACAATCTGTTTGTGTTACGTTCAGTATAACTAGGATTGGACTCACAGTAACCAAAAGACATCATGGAGTTTTGTACTCCACTTGGTATGAGGATGCAAAATAGGGCTCACTTCAGAGCTACAAAACTGGCATTTGCCAGTTCTACGAAATGGTATTTAATGGCAGACAGTGACAGTATGAGATGACAGCCACTGATATATGTTTCATCTAAATTATTTAGTAGTAATAACCATTTTTTTTCAGTTTAGAGAATCATCATTAAATGATGCTAAATTATAGAGACATATACCTTACAGTTATTTAGCCATGTAAAAACAGTGTCTGGCAGATTACTATGGAAATTACAGTTTCTTTTCAGGCACGTATTACACTGTCGGTGTGGCGGTCAAAAAAGGACCCAGACATTTGGGTGCCGCCTTAGGCTGTGGCGCTCAGAGGGTAATTTGGGTGCCAGCAAAAGATGGATCCCAAATTATGAGAAAAACAGCCAATTTGCAACTTTCCTGCAGTCAATGGCGTTCTGCAGGGACAATGGTAATTAACAGGATCAGGGTGAGACGGTTTTTGGCTTCACCTTGCGCCCAAATTTCCCGACGCTGTTTTTGCATGATTGCATGTTACGCATGTGAGGCCTACAATTTTGCTAATTATGATTAGCTTGTGTTCTTTAGTTAAAAAAAAAGGGTTTTTAAGAATTTGGTTCGACATTTATATCTATGTAATTTGCATTTCATTATTATTTAAAGTACATGATATGAAAGTAAAGTGGAATATAAACAGTGAAGACATTATACATATACTAACAGTGATTTTTGCTTGAGAGGAGTCAAAATTGCTAAAAAGAATTTTAAATTATAGTAGGAAGGCTATTCATGCATTTTAATAGCCAATTTTACAAATTCTGAGAAAGGGAGCATATACAGTGGGACGCGAAAGTTTGGGCAACCTTGTTAATCGTCATAATTTTCCTTTGGTTGTTACGATAAACAATGTCAGTTAAATATATCATATAGGAGACACACACAGTGATATTTGAGAAGTTAAATTAAGTTTATTGGATTTACAGAATGTGCACAATAATTGTTTAAACAAAATTAGGCAGGAGCATACATTTGGGCACCACAAAAAAAGAAATGAAATCAATATTTAGTAGATCCTACTTTTGCAAAAATGACAGCCTCTAAATGCTTTCTGTAGGTTCCAATTAGAGTCTGGATCCTGGTTAAAGGTATTTTGGACCATTCCTCTTTACAAAACATCTCTAGTTCATTCAGGTTTGATGGCTTCTGAGCATGGACAGCTCTCTTTAACTCACACCACAGATTTTCAATTATATTCAAGTCTGGGGACTGAGATGGCCATTCCAGAACGTTGTACTTGTTCCTCTGCATGAATGCCTTAGTGGATTTTGAGCAGTTTTTATGGCCGTTGACTTGTTGAAAGATCCAGCCCCGGTGCAGCTTCAGCTTTGTCATTGATTCCTGGACATTGGTCTCCAGAATCTGCTGATACTGAGCGGAATCCATGCATCCATCAACTTTGACAAGATTCCTAGTCCCTGCACTGGCCACACAGCCCCACAGCATGATGGAACCACCACCATATTTTACTGCAGGTAGCAGGTGTTTTTCTTGGAATGCTGTGTTATTTTTCCTCCATGCATAATGTCCCTTATTGTGCCCAAATAACTAAATTTTAGTTTCATCAGTCCACAGCACCTTATTCCAAAATGAAGCTGGCTTGTCCAAATGTGCTTTAGCATACCTCAAGCATTCTGTTTGTGCTGTGGGTAGAGAAAAGGGTTCCTCTGCATCACTCTCTCGCATACAGAATCTCCTTATGTAAAGTGCGCTGAATGGTTGAACGATGCACAGTGACTCCATCTGCAGCAAGATGATGTTGTAGGTCTTTCGTGCTGGTCTGTGGGTTGACTCTGACTGTTCTCACCATTCGTCGCTTCTGTCTATTCGAGATTTTTCTTGGTCTGCCACTTCGAGCCTTAACTTGAACTGAGCCTGTGGTCTTCCATTTTCTAAATATGTTCCTAACTGTGGAAACAGACAGCTGAAATCTCTGAGACAGCTTTCTGTATCCTTCCCCTAAACCATGATGGTGAACAATCTTTGTCTTCATGTCATTTGAGAGTTGTTTTGAGACCCCCATGTTTCTACTCTTCGGAGAAAATTGAAAGAAGACGGAAACTTACAATTGACCCCTTAAATACTCTTTCTCATAATTGGATTCACCTGTGTATGTAGGTCAGGTGTCACTGAGCTTGCCAACCCAATTTGAGTTCCAATAATTAGTTTTAAAGGTTTTGGAATCAATAAAATGACAACAGTTCCCAAATTTATGCACCTGCCTAATTTTATTGAAACAATTATTGTGCACTTTCTGTAAATTTAATAAACTTAATTTCACTTCTCAAATATCACTGTGTCTCCTATATGATATATTTAACCAACATTTTTTTATCGTAACAACCAACGATCTATACAGGAAAATCATGACAATTAACAAAGTTGCCCAAACTTTTGCACCCCACTGTAACTACCATAAGTTATAGCCTCTTGTTTGGAGAAAATCTCAGTCCTATTGTAAATTCCAGTATCATTTAAGATGATAGCAGAAGAAAAAATTTGATCTAACAGTTGCTTGAAAATTCAGAATTATTTTATTATTTAAGGAAATGTTGACTTGTGTTTGTCTGGGCATGACTATATTAGATACAGCATTTGAATTGGTTCTCCTTCTTAATAAATAAAAACAAACACACACGCACAGTATATCATATTGCTGTTTATACTACCATTATCCTTCCACCAAACTGTCCATAAATAATATTTTTACAGATAAAAACTAAATAAATGTGGCCTGATTTTGAAATTTCATCCATAGAGTATTATGCTTAATTGAAAATATATAAATACTTTAAATATATTAAAAAATACAAGAGGTATTAAAGCAAACCTGGAGATTAATATTTGAAATAATGAATTGTATGTTTAGTACAGCTAAGAAATAGAAGATCAGTAGCAAAGAAAAAAGGCTCATGTTGTTTTCCAGTACAGGAAGAGTTAAAAAAACGTGAGTTATCTATGCAAAAGAGCTTCTCTGAGCTCTTTGACCCAATACAGTCTTATTTTCTGAAGCACTTAAACAGCCAAGAAACAGTGAGAGACAGCTTGAGATAAGGTTTTACTGCAGGGAAGTTCAAATAGGCATTTTTTTCTGTTCTATTCTATGGCTTCAAAGACAAGGGCCCATATGCAATTAACTTTTTCTCCTGAGTTTTCTCCTAGGTATTTTCAAACTTGTCAATAAAATGGCTTTTAAATCACTAGCAGGAAAGAAAATACTCAAAATAATTTAGATACGTTTTCACCTACTTTTTCATTTGCAAAGGGCTGAAAAATGATGTGAAACACAAGATGAAAAATGATCTCCTAGGAGAAAACTCGGGAGAAAAAGTGAATAGCATATGGGCCAGAGTGTGGTTTCTAAACTGCAAATATGACAGAATGATGCAATGTTATAAAAAAAAAAGCTATGTAACTGAAATTTAAAAATATGAGACTTTTTTTTTTTGCTATTAATGTTCTATTTGTTGTCTTTACTACACATACATATCATAAGAGGGTTTTTTTTGCCTCAGGTTTGCTTTCAGTTAGCAATATCAAGTGAATGTGACATTATTGAAAAGCATTATTCTGCATCTTAATGTAATAGTAGTATTAAGACAGTTGGGCCATACACAATTCACTTTTTCACCTGAGTTTTCTTCTAGGCGATTATTTTTCATCTTCAATTTAAAATAACTTTATAGCACTTTGCAATGGAAAACATACCATAAAGTAGGTTAAAAAGTGCTGTCAACATTATTTTGAGTATTTTTTTTGCTTGCTGGTGGAATAAAGGGCATTTTATTTACAAGATATGAAAATATCCAATTAAATCTTAACTTAAGATAAATGGTAGCACATTTTACTTTGTACAGTGCCACGGAATATGGTGGCGCTTTATAAATCAATAATAATAATAATAATTGCAGTACTTTAGTTGAATTGTACAAATATTATTCTATTTTTGTTTACAAATTAGTACTAAAAAAATATAGATTTTTCTATCTTTTTAATTTATTTTTTTTGCAAGAAAATAAATATTACATTTTCAGTGTACTCAGTGTAAATTTTTGTTTTACTGCTGTAAAATTAATAAAAGTACAGAACAGAACTTAAAGTGGACCCAAATTAAAAATACAAGATTTCAGAAATAAAATCTATTTTCTAAATTATAATAATAAATTGCAGCCTTTTTTCAGTTGCATGATGACAAATCTAAAATATTTTACATTTATTGGAGCAACCCCTCCCTTCCTTTCATATTGCCGGGACATAATCCGGCAGTCTGGTGGAGTAGATGGTGTCCAGCAAAGGAGGAACTGCTAATGGCTGCCACCTGTATAACCCTAGTTATGAAAAGAGAAGGGTGAAAAGCATGCACTGAAATGCTCATAGGCTTTAAGGAGTGTTTATTTATCGTTGTATGTGTCAGAGTAGTGCAACTAAATATGTTGATATAAAAAAAATGTTTGGTTTGGGTCCACTTTAACTAACCATCATTAACAAAGTCTTTCAGATTGGCTTCTGGAATGTTAGACTTTTTTTTTACTACAGTGGCAAAGTAAGACAGTTTCTGCTTATAAAACTTGCCATTCCAGACTGCAAGTGCCACTACAAAAATAATAATAAAAATAATAATGATACATTAATTTGTAATATTTCATGTCAGTAAGTATAGGGCCAGTATGGGATTCCTTCAAAAGAAAAAATGCATATCCACACATAAAATAGGTAAACTAACTTAAAAAACACAATTTATAAATATACAGTTTGATGAAAGGATTCAAAGCTGTACTGTATAAACTTTATATGCATTTGTCAGCTGTTTAGTAGGCTTTTATTTCTTCCATTTATAATAATGATTTAAAAAAAAAGATAATGAAGGCTTATCATACTACATAAGAGCTATAATTTTCACAAAATATTTTACAAGCCTCCAAAACCGTTTTTTTTTAAAGAGTAATAAATAGTTTACAGAAACAGCCTCTATCACACATACTGCAATATGATATACAAATGTTAAAAAAAAATCCAAAATGGGGCTTGATTGAAGACAGCACCACAGGAGAAAAATTAAAATGACACAATCCACCTAAAATGGACAAAATTGGCACAAAAAAACATACTTATATACTGTACGTACTCTGACCTCCGCTATTATAAATGTCTAGTGTATATCAGTCCCATGTTATATATTAACAATAAACAGATTGTGTAAGATATTTTGTTTTAAATGGCAAAAGGAGACTTCAGAAAGTTGTGATAACTACATATGGAGGCCAGAGAGGTCAAAATGAAGTTAGTCAATTTAAAAAGCAATGAAGTCTGCGAGAAGCCTTTTGCCACAGCAGAAAGCATTACACCACTGCATAACATTAAATTAGTCTTTGTTAGAAATGTGAGTTCTTGTACACATAGAATAAGACAGTAATTTTCAGCTTTAACAACCATAAACAAGTTTGTATAACAAAGCATAAGGTACAGTCTGGTGCTCAATTCTTACCAATAATACCTGCAGGTGTATTTAAATTATACTGATGACATTTTAGACTTTAAGAAAGTAGTTCAATATTATAAACAAATCAATCTTTATGCTTTAAAAAAAAAGTGTATATAGCAATTTTTATTGTACGACTTTATTAGTCTTAGTACAGTACTAGAATTTGTTATGAAATCTAAAAATATAAGAAATGAAGGTTTTGATTTGCGTAGAGCCATCTGCAGGTTTGATTTACAAGTTTCTTACCTCAAAAACATTTTTCCTACTGCAGTGTAGTAAATAAAAGTCCATAGTAAATAACTTGAGCTTATGAAATAACAAGTCAGGAAGCTTGACCTCTGTCATGCTAAGCATGTTTACTGCAATAGTAAAACAAGTCGGCAGTTTGCAGTCAAGCTACCGTCTTTCCCCGAATTTAAGACCTCCCCCTAGAGTAAGACACCCCATATATTTCGAGTATGCCCGAAATATAAGACATCCCCCTAATATAAAACCTAGTGGCAGACCTGTTCCTGCTCGATTGTCCGCCCGCTCCCTTTACCTCCCCTGCTCTTGCTGCTGTTCCCTCGTTAAAGTCCGGAATCCTCTGCTGATTATGCCTGTCATTAATCACACCGCAGATTAGCGGTGACTCGCTGTGAAAGCAGCTACAGGAATGTATCCAGTAACAGTGCCGCCCTATACAGGAAGTGGTCTCTGTTTACTTCCTGTCGGCGCTGTTACCGGATACATCCTTGTAGCTGCTTTCACCGCGAGTCACCGCTAATCTGTGGTGTGATTAATGACAGGAATAGGCAGAGGCTTCCCGGACTTTAACGAGGGGGACAGCAGTGAGAGCAGGGGAGGTAAAGGGAGCGGGCAGGCAAGTGAGCGGGCGGGCAGGTGGTGTGTAAAATGACAGGCATAAGGAGAGGTTTCCGTTTAACAGGGGGACAGCAGCAGGAGTAGGGGAGGTAAAGATAGCGGGCGGGTTGGGGGAATCTATCTGGCTACCACCATAGAATTTAAGACCTCCCCGAAAATAAGACCTAGCACAAATTTTGAAAGACAAATTAATATAAGACAGTGTCTTATTTTCGGGGAAACACGGTAGCAGCTGTAGATCCAAAAAGCAAAGCAATTTTACAAGTGGTAAAGTTTTAAAACATCTTTAAAATATGCAATCATATTGAGCCAATGGGTATACAGTAGTATATAAAGAAAGTTAATTTCAATCAGATCATGTTTTCCCTGACTTGTACAAAAACACTGTTCTTTATGTGCAGCTGGATACCCAGTGGCTGTGCAATGGTTAAGGGCTTTGCATCTGACACAGGAGACCTGGGTTCAAATGTCGGCTCTTCCTGTTCAGTAAGCACCTATTCAGTAGGAGACCTTGGGCTAGACTGCCTAGCACTGCTACTGCCTACTGAGAGCATCATTCTTTAGACAGCTAATATGCTTTATATTAAATAAAGCATCAGTTGTGCTGAACACATTCTCATTGCCTTTAGAGTAAATATAACATTGGGGTGTGATAATTTACCTACTCCCAGTGTTGGGACAGGTTTTTCCTCACTTCAGTGCACCCACGCTACTCACAGCTTATCTCTTTGCAGCTTCTGACTCTGCAAGTCAAGTGACATGCATTAAGCTGTGCGGTGTGGAGTTGCATTGAAGAGAGGAGTGGGGACCTGTCATGCCGCTGAAAGTAGGTTAAGTATCATCCTCTGCTCCCACTGCTCTGAAAGTCACCACAAGAGTGATAGTAGTACAGTACTGATATCATGTATAATATAAAATGTAATAATTACACTACATCAAAATCATATATGACATAATTAAATTATATACTATGCTCTGGACTGTGTTTTATGGACTGTGTTTTATTAGGCTCTTGGATTCCCCTCCCACCCCTCACCCAGTCTATAAGAAAAAAATATTTTGCAAGAAAGCAGTCCATGGTGCAAAAAAAGGGTGGGGAACCACAGCCCAGCGGTAGTGAGCACAGGGACATGCTAGTAAGAGCTGCAAGCTCATTAAAAGCTACAGAAATACAGATGCAGATGTACTGTCACTGAGAACACAAGCAGTTAAGAAACACAATAAGCAGTGGGTACTGTGGCAGTGGGCAAACATACATGTATCAGAAGTCCATAAAAGTGGGTGGAGAATCTGTTGAAAGCAGTAACTGCAACACAGATTAGCAGCCACAGATGTTCCAGTGAATCCTCCAGTGGATATTCATCTTCCTGAACTGAAAGTCTAATATTACAATCCAAGAGGATACTCATTTGTAATTTATATTTTTCAACATAAGAAACCATGTTTAATCAGTAAGGAGGTGAACATCTACTTTGTAAGATATTAACATCCCAGTTTTAGTGCAGGCATTTGTTTTGTAATTTCTTCTCTAATGAAATTATTTATTACTTTTTTTTAAATATCTCCCTCCCTCCTCCATGACTCCGCACCGCCCCCCGACGTCACGCTGCACCGCCGCTCAAGCCATCCATTGGCTGCCGGGTCCTCGGAAGATCAAAGAGGTAATGGGGCGTCCGGGTCACGCTGTGCAGCGCTCTCAGCACAAGCAGGTTTCAGCCAGCCCGACCTGAGCACGGGATTACCGCTATGCACATGTAAATCACAGCCCTTGCTCAGGTCGGGCTTACCACCAGGGGGGTTAATAAAAACTATTTTTAATTGTTCTACAGGGTGGGCTATTTATATGGATACACCTTAATAAAATGGGAATGGTTGGTGATATTAACTTCCTGTTTGTGGCACATTAGTATATGTGAGGGAGGAAACTTTTCAAGATGGGTAGTTACCATGGCGGCCATTTTGAATCCAACGTTTATTTTTTTCAATAGGAAGAGGGTCATGTGACAAATCAGACTTTTTGGGAATTTCACAAGAAAAACAATGGTGTGCTTGCTTTTAACGTAACTTTATTCTTTCATGAGTTATTTACAAGTTTCTGACCACTTATAAAATGTGTTCAATGTGCTGCCCACTGTGTTGGATTGTCAATGCAACCCTCTTCTCCCACTCTTCACACACTGATAGTAACACTGCAGGAGAAATGTTAGCACAGGATTCCAATATTTGTAGTTTCAGGTGCTGCACATCTCGTATCTTCACACATAGACAATTGCCTTCAGATGACCCCCAAAGATAAAAGTCTAAGGGGGTCAGATCGGGAGACCTTGGGGGCCATTCAACTGGCCCACAATGACCAATCCACGTTCCAGGAAACTGTTCATCTAGGAATGCTCGGACCCGACACCCATAATGTGGTGGTGCACCATCTTGCTGGAAAAACTCAGGGAACATGCCAGCTTCAGTGCATAAAGAGGGAAACACATCATCATGTAGCAATTTTGCACATCCAGTGGCCTTGAGGTTTCCAATGATGAACAATGGCCCCACTATCTTTGTACCCCATATACCACACCATACCATCAATTTTTTGTTCCAACAGTCTTGGAGGGATCTATCCAATGTGGGTTAGTGTCAGACCAATGGCGGTGGTTTTGTTTGTTAACTTTACCATTCACATAAAAGTTTGCCTCATCACTGAACAAAATCTTCTGCGTAAACTGAGGGTCCTGTTCCAATTTTTGTTTTGCCCATTCTGCAAATTCAGTGCGCCGATCTGGGTCATCCTCGTTGAGATGCTGCAGTAGCTGGAGTTTGTAAGGGTGCCATTTGTGAGTAGCTAATATCCGCCGAAGGGATGTTTGACTAATGCCACTCTCCAGTGACATGCGGCGAGTCCATTTCTTTGTGTTTAATAACCTTGCGTTATGCTAACTATACTTATATGTGATTTTTTTTTATGCTAATTGATGCACTGCTGGTTGTTACTACTGGTTGTTACAATAAATATGCAGATTGCCTTTTTAAATTGATTAACTTTTCTATCATCTTGATTTACTTAATATTAATAGTGTCCTTGCCTGAAAGGAGGATCTTTATCTGTATATTCTAGAGCAATTTATTTACACCTGGGCTAATTACCCTAGCGCAGTTCAGGTAAACTTATTTTACTTACTGCTGCTGACCTATACGCTACAAGAGGTGCAGAGATTCCTAACTCATCTCCTAGGTAAATTAAACTGCATTTTTTTCATTTAATTCACCCATTAAGACTATTAGACAGGCACTGATACAGGTTCTTCTCAGTGTTTCATAAGTACTGAGATGGCGGGATGATACAATCATATCTTGTACAATTAAGATCATATTAAAATACATATTTATGCAAGAGAAGGTAAGCATCTTATACATTGCTCTGGCTCTGTCTTATCTGTTAGTCTTTTGAAATATACCCATTGCAGGAAACTAATCCACACTGAGCCAAAGCACTGTGCACCAATAATAATTTTACTGTAGATGGTGCAGCATCTTCCTACCTTTCTTCTCCTCAAATCCTGTGTCAGACTTCAGGGTGTGGCTGCTACTATGCAGAGAGTCTTTAGAGTCTTCATTCTCATCTAGGATTCCAGCAAAACTGATTTTCCTTTCATACCTGTGGCGGTCCATCTCAGGATCAAGACGCAAGCGGCAAGACTCCAGGTCCTAGTGTGGGGTCATAACGCATAGGGTATTACAGGTCTGCTCTCACTTGACATTAAAACATGGTATTTCAAAGCTGTGGCTGCAAAAGACTATTATACAAAGTTATTTGGGGCACTGTGTGCAAACATTTAATTGCTTGGCTTGGAAGTGTGCAAAAAGAAGCACCATTTTCTCTACCATGAAACAGTAAAAATTATTGTATAAAAAAGCTAACAGTTGGATTTAGCAGAGTATCTGTATAGTAAAGGTGGCCACTAATGGTCCAATTTCTAGCGAAAAATCATTTGCACGATCTGAAATTCTGATCGGAAAAAACAATTGTTCACTACACCATCAACGAACCAATCTTTGCTTCCTATCTATCACAACCAATCAAGAAAATTCAAATTTTGGTTTAACAAAAATCCAGTCTGACAATTTTTTTTATAATCGTTCATAATCGATTGTGCACATCAACTGAAATTATTTTCAACCAATCTGATCAGAATTTCTGATTGTTAAAATAATTTTTTTGCTAGAAATTGGACCACTAGTGGCCATCTTAAGCCAGGCAGGGCTGCAGTCAGGGCGGTATGACTAGTACCGCCGTATGGGGCACACACATAGTCTGAAGCCTTGAACAGTGGCCATGTCACACAGGCTCCAGCTATGCTAATGCAAATCATCTTCCTCCCTTCCTCCCTCTGTTGCAGCGGGGGTCCTGAAGGAGAGGGGGAAATAGAGTGCCCCCCCCCCGCCTTCGCATCGGAATTAGATATGTGTTTTTATGGGGGGAGAAACACTGAACATTTACATGTGTGGGGACAGCACGGGGGGGGGGGGGGAGTGGTGGTGACAGCAGCAGCAGTGGAACCGACTGTGACAAAGGCAGGTGAGTAACATTTGTAAAATGCATGCGGTGGCCAGCTTCATAGGCTTTCATCTGTCGCTATCCGCAGCCGAAAAAAATTTGCACGTTGGGACTTTGCATTAGGTACGCAGATCTGAACAAACACATCCATCAAAGAAAAGAAATGTGAACGGTTCCTATACTTTACATGGGAACTGTTTGCATGTCTGGAAAATGCTGTTTTTTTTCCCCTAGTGTGGATCAAGCCTTATGCATTGCTGATTCAGCAACACATAGTGAATTCCTCAGGAACATCAGAAAGTGCATTCCCGACAGTGTTTAATGTCCACACTTGTGTGATGCACAGCACTATGTCCCAGTGAAGCACTGCGGAATCCACATCCACACTTGTGCGCTGGCTAGCAACGCAGGTGACCCCATCATGCACCTTTGTCCCTAGCTTCACATTCCTGAACTCACTGAGTGTTTTAAAGCCAGGGGACCCCCATGTGATGTGATTCTACCTCCTATGCACCTAGAAATGACTAATTCATTCTAATGTTCTGTCTTATTTACTTTCTGAAAAAAAATGATTAATGCATGGTAGATTTAAACTTACCACAAGAGGCTCAGCCCTAGGTCTGGGCAGACATGGGAATGTTTCCCTTAAGAAAGTGGTGATCTCCAGGAGCAGCTGACATGCAGACATCTTCAGGGCAAAAGGACAGCCACACTTTGTTGGGTTTACGGAACCTATAATGTGATATGTTTTGTGAGGGGAGAAGTGGATGCCGAGAAATGTACAACCGTCTTACTATTTACCAGACATTCAACACCAGAGATTAGTCATCATGGGTAAAAAAGAGAAGAATTGCATTGCAGACCGAATCTAGCACTTCCATTTAACAATGTGAATAGAAGGCACCATATTTTATTGGTATACTTAGTCTTGTTTGTTAGTTCTGTGTGCCTATACTGCCGCTTCTCTTTTCTTGTAAAACGGACTTTAGAAGTTTATGAACAATAAAATTAAACTGATTAGGTACAGTGAGGAGAGTGGTCACTCTCTTGGTTTGGTAGAATTGCAAGGGTCAAGATGACAGCTTTACCACGTATCCTATACCATGTCCAAACCCTCCCTATTTATATCAGAAAGTGTTGGATAGCTGAACTCCAGAAACTCCTCACACACTTTGTTTGGGGTGGCTAACCAGCTAGGATAAAGAGATCTAAGTGACCTAACCCCTGTCTTCATCTCTTTGATCCATTACTTTATTTCAAATTATCCATGGTGCACTGTACTTTATAGATGGCTCTTCACCATTTGTATATATTTGTGTCAATGATGTTAATTATTTGAGTTGTATCATTAAATCTAAATGGGCTTCTCACTCGTTTCCACTTGTTTTGCCTTTTCTTAACTTCCTTTTGTATTCCAATGAGAGACTTGTTGTGGGTCTATTGTGTGTAATGTACTTTTCTGATGTGTTGGCTTTTTTTAAAAGAATGGTTACAAAAATAAATAACATTAAAACTGATTTATGGCTTCATTAAAAATTGGAATGCAAAAGACTTTGCTAGTTGATGTTGAGGTAACTTAGTAGCTACACCCATTCACACAGCTTGTGGTAGAGAAACAAGGGCCCCTATTCAATAAACCTTTTCTCCTAGGTGATATTTTCACACATTGTTAACAAAATGCCCTTTAAGCCACCAGGAAGCAAGAAAATACTCAAAAACATTTTGATAGTACACTCTCACCTACTTTTTGGTAGTTTTTCATTTTTAAAGTACTAAAAAAATAGTCTTAAAGACAAATGAAAATATATCTCATAGGAGAAGTCCCATGAGAAATCGTTAATTTTAGTTGGGGCCACAGATCTGACAAGTTAATGCCACAGTAAACCGTGAGTGCCAGTGATATTGAGAATATCCTTATGGCTGCATTAACTCCCCCCCCCCCATATTAACTGTTCACGGGTCAAGCAATACTTTTCAACCACTGATTTTTCTCAGGAACAATGATTCTAAAATATCACTGGCACCTCAAATAAGAGTGACATGCAATTCTTTTATTTTTATTTTTTTTAAATGTAGCCTCCCTCAACATAGTACCTAACCTCTTATATGACAATGTAGCTTACGTGGCCCAGTGTGAAATTGCTAGTAAGCTTATTGGTCCTTCTCCTGAATAAAAACCAGCCTACATAGTTTTCAGCATATAGGGGGTACTTTGCAGAGAGAGATAGAAAATATCACCTTTGTCCCATTACATCTGTGTCCCCAGAAAAAAAGGTGGGGTAGTTTAATGGGGGTTTATGGTGCTTTCTACTGCTACCCAGGTGAAAAAGTAGATGGTTAATCTTCTAACCCTTTTCTGAAAGAGATTAAACATTGCATAAATTAAAAACAACAAAACCCCACACCCCTTAAAAAAGATTTAATGAAATAAATACATTTAATTTAAAATCCAGTGTCATAACTCTCTTTGTTTTACTAACTCCCTTGCAGTTGTCTTGCTTGATTAAAAAATTGTAGCCCACCGTCTGCATTTGACTCTCCCTGGTGCACATTGCCCCGGAACTCAGGAACCAACGTTTTTAACCTTCTTAAAGAGGCTTTCTAGGGGCCCAGAACAGTGGATTAATGGCAGCCCATGACACTGTAATTGAATATGCAGAAGATCGGCAACAATTGCAAATAGTGAGACTTCAGTTTTTCAATCTAGGAAGAAATTATGAGCAGAAAAAAAAAGAAGTATGAATATGAAATTAAATTAGGAAAAGGGATTTGCATTACGATGCTGGATTTTAATAAAATCTGTTTAACATCATAATATGTGTTTTTTTACATTTTTAATTTAATTTTTGTTAATATTTTGAACACTTTGTCGAGAATAAGGTGTTAAAAAAAGATTTCTGAAACTTATTCACCTTGGTGGGAGTGACTGTTTGGTTACCTCTATAAGCTGAATACCAAATAATCACCATGATCCCCCCCCCATTTTATTACCACACCACATTTATGAGAGGCATGGAGGTTGGGAAGAGCCCTTAGTCCATTAACATTCTTATAATTTGCAAGGATTCTCCTAACCTGAATTTTTTCCCCATTGACTTTATTGGTGCTCGACTTCGCCATTCGATCACCCGAACAATTTGGGACTATTCGATAGAATGGCCAGTGAATCGAGCAGTGATTGCCTAGTAGGCAACACAAAGAAACTTGCAGTTCTAACCCTTTTATGTTAATTTGGGGTTTAAGTTGCACTAAGTGTATACTGCAGTTGATTGAACTCAGACAACAAATACAAGTGCATATGCTATCAGGACATTGGTGAGTTGTATAAGGTTCTGTTTGGAGCTGAGCTGCCATTTTGATATTTCCTAAACAACTTTTATGCTTGACCCTGAAGAACTGTAGCTTTGACTGTGTAGACAGTTAGTACCGAAAGTTCATTGATGCTTAGCAAATTGGAAATATACACACATCTGGGTTCGGCATAGTTAAAAACCCAGGACAACTATATGGTCCTCTAACTAACACTGTTCCAAGCTTTTAATTACTGCCAAATTGTAAACATAAAATCATAAAGAAATAGTATCTTGAAAGCACACATGTATGAATGAATGATCTCTGGTAGGTTGAAGTGCCTGTTCCAGCAAACCTTCATATCCATTATATCAGAGGTCAGCTAAAAATTGCAAGGATTTGATTTAATGCCTCTATGCAGTATTGTAATTTCAGTCCCATAGAGGATTAAATCAGCATCTGCTTTCTTGCTTCAGGATCCACAGTGGTTACTGTCTGGACTGGCCACTGTGATTACGTCACACATTAAACATGTGTGCCTGAGTGCAAATTCCATTTGTGAAAAGTACAAGGAGGCAAAAGATGGAGAGAATGCAGGTATGAGGTATAAGAAACAAAAAGAAGCCAACCTGAAAAAGTAAATGAATACAAAGAAAGTCGAAGGTGAAATTAGAATCTAGATAATGAGGGAAAGTATGGCACTGCAGACATTGAACATTTATGAATATATTTACTTAATTCAATTGCATCAAGACATTATCTGTACAATTATGGGTGCTTCTTATTTGGATTTTAGAAAGTAAATATGTTAGAGTAATACCTATAAGAATCCATAATTGAACAGTCTGTCAGATATGTCCTGAAAATTAAAACATGTTGAGATACTGCTTTGTGCAGATCAGCACAGACTGAAGATATATATGTGTAAGAACACATTTTCCAATCATAAAAACACCTTCATGCATTCAGGTACAGAGCAAAGACCGCTCTCCTCAAAATTGCATCTTCATGTTTTTGAGCATTTGTCTTTTGTTTACATGATTAAAAGACCAAAGCCAATTTTTTTCTGGACCTCAGATTGTGTGTACGGGTGTGAACACTAATCTCATGGAAATACTGCAGTCTACTTTTGAGAGCACTTACTAATAGACGACCATGCAGTAAAGAGCAGTGAAGCAAAGTTATGCAACAAGAATATTCTGTTTGAACACAGAGAAATAAAAAGGTACCTGAAGTAACATGTGGCATGATGAGATAAACAAGAATACATAGTACCAATCCTACTTAGAACTTGCCTGGGTCCATTTTTAATTTTTTTTTTTCACAGCAAGGGTTTATTAAACCAGTGCTTTATTTCTGTGGTTGGAACATCAAAGTGTCTAATTAGTTTTTACCAGAAGCTGTGAATAGACTACAGGAGCACCGCCACGGTTCTCTCTCCATGCAGTAAACACTGAGGCTTTACCTCTTTAGTGCTGTCTGCAAAGTGAAATCAAGTTCTTAACTTCAGTTTCTTTAAGGATTTCCACAAATAGTAATGAAAAAATAGTAAGAAATTTGTTTTTGCACATAAAAGGTTTTCATTCTGTGGCTAATCTTTTAGAGCAGAGTTTTTTTTATCTCTTAAACCCCAAATATGAATATGGACTCCAGGAAAGTTCTGTTTAGGGTCAGGATACAATTATTTATCTCATAAGTTTATTTTCACTTCAGGTTGGCTTTAAATGTGACTGCCCTTCACTGCATGTCTCCCTCAATAAACTGTCACGTAGCTACAGCATAAATAGAATATACTGTAAATAAGGGCTTTTTTCCATAATCAAACTTGTGTTAATTATGCTAATCCTAGACATAACAAATCTGTCCTCAGAAATCTGAGATTTCAAAGAAGCATTGGTTGACTTTTTAGCATGCCATCCTTGTAGAGACAACATTTTTGCTTTTATGTATTGATTGTAAAGTAATCTAATGCTGGGCATACACGGCGTCGAGGGAGGCTTATCAATCGAGCTGATGGCTTGTTTGATAATATCCGACGTGTCCGATTGCCGAGGGGATCGAATCCGTGCTCAATACCCGCGGGCGGACCATAGCGGCAAATCGAGCGGAAGATAAAAAGCGCCGGCAGGGATGAGCGGGAATCTATCTGGGCGTACGCGCGGATGAGCGGGGACGCGGCGGGAGTCGATCCAGCGGCTAATCGGCCGCCGGATCGACCCCATGTATGCCCAGCATTACACTGTGAACATTTGCAGTGCTTGGGAATATCAGCAGGAAACACTGAATTGTGAATGCATATTTTTTGCATATACTTTCTGTTTATTGGACTCTCACAATTAATCAACTGGTGGTGCATCTAAACTATGAGACGGCACCATCCACTTATGACAGATTCAAACACACATGGCCTGGAAGGAAGGACTCTTGAAGGAAGGATAATGGCCCCTTAACAAGAAGCAGCAACTGTGCCTTTTTCTGGTCTACACATAGAGAGAGACCTTAGTTTATACCTTTGTTGTGTTCCCAGAAGACCTCATCCAAATCACATTTATCTAAATTAAACAATGGTTTCCAACTGAAAATCATCACAGTAGTTGCTCTAGCTGTGTTCCATGTGTATATTTTGAACTTATTTTGAAGTTACCCTGAATTGGTTATTGCTTTCCTATCTTACAGTAAAGAAGTAAAGTTTATATTTTTACTACCTCGGCAGTGCTGTCTGCTGTCACAAATGTGGCTCTTCTGAGCCCTGGTGAGTTCCCATTAGTCCTGATTACTGATCTGTCTACTATCACCACCTCCATGTTATACCGGCCTGGCCCTGTAATGGTGCAGAGGCCAAGCAATAATATCCCCAAGAAGCCAGACATGGTGTGTCTGGTGCAGGAGGCACGGGCCAAGGGTGAGTAGAGGCATGACCACTAGCAGCAGAAGGCATGGTTAAGATGGGAGGAGGTGTGGCTGAGCTTCTCAACCAAGAAGCTTCATCAATAAGAGGTGGCATAGCTGTAAACACAGTTGCCACTAGTTTATCGTCTAAAAACCTCCAAAGATTTGCTCTAACATTGTATTAGAATGAAGGAAATAAGGAACTTCTCTGGAACTTTTCAGCTAACAGTACAGGGTTTTCTTGATTTCGATCAGAAATGTGTTCTAGAAACATGCATGCTGTTCATAATTTACACAGTAAATTTCCATTGTAGACTATGTACATATCTGTAATTGGGGTACTCTAAATGGAAGTGAATGAGACTTATACAACATCTAGTATTCCAAAAAGTACTGAAGAGAAAATAAACTTTTGATATAATGAATTGTATGTGTAGTACAGTGAACAGAATACCTAAGCAGCTCGGGTGACCCAAAACCATTAGGAAAGTATAGGGGACTCCGGCAAGTGTTTGATTATGTATTTACTGCAGTTTACTGGTGTAGCAGCTTAATAAACATGCAGTTTTCGCAGTGTACCATCATGCGGTGAACATCTTCCCCATATTAGTGTATCTCAGAACAAACATATGTATGATTCTCTGTATACACTGGTATTCTACAGTATTCTATACGTCTGTAGTATATAATAATAATTAATGATATTAATGATAATATAAAGAAATGAATAATTTAAGATTGCTCCACCCATATAAACTATGAAAATCAGTAAGCGGTATTCTCAACATGTTTCAGTTAGGTGCATGCAAAATCAATATAGTAACTAGCATGTAAAATGCATGCAGAATATAGCTAGAAAAGGAAAGCAATGTTAATATCTCAGAAAGATGCAACCAGAATATATTATATATATATATATACACATATATATATATATATATATATATCTTTATTAGTTTCCACTGTGAGAAAGCCTTAAATATAGTTTTACATTGATCGTCCACAATAAATATTCTATAGAATTTTGTGCCTAAAAATCAAAATACAAAAGCATCCGTGATGTTCCAGTATGGAATTTTTAGAGTATAATGTTTATAGTACTAGATCTGGTTGCACATCTGACACTACAAATATTCCAACATACACATGATAAAGAACATAAAAAGCCGTTACAAGGACAACATAATTGGCATAAAATGGTCACTTTAACTTAAACAAAATGTTGTGGTTTTGACCACATAGTTGTAGGTCTTTATGCATGATCCAGATGTTTGTTCTGTTGTAAGTCAGCCACCGTGCATACTAGTTTATTGATACGCAAATTAGCAAAGTAGGTTGTGTCCTGTGATCGTCAATTAGTAGTCATCTGCATTTATTACTATTCTTTGCAGACAGCACAAAATGGTATGCTGTCTGAATATTATGTACTAGCTGGCCAGAAAAGGCTCTTTTATATATAAAAAAAAAACCTGAACTTTAAAATCGTCTCTCACTACATTTACAACAAAAAAGCCAAAAGATTAAACACTGATAATATATTCACAAGTATTTAAAAAAAATCAATAATAATTAATGGGTTGTTGACTATATTAACTGAGCAGAGCAGTGTATGGACAGTTTATCAGTTTTCTACCTTGGTTTTCTTTTCCCCTGCATAAGGTAAATGGTGTATACAGGATTAAAATATAAAAATGGATCTAAATTCTGTTTTCTATAGTACAAAACAGAGAAAAAGGAAGTAGCAATTAGTGTAGCAATTTAAGTATTTTACCCTGGCAACAGTAAAAGCAATATTTCTGAGAGGTAAGTTGCAAATACCTACAACAAGCATGAATGTAATATAATTGATGATTTCTAAACTGTTAACATAGATGGGTTGCAGGCATTTTCAAATCCCTATAAGCACTTTTCCAACCTTTTAGATGGCACAGGATCTCCCCAGGGCATTCAAATACTGACCCAGTCATATAATTTTAATTAGCTTTTTTTTTTTTTTTGCAATCTCTCCCTACTCCCAGGCCTCACAATCAGTTAGTGAGACTTTGGTCACCTCTCAAGCCAATTGCAAAGCTTGAGAGGTTATACTTAGTGTGTATAAAGCAAAGAAGGGGTGGTGTAAACTGCAACCAATAGTAAGGTATGGTAATTGAGTACCTGGGACTTGAGGCTAACCTGTATGGTATTTTAACCACTTAAGGACCAGCCTATGCTGGTCCGATCTGTGCTGCGTGGGCTTTCCAGCCCACAGCACAGATCACTTTGAAGCCAGGGCGACCAGACTTCCCCCCTTTTTTCCCCACTAGGGGGATGTCCTGCCAGGGGGGTCTGATCGCCGCCGGCCATCTGCGTTTTGCGGGGGGGAGGGCTCCTCAAAGCCCTCCTCCGCAGCCATTTCCGCCCTCACGCTGCTTACCTCCCTCTCCCTCTTCCTACGTAATGCGCAGGACGGACTTACGTCCTGCGCATTGAAGGATAGGCTTCCGCCTATCAGATGCCAGCGATCCCCGGCCAATCAGAGGCCGGGAATCACCGATCTGCCTTACGGCGCTGCTGCGCAGCAGCGCCGTATGATGTAAACAGCGGGGATTTCTTCCCCATGTGTTTACATTTTGCCGGCAAGCCACGATCGGCAGCTCTCCGGCTGTTCACGGAGACACCCTCCGTGAACTGACATGGAAAGGCTGCTTGATCGAGCGGCCGTTTCCATGGTAACCCACTTAAGACCTGCTGACGCCTATGGGCGTTAGCTGGTCGTTAAGTGGTTTGCATGTAGGTGCTTAGAAGCTTAAGTATATCTGATACTTTTGCAAGTCCATTACTTTTATGAATAGGATTTGACAGTACTGATTTTCATTCCACGCTTTCAGCACCAAGTACATTTAACATTGTTCTGGATCCTTCCCCAACACCAACCTAATCCTAACTAGGGATGTTAGCTACAAATAGCTACAAGTACTTAGCTACTCATAATTGAAATTTAAATTAGATAGTGCTTCCCTTGGCGAGGAAGGGGGGGAGATTAACTTTCCTATGCTGTCGCCTATTGCCGATGCGTTCAACTCATGGTCCACATAATGCCACTAATTCCTCCTTCCAAGATTGCAGAAGTAAGTAGTGGAGTTACAAGGACCGCAAGTGGAATGCATCGGCTATAGGCGACGGCATAGATAAGTTAACCCAACTCTGCCGCAGGTAGCGCTATCTAATTTAAATTTTGATTATGAGTAGCTACTTACTCAAAGCTACTCATAGCTAACATCAATAATCCTAACTCCTGGCCTTACCATCTATAGTGAGAGCTGAAAGCTAAAATGTGATGCTAACAACTTGGTCTCAATAACCACCAACATCTGCTGCCTCTGCCTAGATCATAATTTGCATCCCAGTTTGGGGTCCGTTAGACATACATCTTCTGACAAAACATCTCCTTCTTAGCTTCACGTCTCTTCCCTCCTTTCTGCACAATGCAGGCACA
The DNA here is from genome assembly GCF_040937935.1 of Hyperolius riggenbachi. Classification (NCBI taxonomy): domain Eukaryota; kingdom Metazoa; phylum Chordata; class Amphibia; order Anura; family Hyperoliidae; genus Hyperolius; species Hyperolius riggenbachi. The sequence goes on from NC_090652.1 coordinate 214,938,958, forward strand.
CACATGGATGTTTATGCCTAAGGGGCATGAAAAATAAGAGATACTGCCTGTAGCCACTTATCTCAATGGACAATTGATGTTGGACAAGCCTTTCAGACCTTTACGTTTCCGCCGGAAGAACAGTCAGCTGGTGGTGTCTACTGGTGCAATAGATTTAGGACTGTCTCCCAATCTAGATTTAAAACAGTCAGATGAGTCTGATCAGATTAAACTCCGATTTCATGTGATTGTCCAGCTTTATGCTTCCACCTACCTTCTTTTTTATTGTCCATTAGTGTGTTTTATGATTATATTTGTGAACTCTTGAAGCATAATTGTGGGGATTTTCTTAAGAATCCATATAACATAGATCCACGTGAGTAATGCGTAAAATAGAAAACAACCCCAAAAACATCTGGTTCATACATAGTACCTTTTTTGTCATTAGTCCAAAGGACCAAGTTTATTTGAAAGTTAAAGTAAGCACAACCTTTAGGTTTAACATTGCAAAAGCTGTATAGTTGTATTTGTAGAAATCAATACTAACTAGAAAATATTTAACATTTCAGTATTTTCTAGTTAGAAGAATAGAAGTGTTAGCACACATATGGCCAAGGCATTATTTGTGGATTTTATATGTTAAAAAATTGGGCAGAAGCAATAGTTGATAGCAGTGAGCAAGTCAATTTCTGGTGCTGTGCAATTTAGAGCATATTGTTTATGTAAAGTTTTGTAGCAGTTTTGTGCTTGATAAGGCAGGTTATCAAGCTATCAATGGAACATTTTTGCTACAGTGTAGATATCGTATAACATAATGCCTTGGAAATATATGGAGACAGACTGCACAGAAAAAAGAGCCTTAACAACGTAAAACGTAATATTTTCCACAGAGCAATAAGGCACATGGTATAGACCCATCTGGACACAAACAGATGCTGCACTTTAGGTTAAGGGATGCAGAAGCTATGAATAATTTACATTACAATCTTTATTTCATTTCAGCTAAAGAAATAAAGATCACAGAGACATCATAGAGCAATGTAGTGTAGCTCTTCAATAGAATTATTGGGCTAAGTCAGCTTTAAAACCAATGCTAATTTTCTTTACTCTAGAGATTGTTGGGTGTGCATTGAGAGCATTAGAATATCTGAATGTGATCTATATATACAGTATATATTTAGGGTTAGTGTAGGTTAGGTAATAAGATATATTTTAATCCCAGTTGGTTTGGACAAGCACAAAACAATATTGTTTTAGAAGAAATACGGTTTTCAACTGGATGATGTATTGTTGCTGTCCTGTATGGGGGAAAACCCAACAATTTCCAGTTGTCAGCAAAATATACTTGTAGATCAGCAGAGATATATAAGAGAGTTTAGAAAACTTTACCTCAGTTTGATATCCAAGGAAAAACTTTGGGGGCCTCTATTACTCTGTCTACCAAAGGCACGTGCAAAGAGTTCTGTGCATACAGCCTCTGGGTAGGATTGCCACCTGCATCTTGGTCCCTCAGGATGATCCAGCCATATCAGGTTCTAAACACAAGGTCAGGACTAGCACATTAAAAGTTCCAAGCATTATCCTTTTGACTTCCTGACCCCATATAAAAAACGCAATTGGCTGATCTGATATGAGAAACAAGGAACAGGTGATAAACCCGCCTAAAATATCCAAGCAAGAATTATCAAGAATAAAAAAGAAATAGAGTGCTCCTAAAGCAGAGGTCCTTACAAGCAGGGTTTCTTGTAGTAAAGGGATTCTCCTTACTGTCATCTAAAAAGTCTTCTTCCTCATCCTCTTTCCTCAGCCTTCTCTTGGTTTCTTCATCATAGATAAGGCCTAGAAGATTGGCTGGGCTTTCACTCTCACTGTGACAAACCTCATTGAGACGGGCACCTATAACCTACAACAAGATTAATATGTATCTCATTATGTTTGTATGTATGTAATTTCACAGATAGAGGCTTGGAATATGCTCCTTAGACACCAGCCTGTGTCTGATTAGCTGGCATCTACTGCCTAAGATATATAGCAATACATTTAGAGCTTCCTTGCATTTTCTTTGTCCTATTTATCTCAGCAAAATAGCGTTACCGATAAAGAGGTTCACATTATGCCCTTTGGGCCTTAAAAAAATAAAGAAGTCATGGACAGAACTGCCATCACAATCAGATTACACCGTCAGTACAGTGAAATTTCCTTTACAGGTGCTATGAAAAGAATGAGCTATAGGTTTATGCTACTTAGCAAATGAAGGTCCGGAGAGAAAGAAGAAGGTGGACTGAGAAGAAATATTGGGTGGGGCAGTGCCTTGCGGAGTTGGGTCCCAAGTTTGAATCTGCATGGAGTTTGCATGTTCTCCCATGTCTGTGTGGGTTTTCTCTGGACACTCCAGTTTTCTCCCACATCTGTAGGAAGGTCATTGACATTCTAGAACAGGTACAAAGACGGGCAACTGAATTCATCATGGGGATGGAAGGTCTCACTTACTAAAAAGGTTGGACAAACTGGGTTTATTTAACTTTAACAATTATGACCGAGTGGTGCTTTGATTAGCATGTATAAATACATCCAAGGGCAATAGAAAAGCGTTTTTGTCCTAGGTCTGTACAAAGGACAAGAAGATAGGATCTAAACATGGAAGAAAGGAGATTTTACAACCTGTTTGGAAAGGGGTTCTTCACAGTAGTTAAAAAGTGGAATATGTTACCACAGGAAGTCGTTTAAAGGAAATCCAGAGCTATGACTTCTAGATGTAGGAAGATATCTTCTTTCCAGTCAGTGAGATGATTTGTGAGGTTGAACTTGATAATTTGTTTTGATCCTAGACAAAGTATGTAACTATGTACTTTCTAAAGCACTGTGGAAGATGTCAAAGCTATAATACATGCCAAATATATATTTTTTTAAATAGAGAATGTGAGAGAAAGAAAAAAAAATCAGAGGTAAATTAGAGAAGTTGTGGAGAGAGAGGTTGGGAAGAGAAGGAAAAAAGACTTATGGGAGAGAAAGAAAAATAGGTGATGGGAGCGAAAGAGGTTGGAATAGTGAGAGACAGGTTGAATAGGGGGAGGAGTGAGAGAAAGGTTGAATGGGTAGAGAAGTTGAGGAGGAAGGGGTAGAGGGCAGAGGGATGTGAGATATAGAGGTGGTGGAGAGAGACAGAGGGAAGTAACAGTCCCCCAGTATAGAAGCAAAGAGGTGGCAAAACAATGGTGGCAGAGAGAAAAGAGCTAATGGTAAAGAGTAAAGAGATCAGATGAGAACCTAAACTATGAGAGATAGAAAGAGAGAGACAGAAGTTACACAGCACATCAGCACATTATGCTCACATGACATTGCCCCCCCCCCCCCCCCACACACACAACCCTCTGGCACTCCCATGAGACCTGCATATAAGACAAGGTCCCCCATTCCAGCACATTCCACCTGAGCACATTCCTTTTCACAACAATATTTGGCCAGCACATATAGTACTTCTCTCCCTATTGCACTCCCCATGCCACTGGATGCAATCACATACATGATGCTGCACCCTCCCCACAATCTTCTCACACATAACACACTGTACATCTTCTAATTGGGACAATCTAGCCATCCTACAACCACAAACATGACTATTGCACCCTCCCCATATTAGAACCTCTCATACAGCAACCTAGTGGACTCAGGGTCTGATGCACTAAAGTACGGTAAAGTTGCCATGCACTCCCTGAGGTAACGCACGCTGCTATGGAAACACGCAATACCCTGCATGTTAACATAGCAGTGTGTGTGTGTCCCCACGGTAACACACGTGCCGCTGATGGGTTGAGGGCCAGTGCTCCCGCTGCGCTAGTAAAAGTTAAATTGCTGGGATCTCCCTGCAAAGGCCCATTATAGAACAGAATAATCTGATTTCAGTTAATTATGGGTTCAATTTTAGTTTTTTTGATATCTGTACTGTGGTTGCATATTGTGTTTAAGATTTTCCAGAAACAAGCTATAAAGCCACATTATACACATCCCACCCTACACCTCATATTCGATTATTGGAAGTTCAATTTGTATACATCTTTAGAAGTGCTATTGTCATTAACAGTAGCAAAAGTTCATCATACCTCTGCGGTGGCATCAAATCTCCTATTATAAATGCTATCAGTCTGACCAGTTATTCTCAGCCACATGAACCTCATATTTGTGTTTTAAAGTGAACCCGAGGTGAGAGTGATATGGAGGCTGCCATATTGATTTCCTTTTAAGCAATACAAGTTTCCTGGCAGCCCTGCTGGTCTATTTGTGTGCAGTAGTGACTGAATAACACCTGAAACAAGCATGCAGCTAATCTTGACAGTTCTGACAATATTGTCAGAAACACCTGATCTGTTGCATGCTTGTGCAGAGTCTATGGTTGTAAGTATTAGAGGCAGAGAATCAGCAGGGCTGCCAGGCAACTGGTATTGCTTAAAAGGAAATAACTATGGCAGACTGCATATCACTCTCACCTCGGGTTCCCTTTAAGCTCACTGATCAGGCATATTTGTCATCATGCTTTGTTTCTGAAATAGCTAAAATCCCACCAGACAGGAGAGGCTGATTAACGATAACTGGAATCACAACGAAATAGTCTACTTACGTCTCCCCATTGGTAGAATAGCTTGGCAGCATTCCATTGGAGCTTCTGATTGCGTTTATTTCCTACTATAGGGGATCGACCACGGGAAAGGCCTTTTTTGGCAATGTTAACATGATGTCCTTTCATCCATTCTGGCCAGTTTCCACGGTTACACCGATGCACAAATCGTGCACATTCTAAAAAGAGAGCTGCTCTGGCCACCACTGGAGCTTCCTGTCAGAGACAGAGAGAGCATATTAGGTAAACATAAACATATTTCTTAGGTAAAGGTGACACTTGTTAGAAAATGCTTGCAGTTTGTGAATCTCTGAAATGCGATCGCCGCACATGTAATGACTTTGCAATTTGTGTGTGTTCTTTTGAAATTTTTATTTTTCTGCATTTAAAATTCTGACGGCAGGTATACTTGTTTTTTTGTGAGCAATGTGCCATGTGCAAGTTTTGCATGAAAAATCACATGAAAATTTTAAGTTAAGTTAATGTGAACTTTTATGTGAGTTCATTTCATTGGTATGCAAATGTAAAAAATGCAAATTCTCATTCAAATGCATAGAAAAATCACAACAAAACATGCAAACTTCTACAGAAAAAGAACTGAAACTGTGGAAGCCTCAGGCTTGATATCTAGATTAGACTCTTTGCTCTGGTACAATGTCCTCCTTCAGGGCCCTTTTCCACTAGCGCGATTGCGATTGCTGAATCGCAAACCGCTAGTGATTTTCAAATCGTTACGGTTTGCTATTTAACATAGGAATCACGGTAGGTCATTTCCACTACCGCGATTAGTTTTTTACTCAATCGCGCCGTGGAACGATTATTGCCGTGATTTTGCTATGCAGTGCATAGCATAGTAAAATCGCGATCGCAAACGTCGGGTAATCGCCGCGAAATTTTAGCGATTGCTAGTGGAAAAGGGGCCTAACACTATCCCTCCTATGGAAAAATGATCTGCAATGTTCCCTCCTGCAGACTGGGAAGAGCTCTTCCTCCGTATGGCTAAGGCCTCTAGTAACATTATTATTAAAGAGAAGTGTTCTAAAAATTGTTATGAATGGTATCAAACTCCCAAAATTCTATCTACAATATACTAGCCTACAACTGTACAGCCCTTTCATTGTAACAATGTAAATGTAGATTCTACCCACTGCTGGTGGGTCTATACTCAGGTTCAAGATATGTGGATCAGCTTCTTTCACAAAATATTAACAACTTTTGATACACATATGAATCACTCCTGAGCCCCTACGTTGAACTTTTCTGCCAGAAAATTCAACAACTTACCAAGCACCAAAATGATTTGGCCTCTTTGTTCTGTGTGGCCACCAGATGACTGATCGAAAGGCATTGAAAAGGTTCCATCCCTCACCATAGATATATTGGATAGAAGGTAGTGGATTTACCATATGGAACGGATATCGTACAAATAAAAGCCCAACCTGGACAGTTCTAATTGTTTTTGGTCCAATTGGATAGCTAGATTTCATCTCGGTCAACCTACTCAACCTCACTCATGATGCACCTTCTATACATATTAATTGTTACTCCATATTGCGTAACTCTTTGAAACATGGTTATTCTATGGTTATTGTGTTTATCATTCCTTCTGCTGAGATATTATATTCGTCAGAGTTGTGCATACAGGGATTTGGAAGCAGAAAGTTCTATGACAAGTGAGAAACTGAAAGTGACAAACAATTAGCTCCTGTTCCCCAACTTCCTGCCATCTGCTGAGGGTAAAGCTACTGGTTTAAAGTGACACTGAAGTGAAATAAAAAAACGTATGATTTAATGAATTGTATGTGTAGTATGGATAATTAAGAGAACATTAGTAACAAAGAAAAGAGTCTCATATTTTTATTTTCAGTTTCATATACAAGAACCAAATTCGACGAAGGCTATTATTAGCCAAAAGCTTACTGTTTATTCATCTCTAAGTTAACCAATAAATGGTATCATCCTGATCCAAAACTTCTTGTCTTTCCATTTTGTGGATTATTTTATAACATTGCATAATTTTCTAACATTTGCAGTTTACAAATTACACTCTGTATTTTAAATGATGAAACAAAGCAGAGCTAATGACCCTTTAAATTTCCTGGCAGTAAAACCTTAAAAAAAACAAGAAGCAGTGAGCAACAGGTTGAGATAAGTGCTTCAGAAAACAGCACTGGGGGGCTCAGAGAAGCTCCTTTGCATAGATAACAGCTGAAGTTTCCTAACTCTTTCTGTACTGGAAACAATATGAGACTCATATCTGTGCTACTTATGTTCTATTTCTTAGCTGTACTAGACATACAAATTATTATATCATAACTTTATTTACACTTCAGATTCAGATAGCTATAGTGTGGGCTTTATATATAGTATCAAAATAACATCTCATCTGTCCTCTCTAAATGTATAATTTGGCTATACACGTGACAGACAATTCCAAAGGCTGAAACAGTCTGGTCTTGCCGAAAAATTAACATTGTAAAAGGTTTAGGTTTGAAGTGGCTGACCATAGACATAAATATGCAAAGGTATCATGCTTTTGTGTGTTTCAATAAGCCATTACACACAATGGAGTCTCATTCGATAATGAAAGGTCCAAAAATGTCTTCCTTAGAAACCTTAAATACTACCAGACTGAAGTTCTCCTACAATCATTCCTACATAGTAGATAGAACAATAGATGCTTACCAAATCTAAGGCAGCAGCGAGGATGGAGGCATCGGGAATAGTTCCTGGCTCACAGCAGTTGAGGAGGAACTGAAATCGCTTCATGCCTTGCCTTATAGCTCCCAGGTTCACCACATTTTTACTTTTGTTGCCTTCCTGGTTAGCAGTGCTGTGATCGTCATAGCTGTGGCATCCTGAAGAATGCAAAGGCAAGGGGAAAGAGGGGGGGAAGCACAAGATCTCACCAATAAAGAGCCAATGCAGAACCCCAACCCACTGGATTACCCCAGAACTCTAGTCTAATGCGTGGTCTGAAGCTAAGCGCACATGGTGGCATCACCCACAACACCAGCGTATTATGGGGCATGTACAGACAATGACTATTCAAGGTATTCCACACGCCTTTGCATTTTACTTTTAACTTTCTTATATGTTTGGGTTTTCCACAAATCAGATGGCTTCTTGCAAAACCTTAAATAACATGCATAGATGGTACATCTAAAATATGGTAATCTGTAGAACAAAAGCAGCCTAATGGCTTATACATTGGATCTAGAGTGTGGAATATCTTAAGAAAATTAATACGTCTTTCTAATACAGCTAGACTTAAACCAATAAAGAGATAGTTTGACTTTCATTCTATAGCATACACACAAGATAGCAATAGCAAAGTACACAACTAATCTGCTTACCAAAATTGCTGCTTTACAATATATATAAAATATCTGAAAAATGTTCATGTTTATTAAGAACCTGTATTCTGCTGTATTTTGGATTTAATCCTTATGGATTTACATGTGTTTTGTATATACTTGCTAATGAGGAAATAGGTAATATATAATATACAGTATTATATTACTCAAAGCAAAATATTTTGATCAAAGTAATGTTTTTCAAAAGAAAAGGACTAAGAAACTGGAGGGTTTTTAGGGAAATGAAATGTTGTACCAAACAAGCCGAAGTTCGGGTTTAAAAACACATACGTAGATGAGGAGAGGGAAGTCTCTGGATCCTAATGAGACTTCCCACAGCATTCTCTGGTCCTCAGACCCACAAGCTGATCAGGGCCACACTCCTCTTCTGACACAAGCAGGGCTGCATCTATGCAGTAGCACGGAGCCATGAGCGCCAATGGGGGAGTGGAGGACAGCGGGGAAGCCTCATTTGGATCCAGAGGTTTCCCTCTTCTTAGGTAAATATGCGATTTTCTACCCAAGCTTTGGTTTGGGTACACTTTAAAGTAAACCTGAGATATGTAAAAAAAAAAAAAAAGTTTTATATATACCAGTGTCTTCCTCCTGCCCCCTTCAGGCTGATCAATATCTCACCGTTCTCCTCCTCTAGGCCGGGCAGTACCTTTGCAAGTTGGGATGTACTGCACATGCTCTGCACAGCAGTGCGCACTCGTCCCATCACCGGGAGAGTTCTGCGCCTACACATTACTATTTCCCAAGTGCAGAACGCTCCCAGATATCGTAGCACGACAGCAAAGTCTGCACAGTCAGACTGTGCCTTCGCCGACTAGCACCAACTGGTGAAATTACTGGGCCACCTAGCGGAGGATCCAGGCAGTGGAGTTGGACAGCGAGGGACCAATGAGCCTGAAGGGTGCTGGAGGAAACCCCAGGTATATATAAAAGTATTTTTTTACTTGTCTCAGGTACCCTTTAAACTAAACTTTTTCAGATCCTGTAAAGTAAGGCCAGCCTGAAAAAGCATTACATTTCTTGCTTTCTTATGAATGATCTATGCCTGGTTTCATTGTTATTTGTCTTTGCTTTTAAATTTCCTTTTTGCATATTTGTACAGAGTGAGACATAGGTCTGAGCCATAAATCATACGTACACCCCCCTCTCACTAAGCTGATCCCATTGGGCATCATGTAATATTTTTTACAGGATTGGTGGAACCTATGTTCAATTAACTTAGTTAAGCTAAGTATATAGTATAGCTCTTTTTATTTCTTGTTATATCTGCAAACCAGCTCTGTGAAATGACAAGTGAAAATAGGACATGCCTTTCATGGGAAAAAAAAGTCATTATAATGTATACTGTATAAGTCAAGTATGAGGGGCTGATATCCCGTGTCTATCGAGAAATGTAAAACATACTAAGCACATTTTTGACACAGGTTTGCTTAGACCTCCATTTGGAAGAGACATGTAAGCAAAATGTACACTCACAAGGGTTGTGCCCAAATTCATGGTGAAAACAGTCCATGGACCTATTTCCTCAAATACGAAACCAAAAAGATTTTTGATTTTCTTCAATCCTCGATTCTAATGAATCCTGTACATACTTAATGTCTGATCCATGTAAGGATACTAGTTAGTATATTCTAAGTTTAACTACTGTTTTAACTACTATCCTTACATGGATCACACAATTTTTATGTACAGGATTCATTAGATGCAAGATTCAAAGGATTCAAGAATCTTTTTGGATTTGGATTTGGATTCCATGAATATAATTATAATAATAATTACTAACTATTTGTCTTTGCTTAGTGCTGGCCACTTCTGGCTATTGGTATAATCAGTGTTGAGACATGCAACCAACATAGCTTATATTAGATTCTACAGTCCCAGATGACAGTTCTGAATTGTTAAATGTTTGTCAAGTCAGCTGACGCATCTGCCAGTGGTCATAAGAATCAACTGACCAGTGAGGTAGTCTAGTCCCAAAGGCAGCATACCACATCACACAATGAGGAGGGGAAAGTAAATCACCCCAAAAAGTGAGTTTGTTAAAAGAAACCTTTTTCTTTTATGTAGTCAGCAATTTTAAGCTATCCTCAGCTTCAAAATGTGCATTGTGAGCACAAACATCACTGTTGTACTCTACTTATTATACTAGACAAAACAGTTTGCAATATTATTTTTGATGCTGAAAACATTTTTTAAGTTAAAGAAGCAAAACATTTTAAGATGCTTTTTTCAAAGGGTGGAGAGGTATAAAATATAAAAATCTTCATTACAATTTATGAAAATAGGAAATATGGAAATGTAAGGTAAACTTGGTATCAATTTTGCAGAAGGCACTGAACGGATAAGCCTCAGTGTTTGCTATATTACAGCTGCCTCTGCAGAGCTCTCCTGCAGTCTAGTCACAGCTGCTGCTGCTAAGAAAATTTGATCTGGCTAAACAAACACAGAACACAAAGAAGTGGATTTCTTTGGCAACTATATACAGTGGGATGCGAAAATGTGGGCAACCTTGTTAATCGTCATGATTTTCCTATATAAATCATTGGTCGTCACGATAAAAAATGTCAGTTAAATATATCATATAGGAGACACACACAGTGATATTTGAGAAGTAAAATTAAGTTTATTGGATTTACAGAACGTGTGCAATAATTGTTTAAATAAAATTAGGCAGGTGCATAAATTTGAGCACTGTTGTTATTTTATTGATTCCAAAACCTTTAGAGCTAATTATTGAAACTCAAATTGGCTTGGTAATCTAAGTGACCCCTGACCTACACAGGTGAATCCAATTATGAGAAAGAGTATTTAAGGGGGTCAATTGTAAGTTTCCCTCCTCTTTTAATTCTCTCTGAAGAGTAGCAACATGGGGGTCTCAAAACAACTTTCAAATGACCTGAGGACAAAGATTGTTCACCATCATGGTTTAGGGGATGGATACAGAAAGCTGTCTCAGAGATTTCAGCTGTCTGTTTCCATAGTTAGGAACATATTGAGGAAGTTAAGGCTCGAAGTGGCAGACCAAGAAAAATCTCAGATAAACAGAAGCGACGAATGGTGAGAATAGTCAGAGTCAACCCACAGACCAGTACCAAAGACCTACAACATAATTTTGCTGATGGAGTCACTGTGCATCATGCAACCATTTGGCGCACTTTACACAAGGAGATGCTGTATGCAAGAGTGATGCAGAGGAAGCCTTTCCTCCGCCCACAGCACAGCTTGAGGTATGCTAAAGCACATTTGGACAAGCCAGCTTAATTTTGGAATAAGGTGCTGTGGACTGATGAAACTAAAATTGAGTTATTTGGGCATAACAAGGGGCGTTATGCATGGAGGAAAAACAACACAGCATTCCAAGAAAAACACCTGCTACCTACCAGAGCAGGGACAAGGTCCTCCAGCACCCAAGGCTGGAACACCAAAGTGCGCCCCTCCATCCCTCCCTTCCCAGTCGTCACACACTGATTGCTATTAGACTAAGAGGGCCACAGGGCCCACAACCTCCCCAACACCTTAATATCTAGTTATATGGCTTGCAGTCACTGCTATGTATCCCCTTTTCTTATTTCTTTCTGCTTCATACCCAATTAGGAATGACAGCTGAATGAATTGTGCGCCCCCTCCTACACTGCGACCTGAGGCTGGAGCCTCTCCAGCCTATGCCTCGGCCCGGCCCTGCTACCTACAGTCAAATATGGTGGTGGTTCCATAATGCTGTGGGGCTGTGTGGCCAGTGCAGGGACTGGGAATCTTGTCAAAGTTGAAGGACGCATGGATTCCACTCAGTATCAGCAGATTCTGGAGACCAATGTCCAGGAATCGGTGACAAAGCTGAAGCTGCGCCGCGACTGGATCTTTCAACAAGACAACGACCCCAAACACTGCTCAAAATCCACTAAGGCATTCATGCAGAGGAACAAGTACAACAATCTGGAATGGCCATCTCAGTCCCCAGACCTGAATATAATTGAAAATCTGTGGTGTGAGTTAAAGAGAGTTGTCCATGCTCAGAAGCCATCAAACCTGAATGAACTAGAGATGTTTTGTAAAGAGAAATGATCCAAAATACCTTCAACCAGAATGCAGACTCTCATTGGAACTTACAGGAAGCATTTAGAGACTGTAATTTCTGCAAAAGGAGGATCTACTAAATATTGATTTCATTTCTTTTTTGTGGTGCTCAAAATTATGCACCTGCCTAATTTTGTTTAAACAATTATTGCACACTTTCTGTAAACCCAATAAACTTAATTTCACTTCTCAAATATCACTGTGTGTGTCTCCTATTTGATATATTTAACTGACATTTTTTATCGCAACAACCAACGCAATACAGTTTATCGCAATACAGGAAAATCTTGAAGATTAACAAGGTTGCCCAAACTTTCGCATCCCACTGTATGGGATAAAGGCTTTCAATTGTGTGCTGTGCAAAAGTTTGGGTCTGCGCTAACATGGTGATTGACCAGTATTTCCTCATTAGCAATATAATGCAGTGTTTTAATGCAATTTTAAATTAGGAATTTCTCTTGGCTAACTCTTAAATAGAATATATAAGACACAACAGAGCTAAAGGAACAGATGGGCAGCCGATTACAACACTTCACAAAGCACAGTACCACGAGAGCAGAGAGACAGAGATGGAATGCAGCCAAAGGCAGTGTCCTGAGGTCAGCTCCATCACAATCATCATCTGCTGAGCCCCCCATGTCAGATAAAGCCATTCAACTCTGCCCACCTTGATATGGTGTCACAGAAAGCATGTCTCCTTAGGTGTACATCACTCCACACTGAGAGCATGGCAGCAAATACTTAAACAGGGTGCATAGCTTTAGGGCTGAAATTGATATTATCTCACAGATACAATAATAGTGATAACGTTAGTGATATAGCTTCATACATTATCTTTACTACTCATTAATTTATTGCTATTAAGATCTATTCATTTGGTATTTAGAGGGAAATTATACCTACAGAAACATTTGTTTAGAGATAGGTGTACAATTGATAAACTTGACATTAAAAACTGAATGGCAGGCAGATTCAAGAATAACTTAATGCATTTTAAAAATGTTGAGCATTATTAGAAAGAGGGAGGGGGCTATAAAAGAGTGCAGGTTGCAGGAAGCTAAATTATTATTGTGCTGCTATTGTTCATTGATAATCCTGCAGAGGCACTGGCTTTGGCCAGGCTGTACTGCTCACTTGTACATGGAACATAAGAGAGGGCACAAAGGCTTTAAATCTGCACATTCCACTATATGTACTGTGATCTGAAATAATAGGAACCTTTATAGACACACTGACTCGTTTGTTTGTACTAACTACATTACCCACCATATTTTTATTTAACAGTGTATGGCACTATAGAAGTTCATAGTGCTATATAAATACCAAGCAAATATAATCAAATATAATATTAATGCCCCACCAAATATTTCTGTTACAGTGATAACTTCAAATAGGTGTTGATTGAACATGTATTGTAGTTCTTAGTTAGCAGTATTTAATACTGTATTTCTGTCTGTTGGACATCCATGCTGCCTCTGTACAATACTCTCATATCCTATTTCACGACTACAGTCACACTTTAACAGTGCTGATGCAAGGAGGACAGTGTCTTATTTGAAGATGGTTATGCAAATGCTGGTCATGCAAACACAGAAGAAAAGAGATAATTGAAACAAGGTATCTGGGTGGGATTTTCAACTCATTCAGTGTTTTGGAATATTAACAAAAAATATATGTATATTTTTAATTTTACAACAAAGATGTGGATTTGGAGCAAAAATTATGGAATTTTGCAATGTCCTTTTTGAAATTGTTGGCCATCCAAATTTAGAAAAATAAGTCATGCTGGAAAAATGGAAGGAGGCATGCTATGAAATGGATGGGGGTTCAGTGAGGGATGTTGACTAAAACATGCTTTGAAGTCCAATTTTATCTATAGAAAATGCATAAGTATAATGATGTCAATCATTTTGTAAGCAGGGTCATTACCACTAATAAAAACAAAGCCCGCACTTTTACTGAAAATGAATAAATCAAGGTGGTCTGAATAATATTTATTTTGTTTCAACATAGTTGATGAAACACAATGAGCCTGAACCAATTCACTTTTTTTTCCTAAATGTTCTCCTAGGAGATCATTTTTCATCTTCTGTTTAAAATATCTTTTGCACGCTACAACAGAAAAAGTATCAAAAAGTAGGCGGAATAGTACAGTCAAAATTCTCATTATTTTCTTGCTTACTGGTGGCTTAAAATGCATTTTATTTATGATGTAAAAATATAATCTAGGAGAAAACTTTGGAGAGAAATTGAAATGGATCATGCCCATTGTTTGTTCTGCAAAAGGACATTTTCTGCCAGACACTCTAGAGACCTTTTCCTAGACTGGTCCCTTCCTCCAAAACCTTTTCTCACAATTTGTTCTGAACTCAAACCAACCAAATTTTTCACCTTGTCAGACAAGCATATAATCTGACATTTTACTCATATTATGATGTAGTACTAATAGTCTTAACCTTACCTAATGTAACTTTTAAATTTCCATCCAGGCCTAAAAACAAAAAGTTTCTAAGTATTTCAACATTGCACAGTGGCGTAGTGGTTAGCACTCTTGCCTTGCAGCGCTGGCTCCCTGGTTCCAATACCAGCAAGGGCACTGTCTGTACAGAGTTTGTATGTTCTTCCCAAGTCGGTGTGGGTTTCCTCTGGGCACCCTGCTTTCCTCCCACATCACAGAAATATAGAGATAAGTTAATTGGCTTCCCCCAAATTGGCCCTAGACTATAATACATACACTCCATGATACATACTTACATAGGCATATGACTATGGTAGGGCTTAGATTGTGAGCCCCTCTGAGGGATAGTTAAGTGACAAGACAATATAATCTGTACAGCGCTGTGGAAGATGTTGGAGCTAAATAAATATTAAAAAACCTTTCCATATAGCTCATTTCTAGAAGGGTAGGGATTAGATTGTGAGCCCCTCTGAGGGACAGTTAGTGACAAGACTATATACTCTGTACAGTGCTGTGTAATATGCTGGCACTATATAAATACTTGAATAAATAAATAAATGAGGGTTACGCCTTATCCTTACCACATTGTCTCCCTCAGGACCAGGCCCACCTCTTTTTTTCTGATGTTTCTTGCTATGTTCCTGGCTTCAATAGTCTTATGTTAGTTAATTAGTTGGAAGCTAGAACATCCAAGGTCAGGTAGGTACCCACCTCTGGCCAGATAGGACTGGACAATGTCACAGTATCACTGATGCACTAGGCTCTGCAGGGACACCACCCCCTGCAACACACTTCAGCAACACAAAGGTTAGAGCAATCGTGCTTCATCAGCAATTGATGAAGGGCTCCAAAAATAGTTATGCACTTTTTGGACATACTCAATAAAGCATGATTGCTCTACCCTTTGTGTGCCGTCTCATTCTTGCTACATTGCAAAGCTAGAACATCAGATGCCGCTGTGGAAACAGCAGAGGTGCTTCAACACTCCATTAGGAGATGACAATTACTGGTATTGATCCTAATAATAGCTTTATTGGCCAACCTGCACCCAGAGAAGCTATACAACGATTTCTTAGGTAGAAGATAAAGTCTGGCACTGCTTCCACTTTCCATAAAAAGAGCTTTATTGTGCTCGGCTCATGATAGTACAAAAACTTATCATAAACAGTTCTCATAAAAGATACACATACCCATTCGGAGATTAAGTCAGGTTGTGGGGCATAGTGGTGGCTACTGCCCGCCTAACGACCGTTTCACTAGGTATAGCATCTTCAAAGGCTGTGTGGCATACAGATGAAAGGATCACTTCCGGTTTCCTGTGCCGCTGTACCACACGTTCGTAAATACGCATACACCCATGAACGTACGCGTACTAAACTGACGCACACGCATAGGTGATGCGTATTTCTGTAAGTATGGGCAGCACGGTGGCGTAGTGGTTAGCTCTCTCGCCTTGCAGTGCTGGGTTCCTGTTTCGAATCCCAGCCAGGGCACTATCTGCAAAGAGTTTGTATGTTCTCTCCGTGTCTGTGTGGGTTTCCTCCGGGCACTCCGGTTTCCTCCCACATTCCAAAAACATACAGATAAGTTAATTGGCTCCCCCTAAAATTGGCCCTAGACTACAGTACTTACACTACATATTATAGACATATGGCAATGGTAGGGATTAGATTGTGAGTTCCTTTGAGGGACAGTTAGTGACAAGATATATATATATACACTGTACAGCGCTGCGTAATATGTCGGTGCTATATAAAAAAAAATAATAATAATAATAAAGTATGCTTCGGCCATACAGCTTCTGCATACTTATCAGTGACCACAAGATGGCAGTAAAAATGGGTAAGTGCTGCAGAATTTAAAAAACATTGCTACAAGGTTTGAAGCAACCTGGAGAATGTTTATCACTGCTACCAAATAGAATTGGATCTAAGGCAGTGGGTGGAAAAAACAAAAACAAAACCAACAAAGTTTGTACTACATTTACTTATTACAAAAATTACTTGAAAATTACTCTGTAATATACATGATGCCTCTTAGTGTCACACAACCGTACAACCTTCTCCATAATGCTACAGCATATAGCTAATTGCTAGCATATTAAAAACAAAAAAAAAACTGTAAATACTACTCAATACTCAAGTCACACAGCTACCTAACTATTCGCTTACAGGGTCTGGATAACTATCTAATACTAGGGACTATGAATCCAAGAAACAAGCCATCTCGACATTCGTGTTCAGTCCCAGGGGGCCCATAGCATCAAACTTAATGATCCAGGAGGACTCTTTACGCAGAAGCAAGCGTTCTCTGTCTCCCCCCCATGTGGTACTGGCATAAAGTCCAAACACGCAAACAGTAAACAATCTGGATCCCAATTATGTGCTACCCTCATGTGCTCGATCAACCTAGGGCATCCCTTCCCAGATTCAATAGATCTAAAATGTTCCATCACTCTAGTTTTCATTTCTCGTGTCGTCATTCCTATATAGAAACGATGGCAGGGGCACCATATAATATAGACCACAATCTTCGTTTCACTTCGTTTGACATGTGAAGTTTTTCACTCTTACATCTGGTCACTGGTGGTCACTGATAAGTATGCAGAAGATATATGGCAGAAGCATACTTACAGAAATACGCATCACCTATGCGTGCGCGTCAGTTTGGTACGCGTACGTTCATGGGTGTATGCATATTTACGTACGCGTGGTAAGGCGGCACAGGAAACCGGAAGTGATCCTTTCACCTGTATAAAAAAAAGGAAACGGGACGCCGCGATTGCCACACATGCCTCTGAAGACACTAAACCTAGCGAAACGGTAGTTAGGCGGGCGGTAGCCACCACTATGCCCCACAACCTGACTTAATCTCCAAATGGGTATGTGTACGAGAACTGTTTATGACAAGTTTTTGTACTATCATGAGCCGAGCACAATAAAGCTCTTTTTATGGAAAGTAGAAGCAGTGCCAGACTTTATCTTCTACCTATGAAATATTTGATGCTGATCTACTTTTTTTTTGTCTGAAGCACGCTATAATCAGTCCATTGTTTATACCCAAGGGATCTGATTGTGAAGTTTGGATCTGTTGTTTATTGCACGTTGCCGTAGTGCCTGCCTCTGCCATTTCTCCTTGTTTGCTATAAAACAATTTCTTTAGCCACATGGAATGGTGTTTCCCTCCTATTGTATCCTCAAACTGAGGAACATGGTTTTCAGTATCATCTTGTCTCTGTACTTGTCATATTATTCATACTTATATCAGGTAAATTGTTTGTACACATGTTTCTGTCATCTTAGCTGAACAGAAGATAGCATTATATAAAACCTTAATAATAATAATAATATTTATTGCTTCTGTTAATTAGTCTGGGCAATGGCCTGCATAAAAAATGATCATAAAAAAATTGATTCATTTTTTCATTCATGTGGTAAATTAATGGAAAATAAGAAAAATGGGTAGAAAACATGAAAGATGAGCAGATTGGATAAGGGTTTTGTGGAGAAAATGTGAAGATTGAGAGAAGGAATCGTAATGGTCATATTTTGCTAAGGAAGGGGGTTGCAGTGAACTGACAATGAATCCATTGCAAGTCACCTCAGCAGCAAAACTGTTCAAAATTTCAGTGGAAGAAGGTAAAATAATTACAAAAGGAGCAGAAAAAATAGAACCCTGATATCTAACCATCTTTTTCTTCTGTGTGATGAAGCCTGGATGCATTCCTTCTGCTTGAGCGCCATTTACCAAGACGCTTGAAAAAATTCTCTTCATCGTCTCGTCCACCATCCATTCCAGACCCGGGTCCAGGTTCAGACAGCTTGACAGCACTAGTAAATTTCACCTAGGCCAAGAAGGAGCAAGAGCATATTCATGTGATTAGTGCTGGTTAGGAAAATAAAGTAAACATCCTATGACCATGAACAGCAACCTGACTCCTATCTATATCCCTGTTTCTACTACTTAACAGTGAACACTTACTAAACATATGTTTAAAACTGTAGGTTGACTCAATGAAAGTAATTTTCAGGTATTCCTAAACAAATGGAAACCATGATGAGAACATTTCAATATGGCCTTTAAAACATAACTCTCATGCCACTAGGCTTCCTTCAAATATACTTCAGATTAAGCTTTTGGGCAATGTACATAGGCCATTAACTTATGGCCTACACTGTTGCAATTGATTATGGCGTTACATAACTATCCTTTCCATTATTCCTGTACTATAGAGACCAAAGCAACCCATGATATATACAAAAGCAACATTAACACATGTCATACACAACACATTTTTTTAGACATGGTATACCAGAATTACTAATGTTGAATCAGCTACATTCAGCCTCACTTTCTATCTTTAAGGAGTTGCTGAAAAGAACAGTTGGTGGACTTGCTTATTGAACTTGGAAGAACAAATAGAGCAAGGGCAGGAAGGATGCTGATGTTTGGAGAGTTTCAAGCTAAAGAAAGACAATAGATAGAATAGACTAGAAGGTAGATATATCATCATTGGAGGGAGAAATTGATGAAACACCAATTATATTAGTGAATGTCTACTTCCCAAACCCAGGGCAGTTCACTTTTTAGATTATTTGATTGTTTTTAATTATTATTTGACTTCAGCGATATTACTGAAGCTTTGGAACAAAAAATCTAAATTTTGGACCAGTAACTGGATTCTCTCTCTTACCAGACCTGTTCCACAGCAAAATATATGTGACTAAAAGCTAAACCCTTCCCTGCTTTCTGATGCCAATCTCAGAAATAAACAATATGTAAATTAAAATAAGACAGAGAATGTTTTATCTCTGACAATATGGAAGGCGCACAATGCAGGCATTAGAGAGGATCTCATTAAGCCTGAGTCCCACATTAAAAGAGAAATCCTTTCATAACTTGATTAAAAGTACCACTGAGCTTGAAGCTGTGCATACAAAATGATGGATATTGAAGATTATGACAAACTACAACATGCAAGGCTAGACCTAAACAGCCTAAACAGTTTATTAAAAGAGAAAGGGCCCAATCCAATTCAGCTTTCTCCTAAGTTTTCTCTTAGGTAATATTTTCACATCTTATGAATAGAATGCCTTGTAAATTGCCAGCAATCAAGAAAATATTTTTGACAGTGCTTTTTCACCTACTTTGTAATACTTTTTTCAGTTGCAGATTGCTGAAAAGTTATTTTAAAATTATCTCCTGGGAGAAAACTTAAATTAAATAAGTAAATTAGACAGTAAGCCACATAGATGTTTGGCACGAGCACTTAAAAATAGAGCCAAAGGGGTTAAAACAACCGTGATCAGGATTTCCAATTGTGGTTTAAAGTACACCTTTGATGGTATTTTAGGCAACACTACAATAATATATACAGTTTTAAAAGGGAAGTCAAAGAGAAATCAAATGAAGTCTAATTGCTGATTTCTACTGAAAACATGGGCTCACCAAAGAGGTCTATGAGCTGGAATTTTTTTTTTATATAAGAGTCATTAAAGGTAGCTATTTCTGGCACAAAAGCAAATAAAAGTACACGCCTAGATGGACTGGCATTGCAATAATATAAAATCTTTTGGACATTCCTAAAATCATTTAACTCCTTAACAAATATCACTCATCCCTACCCAGCATTACTTGAGGCACATATAGTCCTTATACCAAAGGTGGGCAAAGATGACTCCATGTGCACTTATTGTAGGCCCATATTGTTACTCAATAACAATAAGTTACTTTTAAAATGCTGGACAATCGCATTTCTCTCCTCATCCCTAAGCTGATAGGTAAGGATCAGGTAGACTTCATTACTGTAAGAGAGGCCAGGGACAACACAAAGGCTATCAATATAACACAGTGTTTATTATTGGGCCTGTTGGAAGGCTTTCCATGCAAAATGAGAAGGCCATTTATATGCTGGCATGGAACTATGAACTACTGGCTTTCGGGTCCAAAGAATCACGTAGGTCTCATCAATTAATATGAATTCCAGTGCAAGTTATTTTTAATAATAACCTTTTCAAACAAATTATGACACTAAGCAGGGTTTTCCCCTTCCCCTCTCAGATTTATTTTGACCTTTGAACCATTGTTGAACATGTTGCATGAACACCAAAACATTCATGGTGTCAAGATCAGAGCTGATTTGTTTATTTTTGTTTACCAGTTTACTTTTTTTTTTTTACCAAGCCCCTTGGTGCAGTTTGGTGACCTTTTGAACTTAAAAATCTATTACACAAAATTACTGTCTTTGAAAATGAGTATTAAAATTGTAAATTATATTTTCCTTTTAATGGGCGCAAGGGTCCACCATGTGTTTAACTGTGCAACTACCCAAAGTTTCAAAAAATATCTCTTTTGTGAAGTTGTGCACGGAAATGAGTGAAAATCTCAAAAAATGAATTGATTAAAAAAATTGAATTCATTGCATGCGCAGTATGGGACAGGTCATCTTCGGAAGTACTCGGAGACCTGAGTACTTCCGTGGCCTTCTGAGGACAAATACTGTGAAGGGGGGCATACTTTGTGGGATCCAGAGCCTTCCCTCCTCTTAGGTGACTATCTAACGTTTTCTTTTAAAGAGAACCCGAGGTGGCATTTCATTACGTTAGTGGGGCACAGAGGCTGGTTGTGCACACTAACACCAGCCTCTGTTGCCCCATCGTGTGCCTCAAAGACCCCCCTGCTCGCCGCTATAGCCCCCGCAGTGCTGGCGACGCAGCGGGAGGGAAGGGACGCGGGCGGGTAGCGGCGATACGGAGGAGGCGGGGGAGCGGCGCTGACAGACAGCGCTAGGGTAAACATTGTGCTGGCGACGCGCTGCGTGTCACCAGCACTGCGGGGGTATAGCGGCGAGCAGGGGGGTCTTTGAGGCACACGATGGGGCAACAGAGGCTGGTGTTGGTGTGCACAACCAGCCTCTGTGCCCCACTAACGTAATGAAATGCCACCTCGGGTTCTCTTTAAGGGATGCTGTTGTCTTTTAACAATCAACTATGCACCTTTTAAACGCAGCTAAAGATTACATCCTTGCAGGAGGGAAATACATGAACCCTCCAACTTGTAAAACCTATTTTAACAGAATTAGGATAATTGGAGAAATGGAACAAACAACTACCACTAGACACCTGGGCAGTTTGGGTTACAAGTGTTTTGATGAATAAAGAATTAATAGGGTAACTGGGAACAGCAAACTGCCTTTTCTTTCAGCCTCAAAGTGTCATTGCTCTAGCATATTGCCCCTTTTTTATTTCCCTTTAATGGGCTGTAAAAGGTGACATGCTGTAATTTGTTACTCTGCCTCAAGGTTTCTTATAGAGCTTTGTTTACACACATATATACACATGTGCTTGGAAACCTTAGATGAAGCTTAGAATAAAGCGGCGTTGGTTGCCAATGACCTTTAGCGAGATTTACATGCAAACTAGTTTGAGGAAGGGTTCCATTTGTTTAAGTGTTTGTATTATAACTACCCACCTCCCTGGTTCAAGCTTACCCACAAAAGTCCCCATATACTGTAGATAGGTGTCATAACATTAAACTGTAATTAGTTTTCTGTTTTCCGCCGGTTGTATTGTCAAAACTAGCTTTCTGTCAACCTCATCCTGTATTCCGAACGTGCAGGAAAACTTGACAGTAGAACATGAAAACTAAAAATTAAAAAAAAACTATACTAATATTATTTCGAGTCTTCTTTTAATAAATCTATACATCTGCATTAACACATTTTGAGCACAGTTCTTTGCAAGCAGTAAGCAAATACAACACAATTCATAATTGACTTTGACATTTATATTATTGTTATTAATAAGCATCATATTAACATGCAGCAAAAAGCTTCTAGGAAAAACACAAACACAAACATTACACACAGTAAAAACCAGCAAGTACAGCACCACAAATGTTAGAGTCAATAATACATAAAGCTTAAAGGGGAACTGAAGAGAGAGGTATATGGAGGCTGCCATGTTTATTTCCTTTTAAGCAATACCAGTTGCCTGGCAGCCCTGCTGATCCTCTGCCTCTAATACTATTAGCCATAGCCCCTAAACAAGCATGCAGCAGATCAGGTGTTTCAGACTTTAAAGTCAGATCTGACAAGACTAGCTGCATGCTTGTTTCTGGTGTTATTCAGATACTACTGCAGAGAAAAACACCAGCAGGGCTGCCAGGCAACTGGTATTGATTAAAAGGAAATAAATATGGCAGCCTCCGTATACCGCTTACTTCAGTTCCCCTTTTATATTACTATTGGGTGTCAGACTAGATTTAATACTGTAAATTGATCTAAAAGACACACACGTATAAAAGGTTCCCACTTATTCTGCAATTTATTCTGCAATTGCTGTGAGGCAGAATATAAATTTATTTGGCATAAGGACTTTTCTACAATGCAGCTCTTTAAATAAACACTACTGCAAGGCTTAAAGAGACACTTAAGCCTAAGGGGAAAAAAAAAATCAGTTTTACTCACCTGGGGTTTCTACCCCTTGCAGCTGTCCCGTGCCCTCGCAGTCACGATCGACTCTTCCTGTCCCCAGCCGCCAGCTACTTTCAGTTCGCTGACAGGCCTGCCCACGCGTCTCCTTGTACGCGTTCCCGTCCGCACTAGCATCCTGCACCTGCGCAGAGCACTATTGCGGATGGGAACGCGTAGAAGGAGACACATATCCAGGCCTGTGCAGGAGCAGCAAGCCTGTCAGCCAAAAGTGAAAGCAGCAGGCGGCGGGGGACAGGAGGAACCAATCGTGACTGTGAGAGCACGGGACAGCTGCAGGGGGCTGGAAGAAGCCCCAGGTGAGTAAAACTGATTTTTTTCCCTTAGGCTTAAGGAGCCCGTTAAACTGCCTTTATGGCACCATTAGGCACAAGATGACAGTCAGTGCATGGATTGCTTTTAAAGGACCACTATCACAAATGTAAGGTTCATTTTGTAATGTCATAATAAAAAGAAACATATTAATGTGCATGGCTATATTTTTTTTCAGTCAGAGAGAGCAGCCTTAGCAGAATTCCAGTGTCTTATCAACACAACTAACTACTTGTGAGATGGGGAGGGAACACACCATGTTTACATAGGTAAACAGACACATATTAACTGCTTCATGTACAGAACAGGAAAGAAGCTGTTCTGCTGTTTTTAATTCAGACCCAAAAAGCGTGTAATGAGTTACACTTGTGTTTTTTTTAATCAGCTAATTGTTTTACTGCATTTTTATAGCTGAACAACAAGTCTTAACATAGATTACAACAGAGAGGAATATGGACAAGCGAGAGGAATGCAGATGCTCAGAACTCTACTTTGGCTGCTGAGCTTTCACTGCTCAGAGAAGTAAAAAAATAATTTGTCAGCTGGGACACACACACACACACACACACACACACACACACACACACACACACACACACACACACACACACACACACACACACACACACACACACACACACACACACACACACCATGGGATTTTGTTCACTGGCAATAAACTATTGAATTACATTATATAGCTTTGGATATTATCATTTATTAGACATACACACACGTCACTTAAAGCAGCACGGAAATATCTGTTTACAGAATCCAATAATTTTTTTTCACCTGCAGCTGCTGTCCACCCTTATTCCTTTTTATGGATATTCTTGAATACCTATGATGCATATTTAATACAGTGATGTGTACATCTGAAGTTGTGGAATTTTAAATAAATCAGTTTTCCTAATTAAGAAAATATACTGAGATGTTGCTTATTTTGATTAGGATTTCCATTAGGACTTTACCAAAATGCCATTAAAGTCATGATAGTGGTCCTTTGACTAGGGTACGCAATTGACTACCCTATATGGACATCTTTACCCGCAGTGACTGATCCCGGCCCTTTCATGCATACAAATCAGTCTGGCTTACTCAACTGGGCATAGGGAGTACACGGTTGTCCTGCACATCTGACCAGGCAGACAGCTGTTTTTTAACCCATGAAGCAAGGTAGCTAGACTTATGTAGAGCAGTAGAGCACTTAAAGAACTGTTTGAGTAGCAAAAGCCTAAATAGGGCTACCCCTAAATTAAAAGGGTTGAACCCAGATTATATTGTAATTCTTGCATATCACAGACAGCTGTGTATACATTACGTAAGCTTACATGCCATGCTAGATATTTGTTCCTGAAATATTTTCTTTTAAAGTCAGTCATTTACCTTTTTGTCTATCTCCTCCATCTCCTTTGCTGGCAAGCTCTTCCTAGTGCCAGTAACATTCTATGCAAATGAGAAGGAGCAGACAGGTTCAGCAGGCATTCTAGTGGTTAGTTGATGATAAAATAAGATGGGCCATGCCCAAATAACCCCACTTTGTCAATTAAAGTTTCCCTATAGAAGTAAAAATGTTAATGTTTTTGATGTTTCCATCTCAAAATAAATTAATAAAAATGCAGTCAAGGATAATGACAAATCCAGTTACAATAATTTCTATGGTAACCAGGAAAGAGTGAAAAAAAAGTGTCATGTTTTCTTTTTTTTTCATCAAATGATTCGTAGATCTAAATATAGTAAATCTTTTGGCCAACCAACAACATTTAAAAAGGCTACATTGATTTCCAAAATTAATAGGTGGTTAAAGGCGGCAAAATTTAAAATAACATTGTTCTTCAAAAAAATGTGTCAATAATGACCATTCAGATCTACATGTCAAATCAATAAACCAGTAAAACAAACTGCAGCTACAGGACAATGCTTTCACATTAAAGGGCCACTGTCGCAAAAATCTTAACATTTAAAATACATGTAAACATATACAACTAAAAAGCATGTTTCTTACAGAGTAAAATGAGCCATAAATTACTTTTCTCCTATGTTGCTGTCACTTACAGCAGGTAGTAGAAATTTGACATTACTGACAGGTTTTGGGCTAGTCCATCTCTCCATAAGCGAATCTCAGCATGGCCTTTATTCTTTGTAAAGACACTCCTTGAAAAAAGATTTATAAAAAGATGCTGGCCAGCCTCCCTGTTCGCTGCACACTTTTTTGGCAGTTTGATGGAGCAATTGCTTTTCACTAAGTGCTTTAGAAAATAAAGAAAACCCTAAGAATCCCCAATGAGGAGATGGGCTAGTCCAAAACCTGTCGGTTCTGTCAGATTTCTACTACTTACCGTAAGTGACAGCAACATAATTTATTGATCATTTTACTCTGGTAGAAACATACTTCTTATCTATATATGTTTACATGTGTTTTAAATTGTAAGATTTTCACGACAGTGGTCCCTTAACCGTAGGCTCACTCAGGTTCTTCTGACCACTTTAGAATTCCAGTACTGAAAGACACGAGAAGAAACATGCCCAGTCTGACCATTTTCAGCCAGCTTATCCAGTGATCTCACATCCGAGGAAGCCTCTGATGATCACTAAATGTCAGTCCTCAGGTGAAGCTATTGTATAGGCATCATGAAAAACCAGGATTGCTATTGTTCCACATGGTGATAAAGGGCACTGCCTTCTTCCTAAAGCATTTCTTCACAGTTCCTTCCCCATAGATAGATAGTCATGAGGAAATTCAGATCTTACATTTTGCTTACCATGAAATAATAAAACTCACCTGGTCCTTAGCAGGTCTAAAATGTAAGTAAATACAACCTCAGGTGAGCAACAACACATGACATATTACATCATATCAGTATGTTTTTATCAAGGTCTAAGTCAAAATGCAGAAGCAGTGTGTGAAAAATTAGGTACACTCTTAGGGCTGGTTCATATGGGCTTCTACATGGCGCTTACAGTGGCATTTCTGGTGGGCGATACAAATGTTGTTTCATGGGATCAACCACCTTTCCAACCAAATGAATGCAAGTGGTTGTTTAAATGACAGTAATGGCTTTTCCCGTCATTTGTGTAAACACCATGGCAGAGCCTATCAAATTGTCTTAGATGCTAATTGTAGCACCAAAGATGCCAACTGTTTGAGCAGTTCTGTGCCCCCTTAGGGCACAACAACAAAACTGACAGCAAACAATGCAGGGGATGTCAAATGCTTTTTTGATCAGTAGCAGAAAAGCATTTGGCTTGGGCTAAACACGCCGCCATAACCGCTGCTGTCCCGAGATGCCCGTGTGAACCAGCACTCAGCAATTCCAGGCACTGCTAATCAAATGAACTTGATTAAATTATTATCGTAAAATGTGAAAACCTCAATAAAAGCAGATGTTTTGGCAATTAACTGGTCTGGAGCATTTAGGGCTCATACACACGTCCAACAAAATACACAACCAACCGCACAACATGACCAACTGCACAACATGTTGTTTACACAACAAGTACGTACACACACACCAACCAACCAACTAAAAACCAACTCACTTAAATACTATGCGTGCAAGATAAACGACAAACTGCACAACATGCCTGCATTCAAAAACAACAAAGTTGTTCAAAAGACTTGTACACGCGTTCCAACCTGCATGATAGTTGGGCTGTTTAATCGACAAACAACCTGTTATCAGTTGGTTGTTTGCCACATGCCCAGCGATCTCCTATCTTTTAACAGACCAAGTTTAGAATATAGTTGGGCAGATTGTTGGGGCATGTGTATGAGGCTTAACCACTTGCCGACCGCACACTCATACCGTGCGGCGGCAAAGTGGTAGCTGGAGGACCAGCGGCGCAGCTCTGCGTCGCCAGGTGCCTCCCTAATTAATCAGGAAAGGCCGCTCGCGCGAGCGGCCGTTTCCTGTTAGATCACGGAGCGGGTCTCCGTGAATAGCCTGCGAGCCGCTGATTGCGGCTCGCAGACTAAATGTAAACGTAGGAGACATTTGTCTACTTTGTTTACATTGTACGGCGCTGCTGCGCAGCAGCGCCGTAAGGCAGATCGGCGATCCCCGGCCAATCAGAGGCCGGGGATCGCCGCCATGTGGCAGGGGACAGCCTGTCACTGGCTGCACAGGACGGATAGCGTCCTGTGCAGCCCCGAACACCGGGGGGGGAGCAGGTAGGAGAGGTAGGGGGGAATTTCGCCGCAGAGGGGGGCTTTGAGGTGCCCTTTCCCCCCCCCGCAAAATGCCAGCCAGGAGGAGCGATCAGACCCCCCCTGCACATCATCCCCATAGGGGGAAAAAAGGGGGGCGATCTGATCGCTCTGCGTGCCAGCTGATCTGTGCTGGGGCTGCAGAGCCCACCCAGCACAGATCACAAAAAATAGCGCTGGTCCTTAAGGGGGGGTAAAGGCTGGGTCATCAAGTGGTTAAGATGAGTGTTAACCCAATGCCAAGGAGGAAACATCAGGAATGATATAAAAAAACAATTGTTGCTGTCCATCAATGTGGGGAAGGTTATCAGGCCATTTCCAAACATATGTCTTGATACCTATAAGAGGATGTGTTTTCTATCTCTCACGACTGAAAATTTGAATACGCATATGAGTCAAACAATCATATTTACAAGGTTAGGACTACAGACAGAGTGCCTAGAAGGCAATCAGATCTTTCATACATTTTGATGTTCTATCATGGCTATCGACAACTTTACTGTATATAACTATACGAGTTAATCTATCTCAAGTATCCATTCTCAGTGAGGTGATTGTTACCTTCAGGATTCCACAAATCCAAAGCTGCAATGGGTCAACAAACATTCTGACACCCACTTTAAATTACATTACTATAGGGCAGGCTTCAGCAGTCTCGGACAAATCTTTATGGTGGGGGCAGATACAGTAACTATTTACTTTCTGCAGGAAACTTCACTGATCATGGTCAACAAATTCTGGACATGGTAAATCCTTCAAGTATTGTGGTCCTCAGCACTGATGTGGGGAGTAACCATAGCTTGCTGTACTGACATCAGAACTACTCCATATCTGAACCTACATGCAAAGACTGTATGAAATTGTCAAAAATAAAAAAATAAAAATTACCATTATCTCATGTATTTAAATCATAATGAAAAATTAATTTGACAATTTTAAATCTACAATCCTGTGATTTTCCTAAACCAAATAACTTTTATGAAGTATAATCATGATAGATTAAGGAAATATAATATGTGCACCTTGGAACTCTGCCTGATAAACGAAAGCCGATCTACAGAGCTTATGTCCAGGAGATCTTCAACATTGTCAGTCAGCCCAGAGAGTGAGGAACGCTTCAACCAATTGCCTGAATATACACAGAGGTGAAGACAATATTAATAATCATTTGGCATGGAATGCATACATTGTTATATTGGCATGTTATAGAAGTCTGCCTGTTATTTAGCGTAGCATGTAAGGATATTCAATAATGTCATGCAACATGTGCAATTGATGCACAGTGATGATCCACAGCACTGAGGCTGGTCACTCCACTGCCAAAAATGTGGTGTTCCCTGTCTGGCCACAAGTTAAGCAGGAAGTGACGCGTGCCAGCGGTCACTCCCTGCTTCGGGGTAAGTGTAAGTGCATGGAAGCGTATTGTAAAAATATGCTTCCATGCATGCGCACCATGACATCAACTTTTTTAAAAACCCTGCATCATAATTGACTAACATGACTTCCAGGCTGGCACAGATCGCCGCGGATCAAGCACGGTAACGTAGTTCGGCCCTAACGTTAGATTAGGGACTTCCAGCACAGTGTAGCACAACGCGGAAAGTATGAACTTCCATATAGAGTTTAACTAGGCTACAGTAGCAGTGCGGAAATTTGCAGCACCACACCATGCCAGTGTGAAAAGGCCCTCAGAGTTCAGTTTATATTAAAGCAAACGTGTAGCAAATTTGAAAAAAGTCAGCTACTTACCTATGGAGAGGTAAAGCTCAGGAACTCATAGAGCCCTCCCTGTCCTCTCTTAGTGTCCACATTCCAGGGCTGTCCCTGGTTCAAATTTGCTGCTTCCTGGAGCCCTCAGAAGACTTCAGAAGCAAGCAAGTCCAAGGATTGGTTAGCACAAGAGGCTTCTTAGGAGCAAATGTGATATATATTCTTCAAAGCATGTGTCAAACACCATATGTTGACAATTGTTTTGGGGCCACGCAGGATCCCCTTCTTCAGACAGTACAGACATAGTACGTCTGCATTGTTCTGAAGTAGGGGGTCCCAAAACTATTGTCAACATATGGTGTTTGACACAAGCTTTGAAGAATAAATACCACGTTTGCTCCTGAGAAGCCTGGTGTGCTAACCAATCTTTGGACTTGCTAATTTGCACAGGATGTTCTTTTGCTTCCAAGGTAATGCACCCAACTAACATGGTTAGGTGCACCACGCCAAACCTACCCACTTTAAAAGACTTCGGAAGCACTTGTGTCCCTAAGTGCTTCCAAAGACATGCGGTTCCGAATTGCACATGCGCTTATGTGTCCCTGCGCATACGCAGTATGGATCTGCCACACTTAGGAAGCACTCAGGGAAACGAGTGCTTCTGAAGTCTTCCAGGATACCCACAGGCGTAATTGACCAGTTGGTTGAATACATGCAGTGGGGATGACAGCGCTGTAACAAGGAGACAGAATGAGGACCAGGAAGGCCTCATAGGATCCAGAGCTTTCTCTTTCTATAGGCGAGTATCAACCATTTTTTTCCTTGCTTCAGTCTCAATTACTGTATCTTTTGGCATATAAGATGCACTTTTTCTTCCCCCAAAACTAACTTACATTTATGCACAGGGAGCAGAGAAGACATGGGGGGGGGGGGAGAGGAGGATGCAGGGGAGCAGAAGGGGACACAAGGGGGAATGGAGGAGAACACGGGAATAGAAGGGGACACAGGGGGATGAAAGGGGACACACAGGGGGAGCAAAGAGGGACACAGGGTGACAGAAGGGGACACACAGGCGGAACAAAGGAAAAAACAAGGGCATAGAAAGGGACACATGGAAGCAAAAGACACAGGGGGACAGAAGGGGACACATGGGAACAGGAGGGGACAAGTGGGGTAAAGGAGACACAGAAGGACACATGGGGGACACAGGAGAACACAATTTTTGGGGGAGAACACCTACAAGATCCTCCTAGACCATGGACGCACCAGCTTTGGTATATTTTTTTCCCTGGGTTTTTGCCCTCCAAACCTAGGTGCATCTTATAGTCTGGAGTGTCTTATATGCTGATAAATAGGTAATTCTGATAAAAGCTATTGTTTTTTTAATACTGAACACTTCAATTTGCCTTACTGAATAAACCCACATATTTGTATGTCTGTAATTGTAAAACATTACTAAAGATTACTGACCTAATGGCAATTTCAGCTTTTTGCGGAGGGAGATTCTACGAGACCTGGATCTTGAGCGTCTCTCACTGGTGTTGCCAGAGTGAGCTGTAGTGCACTCTGAGGTGTCTGGTTCTGATTGGCTGCTGGTATCACTGGCTGCACTCTGTGATTTAAACATTTTACGCCAGAAATCCTTACGGCCCAACCCTGCCCCCTGCATTTGTTCATCACTGCGAGAGAGGTCGGGGTGGATATTTAAGTTTTCGGCATTGCTGTTAAGTAAAAAGAGAAAATGTGTAAAGTAAGTTCATTGTCATAAATTATAGATTCATATACCGCAGGCTTATCATTAGTTTTCCTGTAATTACGTTTTATGCAGCAATACCACATAATATAAAATACATTACATACATGTTATTCATTTTCAATATCATCCCTTTGTAACTAAATGTTACAACAGTTAATAGTTTTGATTTAGCAGAAATCAAGAAACAACACAAAAGGACTTTCTACATGTAAAGTTTAAGCACTAATAACAAGTGTGCTTGTTTGTACCATTCTGTCCACCACTCTAATTTTGATTTAATGAAAGCTGGGGCGAAATATGTAAATATACAAAGTATAATAAATAAAGGTCTAGAAATTATAATTAACTAAAATGTAAAAGCAAAAACCTTTTACCAAAAGGTAAACTATACATATATAATTGCATTTTTGTACTAGAAGATTTTCATCCTTGAGCCACCAATAATTCCATTTTAACAAGGAACAAGACATTCACAAAAAATACATCATAGAAGATCCTGAAAACTAGCTTGGGTTTATTTAAAAATGTTTATTTAAAAATGTGAATAGTTTGTTTTATGTAAGACCACAGTGTTGCTGAAACTTTAATGAATTAGTGGTTATATGATTGTAGCTGCCAAGCAATGGCAAGGTGGGTATATTCATTAGCTACATCCAACCACCTTAAGATTAGTTGAGGAGGACCCTCCAAGAAGTGCCAGTTCTTGTCAGGGAAGAAGACTTTTCAAGATTACTGAGTGGTTTGTGAAGGGTTTTTCAGGAGGTGTCCCCCGGAATGTAAGACATTATCATTTAGGTCTTTCATATCTGGTAAGCTTCTGCCTACAAATAAGCAGTAGCAGAAGAGCATGCGTCTTTTTTATGGTAAACATTTTTTGCATTGGTGATATTTATTTACA
Source organism: Hyperolius riggenbachi (assembly GCF_040937935.1). Taxonomy (NCBI): domain Eukaryota; kingdom Metazoa; phylum Chordata; class Amphibia; order Anura; family Hyperoliidae; genus Hyperolius; species Hyperolius riggenbachi. The sequence goes on from NC_090652.1 coordinate 214,970,826, forward strand.
TGTAAATTTAGCTTTGTGTGCTCAGGAGGACATGCAGTCTGGAACATTTGCTGAAGATGATTGGTGGTGACGGTGGATTTCTCTATGGAACCATGTATGCTGCTGATATTCTTTCATAAAAAATATACACTGTATGTACAGTATGTGTGTGTCATAAATATATGGTATCTCGCAAAAGTGAGTACACCTCTTAGATTTTTGTAAATATGACACTTTGATACAATGTAAAGTAGTCAGCTTGCAGCTTGTACAACAGTGTAAAATTGCTGTCCCATCAAAATAAATTAAAACACAGCCCTTAAAGAGAACCTGAACTGAAAATAAAAAGCCAAAATAACCATACACAGGTCATACTTACCTTCTGTGTATTCTACTCCTCAATCTCTTCCTCCTCTCCTGTGTCCCATTTGTCCACTGTGATCAATGGAATTCTCCATCCTCCATTTTAAAATTGACCATTACCCCATAAAAGCTTCCTGGACAGCACACAGTTAAACTGTAATATCACCCACTTGAGCCATAAGGGAAACATGGACATTACCTTACACATTCAGTTGTAACTGACAGCAACTGGTATATTTCAGTTCTGACAAAATATTGTCAGAACTGGAAGGGATCACTGTAAGAAGAAAATGGTGAGCTTCTGAGGGGAACTGATGGTGAGGTAAGTATGTAATATTCATTTGCAGCTACGTCATTTGTTAATGTTAAATAATTTTACTCACTTCAGGTTCCCTTTAATGTCTAAACTGCAGGAAATAAACGTGAGTACACAAGTGAACAATGACAAAATTGTACCCAAAGTGTCAATATTTTCTGTGCCCACCATTATTTTCCAGCATTGCCTTAACTTTCTTGGGCATGAAGTTCACTAGAGCTTAACAGGTTGTCATTGGAATCCTCTTCCACTCCTCCATGATGAAACAGGTGGATTTTAGAGACCTTGCACTCCTCCACCTTTCTTTTGAGGATGCCCCACAGATGCTCTATAGGGTTTAGGCCTGGAGACATGCTTTGTCAGTCCAGCACCTTTACCCCCAGCATTAGCAAGGCAGTGGGCGTCTAGAAGGTGTGTTTGGGATTGTTATCATGCTGTAATACTACCCTGCGACCCTGTTTCTGAAGGGTTGGAGTGAGGTGGATCACACATCCATTGCTTCACTATGGACTCTACTCTGTTCTTGATCTTTTCTCCATAGGTAAGTCATTTTCAGAAAAAGATGGTAAATGGGTTTCATAATGCTTTACATATCATTCTACCATCTAATGTCCAACATTGTCTTAACATTCTGTGTTTTGATAGTGTACTGGTTAAGGGCTCTGCCTTTGGAACAGAAGACCAGGGTTTGAATCTCTGCTCCTTCTTTTCAGTAAGCCTGCATCTATTGAGTGAGGAGACCTTGGGAAAGACTCCCTAACACTGCTACTGCCTATAGAGCTTGCCCTAGCGACTGCAGCTCTGGCAATTTGAGTCCGCCAGGAGACAAATAAGTGTTTTGTGGCTTATCTGGTTTATTTGTATGTATTATGTGTGTCTCACTTGCACACACATAAATATGTTTTGATCTGAAAAGTCAAATAGTACTGCATCTTTCACCCCTTGCTACTTTTGGGACTAAAGAACTATAGAGACTTGTGGCACAACTATAGCCCCCACTGCAGTGGTAAGGGGGGCAGAGCTGACGGGGGCTTGGGAGGTAGCCCTGTTAATTATTATGCAGAGCAGGCAGCGCAGCTTAAGCATTATTATACATTACCTGTTTCTGGCACTGGCGTCTCCTCCACTTCCTGGTAAGTTTGCAAGTGTCGTGCACTGCGGGAAGCCAGGCAATCACCATGTGGCTTCAGTCCCTGCGCTGGCATCTCCAACCACTTCCTGCTACGTCTGCTAACTGCTGAGCACTGTGTGCAGCCAGCTGATCATCATGCAGCTGCAGTCCCCGCATGGTGATCGGCTAGCTGCACGTAGTGCACGGCTCTTGTAAACTAACCAGGAAGTGGAGGAGACGCCAGCGCCGGGAGCAGGAAATTAATAATAACACTTCTGCTGTTCTGCCTGCTCTGCATAATTATGAACAAGACTGGGCTCTCAAGCTCCTGGCCCACCACCCCATGATGAACGTGGGGGGAAGGGGGCAGTCCTGCAGACAAAACACTGTTGGGGGGGGGGGGGGGCGGACAAGGATAGTTATGCCCCTAATAAAGACATAAAACTTTAGTGTACAAAAGGATAATTCAGAACATTTAGACCATTATCTGCCTAACAACTTTGACAGAGCTGCATGTACTGTCCTATGGAGAGGAGAGAGGCTTAAGAATCAGGAGAGGAGGAGAGGAAAAACTGGACAAAAAAAACCAAACAAAATCCAACTTGATGAGTTGTGTTGGTCACAAGAGATAGGATGACTGAACTGTTTCTGCTGACAAACATTAATTGTCTGCATACTCCTTAGGTTGTGTTTATGACAACTGTTGCATGACTTTACAACGGACTACCGAGAAAGTCTATGTTATGTTTGAAATTGTTGTGGAATGATACAATAACATGCTAATAAAAACAATTTCCTTGTGTAGTTTGGTTCCGAAGAACCACAGACACTTGCTGGAATCTATGTTCTATTTTACGAATTTAATCACCTATCACTATAGACTCGCAACACAGGGACTGAAGTAATGATACAGCCAGATAACATGAGAAGCTCTTTATTAGCTGATGTCAATGTACACAGTGCAGACACAATACGGCCTTTGAAATCATTGCCTTACTTACTGCTCTGGAGTCTGTGGGGGATGGCTAGAGATGTAACTTCGGCACTCCTCGGGCGCATAGGAAACCCGGCCCTTTTCAGGAGCGCTCATTTCTTCTGGTCTAAAGGTACAATAGGACCAACCAGGGGAAAGAAGAGTCAACCATTGCCCAGTCCCTTTGCACTGACTAACATAATCTTGAGCGCAACGGAAACTGCAAGACATGCTTTCAGCATTATCCACAAGAAAGGTTATGCATAAGCAGGAATCTCTGCTGATAGCAAGTATGTTTAGCAGCAGCAAGCAATGGAATGGAACAGCATGAAGCAAGAATTCAAGACTGCATTATATAGAACAAAAAAGCTATGTGCTCATTGCTTCAACAACCTGATATTCTAGCTGGATTCTGTGCTGTACATGTTTGAGAGATTAAGTGGAAATATGTTAGTTCATGAAGAGATCCAGCATGTACTGCAAATGGCAGCAGGGATCATAACCTGCATGGACCTACCAAGATTACAACCTTCAAAACAAAACAGATGGCTTTATTTCCTCTTAAAGAGGAACTGTCGCGAAAATCTTGAAGTTTAAAACACATACAGAAGTTAATTTCTTCCAGAGTAAAATGAGCCATAAATTACTTTTCTCCTATGTTGCTGTCCCTTACAGTAAGTATTAGAAATCTGACATTACCGACAGGCTTTGGACTAGTCCATCTCTCCATTGGGAATTTTCAGCATGAACTTTATTCTTTATAAAGACATTCCCTGAAAAAGATTTATACAAAGATGCTGGCCAGGCTCCCTGCTCACCATACACTTTTTTGGCAGTTGGATGAGCAACTGCCATTCACGAAGTGCTCTTAACCTCCTGCGGACAGCGTCATGCCACTGGGCGCGGCCACGGCGGCAGCCCCAGGACTGCCTGACGCCATTCAGCGTAAAGTCCTGGGGCCAGCTAATGCAGGAGATCGTGCACAGCCTCCTGCTAGGGAGCGGAGCTCCGCCCCACCTTCAGTCTCTGAGCGGCGATCGCCACTCGGGAGACTGTTATGCTGGGGATACATGGTACGTTTCTGTACCGTGTATCGACCAGCTGATCCGGCCAGCTGAGAATATTCAGCTGGCCCGATCAAGCCGCTTGACCCCCGCCCGCTCGATCCCCGCTGGTGGACAATGGCAGGGAATCGAGCGCTGATAAGGAAGTGCTGGCGGGGACGAGCGTATGACAGCCGATCACAGTGATAGGCTGGCGGGGGGAGGGAGGGTATGGCCACTGCACGGGGGAAAAAAAAAAGCACTACTTTGGTAAGAAAAAACAAATAAATATTTATTAAAAAACAAACAAACACCTGGGGTGCAATCAGACCCCACCAACAGAAAGCTCTGTTGGTGGGGAGAAAAGGGGGGGGAGGGAAGATCCAGGGGGTTTAACACTCTGGTCCTCAAGTGGTTAATAATAAAGAAAACCCAGAGAACCCCTTCCCCCCCCCCCCCCATGAGAAGATGGGCTAGTCCAAAATCTCTCGGTAATGTCAGATTTCTATTACCTACTGTAAGTGACAGCAACATAGGAGAAAGGTAATTTATGGCTCATTTTACTCTGGAAGAAACGTACTTCTTATTTGTATATGTTTACATGTATTTAAAATTTTAAATATTTTCGTGTCAGAGGTCCTTTAAACACACATTGGTTTCAAGCCAAGAGCTGATCCTTACACGTGTCAGTAGTTTCTCTGTCACTATTGAGATACCTGTTCTGTCAACCTGCTAATCATAATATGAATAAGTCTCTTCTCAATTACAGTGACAATGGATGAGTGGGAACAGTGTTCTACATTGAACAATCGTTCTGCAAAAGGATGATTCGTAAGGCAAAAATTTCCAGAAAGCTAAATATCAAACTCTACAGGTGTTTGACATAGGTATATAAAACAAAAGATTTTAATCTAGAGATTTTCACCATAGACCTGACATTTTTGCGCAAATGGGAAAGTGTGACAGTATTGCTCTATCTCTGTTCAGCAACATTGTTAGGAACAGCCAGAACAACAAGAAATCTACATTAACCCAGTAAGTGCAGGATGTGGATGAGTGATGGTCATGTCCAGGAGAACTCATGGAGAAGCATGGGATGTGTTTAATCAGCTGATAGATTTCCTTGTCTGCATTATCCACACTGCGCAATAAAAGGAATTCATTTGTAATTGTGGTTGAGCTCAGGTCATATCTTCTTTCTTGCTTGGTCCTTGACAGGGGTAGTGGATCACCCTGAGGGATCTTGATGCTTCCACGCCACACACCCTCAGTTGGTGTAGCCTGCAGGATCATTGCAATTTTGATAGATTTGTAAGGCTCTGATTTGCTTTGATCAAATCCTGCTTTAGCACATGATCACGACTAGCAAATCAGAGACTTACCTGACCAAACTGATCACATGTGTCTCCATGAGTTCTCATGCTTCTCTATGAAATTTGCTAAAGAGAAGATAGCCAGTCTGAATACAAAGGACGGTATTGTAGTTGCAAATAGAACTCAGTGGTCTGAAAGAACTTTGGGCTCTCTTCCAGTCCAGCCTGCAGTCTCACTGTGATTTCATAAAGAGATGATTTGCGTACTTGGGAGGCCTGTAACCACACTTGCTCACATAAAGCTGAATTATTGCAAACACCTTCTGTTTTAAGAAGACAAAATTATAATTAACATCACATTTTAGTAAGAGGGTTTTTTCAGTCTCATTTAACCCATTATACTTTCTTAGTGGTTCCGGGTTACCGTAAACTGCATGAGTGGCGTAGAGGTAAGCACTCTTGCCTTGCCCTGGCCTGGGTTTGAATCCCAGCCAGGGCACTATCTGCATGAAGTTTGTATGTTATCCCTGTGTCTTTGTGGGTTTCCTCCTTGCACTCTGGTTTACTCCTACATCCCAAAAACATACAGATAAGTTAATTCGCTACCCCTTAATTGGCCCTAGACTATGATACATACACTACACAATACATGCATAGGACTATGGTAGGGACTAGATTGTGAGCCCCCTCTGAGAGACAGTTAAGTGGCAAGACAATATACTCTGTGCAGCGCTGCGGAAGATGTTGGTGCTATATAAATACTAAATATTAATAACAATAATACTCTGTTATTGTCAAGACAGTTGTGTAACCTAAGGATCAAACAGTGAGCCCACTCATGACTGCTATGGCAGGTTTACACAACATTAATTCTAAAACCAGAAGTCTCAATGTTGGGGACTCCAAGAGACATGAACATAACATGCATCAATGGCAGTTTCCAAAGCACTAGCCATTAACATTTTCCCTGTCTTTCCTACCGAGAAGGAAAAGAAAAACATGCAGTGTCAGGACCTCATCATCACTATCCATGTGTACAACTAACCTGCGTGTCATCTGTCTCAGCCTGCAATGTTCACAGCATGGAAAGCTTCCAGTGCATTATTTACAAGTTTATAACTGTCCAGCTATGACAATGTAAAGGAGTGTATTAAACCGTGATGTCGCGCTCAGTCCACGTCCTCAATTTCCTATACAAGTCCCAATCAAATAAAAACAAGAAATAGTCGCGCCAGTAGTCCATACACAATCAATCCAGATTGTATAGAACCTTTAAAGATAAAATCACAACAGAGCAGACATTCTCATGGTGAGTATTGCCTCAACAGTACACCCTTGTGCATTACACACACTGCGTGAGGGAAAAGACTATCACCATAGACCGGGGAGACTACACACGCCCCTTTTTGCCCCTAATCACCGCATAGTTTCTTTCAATCTTGCATATCAAAAAATCTGTGCTGTATAGGATAACCATTAAAAAGCCAAAACAACTCTCATAGCATAAAATTGCTTTATTAAGGCTCCCAATGGCCCCCAAGTTAAAAGTCCGTACATTAAATACACTTGCGAAATAGCATCTCACAATACCACATCTCCTCCGGCTCTGGTCACCCCTCACATGCCAAGGCCATGGGTGTCTCGATAGCTGAACAGCGTGCGTCCTCCAAGCCCAGGCCACGGGTGTCTCGATAGCTGAACAGCGTGCGTCCTCCAAGCCCAGGCCACGGGTGTCTCGATCACTGAACAGCATATGTCCTCCAAGCCCAGGCCACTGGTGTCTCGATAACTGAACAGCGTGTGTCCTCCAAGCCCAGGCCACGGGTGTCTCGATAGCTGAACAGCATGTGTCCTCCAAGCCCAGGCCACGGGTGTCTTGATAGCTGAACAGCATACGTCCTCCAAGCCCAGGCCATGGGTGTCTCGATAGCTGAACAGCGTGCGTCCTCCAAGCCCAGGCGTCTCGATAGCTGAACAGTGTGCATCCTCCAAGCCCAGGCCACGGGTGTCTCGATCACTGAACAGCATATGTCCTCCAAGCCCAGGCCACGGGTGTCTCGATAGCTGAACAGCGTGCGTCCTCCAAGCCCAGGCCACGGGTGTCTCGATAGCTGAACAGCGTGTGTCCTCCAAGCCCAGGCCACGGGTCTCTTGATAGCTGAACAGCATACGTCCTCCAAGCCCAGGCCACGGGTGTCTCGATAGCTGAACAGCGTGTGTCCTCCAAGCCCAGGCCACAGGTGTCTCGATAGCTGAACAGCGTGCGTCCTCCAAGCCCAGGCCACGGGTGTCTCGATAGCTGAACAGCATGCGTCCTCTAAGCCCAGGCCACGGGTGTCTCGATAGCTGAACAGCGTGCACCCTCCAAGCTTGGAGGACGCCCGCTGTTCAGCTATCAAGACACCCGTGGCCTGGGCTTGGAGGACGCAAGCTGTTCAGCTATCGAGACACCCGTGGCCTGGGCTTGTGAGAGGTGACCGGAGCTGGAGGAGATGTGGTATTGTGATATGCTATTTCGCAAGTGTATTTAATGTACGCAGTTTTAACTTGGGGGCCATTGGGAGCCTTAATAAAGCGGTTTTATGCTATGAGAGTTGTTTTGGCATTTTAATAGATATTATATACAGCATGGATTTGTTGATATGCAAGGTTCAAAGTAATTATCCGGTGAGCAGGGGCAAAAAGGGGCGTGTGTGGTCTCCCCGGTCTATGGTGATAGTCTTTTCCCTCACGCAGTGTGTGTAATGCACAAGGGTTTACTGTTGAGGCAATACTCACCATGACAATGTCCGCTCTGCTGTGCTTTTATCTTTAAATGTAAAGGAGTGACCATATATATCTAAATGTAAGCATAAGCTATGGTCAACAAGACTTGCATGCAACTTTCATGCAAATTGTATCAAGCTTGGAGCCGGGACAACCAAAAACATTAGGCAGTGCATTTGGCTGACCCAATTCCAGGCTGTATATAATCTACATAACATATGCATGTAAGCCAAGATTAATAGCATTTCATGAACCATCTCTAATCAGTGCTTAGATGTGGGAGCACCGATCCAATTAAGTCTGATTTACACATTAAATGTAGTTATTCTGAAGTTATAGCAGAATTGATATTATTACTATATTTCCGTTATGAACAAATGCATGCTTGAAAATTTCTCTTTCATTTCAATCAGACAACTTTAAGAGAAAAAAAATCTTGAAACAAAAAGTATTCTTGAGGCTCCAGGATGAAATGTATCAGATCTTTCAACCCAGACTTCCACTGCAACATAATCTAAAAACAGGCACAGAAGTGCAGTGTCTTCCCATATTTTATTAATGTCAGAAGAACTGTGCAGCCAAGAATAGAAATAGCACGAACCTCCGATTTTAGGTTCACGAACCGGGTTCGCGAACTTCCGCAAAAGTTCGGTTCGCGCGAACTTTCGCAAACCGCAATAGACTTCAATGGGGAGGCAAACTTTGAAAACTAGAAACACATATGCTGGCCATAAAAGTGATGGAAAAGATGTTTCAAGGGGTCTAACATCTGAGTTTTTGCATGGATGAGTGGGATACACACAGCCTCGGACAGGACCACCGAACCACCGATGGTCCCATCGGTGGGCCCCGGCCGTCCCGCCTCCTGGGGGCCCCAGTGCTAAAAAGGAGGGGGGCTAAGCGCAGGAAGGGGGGACATTGTGCACAGATCGGCGGGGAGGGGCGGAAGCCTCCCCCCCCTCCCTCACCTAGGGGCCCCCCTTCCGCGCTCCCCCCCCCCTCCAGAATTTCAGCCAGCGGCAGCACCGGGGAAGAATCACTTAACGGCATGACGGAGAGATCCGTAGCTCTGCGTGCCGCTGGCTGGTCTCTGTCTCCTGAACTGACTGTCCAATCACGCTCTCGCAGGAAGTACTGCGAGAGCGTGATTGGACAGTCAGTTCAGGAGACAGAGACCAGCCAGCGGCACGCAGAGCTACGGATCTCCGTCATGCTGGTAAGTGATTCATTCCCGCTGCTGCCGCTGGCTGCAATTCTGGAGGGGGGGGCCCCTAGGTGAGGGAGGGGGGTGGCTTCCGCCCCACCCCGCCGATCTTTGCCCGCTGCCAACCTGCTGCCCACATTACGATTTTCAGGTGTCTGCTGCCCACATTGCGATTTTCAGGTGTCTGCTGCCCACATTACGATTTTCAGGTGTATGCTGCCCACATTACGATTTTCAGGTGTCTGCTGCCCACATTACGATTTTCAGGTGTCTGCTGCCCACATTACGATTTTCAGGTGTCTGCTGCCCACATTACGATTTTCAGGTGTCTGCTGCCCACATTACGATTTTCTGCTCACTGCTGCCCACATTGCGATTTTCTGGTGCCTGCTGCCCACATTGCGATTTTCTGGTGACTGCTGCCTACATTGCGATTTTCTGGTGCCTGCTGCCCACATTGCGATTTTCAGGTGTCTGCTGCCCACATTGTGATTTTCTGGTAACTGCTGCCCACGTTACGATTTTCAGGTGTCTGCTGCCCACATTGCGATTTTCTGGTGTCTGCTGCACACATTGTGATTTTCTGGTGTCTGCTGCACACATTGTGATTTTCAGGTGTCTGCTGCGCACATTGTGATTTTCAGGTGTCTGCTGCGCACATTGTGATTTTCAGGTGTCTGCTGCACACATTGTGATTTTCAGGTGTCTGCTGCACACATTACGATTTTCAGGTGTCTGCTGCCCACATTACGATTTTCAGGTGTCTGCTGCCCACATTACGTTTTTCTGGTGACTGCTGCCCACATTACGATTTTCTGGTGTCTGCTGCCCACATTACGATTTTCTGGTGTCTGCTGCCCACATTACGATTTTCTGGTGTCTGCTGCCCACATTACGATTTTCAGGTGTCTGCTGCCCACATTACGATTTTCTGGTCACTGCTGCCCACATTGCGATTTTCAGATGTCTGCTGCCCACATTACGATTTTCTGGTCACTGCTGCCCACTTTTGGGGGGGGTATCTGCCACCAACCTGATTGCATTTTGGGGGGTATCTGCCGCCAATCTGATTGCATTTTGTGGGGGTATCTGCCGCCAACCTGATTGCATTTTGTGGGGGTATCTGCCGCCAACCTGATTGCGTGTTGTGGGGGTATCTGCCGCCAACCTGATTGCATTTTGTCGGAAAATCTGCTGCGATTTGACTACTTGATGAATTATCATGAGGCATGTAACTACTTGAATATTTTATCTAAAATGTATCTGGTCGGACCTAATCTCTGTGAATAACACCGCTACTTATGTTGTGTTTGTTTGTTTTTTAAGTCTACCCATGACTCATCGTGACCACGCCGATGTTCCAGTGCGTGGTGACACCCAATTACTTTCGCTGCGGCGCGCTGCGCGCGCCGCATGTGGACATATCTCTATTGGAGACTGTCCTCAGAAGTGCTCACGATCTTTTCCCTACCATAAACTCATGCAAAATTTCTAGAGTACATGTGTATGTGAGCCCAAAATGGGGGGGGGGGGGGGAGGAGGAGGGGATCGGGGGGGAGGAGGAGGAGGGGATCGGGGGGGGGGGGGGGAGGGCAGGCTGAAACTTCCTTGGTGGGCCCTTAGTGTCCCAGTCCGACCCTGGATACACACCAAAAGTCCCGGGGAAAAATCTGGACTTGATGCAAAGCAGCGTTTTAAGGGCAGAAATCACATTGCAAGCTAAATTGGAGGCCTAAAATGCTTTAAAACATCTTGCATGTGTATTCATCAATCAGGGAGTGTAATTAGAGTACTGCTTCACACTAACTCACTGTGTAACGCACTGCAAACAGCTGTTTGTGTTGTGATGGCCGTGCTGGACTGGTGCGCACCATAACGAGAGTGCAGGCGATAGCCGTTTTAAAGCCCATATGGTCGCCAGGCTGAGGTAGCTCAATGACAGAACAACAGTGATTGTCCAGCTGATCGAATTTGGTCTGTCCACAATGAAGCAACGACCTTATTATCTTCGGTGTGCCACCCCCCGAAGGAACTCATATAGCCGGCGGTCATTGCTTCATTGTGATACACAAGCCCCTTCACCGCGGCAAGGTAATGGTCACGAAGGGGAATTGACACATGTACATGCCTTTTGTTTTGTTGTTGCAGCCGCAGTGCAGCCAGAAAAATTAGGCAGGCATGTACACGCACCAGAAAAATTATTAAAACGGCCACTGCTAGCAGCGGCCATAAAATTCAGGAATCCGCCTGGAGTCCTGGTGGACCCTGTTAGTAATGGCGGAGAAGGCAGTCAAGCAGCCTGCAGGCAGAGATGCTGTGTGGGGACTGACTTAGTCTCGGGGCAGGCAGTCACTTGGCGTGCAGGCAGAGATGCTGTGTGTGGGGACTGACTTATTCTTCGGGCAGGCATCCGTGGTCAGATGGACCCTTGACCCAACGCTGTGTGCAAGAGATGTCACCACTTGCTTTTCAACATCACGGTACAGTTTAGGTATCGCCTTTTTTGTGTGGCTTTGCTTTTGTGTGCTGCTTTTCCTCAGGTGGTCATCCCATTGCAGTTTGTGCTTTGTAATCATGTGCCTTCGTAAGGTAGTTGTCCCTACGCAGGTCTTGGTCTTTCCACGGCTCAATTTTCGGTGGCAGAGAGTACAGATGGCATTGCTCTCATCTGAGTCAGACACACAAAACAATTTCCACACCGCTGAGCCCTGGGGTGATGGCACTTTGGTGGTGGCAGCTGACTTTGTGTTAAGTGGGGTGCCAGAATCAGAGCAGTCGGAGGAAGATATGTCACGCTTCCGTGCGGAAGCTGAGAAAGATGAGGTGTTCTGGGTGGGTGCACCGAACAACAGGTAGGTAGGTATATGCAGTGCTGCTGAGTATTACAAATGTACACCTGTCTCACACACACACACACACACGTACCGTCAACAGGTGCAATGACTGGTGGTATTAACAATGCGTGCGCTCACGTAGGTAGGTAGGTAGGTGCACTAAGCAGTGAACAGATGCAGTGATTGGGATTACAAATTTGCAGCTGTCACACACACAGGTAGTCACTGAATGTGCTGGGCCTGGCAGTGGAATTAAGGGGCCAAAGGCCAGCTGCGACTGACTGACAGGGCTGTACATAAATATAATGCAAGTGGGCCACACACACAAAAAAAATAGATCACAAGAACAAGGTTTGCTCTCAAAAAAGCTGTTGAGGGGTGCTTTTTTAGCAATAAGAATCAGCAAGAAGCAAGCTAACAAGCCTACAAGAGCCTAACTAAGCTTTCCCTATGAGAGTCTGCAGCAGCTCTCCCTTCTCTAATTACTGCAGGCACATGAATGAGTAAAATGCCTGACGCTGCCTGCCTTTTATAAGGGGGGGAGGGCCTCCAGGAGGGAGTGTAGCCTGATTGGCTACAATGTGCCTGCTGACTGTGATGTAGAGGCTCAAAGTTGACCCTAATGATGCACTATGGGGGCGAATCAAACTTCCGCAAAAGTTTGCGGTTCTCCGCGAACGCGAACCACGGAAGTTCGCTAGAAACCATTTACTGGCGAACCGTTCGGGCCATCTCTAGCCAAGAATGACATCTACAAAAAATTCCAGAAGGTCTGCACACTCTAAAGTACCAAGTCCTGTTTATTCAAACACGTGACAAACCATTCCACAAACTCATTGGCCACACGAACTCGATGGGGGCGGTGCCGGCCAACGGCGAATGACAGCGCTGTGGACCAGCGAGAATAGTCTCGCAATGACCCGGGGCTGCTAACGGCCAGAGGGAGGCAGGATTTCCGCCCCACACGGCAGCCGAGAAGCTGTGGGCATTGACTTACAATGTGAATGTGGCAAAGCACATACTTAGAGCAGCACCATGGGGGACAGACACTGTACCTTCTCAGGTAATGCACATACTGTTTAATACTGTTTGCTCGGTTTACTGTTTGCTGGTGTAATATGATGGCCATGTGTATATGTTTATTTTGACAATTATGCTAATTATGCTAATTTTTGGCGGCAATTTTGAAATGCGAGGTGTGGCTTGGTGTGGGAGAACTGGTCATATATCATCCTCATGTAATTATACACTGTTACCATTCTGTACTGTAGCATTGACAAAGGGGACTCCACGGGGCCCCGTAACGACTCATGGTTTGTGGAATGGTTTGTCACGTGTTTGAATAAACCAGACCAGACCAGGGCACCGTCATTTAAATGCTTTAATCTTCTTTTCCAACCACAAGTTATGCAGTATAGTCAACAACAGTCACAATAAACGGTTCAAACCTTGATTGACAGTGGTGTGGGGGTGTTCAGGGTGCGGGTGACCAGGGCACCCGCACCCTGAATACCCCCACCACCCGACCAGGGACCAAAGCATTTGAATGACGGTACCCGTTCTGTCTCTATGTACGACATATCTGTATAGTGTTTTCTGCAATTTTTTAACCGGCAGCACTTCTATCAGCTTATTTAAAGTGCCACAACAGAGGTGTTTTGCTTTTGGGGTGAGGTTTATGCAAAATATGCAGGACATGGTCCCCGCCCCCAAAAATATACACTGAGTGCGGAGTGGTCCTTTCTCTACAGTGTACCAAATTTCTAAATATCTTGCAGTGTTGGTGTCTGAATCCAGGGTTCAGCCGTGGGAGTGGGGGGGGGGGGGGGGCGCCAAGCTGGAAGGGGTAGTGGGCAGGAAGGGGGTATTGGGCACAGCGGCGGGGAGGGTCCCCTGATCTGCGCTCTCCCTCTAGCTTTTAAGTGCAGCATCAGCATATAAATATCAGGAAGCGGGTGGGGATGACTCACGCGTTCCAGCGTGCGTTCCACTCTCATCACTTCCTGCAATGCCATCCACTTACAATACAGTGGACAGCATTGCAGGAAGTGACGAGAGTGGAACTTGGAACAGGTAAGTCATCCTCGTCCGCTGCCTGGTATTAATAAGCAGCTGCTGCAATTATAAGCTAGAGGGGGAGCACAGATCGGGGGACCCAGGTGAGGGAGGAGGGTCCGATCCCCCTTCTCGCCGCTGTGCCAGATACCCCCTTCCTGCTCGCTACCCCGTCCAGCTCGGCGGCCCCCCACACCCACGGCCACGCAGGTGCCGCCCTCAAATTTTGCCACCTGAGGAACCTGAATCACCCCGCCTCATGGGCAAACTGGCCCTGGCTGTACACCACTGTTTAGCACTAAAGCTAGTGGAAAGGGTCGCGGGGCTGCGGCCCATGTTGTGTTTCATGTAACTCTGATGATACCTCTTTCTGGCTTGGAAGGCGTAAACATCAGAGTAAAATTAAGTGCAACATGGACCACAACCCAATGATCCTCTCCACTAGCTTTGGTGCTTAACTGCAGTGTACGGCATAAACCAGGTGTTCGAATGAAGATACCCAGATTGGAACACCAACACTACTTGAAAATCACCTATAAATAATTTTTACTGACTCCATAGCTTATGTTAACAATCCTCAGCCTGGGCCTGAAAACCCAAGTCAGCTCTTATGCCTGGAGAAGGAATGAGCTCTACTGGAGCTGAATTTCTGCAAAGGTTTAGTTTAATTTACTGCCAAAAGTTTCCATTCATTCATAATAATGTACCAACAGAAAGCCCCAGCAAGAAATTCAAATATGCTGTTGCTATACCTCCCTGTAAGTTAGCAGTATGGAAATAATGGCACAGAAGCAAGACAGAAGAATTACAGAAGAAGGAGAGAATACAGATGAAGAAAAGTAGAACTGCTGCTTTATTTGATACAAAAATGGGTGTTTTTTGTTTTACCGGTTATCTTGTTAGGATGAATAGGTAACATGACTATGTTATAAATATCATAACATTGAATATTCACCATGGAGGGGCATATATCTGGGGACTCCATTATTAATACAAGAGCATCTAGATCAGTGGTTCCCAACCTTTTCCGGCCCGGGGAACACTCGCGCGCGGGTGTTTGCGCGACCTAGTCGTGGACAGTGCCGTGCGCAGCAGGCTATGGGGGGGGGGGGGGGGGGGGGCTGGGGTGCGGCTGCATAGCTAGCATAGTTGCCCCAGTATAGTGAGTTTAGTTGCCCCAGTACGGTTAGTATAGTTGCCCCAGTATAGTGCCCCAGTATAGCTAGTATAGTCCCAGTATGGATAGGTAGTGCCCCTGTATAGTGCTCAGTACGGGTAGGTAGTGCCCAGTATAGCCAGTATAGTGCCCAGTATAGCTAGTATAGTGCCCAGATAGCTAGTATAGTGCCCAGTATAGCTAGTATAGTGCCCAGTATAGCTAGCATAGTGCCCAGTATAGGTAGGTAGTACCCAGTATAGGTAGGTAGTGCCCCAGTATAGTGCCCAGTATAGCTAGTATGGTGCCCCAGTATAGCTAGTATAGTGCCCAGTATAGCTAGTATAGTGCCCAGATAGCTAGTATAGTGCCCAGTATAGCTAGTATAGTGCCCAGTATAGCTAGCATAGTGCCCGCTATAGGTAGGTAGTACCCAGTATAGGTAGGTAGTGCCCCAGTATAGTGCCCAGTATAGCTAGTATAGTTGCCCCAGTATAGCTAGTTTAGTTGCCACCAGTGTAGGTAGTTTAGTTGCCCCCAGTATAGCTAGTTTAGTTGCCCCCAGTATAGCTAGTACAGTTCCCCCCAGTATAGATGCCCAGGAGGGGGGAAGCAGCGCTAGAAGGAGGGGCAGTGGAGGCAGCAGTGGGGAGGGGGGAAATATCCCCCCCCCCTCCCTCACCTGGGACCCCTCCTTCTGCCTCTCTCCCCTTCCATTTAGCGGTGGCAAGTGCACTGCAGTCTTCATCTTGCACTTTACACAAGGATTCTTTGTTGGGTAGGTGGCTGAATAGGATGTATTTTCTGCCAACTCCTTTGCTGCCAACTACATTATGCAGGGTAAACTTATTTCCTGCCAACTTCTTTGCTGCCAACTACATTATGAAGGGCAATTTTATTTCCTTTCTGAATGTACCAAATATTTCCCAGAGAAGTGTTGTGGAATGCTGTGAGGGAAACAAAAGCTGTTTTATGGCTCCTGATAAAACATAGCCGAATGGGCTCTCTGCTTTAATACTTGGAAGTTATGGAGGAGAGAATTAAGTTACAAGTACTCACTACAAGAAGTGGACTTCCCACTTTTGGGTAGATGTGAACCATTTTCCAAACCGCTCTGCCTCCATATATTTCCAATCTGTAATTTTACATTTGTCATTGACACCTCAGTTAACTACTGCTTTTTAACCCATAAGAAGCTTCAATAGAGTGATCTCATTTGAGATGAATGCACTGCTTTCGACCTTAGTCAGCAGAATTCATTGTGCTGTAAATTCTTGGAATGCATTGATCTCTCTCTACTAGCAGACACTATAGAAACTGAAACCAGAAGTTCTCTGTTATTGTCTCACACTGCCCCCTAGTGACAAATGGCCATAAATACACATTACAGCAGTACTAATCAGAAGTAAGTAAATGTAACAAAGGAGGAATAAAAAATGTGCTGAATAAAGCCTCTAAATAAATTGACTACTGAAAAGTTAATAATAAAGCATTGCATCTAGTGCACAAATCTTTTTATCTATAATTTGTAAGTATCCAGGAAGCCGCTGTTCTGTGGCATGATAGCAGTCAGTGCAGCATGGTTCCCAGGAAATAAAAATTAGCGTTAGCAGCGTACAGAGCGTGGCCTATGTACAAACATGCACACTATAGCTTAAAGGGGGAAAAAGGTGTTTTCTGACTGTCAGTTTGTCATTCTCCAGGTTTGTCAACAACCTCAGTGTAAGCCAATGGCACAGTAAAATTTGCATTTCTTCATGGCCTCTTTGTACATAAGCCTGGACATAGACAATCACTGCAGACCTACTTCAATCTTACAAGCAAAGTAGAAAAGGTAAACATATAAACAACATAAAGAAAAGTTTTAAGCTTGAAGCAGCCACAGATCCAGCAGCAGGGCACAGCGTGGATATAACAGCATGTAGCAAAGTGCTTATATATCGCATCACACCTTTTGCTTCCAGATGGTCTGGGTTCCTGTGAGTCAACAGATTTTCTTCCTGGTGTTAGTTTCTCAGCGCTGTCCAGCAAAGCACTGAGTGCTACACGGCGGAATACATTGCCATGCGCTTCTTTGATGAACTGCACTAGTTGTCGGATATCGCAGTACAGACCCTGTCATTGCAGAAAGAACAAAAGACAGATGCTTTGACAAAACAATCAAAATAAAAGATGGATGCCTTACAGGCTCACTCTCGGTTCTAACATCATTTTTAATGGCTTGCTAAAACAAGCGGGGAGGTGCCATTTGTAGACACATCTCATTGTTTGTCCTTCTGAAAAATGAGTTTTATTCACCTGTGTCAACCGCCATTTGTCTGCGTAGATAAATGGAGCCATCCGTGTGACACAGTGGTGGTGAGAGTGTTTCTATACATTTCTTAATTGTCATTCTCCATGTCTGCACCCAGATGTATGTGAACGATAGCGCCACTTATTCACTAAGATAAATGTAAAAGTGACACAGGCACAGCACTGGAGCAGAAGAATAGCATATTACTACAGGACAGACTGGAGAACCGCTTCTGCAAAAGGCACTCACTACATAACAAAGCAACAATCTTTCACCAAACAATATTATTTTGAAACAGATTTTAGGTACTATGAACAGGCTGTGTAAGTAAGCTCTCATGCTACATGGAAGTGGTAAAACTGGCAAATCATTGGCCAATCAACATTGGATGTGTGTATACACCCTTTAAGCTAAGTACACACCTGATATAAAAGTATTTGGAAAGTGAAAGATCAAAGACCAATTTTACCACAGGTTTCCTGTGAGCACTCTTCTCAGTTCTCACGTCCAAAAAACATACTGGTAATTTAATTGTCCCTCTTTCAAAAATGGCCTTAGACTATGAAAGGGAGGACTGTGACTATGGTCGAGATTAGACTGTGAATTTCTCCGTGGAACATTAAGTGATTGAGTGACATGACTGACTATGTACTCCGTAAAGCACTGTTGAAGATGTCAGGCTTAAATAAGCAGATGGTAACAATGATAATTTAAACTCTCCATGAGTTAGGGCTGGTTCAGACGGACGCTTGCGGAGCGTTTACCGCAAGCGTTCGGAACGTCGCAGTAAACGCTCCCATTCAAGTAAATGGGAGCGTTTACACCGAGCTTTTGCGCGCGTCTGCACGATCACGGCGTTTGGGTCCCGATTTTCGCTAGCGTTCGAGCTGCCCCTGGAAGCGACATGTAGCTTCCAGGGGGCGGCCAACCGCAACGGCTAATGTCCCCCTAGGGGAATAAAAAATGCGACTGCAACGGAACGCAACGCGAAGGCTACTGAAAGCCTGACCGCGCAGCCGCCGCAACGCCCCCAAACGCGACGCCACGCAGACATCCGTCTGAACCAGCCCTTAAATGAAAAAAAAAAACACAAAAATGCTGGCCCTTCAACCACCACACTATAAACAGAAAAGGTTTATACTGCTGTCTGAGCCCGTTGGACAGAATGCATTTCTTTCCGTTGCCTCTGGCACATCAAGGAGTGTGTGGGTAAAATCTCCACTACTAAGACATTTTAGAAGCATGAAAATAGGTGTTCATTGCCCTTTCAACAAAATTGCATCATAATACAATCCAGTCTTATGATACAACAATTTTTAAAGAGAAAAAACGGAAAGGTATAAATTATAAATGTTATTCCTATTTAATACCCAGTCCAGAAACACTTGTGTAATTCTCATAAACAGTACAAATCTGCTGATCATATGGTAACCGTAAACTAGAAATAATGGGTATCAAGTGTAATCAAAATTGAATATAGCTTTATTATATCAAAAAGGATTATAAAAACAAACATTTAAAATCTTGAAGATCACACTATAGTTGCATCTTAGAAGTCCACATATGTCAGACATATGTGGACTTCTAAGATGCAACTATAGTGTGGTGGAAGTCAAATTGATGCTATTTCTCACTTTTATCTAAATCTGACTTGATGCTATAGTTTTGCACAGAGTAGAGCTCTAGGCAGGTTGTCTGGAGGCGATTGAGTGGGCTGCGAGTGGATGAGTGTTTATTCTTTGGCCGGCCAGGGATGTGAAAGCGGAGCTCCGCAACATCTCTTCAAGATTTTAAATGTTTTTTTTTATAATCCTTTTTGATATAATAAAGCTATATTCAATTTTGATTACACTTGATACCCATTATTTCTAGTTTATGAGTACCTTTAACTGGTTGTGTTCATTAGAGTGGGTTAATAGCTTGTCTATAATTTGTGGCCAGGAGGCTTGGTATTTCCTGCCCCTAAGCCATTAAAGTGACAATATACCCACTGACATGGATCAGAGTCATGAGACTCCATTTATAATAGTATGATCATATGGTAACACACTGATTATTGAATGTCATCTATATTTAGTTTACCAATGTAAATCAACTTAATTGAAGTTATATTTTCAAATGTTCAATAATTTGTTATGCATTCTAAAATAATGTGATTGCATAATAATATAAAGGATTGACTATATATACAGTGGTGTGAAAAACTATTTGCCCCCTTCCTGGTTTCATGTTCTTTTGCATGTTTGTCACACTTAAATGTTTCTGCTCATCAAAAACCGTTAACTATTAGTCAAAGATAAGATAACTGAACACAAAATGCAGTTTTAAATGATGGTTTTTATTATTTAGTGAGAAAAAAAACTCAAAACCTATATGGCCCTGTGTTAAAAAGAAATTGCCCCCTGAACCTAATAACTGTTTGGGCCACCCTTAGCAGCAATAACTGCAATCAAGCATTTGCAATAACTTGCAACAAGTCTTTTACAGCGCTCTGGAGGAATTCTGGCCCACTCATCTTTGCAGAATTGTTGTAATTCAGCTTTATTTGAGGGTTTTCTAGCATGAACCGCCTTTTTAAGGTCATGACACACCATCTCAATAGGATTCAGGTCAGGACTTTGACAAGGCCACTCCAAAGTCTTCATTTTGTTTTTCTTCAACCATTCAGAGGTGGATTTGCTGGTGTGTTTTGGGTCATTGTCCTGTTGCAGCACCCAAGATCGCTTCAGCTTGAGTTGACGAACAGATGGCCGGACATTCTCCTTCAGGATTTTTTGGTAGACAGTAGAATTCATGGTTCCATCTATCACAGCAAGCCTTCCAGGTCCTGAAGCAGCAAAACAACCCCAGACCTACCACCACCATATTTTACTGTTGGTATGATGTTCCTTTGCTGAAATGCTGTGTTACTTCTACGGATGTAACGGGACACGTACCTTCCAAAAAGTTCAACTTTTGTCTCGTCGGTCCACAAGGTATTTTGCCAAAAGTTTTGGCAATCATTGAGATGTTTTTTTAGCAAAATTGAGACAAGCCTTAATGTTCTTTTTGCTTAAAAGTGGTTTGCGCCTTGGATATCTGCCATGCAGGCTGTTTTTGCCCAGTCTCTTTCTTATGGTGGAGTCGTGAACACTGACCTCAATTGAGGCAAGTGAGGCCCGCAGTTCTTTAGATGTTGTCCTGGGGTCTTTTGTGGCCTCTCGGATGAGTTTTCTCTGCGCTCTTGGAGTAATTTTGGTCGGCCGGCCACTCCTGGGAAGGTTCATCACTGTTCCATGTTTTTGCCATTTGTGGATAATGGCTCTCACTGTGGTTCGCTGGAGTCCCAAAGCTTTAGAAATGGCTTTATAACCTTTACCAGACTGATAGATCTCAATTAGGGTACTTTTGTTCTCATTTGTTCCTGAATGTCTTGGGATCTTGGCATGGTGTCTAGCTTTTGAGGTGGGTTTGGTCTACTTTGTGTCAGATAGCTCCTATTTAAGTGATTTCTTGATTGAAACAGGTGTGGCAGTAATCAGGCCTGGGGGTGACTACAGAAATTGAACTCAGGTGTGATAAACCACAGTTAAGTTATTTTTTGACAAGGGGGGCAATCACTTTTTCACACAGGGCCATGTAGATTTGGAGTTTTTTTTCTCACTAAATAATAAAAACCATCATTTAAAACTGCATTTTGTGTTCAATTATGTTATCTTTGACTAATAGTTAACGGTTTTTGATGAGCAGAAACATTTAAGTGTGACAAACATGCAAAATAATAAGAAATCAGGAAGGGGGCAAATAGTTTTTCACACCACTGTATGTAGGACACAATCCTTCTGGATCACGTTATATATTTTATGCTAAAAACACTGATGGAGGTGCCCTTGATGATATGCTACTATAAATGTTTTTTTATATCAGAAGGGTAAGTTCTTACCTTCTCAGAAAGACAAACCATAAGTTAATGGAAAGGTATATTTATTCATGCACAAGACTATGCGTTTCACGGGTCTTAGCCCGCTTCTTCAGGTTAATACAAATGCCTGAGAGGTTTTGGGCCATGAGCGTATGCATAGTCTATACCCCAAGGGGTGTACAGTGACGAGGATTCTTAGAAGTCCTCACTACTATTCTAGGAGGAGAGTAACCAACCAGCTTCTGCATCAACAAGACCTGGGAAACTGAGCGAGGACGGCTTTATTCCAGCAGGCTCTGACGGTGGTTTCAAGTTTTCCAACCCACCGTTGTGAGTATAGTACATACACACTTGTTCTTTTTTACTCCTTGTCCAACTAAACTGCACCATTGGGCTCCTGGTCTCTCTCATTTCACAGATATTTGGAGATTAGGGTTAACCATCAAGGATCAAAACTCCTTCTAGGTTATATATTTGGTAGTATGAGTCTTTGTTTCCTGCTACTTATTCTGATATGCCTATAATTGCACCCTCACAATAATTGTAATGGTCTTACCAGGTTTTCAGGGCTGTGCAGTTCATGGGTTGTAGAAGCACAGCGTGTTATCAAAGACTTAAACATGGAGCTCACGATGATCCCCTCCACACTCTGAGCTGTAGACTTGTTGTCCATTGTGGCAAAATTGTTTCCAAAGCCAGCTCTGTCTGTGTGAAAACACATAGAGAGGCCATTCAAATTCTTTCCAACTATTTTTAATCAAAGAGAAATTAAAAATTAAACTACCGAAATAGCCACCATTCTTGCATTCATTATTAAATACACTGATAAAAAAACCTCATCTATCAAACAGTAGCAGAATAGCGTTTTCCCTGCAAACACTGCTGTAGCTTCTCTATAGGGCCATCTCATTGTAATGACTTAGACAAAGCCTACCATCATACTGTGTGGGCTGCAGGCAACATAGGTAACACCAATGTTCTAAATATCAATGACATGATTAACACAATACAACAGTCACCCCTAATGACATTTACCATATAATTATAACATCACACAGGTAAGGTAAAGCAATATTTGTGGTTAACCTACCTTCCACAGGACTGGTTGAAGATGATGACGCTGCATGGCCTACAATGGTGGTGAAATGTGATAAAAGCCCCTGCATGCTCATGCAAAATTAGGAATTACTTCGGTGATCTTATGCATAGTTATTTTCTTCATTCCAGTTGCTATTCCTAATCATTGTCACTATATGTTGTGCTTCTGAACAGCTGTTTTATATTGCTTCTGAATGGCTGTTATCTACCAGTGTTCTCCCCAGGCTCTTTTAGCCCGGTGCTCCACTCTGCTAATTTTGGTGAGCACCGGACTGTCCTCACCAGCTCACCTCCGCAGCTATGCTGTAAGCAGAGTTGTGCTGATGTTATGTTGCTTACTGTTTGAATTCCTGCTGGTGTCACACTATGGACTTTACATGACCTTCCACTGTCCGCCAGCAGAGGTCTCACCTCATCTTTGGAACTCTGTGAACATTCACCTGACCATTGTGCAGTATTTAACCACTTCAGCCTACATCTTCGAAAATCGTATGCATCTGAGCAATGTTCACCTCCCATTCATTCGCTAATAACTTTATCGCTACTTATCAAAATTAATTGATCTATATCTCGTTTTTTCCGCCACTAATTAGGCTTTCTTTGGGTAGTACATTTTGCTAAGAGCCACTTTACTGTAAATGCATTTTAACAGGAAGATTAAGATAGAAATGGAAAAAAATCATTATTTCTCAGTTTTTGGCCATTATAGTTTAAAATTAATACATGCTACAGTAATTAAAACCCATGCATTTTATGTGCCCATTTGTCCCGCTTATTACACCGTTTAAATTACGTCCCTATCACAATCTATGGCGCCGATATTTTATTTAGAAATAAAGGTGCATTTTTTCAATTTGCGTCCATCACTATTTACAAGCTTATAATTTTAAAAAATTTAATAAGATACTCTCTTGACATGTATATTTAGAAAGTTCAGACCCTTAGGTAACTATTTATGTAGTTTTTTTTTTTTTTAATTTTAATTTTTTTTTTTTTAATACAAAAATGTATTTGGGTAATTTTAGTTTGTAAGGGAAACTGCTAATTTTAGATGTAATATAATGTATTTTTTTATTTAATAAAAGTATGTGGGTGCAGTTTACTGTTTGGCCACAAGATGGCCACATTCAAAAAATTCCTGGATGCGAACAATGTCGCATCTAGGAACTAAAATGAAGAGAAGAAGTTTCCTGGGGGCAGAAATACCACGCTCTCTGATGAGAAAGCGTCGGTATTTCTGCCAGGGACTTAGATCGGTGAATGGGAATTATATTCCCATTCACTGATCGGGGGGGGCAGCGGGAGGTAGCGGGAGCGCACGCGGGGGCGCGCCCGATCGCGTGCACCACATGGATGCAGCACCACTGCCTATCTGGACGGATATATGCGTCCAGATATGGTGAAGTGGTTAAAGCAGACCCAAACTAAAAATACAAGATTTCAGAAATAAAATCTATTTTCTAAATTATAATAATAAATAGCAGCCTTTTTTCAACTGCATGATGACAAATATAAAATATTTTACATTTATTGGAGAAACCCCTCCCTTCCTTTCATATTGCCGGCAAATAATCCTGGAAAATGGTGAAGTAGATGGTGTCCAGCAAAGGAGGAATTGCTAATGGCTGCCACTAGTGTTGGGCGAACACCTGGATGTTCGGGTTCGGGCCGAACAGGCCGAACATGGGCCAGATGTTCGGCATGTTCGGCCCGAACGCCGAACTCAATGGGAGTCAATGGGACCCCCGAACATGCCCATTTTGGGGGCCCTATGGGGTCGCAGGCATAAGGGGGGAGCATGCCCCGGTCGCGGGGGGGGTCGGAAATTCCCCCCACCCCCTCCGCTAGCGCTCCCCCCTCTGCCCGCTTCCCCATACAAAAAGTTTAAATCAAGTTCAATAGTACCTGGGCTGGTGGCATTGGCTGGCAGTGGAGTGAGGAGGAGGAGGAGTCCGAATAGCAGAGTGACGTTGAGGCCGGGCAGCGGGCGGTTCAGCGCTAGTACCCTTGTGGTACTTCCGCCCTTTCTCTGACCTCACGTCCTCTGCGTGATGACGCATACGAGGGTACGCGTGATGCGTACCCTCGTATGCAGAGGACGTGAGGTCAGAGAAAGGGCGGAAGTACCACAAGGGTACTAGCGCTGAACCGCCCGCTGCCCGGCCTCAACGTCACTCTGCTACTCGGACTCCTCCTCCTCCTCACTCCACTGCCAGCCAATGCCACCAGCCCAGGTACACTACTATTGAACTTGATTTAAACTTTTTTTATGGGGAAGCGGGCAGAGGGGGGAGCGCTAGCGGAGGGGGTGGGGGGAATTTCCGACCCCCCCCGCGATCGGGGCATGCTCCCCCCTTATGCCTGCGACCCCATAGGGGGGCCGTATTGCGGCCTGTTCGGCCGAACAGGGCCCTGTTCGCCCGAACAGGGGCCCTGTTCGGCCCTGTTCGGGGGCATACAGAAGTTCGGGGCGAACCCGAACTTAAAAGGCCGAACACCATCAGGTGTTCGGCCGAACTCGAACATCACCCGAACAGGGTGATGTTCTGCAGAACCCGAACAGTGGCGAACACTGTTCGCCCAACACTAGCTGCCACCTGTATAACCCTAGTTATGCAAAGAGGAGGGTGAAAATCATGCACTGAAATGCTCATAGGCTAGAAGGAGTGTTTATTTATATTTGTATGTGTCAGAGTGGTGCAACTAAATATTTTGAATTAAAAAAAAGTTTGGTTTGGGTCCGCTTTAAGGCTGCCTCTAGCAGAAGAACATTGCTAGATCGTTTTTTGCTGTAGGCCTTGTGCTCCGGTCACTCATCCTTGTTCCTAACTCCTTGCCTCCTGTAGTTTGTATTGATCTCCCGGTATCGACCTCTTGCTTTGTCTGACTACTCTCTTGCCCACTGTCTGTATACTTCTGATATTCTGATCATTGATCCTGGCCTGTACGACAATTCTTCTGTGTGCTGATTCTGCTAATACGTGTCTGTATATATTGTATTATTATTGCTATTGTATATAATTTGTGATCTAGGTTCCCGTGTGCTGCAATTGTATATATTGTTTGATCCAGGTTCCTGTGTGCTGCCATTGTATATATCGTGTGACCCGTGTCTTTGCATATTTATTGTAAATATTAGTTCGTTAGTTAGTTAGTTAGTTAGTTAGTCAGGGTGATATCGGGGCACTGTGGTCATATTGTACGATTGCATGCATATTGTTTGTATGTTTGTATGTGTGTATATATACCGTATATACTCGCATACAAGCCGAATTTTTGACCCCCAAAAAGTGGGTGAAAAGTTGGGGGGTCGGCTTGTATGCGAGTCTGGTGCTGGTGATGGTGGTCCGAGCTCCCCGCACTATCCATCCAAGGCGGCCGCCGCTACTGCTGCAATTACCTTGCCCGGCGCCGCTTCTTCTATTCCCCTCCTGTCCGGCTCCGTAATTCACTGCAGCGCTCTTCACGGCGGCTGCAGTAGAGAGAGAGAGTGGTTCCCATAGCAACCGCCGCTACAGGAAGCCGCGCTCTCCGCTGCTTCCTGTCTGATCACAGCAGCCACCGTGAAGAGTGCTGCTGTCCTACGGAGCCGGAGAGGGGGGGAATAGAAGAAGCGGCGCCTTCTAAGGTAAAAGCAGCGGCGGCCGCGGCGGAGAGGGGAGGCGGGGGGCACTATACTAGCTATACTGAGGCACTATAATAGCGATACTGGGGCACTATAATAGCGATACTGGGGCACTATAATAGCGATACTGGGGCACTACCTAGCGATACTGGGGCACTATACTAGCGATACTGGGGCACTACACTAGCTATAATGGGCACTAGACTAGTTATACTGGGCACTATACTAGCTATACTGGGGCACTATACTAGCTATACTGGACACTATACTAGCTATACTGGGGCACTATAATAGTGATACTGGGGCACTATAATAGCGATACTGGGGCACTATACTAGCGATACTGGGGCACTATACTAGCGATACTGAGGCACTATACTAGCGATACTGGGGCACTATACTAGCTATAATGGGCACTATACTAGTTATACTGGGCACTATACTAGCTATACTGGGCACTATACTAGCGATACTGGGCACTATACTAGCGATACTGGGACACACTAGGGGAATAAGGCGGCCAGCATTTCCTACCCCTGGCTTATATGTGGGTCAATCATTTTTTACTGGTTTTTTAAGTAAAAGTGGGGGGGTCGGCTTATATGCTGGTCGACTTATATGCGAGTATAGACGGTATGTTAATCTTCACTTCTGTAAATAAACACATTCATTCACCTTTAAATCCAACCTGTGCAGACCTCAGCATTTCCTTGCAAGTGATCTCTTATTCCTGTTTTGCCTTCATAAGGATCTGCATGCGCAGATTCTTACAGCTGACCTTGTAATCCCACAGAACCCCCCCCCATCCCCCATTGCATCCCACCCGGCTACTTTTTCATGCCACCCAGATGGAAAAAAAATCTAGGGAGAACACTGTATACACATTTGTTGTTGGAATCTATTTTTCTGTATTTGGTAGTATTTCATATATATTATATATTAATATTTCAATAATTATCATTTTCACTGGAATGTTAATTTATATTTGTCTGGCGTTGTTTTTGCTTTGAATTTGCCTTTTAAATGATCTCATGTAGTTTTCTTCAGTTGATGATTTCGGTTAATGAAATATTTGTGAATTCTAATAAAATGGTGTTTTCATCTTTGGACTATTATATGGTTCAAATAGGGTGATGTGCACATTACTGATAATACACTTGTGTTGCATTTGCAGTTTTTTGCATTTGCAGTTTTATCATGATATGTTGACATCTATGTGCATACTGTTGAGACAAATAATTAATTATATCGTTCTTTGCAATTGTTACAACACAAAACTACACACACACACACACACACACACACACACACACACACACACACACACACACACACACACACACACACTACACACACACACTATACACACACTATACACACACACACTATACACACAAACTATACACACACACACACACTATACACACACACACACTATACACACACACACACACTATACACACACACACACACACACACACAAACTATATACACACACACACACACACACACACACTACACACACACACACTACACACACACACACACACACACACACTATACACACACACACGCATACACAAACACACTATGCACACACACACACACACACACACACACCACACACACACACACACACACACACACACACACACACACACACACACACACACACACACACACACACACACACACACACACACACACACACACTATACACACGCACACACCAGTGAAGATTCCATGGTAACTGCATCGGCATGCTCTGAATTGCAAGGATGTTGATGTTCCATAATGGAGGACTAAAAACTCATTAAAACAGTTCAGTTCAGATTTACTTTACAATTATAATTACTAGATTATGGTTATGGTGCATTTACATTCTGTATCCCTTTATTTTTTACACACTTACTATCAGTAACTGGCTCCATACAAAATCCCAGAAGAGCATGAAGAAAGTCCACTACATTATTGAGTGAGTCTTTGTTTACATAATCTTTCATTGTTTGCCGGAACTGGACTTTATCTAGTTTATAGAGTTTGGTGAGACAGTTCTGGGCCTGAAAACGAAGATAAAAAATGATTTTGATTTATTTGCCACTAAGTGGAGATACAATGTAATGTAAAACATAAAGAGAGTGAATGACCTTATCATAGATCTAGGCAAAGCAATACACAGCAGAAATGGAAGTATCATTTCAACAACAGCACATTTGTCTAGCTTCATACCTGGTTTCTAAGGCGATCTCCAGATAATCCCCGATGTCCTTCACCACAACCATATGCACAGCCCAATGATTTCACTAATCTAATGAGCATTGTGAGAGCCAATTTGTGGGTGGTGATTGGAATATCGTCATCCTGATAATAGAGATAAGAACAAAGAATACAAACTTAAAACGCATCTCAGATGAAAAACTATAGCAAGTATCTAAAGTTTAGGTGGTTTACACAGTAAATCTAGCTTCAAATAGCTTCAACAGTATACTATTATTTCTTCCTGTGATCAAATGAAAGCAGCCATATTCTGCTTGTCATCATTGCACAGAGGCAAGCTGCTCTGCATCTCCACCCCTCACCCTGTGAAAACTCCACTTCCCTCTCTTCCTCTTTCCTCCCCTCTTTGTCCCCTTGCCTCTGAAATCTCAGAAGCTCCCAGTTGGTTAACGCCTCCTCCTCCTTCTTCAGGAAAAGCCTCCTTCTCCCCAGAGCACTTGCTACATGAGCACTTGCTACATGAGACACAGAATACCTAGGTGCTCGAGGAGCTGTGGGCGCAGCTTGTATAGTTAATACGGAATTACGGCATTAAAACAAAAATTAATTACGTAGAACACATTTCTCCCTTTCTCTGTCTATCCTACACACTGGCGTGGATATGGCCCTCAAGGACTGGAATTGGACAGCCCGACTCTGGGAGAACAAACTAAACTTGTATCTTGATATTCACCGTACCAGAAATGAATGTGGGGCTCCTACAATATTTGTATACAAATCTTAAACAGAGAACATGAAATAGAATGCCTATCCTATAAAGATACATGTTTCTTTAGCAGAGCCGGGCCGACACATAGGCTGGCGAGGCTACGGCCTCTGGGCGCCTGTCAATCAATTAACTTATGAGCGCACTTCGGATCCGTGCCTGCCCGCCCTGCAATAATTTGTCTCTGTACACTCTCTCTCTGAGAGAGTGTACAATTGCCATGGCTACAATAACGCTGCCTGCACCGCCCCCTCTCAAGAGCCGATGCCAGGCATGTTGTTACTTTATATCAACCTAGAGTGCAGCTCACTCGTAAGCTCATGCTTACTGTGGCTGCTGACACTGGCTCTCGCATGAGTCCCGCCCGCGGCCCGCCCCTCAGTCCCCTAGGAACATAACTGTGTATTACACAGGCACAGACTGCACCTCGATCCCACTCCGTCCCGCCCCCTTACTGTGCGACCAGCCGCAGTTTGAATGGGAGAGCGGCAAGCAGCTACTGACTTCAAGAAAGAACGCACACGTGGGAGACAGATGTGAATTCCAGCAGGTCTTCTCCCCAAGATAAAGGTATTGGCTGAGAGCATCCCTCTCCCCCCCCCCTCCGAGGGATAGCACAGTTGCTCAGACAGACAAGAGCAGGCTGGCTGTGCTGTCATGGACACGCTTCACTGGCCCTGGCTGCTCCGTGATGTGTGACGTACAGCCTGCTTACTGGGAATCTCTGCCAGTGTTGTTGCTGTGAGGGGCTAAGTAACACACTATTTTTGACATTTGAGGAGGACAAATTAAAATATAACTTTTAATATAAATAGCTTTAAAGTTATATTTTAATTTATCCTCCTCAAAGGTAAAAAATAGTGTGTTTAGTTGAAACTCAGGCTATTGTGAGTTTCTGAGAGTAGGGGGATCAGAAAGAGGGGTCATTGCACTGCAGGTGACGATCCAGCAGACCATGCCACCTACCTTTCTGGCCAGTGTGCTCCTTCCCTGCATGACTTCTGGTGAGGTGACAATGCTGCAGACTATGCCACTTACTGTAAGTGGCATGTCTGCTTCATTGTCACTTCAGCAGGTGTCACCCAGGGAGGGGAGAAGTGCACTGGCCAGAAAGGTAAGTGGCATGGTCTGCAGCATTGTCACCTCACCAGAGGTCACGCAGGGAAGGAGCACACTGGCCAGAAACTGGTTAGTCAGTGGCATTGTGGTCTATGCTGCATCGTCATCTTGCCATTTGTCACTGGGGCACACCTGGGCCAGATTGGTAAGCAGCATGGTCTACTGCATTGTCACCTCACCAGGTGTCACCCAGGGGACAAGCTTGCCAGAAAGGTAAATCCTCTAGGCCAGTATGCTTCTTCATTCCTTCCTTAGTGCACCACACATGGTTTATTGTAGTGGCGTCCCTGCTCCTGTGACCTTTTGAGAGGGTGGGAGGGAAGGAGGAAACTCTGTATAGGAGAGGGGAATCTCTAAACACCAGGAACTTGTATAAGGGGAGGGAGGCCACTAGATACCAGGGAACAGTATAGAGGTGGTAGGGGGCGCAGCATATGTAAAATTAGAGTGTAGTTAAAGGTGATGCAGGGGCGTGTCTTAGTGTCCCTCTTTCCAGACTTCAAAAGTTGGGAGGTATGCTTCACTTGATGTGGTCACAGTGCCTGCTTGTGCTTGCTGAGTCTGCCCCCCTTCCGCAGGCATCACGTCACGACGGTCACATGGCGTCAGTAACGTCCCTCGCAGGACGCCCCTCACAGTAGTTCGGCGCCTGCGCAGTAAGCCGTGTACAACGTGGGCTTGATTGACTTTGGCAGTTTGCACCGAGCATGGAGACCGGGACAGCGGCGGGGAGTGGAGATGACAGCTTGGGACAGTCGGCTGCTAGGGGTTGGAGAAAGCCCCAGGTGAGTAAAGCTTTTCATTTAATATTTGCCTGATAACTACTTTAAAGGAAATTGGAGTTGAACTTACCTGGGGCTTCTTTTAGCCCCCTGGAGTCCTCTTGTGCTGTGCCCACGGTGCCGGTCCAAGACTCTCTGGCCAGCAGCGGGCCTCCTCAACGCACTCCCGGGGGCGTTTGCCGCATCTGCCATTTATGAAAATTGCTAATGCACATGCGCAGTGTGCGCATGGCTTGGGGCCGCACATGTGCAGGAGCCACCGTCTGGCGGCAACCAGCCAGCTTTGTGGTGGTCGCCACTGCTGGCCAAAGAGACTTGGACCGATGTGTCGTGGGCAGAGAAGGACATTAAACGGGGGGGGGGGGGGGGGAGGGGGGCACTTGGGGGGGGGCGCACTAGGGCAGCCCAGCCTCTGTTGGTGGTGGACCTTGTCCCGGCCCTGTTCTTTAGCCTACATGGAACTACCTACTATCCAGTCCAGCACTGTTAGAGCAAGTATCACAAATTT
Organism: Hyperolius riggenbachi; assembly: GCF_040937935.1. NCBI lineage: Eukaryota > Metazoa > Chordata > Amphibia > Anura > Hyperoliidae > Hyperolius > Hyperolius riggenbachi. Next base: position 215,002,248 of record NC_090652.1, read on the forward strand.
GCCCTCAAACCGAGTAAACATGAAGTTTTAAGGAATAGTGTTTCTGTATGATCCGCAACTCGGAATGATAGGTTGAATGTCAAGGACAGTTTGGACTTCAGGATAATTGTAGCCATGCATTGTTATACTTTTTAATGGATTAGATGTAATTAAAGTGTTTGAAGATAGTAATGATAAATAATGAATTTGCAAGTTAAGAAGTGAAAACTTAATGGGTAATTAAAAAACTAAGACTGCTATAGTCGCTTCAATACTAATAAAATGCATAAATAAGTGCAGACTGCACTCGTACTCATGCACTCCGCACTTTCTGCACTCACATAAGATGGATACTTTCATTCACTGTGAACACTCTTACATATACCACCTACATGACACTATCATGTCCTGATGACTACTAATGTGCAAATAATCATATTTCCTTCGTTTATTTAAGTTACAGCAACACACGGCACCACAGAGGCGCTCAGCCTCATTTGTAGCTCTTTGTTCAGAGTTAAGATCCTGGCCATGTATAGACCAATTTGGATGTTTTTTTTTACTCAATAAAATACATTTTTGATAATAAAGATTAATGTTCATTGTTTATTTTTTCATATACATAATTACCTTCTCATTGCTTTTCTCATTCTTTTCAGAATATCGGTCTCCACCACTACCATCATCTCCTCCACCTCCACCTCCTCCTGATCCGCTGCTGGCTCCACCGCCACCAACACTTGATGGACCACCAAAACCACAACTAGATCCACGAGCAGATGTTTTAATTTGGAAGTTCCCTTCACTTTGCCTTTTTTCTGCAGAAACTGAGGCAGATCCGGCTACATTAGTTGCCTCATTCTCCTTGTTATCGCTCTTTTTCCTCTTCTTCTCTACACAAGGAACCACGCCAAGCTGCAGCAGGCAGTCTACAATATTTAAGGCCACATCACATATTCGAGAGCTAATGTCATGGTTCAGAACCAAATACACTGCTTTAAGAACAACCTTAAATTAAGAAAAATAAATTGTGTCAATTATTGCTGTTTGACATGTTGCTTGGTTAAAAATATATTAAAGGAGAACCAGAATTTAACTAAAAAGGATAACTTGGTAAACTCCTCCTGAAAGCACCTAATATAACCTAATATAATAACTAGTATTATTAGTATTGTTCTATTCAAATTCGGAACATTGATTCCGCATACACCCGAAAAGTACACTTCAGCCCTATTCAGCACCGAACCTTAGAACAGGGTCAGGGGAGTTGACTTACTTGCGCATCATGGCTTTTTTATATTTCCTCCCCCCCCCCCCATGCCAGCCAATCAGCGTGATCGGCTGTGATAGACTTTAGCCTATCACAGTGGATCGCTTTTGTCCCTCTGGAGGGGACAGCCAAGTGACACAGCTGTCCCCTGTACAGCGCTGCCTTAGATCGCAGCGCTGTACTGAGTAAATAGATAGCGGTTTCGCCATCTAACAGTCTCCTAGCGGCGATCGTCACTGGGAGACTGAAGGTGGAGGTTTTGGTGGGGATGGATCTGTAACAGCGGTCTGGTTGAAGTAAAGCCAGCCAGGGTGGGAAGGGTTGTTCATTAACTGCTGCACGCTCTTTCTACATAACAACACACATTTGTTTTTATAAATTGAGGTTCGTTTTTAAGATGACTTATAACCTAGCTAATGTTCTCCAGCCAAGCAGAACCCGAGTAAATCAGATCCTTAGTTTCTAGTTTTATTTGACTTACTGCTAGATCCAGCATTCCATTCTTATGGACAAAGTTGTTAGTGCCATCTATGTGATCTGTGTCTTCAAGGCTGCTGTAGTTTATGCAGGAATCTGTAAGACTACGCGGCAGATTGGCGCAGGCAAGAGGTTCATGAGGCAACTCTGGGATGGGCACTTGATTGCAAAGTTTTCTCATGTGCTCAGTGAAGAAATCAGCATAGCCAACATTGAAAGAGGCCAGGGTAGTGTTGAAAGTAGCCACAGTTATGGTTGAAATTTGGGATCTTACTGCAAAGAGTCAGTTAGCATTATTATGTTATCAACTCTTTTATGTGATGTACAATTACACATTATGCACAGTCACTTTCTTACATTTTACTTACCCTCTTTATTTGTGTTGTCTCCATGACTGTTTGAGTGGTCAGGAATGTCAGTTAGCAAGTGATGGGAGTGAGAATGTCTCGCACTCAAGCTCTCCATCTCCGTGGCTGTATCAGAGCTCCCCCGTCGGGTGAATTTGCCTAGACCAATATTTACACTGTACAGTGATTATCAAGATACATTCAAAATCTTAAAATATTATTGTAGGAAATGTATAATTTTTGTATAGGGTACATGACCATTTATTCAGCAAATGTATGGCTTGCCAGTTCCAAAATAGCACAGACAGCTAAGTAGCAGAAAAAGATGTAAACAGAACCGATGGAGTTGGAACTAAAGCATGGCTAGAAGCTAAGTACAGTATATCTGCTGAACCAACACGCAGAACTAATAATCTTTCCTAATTCACATGACCACCAGCAACACAGCTCTCTGAAACCTACTGACCCTACAATCAAGACTCCAAGAAAGAGAATTCAAAAGTAGATTACCTTCACAAACACACTAATTCCTTTGCTAATGCCTAGGTATATAATTTCTGATGACAAATGTTTTCCGTAATAATCAAATCACTGAGCAGCATAGAAACACAGCAGGGATATAGTCAGATTATAGAAATTACTTATAAAGTTAGATTAAACAGGACACTTAATTTGCACCAGATCAGTTCTTTTTTGGAACCCCTCCTAAATTAGACAGGTAGTGCTTCTGAAAACCGATTTTTTTTCCTTTATTTTACTCAATCTAAGTATAACATTGTCCAAAAGTTATCAGGTGTCCTTCTATTCAGTCTATGCGCATGTAATTATACTGCACTGCTTCTACACTGCAAAAATCTTTCAAAGCCTGTTTCTGTAAACCAGACTTTACAACTTCTACATTGTCTCACGATAGGATGGAAGCAGCAAAAAAAAAAATAGAAAAGTGCAATTATTTCCACCCTAGATCTGTTGTATGGCTGCCCACTTAATATACAAAGCCTATAGCAACCACCTACAGCAAACCAGACTCACCTAATATTGTGGTTTGCCAGCCCCCTTTCTCAATAGTGCGCCTGTCCTCTCCAATACCAGAAAAACTCCCAAAGGAAAACGTACTGCGGGTTGGGGAAACGTCCAAGTGATCCTCATGCAGTAGAAAGGGCACTCCCATTCTGCGCTGCCGTTTCTTCCCTTGATGGTGATATGGGATGGATCCCTTGCGCTCTCTATCTTCCCGACGGCTCTTAAACTGCAAGAATACACAACTGAATGTTAATTTTAATATAATATGTTACAAACATTTTTAGTGACACACTAGGGCTTTGCAGTTGTAAAAATGTTTACTGAATTTAACACTTTCAATAAAAACCAAGGGAATTGCCTTTGCATCAAAACAGAAGGTGGTAAACAGTCCTGGCTCTCTGATCGCCCCTGTTTTTTTAACCACTGTTCTGAAATCACAGATGCTTAAAAGTTGTCAGATTTTATTTCAAAAGTCAACAGACTCAGATAGGGTGGGATTTATGGAAAGGTCACGAAGGGCCAGGCCTTGGGAGGCTGCAACCCAAATGAGCACCTGAACATGAAAGAGGGGTTGCTACATATGAGAAAGGAGGCTAAAAATGGGAAGCAACACATAAAAAAGGGAAACTGATGCTCAAGGGAGCTTCACGAAACAAAGGAACTGCTGTACATTGTTCATACACATGGAAGGTAGGGCTGCACATGGAATGAGAGGGGCGCTGCTGCACAAGAAAGGGTAGACATAACATACTTGGCCTGGGGGTACAAAAAGTGTAAATCCAGCCTTGGAGTCAGAGACAGCAAGACTTTCCCAAGACGAAGGTGGTCAACAAGTGACAAATGAATCCAACCTCAAGCAGGAGGATGATAGGGCCTAATTTCCTAAGGATTCTCCTACATAGGTGAAAACTGAAAAAACATTTAGCATATCAGATAGTTTGGGGAATGCAATGAACATAAATGAATTTACACTTCACTCCACTGTTCTCTCATTAAACACTTCATATTTTCTAAAACTTTTTTGTAGCTACTTATCTCTATATCTTACCTTCTTGAAAATGTTGATCCCAAGATCAGAGGAGAGATCCGGTATTGCAGGTCTTCTCAGGTTAGTCAGTGAGACTTTTGCATATGGCTCTGTGCCCAAGGACCTGTCCTCTTCATTACATTTTGTCATATCCTTTAAAATAAAGTAAGGCAAAGATTGTGAAAAGATCCTAATAAACATAACAAAAGAGCATACGTTTAAAATAGATACAAAGGTTTTGAATAGAGGCACCAATGTAGGATAAAAGACCTTAACATCAGTTTAAAAAGGAGAAGTTGGTGGACTTACCTCCCTTAAAGGGAACCTTAACTGCAAAAAAATAAATAAATTAGTTTTACTTACCTGGGGCATCTAGCCCCCTGCAGCCATCCTGTGCCCTCGCAGTCACTCATGGCTCCTCTGGTCCCCCGCTGCCAGCTAGTTTTGGTTTTGCCGACTGGGAGTTCGTCATGCGTAATTTTTTACACATTCCTGCTGGTGCAGGAAGCAATTGCAGACATCAACAAGTACATTTTTACGCGTTACGGGTGGGGAAGCACGGTGGCGTAGTGGTTAGCTCTCTCGCCTTGCAGCGCTGGGTCCCCGGTTCGAATCCCAGCCAGGGCACTATCTGCAAAGAGTTTGTATGTTCTCTCCGTGTCTGCGTGGGTTTCCTCCGGGCACTCCGGTTTCCTCCCACATTCCAAAAACATACAGATAAGTTAATTGGCTCCCTCTAAAAATTGGCCCTAGACTACAGTACTTACACTACATAATATAGACATATGGCAATGGTAGGGATTAGATTGTGAGCTCCTTTGAGGGACAGTTAGTGACAAGACATATATATATACACTGTACAGCGCTGCGTAATATGTTGGCGCTATATAAATACTAAATAATAATAAAAAATAATAATAATAATAATGCGTAAAATTTTACGCATTACACCCGTAACGCGTAAAATGTACTTGTTGATGTCTGCAATAGCTTCCTGCACCAGCAGGGATGCGTAAAAACGTACGCATGTCGGCCGGCCGACTCCTAGTTGACAAAAACAAAACTAGCTGGCAGCCGGGCACCAGAGGAGCCATGAGTGACTGCGAGGGCACAGGATGGCTGCAGGGGGCTGGTAGATGCCCCAGGTAAGTAAAACTCATTTTTTTTTACAGTTAAGGTTCCCTTTAAGGATAAACAGACAAGGATTCTTTATTTTTATAACAAAAAAATAACATTTATTTGTAACTCCACAGCATATTGGGGTTACAAATAAATGTTATTTTTTGTTGTAAAAATAACGAATCCTTGTCTGTTTATCCTTAAAGGCGGTAAGTCCATCAACTTCCTCCTTTTAAACTGATTTTAGATGCCTTTTAGCCTACATTAGCGCCTCTGTTCAAAACCTTTGTATCTAGTCTAGTCCGCCCCAGGTGGAGGGGTGTTATCCCCAACTTTTCTATCCACAGAGAGCGACTTCTTATACCTGAGAGGGGTCAGGTCATAATTCTCCCCACCTGCTATAAAAGTGGTTACCTGGCTGGTAACCCATGTTTGTGAGTAGATTCACTATTGACTAATCCTTATTTGCTGATATCCGATCTACTACACCATATTGGGCTCTCGGTTTCTCTTCTTTACATGTACGTTTAAAAAAGGTGCATGTTCATTTGGGTCCCGGGTGATGGCAATAGGTATAATATCGGCAATGTTCTGCTACCAATATTCTACTAACGTTTTGCATTGGTAGTTTTGTCACGTTTTTCGCTCTGGTTTCTCATCAATCTCTGATTTCTAAACAAAGTCTTCCCATTATCTGATACCTGCCCCCCATTGTAATCCCTTATGCTTACATTAATTTCTTCTTAATGCCTAGCCCCCTCTAGTCCTAACTCAAACCTCAGCAAAACTGAGCTGGCTGGGTTTCCTGCAAAACCCTGCCCCCTCAAGCACCACCCCCCTGGATCAAAATTTAGAGCATGGCAGCATAAGCGTTATGAATTACCTGTTTTCAGTACAGCTACACTCTTCTCTCCAGCCACGCCTTACGGCCTAAGTCCTTACAGCACCTGATGCACGTCACATGATGTGCCGCTAAAAACAGTTAATATATGACCCTGCTGCCCCCTGCATCCCAAACAGAAATGGGCCCCCTTAGCTGCCAAGCCCCCCAGTGACAGTGCGGGTTGCTGGGGGATTGTTACACCAATGTTGCTGGCACAATGATTTGTCGGCAAAAGCAGTCCATTATCAGCCACCTCAGCCGACTCTAACCTATTATGTACGGGCCTTAAGAGTTCACTTCTTCTGTTTATTTTATTGTAGTGTTGCATAGTGTGATAGGGAGGTTGGATCAAGTACCTTGACAAAATTAATGATTTGGCACAAGGAAAGATCTGATCTTAGCACATTCATTGCTTTCATTAATGGGCTGTCTTCAGGCGCTGAATTTAATGATGAGATATCATTCAGTACATGACTTTACCTTTCTTGAGGTACACATTTGCATGTCTGGTGAATGGTTTGCCAATTCATTTAGAAACTGGAGGGAGAGAAACTCTGCTTTGGCTATGACCAAGGAGCAACACTTTATCCGATACGCATGAGCTAACTTGTTGCTGTGTCCGTGTTGTGTTATGTAAAGACTGGATAATTTTTTATCTGCACATGGTGAAGCAAAGTTTCTCTTCCAACTACTATTTGGCCTCAGTATCCTTTGCTCTGTGGGGTATAGGCAGTGGTTTGTAGTGGCCAATTCATTTATTCCTGTTAAATATTTTTAACCCACAGATCAGAACACACTACTGTACTATTATTAACCACTTGCCGACCGCCCACTGTAGATTGGCGGCGGCAAAGTGGCAGCCCCAGGACCACGTAACGCAGATTGGTGTCAGGTCCTGGGGGAGGGGATTGCGGGCGATCGGGTGCACGTGCATCGCCGGCATTAGGCTCCGCCCACATGTGACGTCAACCCGCCGGCCAATCAGCAGCGCCGGCGGGTTGCAACTTTTTAAAATGGCCAATAGAAAGCGTATAATACGCTTTGTTAGGTAAACAAAGCGTATTATACACGCTGCCTCCTCCCTGGTGGTCACAGCACTCGATCGACCACCAGAGAGGAAGGCAGCACTGTGAGTGACAACACACACACACACTGATCCTGCCCCCCCTGCACACTGATCGCCCACAGCACCCATCAGACCCCCCCTGCCCACCCCCTGACAGCACTGTTTGCACCCAATCACCCCCCTAATCACCTATCAATCACCCCCTGTCGCTATCTGTCAACGCTATCTTTTAGATCAGGTCCTAAACTGCCCCCTGGGGGCACCTGATCACCCCCCCACACACCCTCAGATCCTTTCCAACCCCCCCCCCCCCTGTGTACTGTATACAGCTATTCTCCCCTGTAATCACCTGTCAATCACCTGTCAATCACCCGTCAATCACCCATCGATCACCCCCTGTCATCACCTGCCACCCATCAGATTAGACCCTAACCTGCCCCTTGCGGGCATCTGATCACCCACCCACACGCTCAGATCACCCACAGACCCACCCTCAGAATGCCTCCCAAGTGCATTGTTTACATCAATTCTCTCCTCTAAACACCTACTGATCACCCATCAATCACCCCCTGTCACTACCCCCCCCCCCCCCCCCGCCAGTGCATTACTTGCGTATATTCTCCCCTGTAATTACCTACTGATCACCTATCAATCACCCCGTCACCACCTGTCACTGCGGGCTCCTGATCACCCTTCCCCTGCCCTTAGATCTCCCTCTGATCACTCCACCCTGCCCTAGATCACCCCCCTGCCATTGTGTACAACTAATCTCCTGTCTGTAACGCTTGATTGTGCTTTGATTGGCTCCAATTGTCTCAATTGCCCTGTGACTGACTTAGATTGTCCCGTGATTGGTTTTTGATTGTCCTGTGATTGGTTTTTTGATTGTCCTGTGATCGGCTTCGATTGTCCCGTGATTGGCTTTGATTGTCCCGTGATTGGCTTCGATTGTCCCGTGATTGTTTTTTGATTGTCCCGTGATTGGTTTTCGATTGTCCCGTAATTGGTTTTCGATTGTCCCGTGATTGGTTTTCGATTGTCCCGTGATTGGTTTCCGATTGTCTCGTGATTGGCTTCGATTGCCCCGTGATTGGCTTTGATTGCGCTGATTGGCTGTGATTGCCCTCTAATCACTCTTATTGGCTCTAATTGTGTTGTAATTGCCTTGATTGCCCTCTGATTGTCTGTGATTGTTTCTGATTTCCCCCATTGCTGTCTGACTGCCCCCTGATCAACCCCCCCCGGTCACTATCCTAGTGATCTAAAAACAGTGTTTTTAGTATCACTAGTGTTAACAGTTAGGCCAGTTAGCTAGGTCCCTGTGTTAGTGTCAGTTAGCGCTCAGCCAACCGCACCACAGTCACTAATTAGTCGCTGATTAGCGTCATCACTGTCGCTAATCAGCATTGGTAATATATAGTATCTGTAAGTGATCATTACTGATCGCACACAGATCTATATTGGGGTCACTAGGATCCACTAAAAACGCAGTGTTTGCCGATCAGGCCTGATCGTTCGCCTGCACTTGCGTTCAGCCCGCCCCACCGCAGTGACAGGATTTTTTTTCTGATTACTGCAAAAAACACTGTACAATAGCTGTGGCACTGTAAAGATCAGTTTTGATTTTTTTTTTCAAAACTCAGAGGAATACCCCCTAGATTTAACAGCCCACCATGGCAAGAAAGGGGTATTCCGATGATGAGGTGTACAGGTACATGGCCCAGTTGGATGAGGACAATTGGGACGTCTCATCCGACAAATCTTCTGGGTCAGAGTACGAACCTGTGGACAGCAGTGGCTCGCTGACCGATAGCGATAACGAGGTTGAGGTCCCGGCTAGAGCCAGGCGTACCACACCCCATGTCACTGAACCGCAGGTGGCGCAGGATCTGACTCAAGGGCAGCAGAGTGGTGCTAGCGCTGGTCTGAGGTTTCATGGTGAGGCATACACCAGCAGCGCAGCATCTCCTGGACCTAGCACCAGTACTTCCGTAGACCCTGGTGAAGTGGTGAGCACCAGAATGGAAGTTGAAACTGGTTCGGTGGCACTAAGACCCGAGTCGCAGCCACCAAGAAAACGGGCCCGTACTCCCCATAGTCTTCCAGAGGTGCTGGCAAATCCCTATTGGCAATCCCCTGGTTCTGCCGCACCAGTACTGCCCCCTTTCACCGCCCAGTCTGGAGTCCAGGTGGAGACAGATAATCTAGGAACGGCCCTAGACTTTTTTCATCTGTTCTTCACTGAGGATCTCTACGACTTAATTGTGGTTGAGACCAACCGTTATGCCACACAATACATCACCGACAACCCGGATAAGTACTATGCCCAGGCTTACCGGTGGAAACCACTCCAAGTTTCCGAACTTAAAACTTTTTTAGGCCTTCTCCTTAACATGGGTCTAGTCAAATTGAATGTATTGCGGTCTTATTGGTCTACGCGCCCATATCAACTATATATATACTATATATCAACTGCCCATGTTCTCTGCTGTCATGTCCAGGACACGATTTGAGATGATCCTGCGCTTCCTGCACTTCAATGACAACACAACCTGTCATTGAAGTGACCACCCTGCTTATGACTGGCTCCACAAAATTCGGCCCCTCATAGACCACGTCATCAAAATTTGCAGATGCTTATACCCCTGAACAGCACATCTGTGTAGACGAGTCCCTCATACATTTTACCGGGCGCCTTGGCATCAAACAGTACATCCCAAGCAAGAGCGCCCGGTATGGGGTGAAACTGTATAAGCTCTGTGAAAGGGCCACAGGCTATACTTATGGTTTTAGGGTCTATGAGGGAAAAGACTCAAAATTGGAGCCGGTTGGATGACTACCTGGGGAGCAGTGGCAAGACTGTGTGGGACTTGGTGTCACCTTTGTTCCAGGAGGGGTGTCATCTTTATGTGGACAACTTCTACACAAGTGTGGCCCTCTATCAGCATTTAAAGATAGAAGGGATCCGCTGTTGTGGCACCGTGTGGCCTAGTTGCCGGGGCTTCCCCCAACGGCTCGTTAGTACCCGGCTTGCACGGGGGGAGAGGGCTGCCTTGTGTACAGATGACCTGCTCGCGGTGAAATGGAAGGACAAGAGGGACGTTTACCTTCTGTCCACCATTCACACAGACACCACAGTCCAAATTCAACGGGCAACTGAGGTCACTGAAAAACCCCTCGCCATCCACGACTATAATGCTTACATGGGAGGGGTGGACTTCAATGACCAGATGTTAGGGCCCTATTTAGTTTCCCACAAAACCAGACGCTGGTATAAAAAAGTGTCTGTTTATCTAATTCAATTGGGTATTTACAACAGCTTTGTTCTCTACAGTAAGGCTGGGAGAACTGGAACGTTCCTTAAATTCCAGGAAGACATCGTTATGGAACTCCTGTATCCAGGAGGTGCCGTGGCCCGACCCCAAAATGCAGTTAGCCGGCTGCATGAAAGGCACTACGCCTTTCCCATTCTGAGTACCCCAAATCAACGCACCCCAAGAAAACGTTGTCGTGTCTGCAGCAGGGCTGGAACAAGGCGTGACACCTCTGTTTACTGTCCCATGTGTCCTAACCAGCCTGGCCTATGCCTAGGGGAGTGTTTCCAGAGGTATCATGAGCAGATTTTAGAGAGTAGGGAACTCCAGACATAGCAGTAGGCACACAAGGGTCTCTGTGCTATTTCACACTGGCGTGATGCGTTAGAGAAAATTGCCTAGCGAAAGTCACACTTGTGGTCCCCCCCCCGGAAGTGCTTGACTTAACACTAGTGCATGCCTACGTTACTGTGTGGCTTCTGCGGCAATTTGGGTTGGCCCAGAAGTCATGTTAGTCTACGGCGATGCAGTTACTTACTAGTGTCATTTTCCACTAACTTGTGACAAAAAATAAAATCTTCTATGAACTCACCATACACCTAACGGAATACCTTGGGGTGTCTTCTATCTAAAATGGGGTCACTTGTGGGGTTCCTATACTGCCCTGACATGTTAGGAGCCCTAAACCGTGAGGAGTAGTCTAAGAATCAAATGCCTCAAAATGACCTTTGAAATCCTAAAGGTACTCATAGGACTTTGGGCCCCTTAGCGTGCCTAGGTTGCAAAAAAGTGTCACATATGTGGTATCGTCGTACTCAGGAGAAGTAGTATAATGTGTTTTGGGGTGTATTTTTACACATATCCATGCTGGGTGGGAGAAATATCTCTGTAAATCACAATTTTTTTATTTTTTTTACACACAATTGTCCATTTACAGAGATATTTCTCCCACCCAGCATGGGTATGTGTAAAAATACACTACAAAACAAATTATACTACTTCTCCTGAGTACGGCGATACCTCATGTGTGGCACTTTTTTGCACCCTAACTGCGCTAAGGGGCCCAAAGTCCTATAAGTATCTTTAAGATTTCACAGGTCATTTTGCGACATTTGGTTTCAAGACTACTCCTCACGGTTCAGGGCCCCTAAAATCCCAGGGCAGTATAGGAACCCCACAAGTGACCCCATTTTAGAAAGAAGACACCCCAAGGTATTCAGTTAGGAGTATGGTGAGTTCATAGAAGATTTTATTTTTTGTCACAAGTTAGCGGAAAATGACATTTCCGCTAACTTGTGACAAAAAAAAAATCTTCTATGAACTCACCATACTCCTAAAGGAATACCTTGGGGTGTCTTCTTTCTAAAATGGGGTCACTTGTGGGGTTCCTATACTGCCCTGGGATTTTAGGGGCCCTGAACCGTGAGGAGTAGTCTTGAACCCAAATGTCGCAAAATGACCTGTGAAATCCTAAAAATACTCATTGGACTTTGGGCCCCTTAGCGCAGTTAGGGTGCAAAAAAGTGCCACACATGTGGTATCGCCGTACTCAGGAGAAGTAGTATAATGTGTTTTGGGGTGTATTTTTAAACATACCCATGCTGGGTGGGAGAAATATCTCTGTAAATCACAATTTTTTTTATTTTTTTATACACAATTGTCCATTTACAGAGATAAGGGGCCCAAAGTCCAATGAGTACCTTTAGGATTTCACAGGTCATTTTGCGACATTTGGTTTCAAGACTACTCCTCACGGTTTAGGGCCCCTAAAATGCCAGGGCAGTATAGGAACCCCACAAGTGACCCCATTTTAGAAAGAAGACACCCCAAGGTATTCAGTTAGGAGTATGGTGAGTTCATAGAAGATTTTATTTTTGTCACAAATTAGCGGAAATTGATTTTTATTGTTTTTTTTTCACAAAGTGTCATTTTCCGCTAACGTGTGACAAAAAATTAAATCTTCCACGAACTCACCATACTCCTAACGGAATACCTTGGGGTGTCTTCTTTCTAAAATGGGGTCACTTGTGGGGTTCCTATACTGTCCTGGCATTTTAGGGGCCCTAAACCGTGAGGAGTAGTCTTGAAATCAAATGACCTTTGAAATCCTAAAGGTACTTATAGGACTTTGGGCCCCTTAGCGCAGTTAGGGTGCAAAAAAGTGCCACACATGTAGTATCACTGTACTCGGGAGAAGTAGTATAATGTGTTTTGGGTTGTATTTTTACACATACCCATGCTGGGTGGGAGAAATATCTCTGTAAATGGACAATTGTGTGTAAAAAAAATCAAAAAAATCTCATTTACAGAGATATTTCTCCCACCCAGCATGGGTATGTGTAAAAATACACCCCAAAACGCATTATACTACGTCTCCTGAGTATGGCGATACCACATGTGTGACACTTTTTTGCAGCTTAGGTGCGCTAAGGGGCCCAAAATCCTATGAGCACCTTTAGGCTTTACAGGGGTGCTTACAATTTAGCACCCCCCAAAATGCCAGGACAGTAAACACACCCCGCAAATGACACCATTTTGGAAAGTAGACATTGCAAAGTATTCAGAGAGGGGCATGGTAAGTCTATGGCAGATTTCTTTTTTGTTTGTCACAGAAATGGAAACTTTTTTCCATTTTTTTTGTCACAAAGTGTCATTTTCCGCTAACTCATGACAAAAAATAATATCTTCTATGAACTCACTATGCCTCTCAGTGAATACTTTGGCATATCTATTTTCCAAAATGGGATCATTTGTGGGGTATTTATACTATCCTGGAATTTTAGCACCTCACGAAACCTGACAGGTGCTCAGAAAAGTCAGAGATGCTTCGAAATGGGAAAATTCACTTTTTGCACCATAGTTTGTAAACGCTATAACTTTTACCCAAACCAATAAATATAGGCTGAATGGGTTTTTTTTTATCAAAAACATGTTTGTCCACTATTTTCGTGCTGCATGTATACAGAAATTTTTCTTTATTTGAAAAATGTCAGCACATACTGTAAAGTTAAAAAAATCATTTTTTTGACAAAATTCATGTCGTTTTTGATGAATACAATAAACACTAAAAATCACAGCAGCAATCAAATAGCACCAAAAGAAAGCTGTATTAGGGACAAGAAAAGGAGGTAAAATTAATTTAGATGGTAGGTTGTATGACCGAGCAATAAACCGTTAAAACTGCAGTGGTCTGAATGGAAAAAAAGTGTCTGGTCCTTAAGGGGTTTTATGACTGCAGTCCTTAAGTGGTTAAGCACATCAACCATACCCTAAGACTAGCTTCCTAGTTTTCCAAATTCAGATATTCTGAATTTGTTCTGAACCTGAGAAGTTCAGATCTGTAGGATGCTGGGGACCAGGCCTGCAATCACTGATGGGTGGCTTGCAATAGCCACCCCTCCTCTCTTGTTTAGTATGGAGTGAGAGAGCGACATCACGCACACACTGCCTTTGATGACTCACGATGGGCACCGACCCCAGACCCCTATCACCGCTACCAGATGACTGCTTCCACGTGCTTATGACTCGGATGCGGCTGGAGCGATCGCAAGCCTTGTCCCCGGCGTAAGAGGGACAAAGTCCTCTTTGGCTTATCCTTCTAGACGGCCACCATACATCAGGTGAGACCTGTCCTGGCTAGGAGGACGGCTGCCAGCTTTTATTTTTGACACTCAGAGCGCTCTATTATTTTATTTAACAGTGTTCCAGGGGATATCTTTAGAGTTGCCTGACTCCAGGATTGGCTGATCGCATCATAGGGGGATTTTTCCTCACTCCCCACATTGCTGCAGATCTGTAGGATGAACACCTATTATAGCTGGACATGCCAGGAGAGGCATGCTGTATAATATAATGCTGAGGATACTTAGTCAGTGATGTAGTGCACATCCCATTATAGCTCTTTGGACACACATCACTGTGCAGTGAGTATTCCTGCTCCCTCAGTGTATGCTGACTTTCTTCAATATTTTTTTTCACTATTAATTGTTTTGTTTCTTACATTTACTCTGTGCTTTTTTAAATGTTCTTGTTTTTTGTTGAAGTATGCATGAGCAGTCAGTCCACCTCTTTTTCGTATTGGAATGCTCCATTCACTTATTGAGAGCCTGTGCCCAATAACACAGCTGAGTCTGCTTCTGTGCACTTTTCACCATCTGTAACATTGATGTGTTGCTGAAAAGAGGCCACAACTGCGTTAGTGTGCTCATGCCCTATGTATTGCAAACTGGGGGCCACTGTCATCCTCCATGTACCTTTTTTATATATCTGACACTCAGGGCCATATTTTTACTTTCCAGTTCCAAGTCACCAAACGCTCTCCCCGCACTCACTTAGTAGCATTCTGTCCAACACTCTGACTAGTCAGGGTCAGGGAATGCCTGTTTTAGTGACTCATGAATACGTGTGTATGTTTTCTCTCCGAAAAATGATGAACGATTGTTTTTCCTGTCAGAGCAGTGAGCTCCTAATGCCTGGTACACACCATGCAATTTCCCATCAGATAGATGGGTTGAACCGATTTTCCGATCGCTTCTATCAATAAAACAATCAGAAATCAGATTGCTGAGAGAAATAATTGTTTCCACCGGTCTATCTCATGGGAAATTGCATGGTGTGTACCAGGCATGAAGTAACAGAGCAGCGTTCATCTCCCTCTGTGCTCTCCTGTAATCAGAGACCTGTTGCTTAGCTATCAAAAGGCAACATTTATTTTACTGATTGATTCTTTTTTTTTACTGTTTGCCAACATGGTACAAATACCATACTGCTACCTTTAAAATGAGCCATCAAGGGGCTAAGATTTAGCTTAGAAGGGACTGCCATAAATTTCTCTAGGGGGAACAAAAAACGTACCTCTTTCTGTAAGATTTACAGTCCAGGGAGGTAGAGAGAAGAAGGAATGGCTCAAATCATTAACAGAGTCTGACCAGCTATATACTGTTAAGCTCAGCTTGAGTTGTAAAGTGGAGCTGATAATGCCGTTAAAATGTTTACCTTACCGGATCAGAAATTTTGTCCACAGCCAAAATTACACATTGCCCAGCAAACACATGGTGAACCAGGTTTCTCTACAACCCTGGCACTATACTAAAGCTTGTATAGTCCAATCCTGGATCATCAGGAGATAGTACTATCTCATTGCACAGGAAGTAAGGAAAATGCACGGAGCTCTGGAATTCAGGCTTTGTGTGCAGTAAAGCAGGGCAGCTTCTGAGCATGAGAAATTATTTCTGTTGACACGCAGCCTCCTATCTCTCTCCAAGTCCTGCCGCTCTTCTATCCTACTGCTTTTTCAGTGCCATAGGCCATGGCCTTTGTGGCCTTTCTAGAAATCCAGCCCTGCTGACACCTGTTACATCTTGATACTTTTGGACCTGTCACACTGCTTGATGTCAAGATTGGTGATCAGGTTTACTTTCTCCAGTTTACTTCAACATATCTGTTTCCGTTTCTTCCACTTTTTGTAGTTCTGATTACAGGTAGTAATAGACTTTTTGCATTTTAATAATTTGCATATATTGTTTTCCCTTGTGTGTTTTCAATGGATATTTATACTGCCTTTCCTTGAGAGATGGGTCCTTGCGTGACCACAAAACATTGGAAGTTGCAATAAAACAAATGCATTGATTAAGAATGATTCTATTTGTACTTGCTGGATTATTGTCTTCAGAATACCTTTTAAGGATATGTGACTGCTACAATTTTGTTCATTTTGCACAGCTCTCTTTTTAGGATATAAGTGAAGTTTATTTGGTTTTATATGGTGTCTAAAAACATTGTGTGCTTTATGGGAGCCCCCTTTCATGTCTTAATTACTACCAATGTTTGTCTAGACAGACAGATAGGCTTAACTGTCAGTAGTAAGAACATTTGTACATAAAAAATTGCATGAATGTTATCACTTTCTATTACTAATATCACATTTGTACCAACTAATGTTCTGTTTCAGGAGGCCTCCGAGTAAGGTTCTCATTTTAAAAATTCCAAGTGATTTCTTACCTGGGTTTTATGGGTGTTGACAAGAGAAGGAGCAGCAGCCACCATGGAGCTACTGCGAGGCCGTGGCATTGGTAGATCCTCGGGCTCAGGTGACTTCTCTGGCTTCTCCTCCAGCATGTGTCTAAGCCGATATAAATAGTACATAAGCGCCCACTGTGTTCCCTCCTCCGACCAATAGGGTTGTAGCAGACATCTTAGTACTGCCACATCAAAGTAAGTGGCATATCGAGATTTTTGGCAGGGTGGAATTACTAGAGATGGCCTAAAAATGACAATGAAGTAAGAAAATCATTATTTAAAGAAGAGCTCATCGTTAGATGCTTGTAAAGGATAAGATGCAAATGTTCTTACCTTAGAGGCAGAGGAGGTCCTCTCTCCTGTGAAGCTTGGGAAGTAGTGCAACCATCAAAAGAGTTGGCTCTCTGACAGCTGGAGACAGTAGGCCGGTGCAATATGGAGTCTGCCTGCACCACTTCAGACACCACTTCAAATCCTTGCTACAGTAACAATAGGTTACATATTGGCTAAGTTAAAGTATATAGAATATATTGAAATACATAATGTAATATCTAGGTGTTAGATAATAGTTACTGTGGTATAGAATTATGAGTGTAGGATATAGTAATCCCTCAAAATTACCTGTGTGGTTCCAGCATCCTGCTTTGAAGAATCCACCACTAGGTTCTGACTGTTGCATGGAGAACTTCGTTTTGCTGAAACATAGACAGTTTAAACAAAAAAAGGATACATGATGATCATTTGTATTTATTAGTGATAGTCAATAAGAGGCTAATAGTTCTAAGTTGATGAAAATGTTACTATAATTTTATACAAATGTATTCAGCTTGAAAATGGACCACATAAAAGCAGCATTGGTTGCATTTGATTGGTTCATTTTAAAGCTGCATACATTTGCAGAAAATTATCATCATATCGGAATGATTAGCATGTTGGCCATCCCTAGTTCTCATCATAGAGAACATATGCAAATGAGAAAACTTGACCATGTACTTCGACAGATCTTAAATTAGGCTCTTCACTTGCGCATAATTCAGTATGATAAACGAGATACTAATTTTTGCAGATGCAAATCTGGTTGCAATTAGCATACACACTGAAGCTATCATACTACATTGAACAATCAAATGCTGCTGTAGTCAATTTTGATTGGTCCAGAATTCTGCACACAAACTGTTACTAAATTTGCATCTGCTTGGAAAAATTAGAATTTCATTGACTATCTCAATCTATAAGGGGCAGATTTGTCAAATCCAGTGCACGGTAACTTGGACTGTGCAAAAATGGTGCAGATTTTCAGAAGAAACGTTAATGAACTATTGTAGCAATCATATGCATTATTTTACTTTTATATTATTTTTGGACTCTGAAGATTGTATTGCATACAGGAGTGGTGAATTATTTTGTTCTTTGGGCATTTGTAGTGATGGCACATATGGAGATTGTTTGACACTATTATACCAGAGCTTCAAGAAGATATACATGCCAGTAGCCACAACTTTGACCAAGGTACCTGTCACAATGTTACGTATAGGCTTAACCAGAGCTGTGAAGGCTGGAACCTCAGGGTGCCTATGTTCCCACATCGGCTGCCAGATACAAAGACCACTAGCCAAGCGAAAAGTCAAGTCTGATTCCTTAAAAAGAAGACCCTGTTAGGTAAATCTTAGTAATACATAAAGGAATATTTGTTAATATTTTACAGCAAACAGTTCCGAGTAAATAAAATTATTAATGTGTTTGTTGGTCTATAAATTACTCACTTTAATTCTGTGGACTAGAGGAGCAAAAAGGAAAACAAAGAGCTCCACGGTGGCCATAGAATTCTGCAAGAACTTCCGCCGATTGTTCTCATCCTCATCATTAGCATTACTATGCCTGGACTGTCCTGGGGAGCCTTGATTTTCCTGATGGATGAAAGCACCACTCCCACCTCCCCAGCTGGAACTCCGATCACTGCCAAATCTGTCATTACTGCAGTCCTGAGGGGCTTCTAGCAGCATCCAGTGGAGAGTATGAAGTAGCTTAGTTTCTGCAACACCAAGCTTATCCTGGTGGCCTAAGTAGAAATGTAAAATAGCATTAGGAGCGCACAGAAACATCTGAGATATACAACTTGTGGACAAAAAAGGGATCTGTGATCAAGTAGAGTTCTCAAACTGTTGGCAAGTAGACTATTTCAACTATTAAAGTCACGTCATGCAGACAAATAACATAAAGTCTGGAGATGTCTGACTTACACCAACCTAGTTTATTTCGGTTAGACAGCAGGGTCGCTGTGCAATGTAGAACATGTGGAAGTGCCGCTTGGACCAGTTCCCATCTGGAGATGCTCTGGATTGCTTCGGACAGGGCAGGAGAGAGGCCATGCAACTTGTTCTCCACCAAAACTCTTTCAAAAGACTAATGTGTAGAGACAATGATAAAAAGATATAAACATTAACACTGTATTATCCAGAACAGTAAAGATGACTATACATAATGCATAGACATACGTCCAGCTGTTAAATTTGCAGTAGACATGGTACTTTAGTCTGCACACAAGCACCAATGGCTGGCTTACCATCTCCAGACAAACAAATAGACTTTACAGTGCAATGTCGGAAGAAAAAGTACAATGTATGCATAAACCTGGCCTACAAGTCCTGTTTCAGATCACAGATGTTGGCTGTAGTGGCAGTAATGCAGCAGTGAATGGGGCTTTCAAATTCACCAGTGGGCAATGATTTCACAGACATGTAGCAGCATCCCGATATTCGGCCAAGGGAACCTATTTTAGTAAATCTGAGAAAACATACTTTGAGGCAGATGATTGGACAAAACAGTTCTCTACCGTCCGGGGGGACGAATGGGTGTGGTGTTAAATATTAATTGGATTAGGCAATTGCTCCCATCGCCTAATTTAAGAACTTGCCAGAAATTATTGCTGATGAGTTTGTTTATAAGATATGGCCCAATGTGTGTTAAGCTACAAACGTTATGCAGTGCATGTTAACAGTGCAAAATGTACTGTATATGTCCACTATGTGGAAGTGGGGATACAAGGATACAATTAGCCAATTTTATATTTTCCTGCAATTTAGGTTTAAAAATTAATTGCATTAATTGATATACCGTAACCTCAGGGCTAGCATTATACAATGAGCCACACATTTCCCTTAAAGTTGCATGCAGTAATGTAATGCATATTATGTACATAAACAGTCACTGATACATCCTATTAATCATGTCATTACATTAAAAGTTGCATCATACATACCACACAAGATGCTTCGTACTGCTTGCCGAGCTTTGGTCTCAGAAATGCGCTGTAACAGAAATATTTACGGGTTCATTCTGACTACTGATAGCACAATGTATAACAATAGAACTTATAAATTAGTAAGTGGCTGGGCTCTTTTCCTATCTGTAAAAGTCAGCCACAGTGGCATAACTAAGGAGGTTGGGGCCCCAGTGTGAGTTTTCCATGGGGCCTCAAGAACTCTTTTGATGTAGAGCCTCAAAATTTACCAAGGACAATTTCAGTGTCAGATAGGTACACTCAGAGTAAGAAAACAGCTTGTTAAGGATTACTACTATTCAAGGCATGTACAGAGGTGTTCATTACCAGCATAGCACCAAAGGAAAGCTAATAAGTTAAATTCAGGAGGGCCCCTAGTGGGCCCCTCTGGTCAAGGGGCCCCAGTGTGGTTGCAACCTCTGCATCCCCTTTTGCTACACCACTGGTCATCCTGCATATGAGAGTGCAGAGGATTTGATTAATTCAGCTTTTCTAAAAATCTCACTTAGAAAAGCAAAAGCAAGTACAATAAAACCTTGGACCGTGAGCAAGTGCTTTGCAAGGCAAGCAAAAACTTTTATGAAATTTTGACTTGATGTGCAAGCAACTTCTTGATATGCAAGCACGGAAAGTATGCATTTCCCTTTGACACTGCAGGATTGTACTTAAAGTGGACCCAAATTAAAAATACAAGATTTCAGAAATAAAATCTATTTTCTAAATTATAATAATACATAGCAGCCTTTTTTCAGCTGCATGATGACAAATATAAAATATTTTACATTTAATGGAGGAACCCCTCCCTTCCTTTCATATTGCCGGGACAGAAACCGGCAGACTGGTGGAGTAGCAGGGGTCTGGCAAATGAGGAATTGCTAATGGCTGCCTCCTGTATAACCCTAGTTATGAAAAGAGAAGGGTGAAAAGCATGCACTGAAATGCTGATAGGCTTGAAGGAGTGTTTATTTATCTTTGTATGTGTCAGAGTGATGCATCTAAATATTTTGAATTAAAAACAATGTTTGGTTTGGCTCCGCTTTAAAGAGACTCTGTATTAAGAAAAAAGTCCCCTGGGGGATACTTACCTTGGGAGGGGGAAGCTTCTGGATCCTAACAAGGCTTCCCCCCATCCTCCGGTGTCTCGACAATCTCCTACTGCAGCCCCCTAAAGTGCGGCGCTGTAAATATTTACCTCTGCGATCCAGCGCAGGCTCTACTTTTGGGTTAAGGTGGAAATAGCTGAACCTGATCGATACGCTCTACTGTGCAGACATTACTGAGCGGATACTATCAGGCTCGGCTATTTTCGTCTAGCCCAAACGAAGAACCGCGCCTGCGCTGGATCCTGGAAAGGTAAATAGTTGGGGGAGGATTGCAGGAGGATTTGAGGGAGCCAGCGCTAGATTCCCCTTCCCGAGGTAAGTACCCCCAGGGGACTTTTTTTTAATACAGAGTGTCTTTAATCTGAATGTAGGGACTGTATAAAGTCACATTTCCATGAAATCCTCAAAAGTAGACAAAGGCAACTGTTATTGGATAAGTTCCTTGTTAAAGTCATTTTTACTTTATACAGTACAGTACTTTGTATTACGTATTTCTCTATATATGTTTGTAGAAAGAATCATCTAAGTTTCTATTAATTCTTATGGGAAATTTTGCTTTAATATAAGAATGCTTTGAATTACATGCATGTTTCCAGAATGAAATATGCTTGCAAACTCAGGTACCACTGTAATTTGTTGTCACTGAACATGACTATGGGGGGAAGAGCAGAATTTAAGTACACAGTGTGCATATACTCTAATTACAAGCTGTATAAACTTGAATGCTAATTAGATGTCAGCATATCAGGTGATGTGTATCTGCGTAAAGAGTAAAGGTATGGCCTAAGGAGATGAACACGCTATATCAAGGTGTGCATAATTATTAGGCAGCCTCTTTTACTCACATAAAATGGGAGAAAAAAAAAAAGATATAACAAACTCTAAAAGGTCAAAAATTGTCTCTCAGAGGGATGAGTACTCCCCGCACGAAAAGTGTTGAGAAAAAAAGAAAAAAAATCAACAGCCAAAGTTTTGAAAAGAATCAAAAGTGAAGTTACCAGGAACCCATTATTCTCAACTGCTGTCGTATTCTAGAACTCCAACCTATCTGTATTGCTCAGAAGTACAATGTGTAGTAGTCAGAGACATGGCCAAGTTAAGAAAGGATGACACCGGACCACCACTGGACAAGATAGATAAGTTGAAACATCAAGACTAGGCCTGGCGTAATATGTTGGAGCTTTATAAATACAATAAATAAATAAATAGGCCAAGAAATATCTCAAACAGATATGTCATAGGCTTAATGGACTGATGGGATACAAGTGACTCATGATGGACCAGACTGATAGGCCTGTGGTTGATCAGCAAAGGGCACAGAGCTCCACTGAGACTCAGACGTCAATAAGGTGAATGTGGGGTTCTAGCATAATCTTCTACTATTAAAGATGAGCTAGGTGGACCTTTTTGAGTTAAACTCTCAAACCTCCTGCCATTTTTTAGAAGACACTTTTTCAAGCAGTGGTAAAGGATAAATTCTGCATCTTTTAACCATTTAATGACATTGTAACATATTAAAACGTCATGCTTTAGCCTATTAATGGCAACATGCCTTTTTAATATGTCGCGCGTTCCCGCCGCCGCTCCGCACATGTGCGCGCCACTACCGCCGCTATTACCGTCGGGATCCCTTGCTAACTGATTGGGGAAGAGGACCGAGCGGTCCTCTACCCAATCGCACTGCCTGAAGTAAATGGACGTGACCGCGAACAGCGGCCACCTCCATTCATAAAACAGGAAACTATTACAGTTCAATAAAGTGTACTAAAAAAAAAGTGAACACTAGCGCCACGTTGTGGCCAAAATTACACATTCAAACACATATATATATACAAGTGCATACACATTATTAATAAAAATTAATAAAATTACACTTCCAACCTTCCCCCCACCCAAAAAAAACTTTTGTAAAAAAAATCAGCTTAGGGACTCAGCTTTTTTAATCTATATTTTATGAGGGGAAATTTATTTAATTTTAATTTATTACATAGGGGGCTTGTGATTATGGCCAGAACAAAAAAAAACAAAACAGAAAAATAACACCTATATTTCAAAATAATATATTGTTGCCATACATTGTGATCAGGACATAATTTAAATGGTTTAATAATCGGGACAACTGGGCAAATAAAATGTATTGGTTTTATCCAAAGGAGAATGTTTAATTTTAAAACTATAATGGCTGAAAACTAATATTTAATAATGATTTGTTTCCATTATTTTTGTATTTTTCCCATTAAAACGCATTTAGAATAAAAAAATTCTTAGCAAAATGTACTACCCACAGAAAGCCTAATTGGTGGCGAAAAAAACAAGGTATAGATCATTTTCTTGTGATAAGTTGTAATAAAGTTATTAGGGAATAAAAGGGAGGAGCGCTGACAGGTGAAAATTGCTCTGGTCTGTTAGGGTAAAAACCCTTGGGGGTAAACTGGTTAATAAACTCATGATTCGTGTACAGGTCAACTCTTCATTGTATGCAATGAAGAATAGTGATGGCCTGAATAGTTCGCTGGCGGACAGTTCCCAGTAAACGTCAGCTGTTTGCCGTGCGCATTTAATGCAAGCTTTTTTTGTCAAAAGTTTAGATTCACATTTTTAACATTAAGTCTTAAAGAGACACTGAAGCGAAAAAAAAATTATGATATTATGATTTGTACGTGTAGTACAGCTAAGAAATAAAACATTAAGATCAGATACATCAGTCTAATTGTTTCCAGTACAGGAAGAGTTGAAAAACTCCAGTTGTTATCTATATGCAAACAAGCCATTAAGCTCTCAGACTAAGTTAGTCGTGGAGAGGGCTGTTAGCTGACTTTTATTATCTCAACTGTTCCTGGATTATTTACTTTTCCTCTGCCAGAGGAGATGTCATTACTTCACAGACTGCTCAGAAAGACTCATTTTGAATGCTGAGTGTTGTGTAATCTGCACATATTATAGAATAATGCAATGTTAGAAAAAACACTATATACCTGAAAATAAAAGTATGAGAATATTTTCTTTGCTGCTAATCTTCTAGTAAATATTCATAGTACACAACCAATTCATTATATCATATTTTTTTTTCGCTTCAGTGTCTCTTTAAGTAGAGCAACTTTCTTGCTCTGCCCACTATGCTGCCCCCACCCATTTAGCAGTTCTCTGTCATGGGAAGGGGGGGTGCTAGGGTTCCTGTACTGAATGCAGAGCAGCAGCAGAGTATTATACATTACTTGCCTCTGGCAGCGGGAGGGTCCTGCTCACTACTCTTCATTGTAAAATTGCCATACAGCCAATCACTATGTGGCTTCTGTAGGCGCATGGTGATTGGCTGTACGTTGCTTGTACACTGAAGAGGAGTGAAAGGGACCATCTTGCTGCCAGACACAGGTAATGTATAAAGCTCCATAGCTGTTCTGCATTAAGTACAAGAGCGGGCCCCCTGGCCCCCACGAAGGCAGGGGTCGCAAGGGCTATTGCTATGTCGCTGGTCTGCGCCATCCAGGTAAAATAAGCTCTTTGTTGAAATGTAGACATGTTAAGAACAGCATTAGTGCAGTCTACTTTTTAAAGAGCTAATTTTACTTGGATGGTGCAGACCTTTACACATCTACTTAACATGCTGCCCTGCTAGCCACCAGGAGGTCAGAGCGCATCATCACTGCTGTGCTCCTTCATGCACATTCATTATACAACATGCTAGTTAAAAATCAAATTTCAACAGCAACTGGTCTGAGTGTATTAAGTGATAAAGATGCTAATCCTGCACTCAAAACTTTCAAAACTTTTTCTGCTGTTATGATTTGGAGTTATCACATACTTAAGGAGCATTGGCCCTTTAGTAGTCGTGCCAAAGAATTGCATGCTGGAGGTTCTTTTTATCTATGAACTATTCCTCCTTATCCCTTTATTTCCCTGTCAGCTGCTTATCTGAAACCTAATCCCCTCCTCACTTGTGTTTACAAGCAAGGCTGAGGCGACTCAGCGATTGGAGGAGACAAGAAAAAAAGTAAAGGGCAGAAATTACATCACGCGTTAGCCTTAAAGAGAATCTGTATTGTTAAAATCGCACAAAAGTAAACATACCAGTGCGTTAGGGGACATCTCCTATTCCCCTCTGTCACAATTTCGCCGCTCCCCGCCACATTTAAAGTGGTTAAAAACTGTTTTAAAAAGTTTGTTTATAAACAAACAAAATGGCCACCAAAACAGGAAGTAGGTTGATGTACAGTATGTCCACACATAGAAAAATACATCCATACACAAGCAGGCTGTATACACCCTTCCTTTTGCATCTCAAGAGATCATTTGTGTGTTTCTTTCCCCCATGCACTGAAGTTTCAGGCTGCTCTTTTCTTCCTGCAAACAGCTTTGCCCTTGTCTGTAATTCTTCAGTATGTGAAAGCCCAGCCAGCTCAGAGGACGATTTATCCAGCTTGTAAAAGATAAGAGAGAAGCTGCTCTAATCCTAAATAACACACAGGCAGTGTGCAGAGAGGGGCCAGGAAGGGGGAGTTCATAGCAGAACCACAACACTGAAGAACTTGGCAGCCTTCCAGACACAGGCGGACAAGTCTGACAGGGGAAAGATACATTGATTTATTACAGAGACAGTGATAGTATAAAGTGCTGCAGTCAGCCAGAACACATTAGAATAGCTTTTGGAACTTGTAGGATGATAAAAAACAGGATGCAATTTTTGTTACGGAGTGTAACGATTGTGGAACCTTCTCCGTGATCAGCGCACAACGCGTGCGCTGACACGGCGGAAATCCTCCACAAGCGTATATTTGTAGGCACCCAGCAAAAGGTGCTACGCACCTGTAGAGGGAAATTCCTGTCGGCAGATGGCGCTGGGGAGTGCAGAGGAACCAATCCTCTGTACCTCCACAAGTGCCAGACAGGAATTGTACGAAGCGCAGAACGCAATCGCAAGAGAGGCGATTGCGAATGAGATTGAGCAAAGGGACAGGTTGTATGTGTGTGCGCCAATCCAGTCGCCACCCCGCGACCGCGCACACACAACAGCAGATATGAAATAGGAACGCGATCGCGAGAGGTGCGATCGCCAGACGTGACACAAGGCAGATCAGAATAGAATACGAGGGTAGCAAAGGCACAGCAAATAATACAATAAGGAGATACGGAAAATAACAAACGCTAGCTAACCGCGAACACCGCACTCATTCGCAACAGTGCACGCGGTTATGCGCGATCTCCACGTGATAAGCACAATAGAGACAAGCACGCCTAACTAACCATTAACAGACAAACATGAAACAGAGGACGCGAGCGCTTGCTTAACGGTTACCTCACCGAGCCTCCAGCAAGCGTAGCGGACAAGACAGACACACGAAAACAGGGACAATCGAGAGATAGGATCCTACAGCACTAGCGAAAAGTGGCTAGCGCGATCCAGGTACAGAGTAGCAGAACAGAAGGATCCCCAGCGCTAGCGAAAAGTAGCTAGCGCGATCCCAGAAGGCAGAACAGAAGGATCCCCAGCGCTAGCGCAAAGTAGCTAGCGCGATCCCAGAAGACAGAACAGAAGGATCCCCAGTGCTAGCAAAAAGTAGCTAGCGCGATCCCAGGAGACAGAACAGAAGAGATAGCTGGTAGCAACCGCTGCACCAGCTATACTCCAAGAACAGAGATCAGAACCATTTCCTGTCGACCACCTTTGGGACAGGACAATGGCAACAGGCAAGACAAGACAGAACAGGCAATACAGATAATACAACCTGACACGGCTAGAAGGGGAGCCTAAAGCAACCCCCAGGAATTAACTATACTAGATAGCAATGGCTGACACTCCAGCAGTGTCCATCAGGAACAGACCATGGAAGGGAAATGACCAGCAAAGCCTTCTGGGAAACATAAAGCTCTTATAGTGCCAGTCATCAAAGAAGGCAGGTAGGGGATTTGCATAACGAATGTATGCAAATTCCCCAGCAAGAGAACAGACCAGAAACTTGCAATGGAAAGACAGGTCTCTGTTCCAGAGACCTGCAGCCCACAGACTAGAGGAATGGACAAACAGCTGTCTGCCTGTGCAGCCAGCTGAGCGGATCATCACATGGAGTCTCTTTAACTGTGGGCAAAAGACATGGCCCCCACCAGGAACAGAATTCTCATCATTTACTATATAACATTCACTGAAATCAAAACATGGACAGTATAATACATGTGTTATGTAAGTAGATCATGTATTTATTTACTTATATATGTGGTTTTTCCCCCTGGCATAGTATGGCTGATCCTACTGCTTTAAAGCAGAGGAGCAGCACTTGAGAATGACTTCCATGAGAAGCCGAGTGCTGCTTTAATATATGTCTCAACTATCTGCATATTCTGTGCCGTTTGATCTCTTACACACACACCAGTCAATAACATTAGCTGCTACACACAAACAGCATACAGTACCTCTTTCATTTTAGGTTCATTTATTCTTCAAAATGTGATTCAGTTAGAAATGACATGCAGATGCTGAGGAAGCTCCTATGATATATATTACACAATATCTCCCAAGTCATTTTATAATATGGCCTATTGCTTGCTCTAGATCAGGTATTATCTATCATATGGACATGGCTGACTCCTTTCAATATACAGTGCCCAATCTGCATCACCACTTGTTGGTTATTTCTTGCACAGCATTTCTGTGGCTGTTTTTACAACAGAACTGCAATGTTACCTAATCACAATACTGAATTCTACAGAACATGAACTGAAATTCAGCTTCCCTACATGACCCATTGTTAAGAAAATGGCAGCTAAGATTAAATTAGTTTCCTTTCCAGGTTGACATTGGACAGAAATAGACAGTTATGTAAGCTGCAGTGTATATAACACCCCCTAAATGTGAGGAATCTGCAGAGGGTGTTTCAACCTGTTAGCTATTTCATTGAATAGTGAAAATGCAAGTATTTATGTCACATCAAAAGATAACATTAGCAACAGCTAGTGATCACGATCGTCTGATAAAATAATGGCTGTGCAAATGAAGTTGCTCTATTTTGCTGTAATTAAAAATAGACGAGATTCAGAGAAGTCTTGGCCCCTGCTTGATTTAGTGAGCCTTGCAAAAGCAGTGTTTGCTGTACATGAAAAATGAAAATGATATACAGTATATAAATACATAAATAAATAGAAAGATGCATATAGATGATAGATAGCTCGATCGATGGATAGATAAATAGATAGATAGATAGATAGATAGATAGATAGATAGATAGATAGATAGATAGATAGATAGATAGATACTCATCTATGGACACAATTTGTACACGAGCATGGTCACCATAGAATACAGCAGGGAGACAGCAATATGGAGCAGTGTGCAGCAGCAGCAGGCTGAGCGTACATATGGAGTATTCTAATCAAATTAATTTAGGTGAAAACCTGTGGTCACATATATGACACGACAAGAGCAGTGATGTACCTGGTCTGCCGCCATAGGAAGATCTGAATGGGCAGCGGGATGCCCCGCAGTCTCTCCTGATCTGGGCCCTCGGAACTCTTCCTCTTCACCATGATGGAAGGCAGCGGCTAGCAGCCTGCTTTGCGCTGCCCGTCTCCTGCTGGGGAAGATGTCCGCTCCTGTGATTTTCCTGCTTTCAGCACCTCCCCTTGTGGACAGCGCCTTGTCTCTAGCGGCACGGCGCAGAACTGCAGCCTGAGCTACGCTGCTTGTTGCTGCAGCCATACCTCATTCACACAAGCGATTTGCCTTTCCGAAGTTTATGGAAATTTGCTTTGATATTGGTGCACCAGACATACGGAAAGAATGAGTAAACACCATGGAAGTGTGCACGGAATACAACCCGCACGCAGGAGAGATGAACAAAGATATGTACATGACTCTGAATGTATTATCATTATTTTTATGTAGCAACATCTTCCGTAGCGCTGTAAATAGTACAAATAGTAATAGTAGAAAACATAAAATAATAATGAGCATAGAGACATGAATAGTTCAATAGCTGTGCAATAAAGACATTATAATTTAGGTGTAGTTTGAAAACATCACCTATACCGTTATATATTTAATTTGAAACAGGAAACGCTACAGGGAAGTCCCTGCTGCCCTGACAATCTAGGGGTGGTAGCTGTGGAAACACTAGGGAAGCAGACAAAAGGGTTAGTGGATGAGGCAGTGAGCCTCAAATTTGAGCTACAACAAGTTATGAGCTTGCTTGAATAGGTGTGTTTTGTATGTTTAAACATTTCCAGACTTTGAACATGATGGACAGGCTGTTGGAGAGGGTTCCAAAGGACAGGTGACACAGGTGAGAAATCCTGGATGCAAGGATGAGAGGTGACCAAGCTGGAGGAGAAGATGGTCTCATGGGAGGAGTGAATGTTCCTGGAGGGATGATATATGGTTATTGATAAAGAAAAATATGTGAGGAGGATAGCTTATGTTATGTAGAGCTTTGTATGATAGTGTTAGGAGTTTGAACTGGATCCTTTGGGTGATTGGCAGCCTATGGAGGGATTGTCAGAGAGGGGTGACATCCAGTGGTGCTCGGATGTCCCAATCCACTAATTCGGCAACCACGGCCGTTGCCAAAAAAATTTCGCCTCCGGCATCATTGGATCCGGATTTCGATACGCGTCCACGGCACGACGCGGATTTTCGCCCATGAATGACGCAATCACGACCGGATCCACGGCCGGATCCGGATTTTCTTTTAACGTTAATAGCAAAGCCCCCATACATGCTACAATCCCTCAAATTGCAGGATTATCAAGGTGATAAGGGGCTACAACTTAAAAAAAAATCCAAAAATATTTTGTTGTTGTTGAGAAAATGGATTTTAAAATGTGAAATCAACATTTTAAATGGGGCTATTAATTGGTAAGAAGTGGTTTTAAACAGGGAAATACAGGTTAAGCAATCACAGAGATGAAGGTGAGTTCCAATGGCACTTGGCGGTGATGGTGCCACTGGAGGAGGATGAGTGGCCGACGCCAAAAAGGCCCAGAGAGGTTTTTGTAATTTGTTGGGGTTTTTTTTGCAGCGATTAGCAATGACATAACAGCAGAGTTGTCAGTGGACCTGGGCAGTGTAAATGCAGACTTTAGTAGCGACTGAGTCAGGAGGTCCAAACGGCTGGTCAGTGCGGCAGTACAGAAGGACCATGGCAACTCACTGGTAATACCACAGTGTAATAGTCCTGCCCCAAAAATTAGATGCTAAAAAACTGCGTCCGGTGACCCGGGCAGAGTGAACGCAGAGTAGTACTAGTAGCCCCTGAGTCAGGAGGACAAAGCGGCCGGTCAGTTCAGCAGCACAGAAGGACCATGGCAACTCGCTGGTAGTAGTACCACAGTGTAATAGTGCTGCCCCAAAAATTAGATGCGTCCAGTGACCCGGGCAGAGTGAACGCAGAGTAGTACTAGTAGGGTTGATCGAACACCCAGATATCCGGGTCGGCTCGGCCGAACATGGTCCAGATGTTCGGCATATTCGGCCAAACACCGCGCCTAATGTAAGTCAATGGGGACCCGAGCAAGCCTGGAAATGACTTGCAAAATTAGGGAACTTCTGCAAAATGGGTTGGAAATAGTGGGGGGGCATTTTACACATATATCTTAGGCTCAGAATAAAAGCAGGGACTCATGTTTGCAGAGCAGTGCGCCAATTATACTTGACTGCCAATAAAACACATAAAACTCCCAAACAAAGGCATACGTGTATGGGGAAAAACTGCACGCTTAAAGGAAACTAGAGAGGAATAATTAAAAGTTATTTATACATACCTGGGGCTTCCCGCAGCTGCAGAAACCCTAATCTCTCCCATGCCGCCTCAGCTTCCTCCGTTCGCCGGTGCGGGTCCCGTCCTTCCAGGGGGCGTGGCCAGCCTACGCCAGTGAAGTGCGCTGTTTGCGTATCTCTCCAGCAGCCGCTGGGGAGGTATGCAAGGAGCGCACTTCAGCTACGATCGACTGGCCAGTCGGGCTGAAGTGACGGGACCCCCACGGCAAACGGAGGAAGCTGAGGACCGCAGCGTGGGAGCGATTAGGCTTCTGCAGCTGCGGGAAGCCCCAGGTATGTATAAATAACTTTTAATTATTCCTCTCTGGTTCTCTTTAAGGCCAATGCAGTTTATCGCCATGCATTGATAAATATAATAGAAATGAGATATTCCTGAAACGCTGTTCTAGTACCAATGGGACCGGCAACGCTAACCCAGCACACAGGATGGAAGTGGAGGTACAGGAGAACAAGGCGACGCTTTCTGACACATGAACCCAGGCCTTGCATGAGCAGGGATGCTCGAATGTACCCAAATTCGATTCAAGTGCATTTGAATTCGGATCCGAGTCAAATTCGGGTTCGGCCGTGATCACGACAACCAGTAGAATTCGAATCGAATTCTAATTCGGACCGTGATCGATACTTGAATTCAGGTTTCGAATTCATGATCACGAATTCGGATGGCCTTATGGCTAATTTTTTTTTTTTTAATGGGAAATCACTATTAAATAGGTGTAATTAAAAAAAAAAAAAAGATGGAAAACTTTTTTCCTGCATTTCTTGTTTATTCTTCTTCACCTTCTACTTTTTCTTCTCTCCATCTTTGGCGAGATTGCTCTTCCTCACTCAGTGATGTCAGGTAATGTCTGACTGCCTTATCAACTTTCCATGGTACTTTCTCTCCCATAGTTAAAGCTTACATTTATTTTTTTTTAATTGCTTTTTCTGCTGGCTCTACAGTACCTTCAATGAAAATGTTAGGGAGGGCAAGTCTGGCATCCATTCAGCTGTGCATTAAACTTTCTTTGGTACTTTCTCAGTACCATGGTGTCCATGGTGGGTAACACACAGGCCGGGAAATCCTGCTTCGATTCCGTTCTGGAGTTGAAACCTAAGAAACGGCTACCACAAGGAAGGCAGCAGGCACGGCAGGGAATACACTTGTCCTGACTGTGAAAGTAAAAGAAAGAATCGACCATGACTTTTTCGAGGCCTTGCTGTAAAGGACGAGCTGCTGAGATCTACAGCTTAGGTGGGGGAATTTGTCCATAGGACAAGTATTAGTCGTGGATCAAGTGGTGTCCATGGCGGGTAACAGGCCGGGGAATTTTGCTTCGATTCCGTTCCAGAGTTGGAACCTAAGAAACGGCTACCACAAGGAAGGCAGCAGGCACGGCAGGGGATACACTGGTCCTGACTGTGAAAGTAAAAGAAAGAACCGACCAGGACTTTTTGATACATTAAAATTTAAGATCATCTTGAAACTTTTTTGTCTCTTCAAAAATATTTCTTTACTATATATCCTTGTACTTATATGGTCAGTGCGGCAGCACAGAAGGACCATGGCAACTCACTGATAGTACCACAGTTTGATAGTGCTGCCCAAAAAATTATATGCACCCGTGGACCCGGTCAGTGAGAACGCAGATTTTAGTACCTAAACACACGATACAACATACAGATGGCCCAGATCATCATCATCATCACCATAGAACTCTTCTCCTGACCCCCCCCCCCCCGCCCACCACCACCTCTGCCACCCAAACATCCCCAGACACAGACCCCTCATCGTCCTCAACATTAACTTGGGATGCTGGCCCGAGCCCAACCTCCTCCTCCATATCAGGCCCCATCATCTGCTCAATGGTAGCCCTCAACAATAGCCCTGGTGCCAGACCGAGGGAAACAACGCTCTCGTCCGGGGAGGGCTGCTGCTGACCACTGGCTGCTGGGGTGGATGTTATAACTTGTGTGGGGCGTTGGCTGTTGCTGCTGTTAGGAGTGCTGCTCACAGCGGAGGTCTGTGAAGAATTCATGATGGGCTCACGAAAGGTGGTGAACGAACTGCAGTGGCAGTCTGACTGTCTGTAAATAGTAACTGAAGCGAATCACTGGTTAACGAGCTGAATAATACCAGTGAGCAGTGAGCAGTGAGCAGTACGACCTAACTGAAGGGTATCACTGCCAAATGAGATGATTAATACCAGTGAGCACAGTAGAACCTAAGTGAAGGGTATCACTGCCAAATGAGATGATTAATACCAGTGAGCAGTGAGCACAGTAGAACCTAAGTGAAGGGTATCACTGCCAAATGAGATGATTAATACCAGTGAGCAGTGAGCACAGTAGAACGTAAGTGAAGGGTATCACTGCCAAATGAGATGATTAATACCAGTGAGCAGTGAGCACAGTATAGCATAAGTGAAGGGTATCACTGCCAAATGAGATGAATAATACCAGTGAGCACAGTACACAATTTCACTCACAAAACTTGCTGAATGACCAGCACTGGCAGTGTGACTGTCTGTAAGTAGTAGCTGAAGTGTATGACTGGCTAGCTGAATACAAGTGAGCAGTACACTCTGAACCTGCCTGCCTGCACTACACACACTAATCAGTAATCACCAGTACACTCTGACTACACTGACTACAACTAACTACAGCAATGACTCACTGGCTAGCTAACTGAATACAAGTGTAGTATAAGAGCACTGTTAGGAGTAAAAACGCTAGGTTTTCCACACAAAAACGCGCTTGCTGAAGCTACAGTGGCCTGGAGATAATCCTCTCAGTACCACAGTCTAGCAAGGACGGAGCTTTTCCATCATGGCCACCGCTTTATATACAGGAGGGGAGGGCATAGCCTCCCCTCCTGTGATTGGTTGCTAGGGCCTGGCTGGGGGCCTCTGATTGGTGCCAGGGAAGTCACTTCTGCCTATTTCCGCTATTCATGACCTAACCATGACTTCTGTGCCGTTTTCACGAGCGTGAATGCGTTCAAAAGTACGCATTCACGGTCTGCCGAAGTGGCTTTTAGTGAATGAAAATGGTCCACGGCGACGAAAGTCCGTGACGGATAGCTTAAAAATGGTTGTGGAATCACGTCATATCGTGATCACCTCTCGGTGAGCACCACTGGCGACATCAAACCAAAAGAGCATATTAATTGTCCCAAGCCATGAGTAGAGAATCTAGGAAGAGGTTCAAGAACAGAGCCTTGTTGTACATCAGATAGCGGGTGTAGAGAGGAGGTAGTAGGCATACTTGCCACGGGTATATTTTCTAGGGGGCACAGAGTGGATGCTGAAGTTGTGCTATTAGAAGAGCAGACAGCAGCTTCTTCTGCATTTGTGTGTGGGTAGCCCCACCTCCACCTCTATCCTGATGCCTGTGACCTGGCATGGGAATTAGAGCTGGAAGATAGACTGCATTGCCATTCAGCATCCAGTCCAGGTTAGGATTTATGAAATGTAGTAGCAATAAAATCTATGCTTGATGCTTTTTCCTGTCTCCCTACTCTCTCATCTCCTACTACTGATAAAACCCGACCTGGGCTCACAGGAATCAGACCGCAGGGTCCTACTGATGGCCTTTTACTTCTGGTAAGAGAATAAAAATACATGCTGGTTCACTCATTAAACTGCCCAATTCACCGTGGATTGACTTATGTTTTATGAATGAAAAGGGTAGGAGGCGCCCTTGGGGTACTCGAATGGTGGTTTGTATACCAATGATAAATGAATTGGTTTTAAATACCACTAGTAAGGCATGTATATATATATATATATATATATATATATATATATATATATATATATATATATATATATATATATATATATATATATATATATATATTGTGAGAGAAATGCTGGGTTAGAGGTAGAAGGTGTGTATATTTCTCCCAGATTTCTCTCTTATATATGTTAAAACTCCAGGGCAGCAAGCATTTCAGCAGTGAAAGGGTGTTCTTTCACTGCATTTGGCTTTTTGGAAAAGCCGGTAAAAGGGGCCCTGGAGTGAATGGAAGTGAGCGGGTGGGACTTCCATTCACCAGGCTATCCAGGCTTTTGAAGAAGCCTGGCTAATTAATTGCCTCATTAGGCTTCAGGGGAAACCCTTTAAATATGGTGTCTCCAGTGTTACTCTCTCTCTCTTCCTGGGATCTGCCTGCCTGCAGTAAGGAGAGAGCCAGACACAGTGAGTAACCAAACTTAAGCATACTGTTTGTAGAGCTGGATGCTAGATCCTCTCTATTGCATAGAGAGGGAATCTATGTATGTTAGTTAGAGCCGGACAGGCTAGGGTTTATTTTTATGTTTTGTTTTTTGTTGTACTCCTGTGTGTTGGATATGTAAATAAAGCTGATGCTATCAGCTTAAAACTTGGTCTGCTGACTGAACTGTTGTTTCTAAGACCAAACTGGTCCCTGCAATCTGCCTAAACCCCCTGAGACTACACAAATTGGACTCGTTCCCTTACATGTGGTGGAGGATGCTTTGGCATTAAAAAAAAAAAAAAAAAAAAAAAAATTTTTTTTTTTTTGGTTTGGTTTTTTTTTTTTTTTTTTTAAGGGGCTAGAAACCTAATTGCAATTCATCATTATAAAGTGTTTTGTTGCATGTCAATATGGATGACATTGTCAAGGCTCTGGTACAGGCTACGGCTGCCCAGCAAGAGGCCACCAGAGTCCAGCAACAACAGCTGATTGCAAACAGAGAGGAACAGCGTCAAGATCATGAGCTCCTCAAAGAGGTGGTGCAGCAGCTAGCTGCAAGGAGTGCAGCAGCACCGCCTACAGAAACCGCTAAGTCAAGTGCTATTCGTGCTAGCTACTATCTGCAAAAGTTGACTACAAATGATGATGTTGGAGCTTACCTTTCCACATTTGAGAGGATTGCAGAGCGTGAGGAGTGGCCTAGAGAGCAGTGGGCGGGTCTGGTGGCCCCCTTTCTATCTGGGGAACCCCAAAAAGCCTATTTTGATCTGGATCACGTAGCCGCTAAAGATTATGACAGACTAAAAGCTGAGATTCTGGCCCGACTGGGGGTCACGCTCTCAGTCCGCGCCCAGCGTGTTCATCAGTGGATGTTTATAACAGAAAAGCCTCCCCGCTCCCAGATGCATGATCTAATTCATCTAACTAAAAAATGGCTGCAACCGGAGACTCTAACCGGACCACAGATCGTGGAGAGGGTAGTGATGGACCGGTTCCTTAGGTCTCTACCGACACCTTTGCGCAAATGGGTAAGCCATGCAGAGCCAAAAACTGCTGATCAGCTTGTGGAAATGGTGGAGAGGTACGTTTCTGCTGAGGAGCTACTCAGCCTTCAACAAGTAGAGCGAACCCAGGTTCCCAAGGGAAAGCTTCCTGCTTGGAAAAAAGGATCTACAACTGATAAGAGCATGCTCCAACGTGGAGAATCTACTAGCGCTAGACTCAGAGAGTACCAAAATGTGTCAGGAGGGCCCCCTCCTCGCCGAGGACCTAATAAAGAGTTAGTGCGGTGTTTCAGGTGCAATATGCTGGGACACTTTGCTGCAGACTGCAGCCTAACTGATGAACCTATGCAGTGTGATATGGCCTTAACAAATAGACGTACGTCAATGTATGCTCAGATTGTGTGTACAGCCCTTCCACAGACAGGGAATGATAAGCACCTGTGTAATGTTGTTGTGGAAGGAAAACAAGTAAATGCATTGTTGGATTCTGGTAGTCAGGTTACCCTGATGAAATCTGTGTTGGTTGAAACTCCTCAATATGTGCATGATAAAGTAGGGGTTACATGTATACATGGGGATACTCGCGAGTATTCTATTGCGGAAGTGGAAATCAAAACTGCCTACGGGACATTAATGTACCCCGTAGGGTTGGTTCCCACTTTACCACACGATGTCATTTTGGGTAGAAACTTCCCACATTTTTGGAAATTGTGGGAGACAGACAAGGTTATGAACCAATCTTGCTCAAAGGGAAGCTCCCCTGATTCTGGTACTAATGTGTCTGAGGGTGTACCGGAGGCTGGGGCTACTAGAGATTTTCCGTTCTCTGTTTTAGCAGGGGAAGCTGATGAGGTAGACATGGAACCCCAGGTTGACCCGGTGATACCAGAGGGGGAAGTCCATGTAGACTCGGTTGAGGAAGAAAATGACATGCCTGATTTGGAGATTAGGAGGGATAATTTTGCTTCAGAACAGTTAAAGGATCCCACTTTATCTAGAGCAAGGGCTAATGTAAAAGTTATAGATGGGAAACCCGTAAACCCTGACTCCACGCTCTCTTGTCCCTACTTAGCCCTCCAAAATGACCTGTTATATCAGGTAGTAGAAAAGGGAAATGATCGGGTGGAGCAACTGGTTGTCCCGAAACCATACCGACGTATGGTACTTGACCTTGCACACAAACATGTGATGGGTGGACATTTAGGGGTAGAGAAGACAAAGGAGCGAATTTTGCAACGGTTTTTCTGGCCAGGACTACATTGTGAAGTCGAGGAATACTGTAGTTCCTGTCCAGACTGCCAGTATTCGGCTCCTAGGCCACATTTTCGTAGCCCTTTGGTCCCTCTCCCTGTCATAGAGACACCATTTGAGAGGATAGCAATGGATTTGGTAGGCCCGATAGTAAAATCTGCACGGGGACACCAACATATATTAGTAATAATGGATTATGCTACCCGATACCCCGAGGCCATTCCCCTACGTAATACCTCATCGAAATCCATTGCTAGAGAGTTGGTACAAGTCTTTAGCCGGGTGGGAATCCCAAAAGAAATACTTACTGACCAAGGTACCCCATTTATGTCCCGGGTCATGAAGGAGTTGTGCAGATTGTTCAAAGTGGACCAACTTCGCACTTCTGTATACCACCCCCAGACTGATGGGTTAGTGGAAAGGTTCAATAAAACCCTCAAAAATATGCTTAAGAAAGCGGTTGACAAGGACGGGAAAAATTGGGACTACTTATTACCCTATCTAATGTTTGCTATAAGGGAGGTTCCCCAATCCTCTACAGGATACACCCCTTTTGAATTGTTATATGGTAGACACCCTAGGGGCCTGTTGGACATAGCCAAGGAGACCTGGGAGGGTCAACCCACCCCCTTTAAAAGTGTCATTGAGCATATATGCCAAATGCAGGACAGGATAACTGCAGTGCTGCCCATAGTAAGAGAACACATGGAGCAGGCGCAGGAAGCCCAACGGAGGGTGTATAATAGGAGTGCTAAAATACGTAATTTTTCCCCTGGTGATCGAGTACTAGTTCTAATACCCACAGTAGAAAGCAAATTTTTGGCAAAGTGGCAAGGACCCTTTGAAATTCTTGAGAAGATTGGCGAGGTAAATTATAAGGTTCGCCAGCCAGGTAAAAGGAAACCTGAGCAGGTTTACCACGTCAATCTTATCAAACCTTGGAAAGAAAGGATGTCACTGTTCACCAAGCCTACTTCATTTCTAAGTGCAGAACCCTTAGTGCCAGAGGTTAAGGTGGCAGACTCCTTGTCCGACACTCAGAGGAAAGAAGTACAGGCCCTTGTAATGAAGAATAGGGATGTTTTTTCGGAGAAACCTGGTCGAACCTCTTTGGTAAAACATGACATCATAACTGAACCTGGGGTAAGGGTTAACATAAAACCTTATAGGGTGCCTGAAGCTCGACGAGAAGCCATATCTCAGGAAGTTAAAAAAATGCTGGAGTTGGGGGTCATTGAGGAGTCGCATAGCGATTGGTCCAGTCCAATTGTCTTAATTCCTAAACCGGATGGGAGCTGGCGCTTTTGCAATGACTTTCGAAAATTAAATGCTGTCTCCAAATTTGATGCCTAGCCTATGCCTCGTGTGGACGAATTAATTGAGAGACTAGGAACAGCCAGATATCTGACGACCTTAGATTTGACCAAGGGCTATTGGCAGATCCCCCTGACAAACCAAGCCAAAGAGAAAACTGCTTTCAGCACTCCCGAAGGACTGTTCCAGTATGTTGTGTTGCCATTTGGGTTACATGGGGCCCCTGCCACCTTCCAACGTACCATGGACCAAATCTTAAGGCCCCATAGACAGTATGCAGCAGCGTATCTGGATGACGTGGTTATCCATAGCGCGGATTGGCAATCCCATCTACCTAGGGTACAGGCCGTGCTGGACTCCATACGTATGGCCGGACTGACAGCCAACCCAAAGAAATGTAGCATAGGCCTGGAAGAAGCCAAATATTTGGGGTATAACATTGGCAGAGGGCTAGTTAAGCCTCAGCTTAACAAGGTGCAAGCAATTCAGGACTGGCCTAGACCATTGACAAAGAAACAGGTTCGAGCTTTTTTGGGAATCACTGGTTACTACAGACGGTTCATAGCTAATTTTGCCACTATAGCGGTCCCCCTGACTGACCTTACAAAAGGGACCAAGTCTATAATGATCAAGTGGAACTCTGAGGCAGAACAGGCCTTTCAGACCCTTAAAAAAGCTTTATGTAGCCAACCAGTGCTGATTACCCCAGACTTCACACAAAACTTTATTGTGCAGACGGACGCATCTGATGTGGGAGTGGGAGCAGTACTGTCCCAAATCAGAGAAGGTTCAGAGCATCCTGTGGTTTTCCTGAGTAAAAAGTTGAACATCCATGAAAGAAACTATGCTACAGTAGAGAAGGAATGCTTAGCAGTTAAATGGGCTCTGGAGGAGCTTAGATACTATCTGTTAGGCCGCCAGTTTACATTAATTACTGATCACGCCCCCCTAAAATGGATGTGTGAAAATCGGGAAAAGAATAGAAGGGTGACAAGATGGTTCCTGGCCCTTCAGAACTACAAGTTCACAGTGGAGCATAGACCCGGGTCCCAGCTGGGAAATGCAGATGCCTTGTCCCGGGTACACTGTCTTGAGGCTAGTTATGTTCCGACCCCTACGTCGAAACAGAGGGGGAGGGTGTGTGAGAGAAATGCTGGGTTAGAGGTAGAAGGTGTGTATATTTCTCCCAGATTTCTCTCTTATATATGTTAAAACTCCAGGGCAGCAAGCATTTCAGCAGTGAAAGGGTGTTCTTTCACTGCATTTGGCTTTTTGGAAAAGCCGGTAAAAGGGGCCCTGGAGTGAATGGAAGTGAGCGGGTGGGACTTCCATTCACCAGGCTATCCAGGCTTTTGAAGAAGCCTGGCTAATTAATTGCCTCATTAGGCTTCAGGGGAAACCCTTTAAATATGGTGTCTCCAGTGTTACTCTCTCTCTCTTCCTGGGATCTGCCTGCCTGCAGTAAGGAGAGAGCCAGACACAGTGAGTAACCAAACTTAAGCATACTGTTTGTAGAGCTGGATGCTAGATCCTCTCTATTGCATAGAGAGGGAATCTATGTATGTTAGTTAGAGCCGGACAGGCTAGGGTTTATTTTTATGTTTTGTTTTTTGTTGTACTCCTGTGTGTTGGATATGTAAATAAAGCTGATGCTATCAGCTTAAAACTTGGTCTGCTGACTGAACTGTTGTTTCTAAGACCAAACTGGTCCCTGCAATCTGCCTAAACCCCCTGAGACTACACAAATTGGACTCGTTCCCTTACAATATATACACACATACACACACACAAAAACGGAGGGTAAGGAAAGGTCCTACCTTGTAAAGTAGTCACTCAGGATATCATAAAAAGAATTAGGCACCTAAGTCTGGGGACACCTTCTTATTGGCACAACACTCGACCTGATGAAGCGGTTTACGCCGCGAAATGCGTTGTCATTATAAAAGTGCCCCATTAAAGTAATTATTTTTATGATATCCTGAGTGACTACTTTACAAGGCATGACCTTCCCTTACCTTCCGTTTTTGTATATATATATATATATATATATATATATATATATATATATATATATATATATATATATATATATATATATATATATATATATATATATATATATATATATATATACAAAAAGCGTGTGGTATTTTCCCTAAGGAGCTGCGACCATCGAAGCGACGACACAAGGCCGAGTGGAGACGGTACTTCCCACATGTGATTCGGATTGGTTGCTGTATATGCAACCCGGCTTTGGGAGCATATACGAATATCTTCTATACTTATCCATCATACCTGAGATAGTACACCAGATCGGGTTCCCAATGTCCTCCCGCTCTTTTTCTCTATCCCCCCAGCGTCCATGACTTATGTTTTAGTTATTATTTTTTTGTATAAATTTAGTGCTGACATCTTAAACACTTTACAGGATCCATAGTCATGTTCTTCAAAGGAATTAATAATTATGGATGAGCAGGAACAGTTTTGAAAAATGCAGTACTGTCCTGGCGATGGCGAATACGGGGCCTGTGGAAGAAGGACATATATGACTGAACTTGTTGTTATAGAGAACACAATCCCTGCAATTGCCATTTCTAGATGCTTTTAGTAGCATGAGACTACATATTAATAGGGGTGCACACAGTGGGCTGTGTAGAATTGGCAGAACATGAAATATAGTATAGTGAATTAGATGGTGTTGTTTCTGAAGAAACCACATGATGTTGGCTTAAAAACTATAGAGAATATCATCCCCATTCAATCCAGGTGCACAGAAAGCATGTAAAGTCTGGGCAACTTGGTTTAAAACTATGAGAATTGCTGTAGATTAATTTTTCCTATTGAAATCAATTAATTTATCAATTTGACTTTGACTTTAAATGAGTACTGGATCCCTAGGGGATCTGCACAATTCAGTTTTTATTTGTGGACCATGTGGTCTGGAATGAAGCTCATTTTCTGTATTCTGTACCATTTTAGGTGATTTTTTTTATAGAAGTACAGTAGTGTAAGTTTGAACAGCCATGCACTCCCAAGCCATCACACTTCCTCCACTGTTTTTTTGCAGATGATGTGATATCAGTGGCGTTCCTACCATAGAGCGCAGGGGGGCGCAGGTGGCCATGCACAGGGTGACTGACAGCTAGGGGAGAGTCGCCACGACCCCCCACAGCAGCAGAGCAGGATGGGGAAGCAGCGCTAGAAGGAGGGGCAGTGGGGGCAGTGGCGGGGAGGGGGCCAGAACCCCCCCTCCCTCACCTGGGACCCCTACTTCTGCCTCTCTCCCCCTCCATAGATTACCGGCAAGAGCAGGCTTGGCGGGGAGGCATGCGGAGAATTACTCACCTAATTTCCATGTTCCAATCGCTGGAGCGCAGCGTCATGTCGTCACAGGTTTCCGTCTTCAATGCCGCCCACTGTGCTTCCTGATTAGCGGAAGCACAGTGGGCGGCATTGAAGGCGGAGATCTGTGACGACATGACGCTGCCAGCGCTTGGAACGCAGAAGTGAGGTGAGTAATTCTCCGCATGCCTCCCTGCCGAGCCTACACTTGCCTGTAATCTATGGAGGGGGAGAGAGGCAGAAGGAGGGGTCCCAGGTGAGGGAGGGGGGGTTCTGGCCCCCCTCTCTGCTGCTGCCCCCACTGCCTTCTAGCGCTGCTTCCCCCTCCTGGGACATCTATACTGGGGGCAACTGTACTAGCTATACTAGGGGCAACTAAACTAGCTATACTGGGGGCATTTAAACTAAGTTTACTGGGGGCAACTATACTAGCTATACTGGGGCAACTATACTAACTTCACTGGGGGCAACTAGCTTCACTGGGGGCAACTAGCTTCACTGGGGCAAATATACTAGCTTCACTGGGGGCAGCTATACTGGGGGCAACTGTACTAGCTATACTGGAGGCAACTGTACTAGCTATACGGGGGGCAACTGTACTAGCTATACTGGGGGCAACTGTACTAGCTATACTGGCCAGGTCTGCCACATGAATGCATGTATTATCTGGTCAAATCTTCCACATGATTTCATGTATTTTCTGGTAAAATCTGCCGACATGATTGCATGTATTTTCTGGGCAAATCTGCCGACATGATTGCATGTATTTTCTGGGCAAATCTGCCGACATGATTGCATGTATTTTCTGGGCAAATCTTCCGACATGATTGCATGTATTTTCTGGGCAAATCTGCCGACATGATTGCATGTATTTTCTGGGCAAATCTGCCAACATGATTGCATGTATTTTCTGGGCAAATCTGCTGACATGATTGCATGTATTTTCTGGGCAAATCTGCCGACATGATTGCATGTATTTTCTGGGCAAATCTGCCGACATGATTGCGTGTATTTCATAGGTAAATCTGCCAACATGATTGCACGTATTTTCTGGGCAAATCTGCCACATGATTGCACGTATTTTCTAGTCAAATCTGCCGACATGATTGAACATGTTTTCTGGTCAAATCTGCCGACATGATTGAATGTAATTTCTGGGTAAATCTGCTCACATTACGTGTATTTTCTTGAGAAAATCTGCACAATTATGTGAATTTTCTGGGGAAAGGGTCACCAAAACTTGAGCCCACTGTCTTTGCGTTGCACTTTTAAAGGGAACCTGAGGTGAGAATAATATTTAAGCAATACCATTTTCCTGGCTGCCGTGCTGGTCCTCTGCCTCTAATTCTTTCAACCATAGACCCTGAACAAGCATGCAGAAGGTCAGGGGTTTCTGACAATATTGTTCACTACTGCAGCCAAATAGATCAGTAGGGCTGCCTATTGTTTAAAAGAAAATAAATATGGCAGCCTCCATATCACTCTCATCCCGGGTTCACTTTAAATTACAGTTAGCTCCGCCCTCATCCGGTCATGATCACGCCCATTTTCCGCCTAGCCGCACCCATTTTTGTTAGCTACCTATACTGAGGCCAACTTTAGGGGGGCCTACACCTGGCCTACACAGTCGCTTTTTTTATGGCGGGGGGTGTCTTTTAATCCCCAGCACCGGGTGTCAAATGCCCTAGGTACCCACTGTGTGATATGCTTTGGATAATGAGCTGTTCCACGCCTTCTCCATACTTTTTTCTTGCCATCATTTTGGAAGAGGTTGATCTTGGTTTCATTTGTCCAAAAGAATGATTTTAATGCATACATTTTTTGGCATTAGTGTTGCAACGCTAACAAATGTTTGCGTTGCTACACTAACGCCAAAATTTGTTAGCGTTACACTGCTAACGCCAAAAAATGTAAGCGTTAATGTTGCTGCACCAGTGGGAATGCCAAAAAAATGTAAGCAATGCAGCCTGCCGACTCCTAGGTCGGCAAAAATGAAACTAGCTGGCGGTGGGGGACTGGAGCAGCAGTGAGTGACTACGAGGGCACAGGATGGCTGCATGGGGCTGGTAAAAGCCCCAGGTAAGTAAAACTCATTTTTTTTTTTTTTTGCTTGACAATTCCTTTAAAGCTGACAGTCTGCACTTCAACTGCATCTTAGTTGTTTCATTTAAAATTCATTGGGCCATATGCAATTCACTTTTTCTCCTAAGTTTTCTCCTAGGAGATAATTTTTCATCCTCAATTTAAATGTACTTTTTAGCACTTTGCAATGGAAAAAGTACCATAAAGTAGGTAAAAAGTACTGTTCAAGGGAACCTGAGGTGAGAGGGATATGGAGGCTGCCATATTTATTTCCTTTTAAACAATACCAGTTGCCTGGCAGTCCTCCTGATCCTGTGCCTCTGATACTTTTAGCCATAGAGCCTGAACAAG
Organism: Hyperolius riggenbachi; assembly: GCF_040937935.1. NCBI lineage: Eukaryota > Metazoa > Chordata > Amphibia > Anura > Hyperoliidae > Hyperolius > Hyperolius riggenbachi. Next base: position 215,046,462 of record NC_090652.1, read on the forward strand.
CATGCAGCAGATCAGGTACTCTGACTCAGCTGACTCAGGTTTTACTGGATTAGCCATATGCTGGTTCCAGGGTTTTGACTCAGACACTACTTATGCCAGAAGATCAACAGGGTGGCCTGGCAACTGGCATTCTTTACAAGGAAATATATATATATGGGAGCCTCCATACCCCTCTCACCTTGGGTTTCCTTTAAATGTACACAAGGTGGCTGGATAGAGTACTGGTTAAGGGCACTGCCTTTGATATGGGAGACCAGGGTTTGAATCCTGGCTAGGGTTAGTACCTATTCAGTAAGGAGTTCAAGGCAAGACTCCCTAACACTGCAGGGTGGCCTCTTAAGCGCGTCCCAGTGGCTGCAGCTCTTGAGCGCTTTGAGTCCGACAGGAGAAAAGCGCTATACAAATGTTTAGATTATTATTATCGGATTATATAGGAACGTGCTTCTTTAGCAACTCCCCTAGTTTGAATTTAAAGGTGCCTAGTTCTGTTTAGTTTAATTGTTATTTGTGATTTTATGGTGATGTAATTAAAAGCTATATTTTTTATGGATTTGGTGAAACCCGTATTAGTTTTTTTTCTAATTTAACATACACTTTATATTCTATAGAAGTTTGTTCTTTGTCGATTGGTTTCCTATTACTTTTTTAAGCTATCTCAAAGACACAGAAGAAGTCGATAAGGGTGATTTTATAATCAGTACAGATTAATAATTTATAGTAGCTGGGAGAGATGTCCTGGCAGACTTGCTAAGCTAAGTGTTATCCTCTTTGGCCAATACAGTATCTAGAACAGGTAGATGGAATAAAGGAATATATTGTATACATGTGATGTCCATCTGGCAACCCTGTCATAGTCACTGAAGCAAATGTGGAGATAGTGACTGCAACAATGACGAACATGTGTGCTGTCATAATGATGGATTCACTCCTATATCATCAACATATGCAAAATCAACACTGCATTAAAATGTGTATGCTCATTACATTTACCTTGGTACGATCTACTGACTTTTCTTTGCCATTATCTTATAGAGGATGCTGGTGGTTGTGGTGGGGGAGGGCCAGCGAAGCTCTGTAATGTGACCATACCCTCCTGTCAATCTTCACTGTGTCTATTTTGCATTGAAATTCTTAAATTAATGTCATTGTAAGCAAATGAAATGACATTGACATTCATACCAATACATACTGTACACGTAATGCAAGGTTACAGGTTCCCTAATTTAAATACAGTAGCTGTTTTGGTATTCTGGTCTCAAAAGCTTCTCTTTCTGTGTGATAATGATTCCAGTGACTCTATCAAAGCTCTGGTCTGGGGGAGGGTGACTGAGATAAGATCAAACTGTTGCCATAGTTACAACAGACCATCTTTTACATTACATTTTCGAACCTACAAGTGAGCACAGATGCTCTGTTAAGATTCCAAGCCTCTCTAGCTATCAGTTTCTCAGTTAATTAAGCTATTATCTTAGTCTGCATTGGAAAATAATACTGTAGCACTTTTTTGAGAGGTAGTTATATCTCTCAGATAAAAGCAGTTGTGTATTTGAAGATGGTTATGTTTTTTTGATATGATTTAAGAGTACCTGAACTGAAGCTCGGATACACAGAATTAGATACTTACCTAAAGAGAGGGAAGCCTCAGGATCTGATTGAGGCTTCTCTCCCTGCTGTGTCATCCCCTATTGATGAGCACAGCCCCCCAGAAAATTAGCAACAATGCGGACCCACTTCCAGTAGAAGAGCTGCACGGCCCCGATGTGAAGGGGGATCGCGCTCTGCAATGGGGGGCTTTACAGCAGCAAGGAAAGCCTCATCAGGATCTTGAGGATTCCCTCTTTTAAGGTATCTATCTGGTTTTGGACCCAAGCTTTAACTCGGGAGCACTTTAAGTAATACAGGCATGTCCAGAGTTCGGTCTGGGGGTCAAATGTGGCTGGTGCCCATGAAAGCTCTCTGCAGTTGTTAATTCCATTTGGCACACAGGCCGTAGCTTCGGGGCCACATGCTGGGGCCAGCAGCAGTAACAGCCACTGATTAGCATCTGCCACTGTGCTAAATGCTATAAATATGGGCTATTTACTGTGGAAATGCTTTGTTTGACAAAATGTTGCAGGCGTAGTGTACCTAATGGCAATTAGCAAAAATGTGTAACATTTCGCTAGTTCGGCCCCCTAGCACTCTAAAAAACAGCAATATGCCCCTTAGCCTAAAAAGTTTGGCCACCCCTGAAGAAATACTTGTTTTGTAAAGGGGTGTGTTGGTTAGTTGTGTGTACCTTGCAAGATGAAAACCATCTATAGCAGGTATGTCAAACTGGTCCTACAAGGGCTGAGATCCTCACACATTTTTGATATAGCTCAAATGAATTGATGGGTCTGAATCAGGAAAGGTAGAACACACAACAACACATTCCTTTCTTTCTCAGTCCATCCTAAACTCTGGCATGGATCTGGCCCTCCAGGCCTGGAGTTCGACACATGTGATCTATAGACATGTTCTTAGGTGCCAACACTGCTTCTCTTCGAGAAAATACTTTTATTGCATTGCATTTAGTGTATAGTTATAATAATATAATACTAATACCCCCTATCGGTCAACGATTACCTGCGTAAATGTATCTGTTTGTAGAAGGGCACATAAAGGAGGTTATTAGATATTCCAAAAAGTGTCTTTTCTCTGTATTATATGTATAACACAGTAGATCTCAAATACAACAAGCATTTTGTGGTAGTGAGTGCTGGCCAGAATGCAATGGCCCCAGTTCAACAAAGGAGTTGCTGTAAAAGCTGTATCAAAAGTGGAGAACATACTCATTGGGCAATACCTTGGTTTCTGCTCTGTAATGAAATAAAAATACTGACTAGTTGCTCTGGGCATTTGTTTTCCCTTTGCTAAAGTTTTCTCTGCACTTACTTTTATAAATTAGCTCCATGGAGCTCTACTGGCAATACAGTGCTCACTAGTGTGAGTTCAGTGGGCATGCAGATGGACAGCAGCACCGGGAGCTCTACTGGCAATACAGTGTTCACTAGTATGAGTTCAGTGGGCATGCACATGGGCAGCAGCAGGGGCATATCTACTGGCAATACAGTGCTCACTAGTATGAGTTCAGTGGGCATGCACAGGGGCAGCAGCAGGGGCATATCTACTGGCAATACAGTGCTCACTAGTGTGAGTTCAGTGGGCATGCAGATGGACAGCAGCACCGGGAGCTCTACTGGCAATACAGTGTTCACTAGTATGAGTTCTGTGGGCATGGACAGGGGCAGCAGCAGGGGCATATCTACTGGCAATACCGTGTTCACTAGTATGAGTTCAGTGGGCATGCACAGGGGCAGCAGCAGGGGTATATCTACTGGCAATACAGTGTTCACTAGTATGAGTTCAGTGGGCATGCACAGAGGCAGCAGCAGGGGCATATCTACTGGCAATACAGTGCTCACTAGTGTGAGTTCAGTGGGCATATAGAGGGGCAGCAGCACTGGAAACTCTACTGGCAATACAGTGCTCACTAGTATGAGTTCAGTGGGCATGCACAGGGGCAGCAGCAGGGGCATATCTACTGGCAATACAGTGTTCACTAGTATGAGTTCAGTGGGCATGCACAGAGGCAGCAGCAGGGGCATATCTACTGGCAATACAGTGCTCACTAGTGTGAGTTCAGTGGGCATATAGAGGGGCAGCAGCACTGGAAACTCTACTGGCAATACAGTGCTCACTAGTATGAGTTCAGTGGGCATGCACAGGGGCAGCAGCAGGGGCATATCTACTGGCAATACAGTGCTGACTAGTGAGAGTCCAGTGGGCATATAGAGGGGCAGCAGCACTGGCAACTCTACTGGCAATACAGCACTTACTAGTGAGAGTCCAGTGGGCATGTAGAGGGACAGCAGCACCAGGAGCTCTACTGGCAATGCAGTGCTCACTAGTGAGAGTCCAGTGGGCATGCACAGGGAAAATAGCAAAGGCTCTACTGGCATTACAAGCTACTAAACCCATGTGCATTACTGTGCCACTATACCATTATGGATGTTAGGTTTAGAACTATGTGCTGATAACAGGATGTATGGTCTTTCTTCTCTTTAGTCTTAAGACAGAATTTCCAATTTTCCTTCATCAGATCACACGAAGGGGCTTCACTTCATCTCTTTTTACATCAGTTTGGGCTTAGGGAAGGCAGCAGTTTTTCTTTATCATATTTATAAATGGTTTCCTCCTTACACGTTAGGCTCACAGATTGGGTCTGCTGTGAACTGTTTCCCAGAGCCGACAGCAGCAAACCAACAGACATGCAGAACAGCCACCTGCTTTCCTATGGAGGTGCACCATAATGGCCACCTATAGATGCATAATTCCTGCCTTGTATCAGATATTGCAGGAGAGATGCTACTTTGCTGAATACATTCCACAGAGGATTCCTGTTGGTCCCAAACCATTGGTGATTGTACACTTGTGGGTTTTGCATAAAGGCACAATACCTCATTGGGTACATGGAATAACATAAGCCCGAATGAAGAAAAGAAGTGTTGGAGTTTGCAGGGGATATTTATGCTTAATTCCAATCTTTCTCCCATGCGGTAAGAGTAAGGATGGCAGCAGTGCCCACTGGTAATTGTCTACTGTGATCTGGTTAAGTACTTGGTGAGAGAATGACCTGGATCAGCAGTCATAATTTGGAGAGTGATGGTTGATTCTAGCTGAGCCATAGATGCTGATAAGTTTTGTGAAGGAATGTTTTGTGCACAAGCAAAGCTGTAAATAGTGAATGTATGTGATGTATGTATGTATTGACTTACAGGATGTTGACCATGAATTCTACACTCCATTAGTATTGTGGTGGAATCCCAATCTGGTAAATTGCACTCTGGGGCAGAGCTGAGCAACGTAAATCCTGCCCACTTTCCCCTAACTAGCCCAAAAGATTTTTAGGGGAGGAAAGGTAGGTGGGATTTATGCCACGTAGGAGGAGAATGATGCTCCATCCAGATTGGATAGAGTGGCTGGATAGTGTACTGGTTAAGGGCAACACCTTTGACATGGGAGACCAGGATGCGAATCCTGGCTAGTATCAGTACCCATTCAGTAAGGAGTTCAAGGCAAGACTTACTAACACTGCAGGGTGGCCTCTTGAGCACGTCCCAGTGGTTGCAGCTCTTGAGCGCTTTGAGTCCAACAGGAGAAAAGTGCTATACAAATGTTTGGATTATTATATTATAGATTATCTCCTTTCAACAGGCCAGATGGTCAGATAGAGCATAGATTACCCGAGTAGATACTGCTGTAATACTAATGAGGAAAGGGGTAGGATCTCATAAATTGTAACTACCTTACCTCTTTTATCTGGGGTCAATGGTAGATTACCACTTTTCTGGTCACTACAAGGTCCTTTTAAACTTGACACAATTTTGCAGTACCTTTTTTTAGTCTGGAGGGTTCAAAGGGTTACGGTAAATACTGGACTTACCTGATAACATAGTCTATTTAAAGGACCACTGTCACTAAAATTTGTAAAATGTAAATACATACATATAAAGTGCACATTCCTTCCAGAGTAAAATGCACTGCAAATTACTTTTTCCTATGTTGCTGTCACTTACAGTAGGCAGTAAGAAAGCTGACAGATCATAAAATAGTCCATCTCCTCATGGGGATTCACAGCATTACCTTTATTCTTTACAAAAGCACTCCTTGGAAAAGATCTATACAAAGATGTCAACCAGCCTCTCTACTAATGTGTACACTATTTTGGCAGTTGGACTGGGCAACTACAGTTCAGTAAGTGCTTGTGTAAGTAAACAAATAAATACACATCTGAAAATTCCCCATGAGGAGATGAACAAGTCCAAAACCTGATAGATCTGTCAGATTTTCACTACCTACTGTAAGTGCCAACGACATAGGGAAAAATCATTTCTAGTGCATTTTTCACAATAGTTGTCCATAAATTACATTTTAGTGCAGGAGATAAGAAAAGGATTTTTTTTAATTTGTTTTTGCCTGAAATTGCTTTAACGGAATGTATAATAAAGTGTTTTGTAAATTTTTATACCACCTGTGGAAGTAGCCTTACAATTTTCTTGGCTTTGCTTTATGGATTAAAATGCAGTGGCTTTGGACTTAGGTGTATGGCAGTCCCATGTACTTTGCAAGGCACAATACTCTTCCCCAACCTCAAACCACTTGCAATTTGTAATTTCCATAATGATTCCTTCAAATGACACTGTAGATCAGAGGTGCCCACACTCTTTTGGCTTGTGAGCTACATTTAAAAATTAGCAAGTCAAAGTGATCTACCTATGTACAATTTTAGGAGCACACTTGTATATACAGAATGGAAAATGTAATGGGGTCGGGATCTACCATGAAGGCCTTCGCGATCTATCTAATGGGCACCCCTGCTGTAGACCTTCCAGGCATGAGGCTTTTCACAAGTAATGAGCCAAACTTAGACACTTATTGGACTGTTATTTGATCAATGTTATCACCAATCAAAATAACAGACACTAGTCGTTTCACTTCAGTTGTAGAGTTTGCTTTCTGTCTAAAAGCTATTTGATTGGCTAATGACAAGAAAATCAGTTGCAAAAATACCGGGGAGGGAGCTCAATTATTGTCCACTTTCTGCACCATTGTTTGTGCTATAGGCTGAAATCTCCTGAGGTATTCAGACTATGGCCTTCCTCTTGCAGTATGAGCAGTGTGGATGATGCAATCAGGGCATCAGCAGAAAACACACCCACAGAGTCTGAAAGCTGTGCCACTGCGCTCTCTACTTTTGGCTAAGTAATTCAAATTTCAAGGCAGCATTTTTGTGCTATAAAATCCTCATTTGAAACAGAAAGTATCATCTGAACAGTTTGGTATTTTTAGATCTACGCCTGGGGATGGCCTTTAAAAAACTACAAGGGTTCCCTAATTGCATGTGACAATTCTATACACCAAGAACTGTCGTTTTGTCCACTTTATTCTGGAACAGAAAAACTTTGCTCCACCCTCTCTCCGGAATTCCAGCGGAGCTCCTCTAAGCCCCATCCTCTGCCTTATTATAAAGCAAGGGACTAAGGACATAGATATGCTTATACTTCACCTCTGTGTTATGGTAACAAATGGTCCTTTTTACATTGTTATATCATGACTTAGTGAAGAATAGTACTATTATCGTTTAACAAAAAGACATTTCAAGCTCAGCTTACTAAGAGTTCCTAGATGTTGACAGTAGATGGAGCATGTCTTTGGAGATCCCTTTGGTGGGGAGTACATACATAGCTTCTTTTGACAGTTTACATCTGCTTTGTCTGTGTTAATAACTGGCAGGTTGAAGACTGTTCAAGGCTTTCTGCACATTATAATTAGTGAATGACAAAGAGATATGTAAGTGGTTTCCTGTCCATTGGGTGTTAACTCAGACAGAGTTAGTTGGTTATGTCCTTCAAACTTCAGCAATAAAACAACATCTTTAAGTGAAAATCACAAAATAAGTGCCTGCTTTAGGGAATTATTGTAATAGGTGGTGTTGAACGCATTTAACTCCATATAGAACTATTTAGAGTGACTCTGAAGACCATGATGCATTTCAGCAGGGGTACAAAATGTTTTGCAGCAATCTAGCGTCCTTGCATCCAGTCAAAGAGGAAGGCTTCATGGCACACAGTCATGTGACTGTCATGAGACCTCCTAGCTGTTGCCAGTAAAAAACTCTGCAGTCATGCATTGTGTCCACCTACTCACAGGAGCTGGTATACTTGCACCATATGCAGCAACTGTAGTTCCACCTTTCTTTTGTAGCCCTATCACTCTATTTGTCTTTATACTGCTGTAGGGACGTTATCCATGATTTTCTTACATTCTTCTAAATAATGAAGAGGAATACAGACCATGACAAGCGGTTTATTTTGCAAAACAATCACTATACAGCAACAAATACAACTGCAAATTGGTTTGAAAAACATGAACTAACTACCACCAGCCATTCAATAAACACCTCCCTATTACAGGCTTTAAAGGTATCAGGGAAATGCACAGGTTCGCAAATCACACCCCTCACAGCCCAGCACAAAAGTAACGCACTAGATTTTCTTTCTCATTGCTAAAGTTGAACATCTGGATTGTTGAGTTTTTGCTTTCAAAACATGTGCATCCAGTATGGAAATTCGTTATCACTAAACACTTGTAAACAGATTGTACAACTTTAAAAGGCTTTACACTATGCTGGTTCATATTTGATTTTTACATGCGGACTTTACAAAAATTGTATTCTACGTTACAGTGACTTAGAGAGCTTGCATTTTTAACTAGAGCAGATTATTTATAAATTCTCATCTTTCAATTATGTAATCGATCCCCTAAAACTGTATCTCATTGCTTGCTATAGGGCAATGTATTTTAAATAGCATACTTTGTCTTTGGATTGCCTTCCTAAAAATTAATGAAAGTAATTGGTGGGTCATAGTGAGTAAGGCTACATTTTTAGTGCCACTTTGTTGTATTTTTGAAACATGTTAATACTATTATACTACAGTAGCAGTGCACAAAATCCTGCAGTCAAGGGAGGGAGTACTAATACACATGGCCTTCAGGTAAGTAGTAAAGTGTTCTGTGCTACTGGTCAGTGCCCAGTGCCAGACTGGGATTGGCATGTAGCACATATTTATGCCCAACAGAATTTGTTATGTATGAAAGGGATTTATAAAGTAGGAGAAAATGTAACGTCTAATGATTAGTTTGTTTTCAGGGGTTTTGGAGACAGGCATGGTGTATATATATATATATATATATATATATATATATATATATATATATATATTCATAGACACACAGAAGTTTTGGCTTCCTTTTCCTCAGTCACTAAATTTAACAGTTTGTGTTGGCTGTGCAGATTTTTCTAGACAGCATGTGCAGTTTGCTTGTAAGTTGGGATACCACTGTAGTTAGTGGCACCCCTGGCTAGTGGCTACTGTCTGGAGTGTTCTTAGCAATGCCAGCAATGACAATTATAGCTGCGGTTACATTATGCATGACTGTTGCTCCTGACTGGGGGTTCTACCTCATCTCTAGGTAACTCAACTGCCATATTAGTAGTCCTTGGCTATGGACAATACAGTAGAAGGTATTAACAAAGCTACAGTATGTTCATACTATACTGTATCTCATTGATCTTCACCAACCAAGCAGATTCCAGTTGTTGTTTTAATGTGCGAGTATAAAACAAAATGAGAACGATCAAGCAGCAGTGGGCAGTACAGAAAGTTCCGCTTTTAGACTCTAATATGATGCCTGCGATAGGCAACAGAATTAAGAGTAGTCTACAAAATGGCTGAGTATAAAAGTGAGATTTATAAGATGCAGCACACATTACATCATTTCCAGGTGTCTTGTAAAATGCTGGCTATACTATTGAAGCGAAGGACATTTTATGGTCATCTTTGGAAAATATATTGTAAAAGTTACACCTGCGAATATCAAGAAATGCTGACTGCATGCAGGATCATTATGAGATATGAACAACAGCAATGTATTGCTCTTTAAGTTATTCTGTATCTCTCACCCATGAAGCTCAAAAGAATTTATACAAATTCAAAATAGTGAGGCTCGGAGTTAAAAAGCTCCTATCACACAATAGAGCTACAATGGAGCAGATACTATTTGGTCAAAGCAATTATCATATCATATCCTCCCAGCAGATCAGTATTGTTACAATCCAAGGCCCTTTTTAGTCACAGAAAATTGATTAGAGCACACCAGCTAAAGTGTCAGTTATGAGCCATAACAAACACACTGTTCTTTATGGGATCGTTTATACAATGGTGTTGGATACACCATTGAGCAGATAAAATAGAATTGTGGTATAAGTATAGGGCAGATAAAATCTCAGTATACACCATAACACTTTGCCAGTCCAAGCATTTATTAATGCCTAAATGGACACACCAATTAAGATAAGGAAGGTCGCTCATTTACCAAAAAAGTAATATGATCAGTGTTACAATTATGCCAAAAGTTTTAGACTTTTTTATTGATTGCCTCAACACCTCTGGAAAATCGGACAATATTCAGCAACATTTTAGGTACTTGTATAGAAAAGGCCATGCTATAAGATGGGGTTAGGATGGTTGAGGATATACAAAACCTAGATGGATTAGCATTAGGGTTTAGGCCAAGGTTAAGTTAGGGTTTGGCAAATGTAACGGGTTAGGCTGGGTGTAATGATAGCTAAAGGGACAGGTTAGGCATTATTTAAAGGATACCGGAAGTGACATGTGACATAATGAGATAGACATGTGTATGTACAGTGCCTAGCAAACAAATAACTATGCTGTGTTCCTTTTTTTCTTTCTCTGCCTGAAAGAGTTAAATATCAGGTATGTAAGTGGCTGACCCAGTCCTGGCTCAGACAGGAAGTGACTACAGTGTGACCCTCACTGATAAGAAAGTCCCCTTTTTATCTCTTTCTTGCCCTCAGAAGCCATTTTCTGCTAGGAAAGTGTTTTATAGTTGGGATTTCTTATCAGCGAGGCTCACACTGTAGTCACTTCCTGTCTGAGTCAGGACTGAGTCAGCAACTTACATACCTGATATTGAACTATTTCAGACAGAGAAAGAAAAAAAGGAACACAGCATAGTTATTTGTGTGCTAGGTACTGTACATACACATGTCTATCTCATCATGTCACATGTCAGTTCTGGTGTCCTTTAAAAACTGACTGTTAGGGTTAGGACTAGGGAATAGATCAGGGCTTAGTAGTAGGCATTCAATAAGACTGCCTCAGAAAGGCAGAAAGTAACTACTACAAGGAGTGGGAATAGGGAAAGGGGTGAGGCTTAATATAATTTTATTGGATATCCCAGGTTTCTGGATATCAGGGGTGCACAATAACTTCTGTATCCTACACCCAGTTAAACAGTGTAGGAAAACTGGGATTGAGAACACTCATACTTACGTGGAGGTATTTGCCTGTTCATACACACTAAGTGCCTTCACTGACCTTTGAAGCCCCTCAAAGTTCTGATGCAAACAGGGCTTTTCTTTTTGTTGCAATGTGAAGACCCTTTTTTCACACTCCAACAGAAATGTTCATTTCCTGAACAGTCTCTTCTTCTGTTGTGCGGCAAGTGGAGGAGGTTACCTACTGTCGCAACAACTTATAAACTACACTACATGGGACACAACATCTTATGGTGTCTGCAGAAATGGTATATTGTCCTTTGATAAATGCTTACTACAGGCATTCATTTTAGAAGGACTTTCACTGCTAAATTTGAAAGTCATTTTACATTTAGGAATGATATAAAGGATCTTCTGACTATCATAGCCAGTCTGCAGCCACTCATACAGTACACTTCTGGGCATAAAGCTTATAATGTTAAGTTCTACATGGTTTCCTGGCCAAGTAGACTCCATAAGCTCCATACATCATAGTGCACAGAATTTTGGTGACTGCTGAGCAATTAAAATATTAATATATTATACCTGTTCGCTACTTGAAATACATACTACGCACATGAAACTAGTGTTTTGCTTATTGTGTACCGGTGGTAGATTAAAACAATGCCATTTATTTAACAAATATGGACTATAGCTAAGGGAGGGTTAATTAGCTAACAAAATGTAATAAAAGTACTGTATGTCAATGGCATTTCAGGGACAAGTACCCAAGAACCAGCTGCTAACATAAAACCTTCCTTACAAATATTAACCCCAAAACAATCTACCAACTTCCCTGCACAGCCATACACATTTTGTAAATGTCGGACAACTAAGTTTAATACAGAATAAAAATGTATTATCGATTACTCTTCAGAAAGATAGAATGGTCCCTGCAGAGATCTGCTTTCTCTGTTGCAGGTACACTACCCTCATCATGATCTAAAGGTACCTTCAAGTTACTGTAGCTGCCACCGCTATAAACAGTATCACTACATGGCTGCCATTGACTTGAAAGCTTTCCTTATTTCCTTGTTCTCTGTGGTAGATTGCTTACCTGGTATACATTACAGAGTTGCTGCAAATGCATGTTGTAAAACATGGAGCTCATAGCATATAAAATGTAGCTGGATGGAAAAATGAGTATGCCTGAAACAGCATCAAACCAGTGTAGCAGAACAATGGTTGTCAGAAGAATCAGTGAAAAATGAATCTGTAAGCTTTGTCTGAATGGGTATTTAATATACTAGCATGTTATGACAATTATAAGTCGCAGTAATGGTGGTAGTAGTAATAGTAGTATAATAGTAGTAGTAGTAGAATGCTAATAAATAATAACTGAATAAATATGAACGATTAGACATGCACTGGGGCACAGCACTTTTCTGGGGCAGTTAGAGCAGCCGGGATCATCATTGGCCAAGCTTGCTCACTGACATTATTTTTCAGGGGGCAAATAGAGGGAAAGAGGGGATCCATAGTGCTACACTGTCAGAAACTGTGGAAATGCTGCAACCCAAAGGCTTGGCTTCCTCTTAGTACTAGCACCTGCCTTTATCTTTATAAGCCCTTCATGATTTCTGCAGTTGTAAGAAACAGAAGGGGTTAATGAGAACCTGTCAGAAAACAACAGGCCCAAATAGTCATTAAAAAAATGTAAATCTTCAATGGCCCCATACAGACTTATGGGCCCTGGATTCCACTCCTCTCTTCCCTTGAGGCTTGCACGGATGATTATATATATGAGTAAATGTGTATGAATTAAATGCCACTTTCCATAAGCATGTGATAATAGTGATTGGCTGTAATGATCACCAATGAGAATATGTAGAGTATAAATAAAGATTGGTCTGGAGCCCATTGTGACAGTTCATAAAATCACTTGGCATATAATCAATACATCAGCTGTACTTATGTTCAACTTTAGCAAGTAGAAAGTAAAAATCAATTATTTCCTCATTACAGAATCTTTGTAAGTGGAAAAAAACAGAAACCTTCAGGATTAAAAACCAACGTGTACGGCAGCCCTTTCAAAACGAGGAGCAAGAGAAAAGCAAAATCATTGACAAAACAGCTCTTGATTTGGAGCATTCCAGCGGAAAAAAGGAAATCAAGATAGCCAATGCTTCTTAAGACCCGAAACAGGGTAACATCATGCTAAAGAGCCCTGTTGAATTTAGTCTTCTTTGTCTTCAATATATGTTGTTCTTTTTATGTTTATTATGTTTTTTCTTGCTTTATGTAACTTTTTTACATAGGAAAAAAAAAAGAAGAAGTTTTCCTAACATTAAATTATGCCTACCTAAAACTCGTTTACCAAATGGTGCAATAGACACAGATACTGTGAGTAAGAAATGGAATTTTCAAGTATATGAAAAGGGAATGGGTAGGGGAATGCATGAAAACATGGCCACAGAGAAATATATATACATCTAGATTAATAATACTGTATCAAACAGGTGGAAAAAGGAGTTGGAAATGTTTGCCTATGCACAAAGCTAAAATTTTCTGTTCGTGGCCTCAGCTGCTTGGAAAGTCTGCGATGCACCATGTTACAAAGCAATGCAGGAATTCTAGTAGCTAAAGACCATCAAATATACATGTACTAGTCAAAAAAACAAGTGCTTTATTTACTGCTCCCTTATAACAGTGTTTCACCAGTTTCCTTGAAGGACCCTCGTCAAATTGGTTGCTTCTCTGCCACTGCAATAGCATGACCAACTTAATGCTAACAAAAATTGGCTTTTAAGGTTGGGAAGTGGAGATTGTTTGTCTCTTTCTCTTAACACACCGTTCCTGATCTCTCACACAGCAGCAAGCTTCAATGGGACTGTTAGCCTATGGGGACTGGGGATCTGATGGAACAAAGAGCTTGACCACTGTTTAAACTGAACAAGAAAATGAGCAGCCGCTCTGACGGGACATGGCTCTTACACAAACTCTGCTCGGGTGGCCTGCAGGCACATGTTGAAATTACACCAAGTATTTTAGGGCTCCATGCAAGACTAGTTAAGAGCAGTGATAACAACTTGGGTGATGTTTTGACAATGTCGTAATAGGTGACATTTGGTCTTCTAATTCCAGTGGAAGAGTGATGAAGCACGGCCAGTTTTACCTGTCTACTGCTATCCTAAGATCATCATTGGTCAGTTGTTGTGACGTAATGAGTATATCTGGCATCTGCACATGGAAAATCATGTATACAGTGAGAAAACCTACATGGGTATAGGCTTAACATGATGTGATATTTGCTTGTTTGTGTTGAAGGATAAATAATGAAGGTGACACCTGCTTTGAGCCCAAATCCTGCCAAGAGCTCATGCGTAAATATTTTCATTCTTAATATTATTTAATATTAACTTCATTCACTGCTAAAGGTAGAACACATTCATAAGCCCTGTTTGGCCAGGGCTGCAGTGACGTCTTCTGCTAGAGTAGCAAGCTGTGGGGATTCTAGCAGGTTGATGCTTCCGGAGGAAGACACATTGCTGAGGCGCCGTGGAGAGGCGACGCTGGACCTTCCTGGAGACTGTGTGATGATCTCTGCACCATGGTCTACACGAGCCTTAGCCGATTCTCGGAAGTGCAGCTTCTGGCTGTCTATCTGCAGGAGAGGGAAGGGAAAGCAATATACAATGATTTAATGTCTTCTACACACATCATAAAACACACAGGTCAGCACAATAATAAGGCCACTTTATTACTCTGTATCAGTGAACTACAGAATTCATCTGTAAATGGACAAAGAGCTGCTGTGCAGGAACTACAGCCATATAAAAGGACAGTTAAAGTGAGCGGGATATGGAGGCTGGCATATTTATTTCCTTTTAGACAGTACGGGTTGCCTGGCTGTTCTGCTGATCCTCTGGCTCTAATACCTTTAGCCGCAGGCCCTGAACAACAATGCAGATCATATGTTTGACTGGATTTGCCACATCATTGTTTTAAGTAGGTGATTCAGACACTACTGATGCATTAAACATCAGCAGGATGCAGGGCCAGTTCAAGATCAGATAGGGCCGGGGAGCAAAGGTAAACGCTTCCCCCCCAGCAAACTCTGCAACTGCACAATAACAGCATTGTAACTTATCTGTCTCGGTGGCCAGCACACTACTCCTGTCTCCTTTCTGCTGCCTGCCTCTTGTGACCAGCACATGCTATGCGTAAGCCTAATGACATATGCCGGTCACAAGAGGCAGGCGGTAGGAAGAAGACAAGGAGCACGAAGGTGCAGAACATCGTGCTGGCTGCCGGGACAGGTGAGATACCAATGCTGCTATTGTGCAGGGGCTCCGGAGAGCACGTAAGAGTTTAAGAGTTAAGGTGAGGGGGTTGGGGGCCTGGAAGCACTTAATGGAAGCGCCAGCCCTGTCAGGATGCCAGGAAACTGGCATTGTTTAAAAGGAAATAAATATAGCAGCCTCCATATTGCTTTCATTTCAGGTGTCATTTAACCACTTACTGCACCTTGTGCAGTATATCTACGCCAAGGGAAATGTCATCTAAAGTCCCAGGCACATAGATCCTCGTCTATTGTGGCGGATAGCCGGAAAACGCTCCAGTGCGGGTACTCATCGCCCCCTGTTAGAGGAGAGATCAGTGAATGGGAACACATTCATTGATCTAAGTCTCCATGTCAATGATCACCGGCATCAATGACATGCCTGCATTCATTGTAACTAGGAAGTAACTCATCCACGCATTAATTCCTTTTTGCGTACACCAACACCTTGTGGCCAACTAGTAAAATTATACCTACATACATATTTTTTTTAATAAAAGCCCTATATTTACATTTAAAATTAACTGCTTACCTCTTACACTCTCCCACAGTACCTAAATACAATTTTTGCATTTTTTTTTTATTATGTATGTCAAGAGGGTATATTGTTGTTATATTTGTTTATATGCGCTTGTAATTAGTGATGGTCGCAAAACTGAAAAAATGCACCTGTATTTCCAAATAAAATATTGGCACATTGTACTAGGGAAATATTGTAAGCGTTGCAATGACCAGGACAAATGGGCAAATAAAATGTGTGGCTTTTATCCACAGTAGACCGTTTTATTTTAAAACTATAATGGCTGAAAATTGAGAAATAATGATTTTTTTTCAATTTTTTTCTTATTATTCCCATTAAAATGCATTTAGAATAAAATAATTCTTAGCATAATGTACCGCCCAAAGAAAGCCTAATTGGTGGTGAAAAAAAAAAGATATAGATTATGTTGTTGTGATTAGTATTAAGTTATTGGCGAAAGAAAGGGAGGAGCACTGACAGGTGAAAATTGCTCTGATCCTAAAGGGGAAATCCCCCTAGTGGTCAAGTGGTTAAGGCCTTTTGTGCACAAACCACAGTAAGAAACTAACAATCGGGTATGAATGCATTGCTTTGTATAGTCGTTGTAGCGCATGTGTCGTTTTCAGAATATGAACCATTTTTAAATTTGTAATTTCTTTCCTAAAATGTCTTCTAGAAGAAATGCAGGCAGAAAAAAAATATGAATATAGCTAATGAGGAAAGATCCGCACCTGCCGTATATAATAAGAACAGGAGTGTGCTAAGACAATGTACTGTATGTAGAAGCACAAATAGGAAAGGAGAAGCTTGTCTGTCTCATATAAGTAGCACCACTTCGTTGTTTAGTCGAAAAGATATAACAAAATGATCTGGTATATTTTATCTTTGCATTAAAACATAATTAAAATGCCCATAAAAGACTGTCACTGCTACAAGCCATAGTATATACAGTATATATCATGAATATGTAATTAATCTATGAATATATGCAGACAGCCTGATGCAAGATGTAAAAATGGCTACGCAGAGCACGTTTGCGAATTTGCGCTCGCAATTGCGAATTAACGCGTGCAAGTGCGAATTTTCACATGAAAACAATGACATTTTCACGATTGTGCGTGATAATTCACGATTGCGTGCGTAAAAACGACCGTGATATGAATTATCTCGGTTTAGTGAATCAAGCTGAATATGTACTTACATACTGAACTCATTTAGATGCAAAGTGCATAGAAACAAAAAAATCAGTAGTGCAAAAAATATTTAAAAAACAAAACCACAAACAAACAAAAGACCTTTGCATAAATCATAACTGTGAAATAGGTGACCTGACCATGTGGAATGAGAAGTGTGCTTATGTGACCCAGGAAACGAGTACAGATTCAGGCAGGCAGGTGTATTAGATCTGGATGGCGAGCAGTCGCAGCCAAGAACTCCGCACACAGCCCTCACTAATTCTGCGGAATGTACACTGCTTTATCAAGGGAGGAGAAGAGCCCAAATATAGCAGTTTTGTTGTTTGGCTGATGCTAGGTACACTTTGTGAAAGTAAAATCAGTTGTATAAATGTTAGCAAGAAATGCAGCATGTTAGAGGAAGCTGTTTATGTGAGATCTGGATGTAAGCTGCATGATAGATACCTAAAGCAGTTCTGTTTAACCACTTGCCGACCGCCCACAGCCGATGGGCAGCGGCAAAGTGGCCCGCAGAACGACCGCAATACGCCGATTGGCGGAGGGTCGTTCTGCTCTTTAGTGCCGGGGATCACGCGCTCGTTGCGCTCGCATCCTCTGGCAATTGGCTCCGCCCACCCGCTACGTCAACCCGCCGGCCGTACGGAAGCGCCGGCGGGTTGTTAACCCCCGATCTGCCACAATACAAGGTATAATATGCTTTGTATTGTATACAAGGCGTATTATACAGGCTGCCTCCTGCCCTGGTGGTCCCAGTGATCGAGGGACCACCAGGGCAGGCTGCAGCCCTCCCTATGTGCACCCAAACACACTGAGCTTCCCCCCCTTCCCTCTGATCGCCCACAGCACTCCTCAAACCCCCCCCTGCCCACCCCCCAGACCCCTGTTTGCACCCAATCACATCCCTAATCACCCATCAATCACTCTCTGTCACTATCTGTCAACGCTATTTTTTTATTAGGTCCTAATCTGCTCTCTGGGGGCTCCTGATCACCCCCCCACACCCTCAGATCCTTCCCAGACCCCCCCCCAAACCCCCCCCCCCCTGTGTATTGTATACATCTATTCTTCCCTGTAATCACTCACTGATCACCTGTCAATCACCTGTCAATCACAAAATTTGCAGATGCTTATACCCTTGAACAGGCATTTTGAGGCATTTGGTTTCCAGACTACTCCTCATGGTTTTGGGGCCCTAAATTGCCAGGGCAGTATAGGAACCCCACCAAGTGACCCCATTTTAGAAAGAAGACACCCCAAGGTATTCTGTTAGGGGTATGATGAGTTCATAGAAGATTTTATTTTTTGTCACAAGTTAGTGGAAAATGACACTTTGTGAAAAAAAAACCAATAAAAAGTAATTTCCGCTAACTTGTGACAAAAAATAAAATCTTCTATGAACTCACCATACTCCTAACATAATACCTTGAGGTGTCTTCTTTCCAAAATGGGGTCACTTGTGGGGTTCCTATACTGCCCTAGCGTTTTAGGGGCCCTAAGCCGTTAGTAGTCTACAAACCAAATGCCTCAAAATGACCTGTGAATAGGACGTTGGGCCCCTTAGCTAAGCTGCAAAAAAGTGTCACACATGTGGTATCGCCGTACTCAGGAGAAGTAGTATAATGTGTTTTGGGGTGTATTTTTACACATACCCATGCTGGTGGGAGAAATATCTCTGTAAATGACAATTTTTTTATTTTATTACACACAATTGTCCATTTACAGAGATATTTCTCCCACCCAGCATGGGTATGTGAAAAAATACACCCCAAAACACATTATAATACTTCTCCTGAGTATGGCGATACCACATGTGTGACACTTTTTTGCAGCCTAGGTGCACTAAGGAGCCCAACGTCCTATTCGCAGGTCATTTTGAGGCATTTGGTTTCTAGACTACTCCTCACGCTTTAGGGCCCCTAAAATGCCAGGGCAGTATAGGAACCCCACAAGTGACCCCATTTTAGATAGGAGACACCCCAAGGTATTCCGTTAGTTGTATGGTGAGTTCATAGAAGATTTTATTTTTTGTCACAAGTTAGTGGAAAATGACACTTTGCGGAAAAAAAAACAATAAAAATCAATTTCCGCTAACTTGTGACAAAAAATAAAATCTTCTATGAACTCACCATACTCCTAATGGAATACCTTGGGGTGTCTTCTTTCTAAAATGGGGTCACTTGTCGGGTTCCAATACTGCCCTGGCATTTTAGGGGCCCTAAAGCGTGAGGAGTAGTCTGGAAACCAAATGCTTCAAAATGACCTGTGAAATCCTAAAGGTACTCATAGGACGTTGGCTCCCTTAGCGCACCTAGGCTACAAAAAAGTGTTACACATGTGGTATCGCCGTACTGAGGAGAGGTAGTATAACGTGTTTTGGGGTGTATTTTTACACATGCCCATGCTGGGTGGGAGAAATCTCTCTGTAAATGGACAATTGTGTGTAAAAAAAATCAAAAAAATCTCATTTACAGAGATATTTCTCCCACCCAGCATGGGTATGTGTAAAAATACACCTCAAAACACATTAAACTATTTCTCTAGAGTACGGTGATACCACATGTGTGACCTCTTTTTGCAGCCTAGGTGCGCTAAGGGGCCCAACGTCCTATGAGCACCTTTAGGCTTTACAGGGGTGCTTACAATTTAGCACTCCCTCAAATGCCAGGACATTAAACACACCCCACAAATGACCCCATTTTGGAAAGTAGCCACCCCAAGGTATTCAGAGAGGGGCATGGTGAGTCCGTGGCAGGTTTCTTTTTTTTTTGTCACAAGTTAGCAGAAATGGAAACTTTTTTGTTTTATTTTTGTTTCAAAGTGTCATTTTCCACTAATTTGTGACAAAAAAATCTTCTATGAACTCACTATACCTCTTAGTGAATACTTTGGTATGTCTTCTTTCCAAAATGGGGTCATTTGGGGGTTATTTATACTATCCTGGAATTTTAGCACCTCATGAAACCTGACAGGTGTTCAGAAAAGTCAGATGCTTCAAAATGGGAAAATTCACTTATGGCACCATAGTTTGTAAACACTATAACTTTTACCCAAACCAATAAATATACACTTATTGGATTTTTTTTTTATCAAAGACATGTAGCAGAATAAATTTGGACAAAAATATATATAGAAATTTTACTTTATTTGAAAAATGTCAGCACAGAAAGTTAAAAAAATCATTTTTTTTGACAAAATTCATGTCTTTTGTGATGAATATAATAAAAACTAAAAATCACAGCAGCAATCAAATAGCACCAAAAGAAAGCTGTATTAGTGACAAGAAAAGGAGGGAAAATTCATTTAGGTAGGTTGTATGACCGAGCAATAAACCGTGAAAGCTGCAGTGGTCTGAATGGAAAAAAAGGCTCTGGTCCTTAACCTCCTTGCCAGTTATCCCGAGCTCACCTCGGGGTAACCTGCGCAGGAGGATTTCTCAGGCCCCGCTGGGCCGATTTGCATAATTTTTTTTTTGTTACATGCAGCTAGCACTTTGCTAGCTGCTTGTAACATTCGATCACCGCCGCTCATCGCCGATCCGCCGCTATCCGCCACGCCGCCCCCCTCCAGACCCCTTGCGCAGCCTGGCCAATCAGTGGCAGGCAGCTCTGAGGGGTGGATCGGGATTCCCTCTGACATCATCCTGCCCGGTTGCCATGGCGACCGGGGAAGCCCAGCAGGAAAGCCCGTTCTGAACGGGATTTCCTGCTTACTCCGATCGCCGGAAGCGATCGGAGTGGCTGCAGAGTTGCCGCTGCTCAGCGGCTATCATGTAGCGAGCCCTGGGCTCGCTACATGATTTAAAAAAAAATAAAATAAAAAAAAAGTGCTGCGCTGCCCTCTTGCCTCCAGAATTGGAACGGCAAGGGGGTTAAGGGGTAGGAAGACTGTGGTCCTCAAGTGGTTAATACAAAATATTTAGCGTAATATTCCTTGTGTTACTGTTCTGTAAAGCAAGCTATTGCGACCATCGCCTATCTCTGACATCAGTGATGCACAGACAAAGAAAGAATTGACAGACTTTATGGGTATATAAGGCGGCAAGTTATTACTATGGTACCTGTGGCTGTCTTGGGGGAAACGTGCTAATTTTCAGATATTGAAAAAAGCATAATCATTGGCTGTTGAGTCAAGATTGGGAGCATTTCAGGAACAGCAGAACCAATTAACTGTTTAAAGAGGAACTGTCGCGAAAATCTTAAAATTTAAAACACATAGAAATAATAAGTACATTTCTCCCAGAGTAAAATGAGCCATAAATTACTTTTCTCCTATGTTGCTGTCACTTGCAGTAAGTAGTAGAAATCTGATATTACTGACAGATTTTGGACTAGCCCATCTTCTCATAGGGGGGTTCTCAGGGTTTTCTTTATTTATAAAAGCACTTAGTGAATGGCAGTTGCTCTGTCCAACTTCTAAAATAGTGTGCAACGAGCAGGGAGGCTGGCCAGCATCTTTATATATCTTTTTCATGGAATGTCTTTATAAAGAATAAAGGCCATGCTGAGAATCCCCTATGGAGAGATGGATTAGCCCAAAATCTGTCGGTAATGTCGGATTTCTATTAAAATTTATGGCTCATTTTACTCTGGGAGAAATGTACTTCTTATTTGTATGTGTTTTAAATTTTAAGATTTTCCCAACACTTCCTCTTTAACCTCTTGAGGACTGCAGGGCTAAATCCCCCTAGTGACCAGGCCATTTTTAGTAAAATTGGCCACTGCAGCTTTAAGGCCAAGCTGCAGGGCCGCACAACACAGCACACAAGTGATTTCCCCCTTCCCCCTTTTCTCTCCACCAACAGAGCTCTCTGTTGGTGGGGTCTGATCACTCCCCCCATGTTTATTTTTTTAATAATAAATATTATTGTTCGTGTTTTTTGTTTTGTTTTGTTTTTTAAAAAAAACCTGTTTCTTTAAAACCCTTCCCTCCCTCCCTCCCCACAGCCGGCCAATTACGGCGATCGGCTGTCATAGGCTTCTGCCTATGAGGGACAATCGCTCTCTTTTCCCCCAGGGGGACAGCCGTGTCACACAGCTGTCCCCAGTGCAGCACTGCTGCTGATCGCAGCACTGCAAAGTGTAAATAGACAGCGATCACACCGTCTAACAGTCTCCCGAGCGGCAATAGCCGCTCGGAGACTGAAAGCGGGGCGGAGCTCGGCCCCCCAAGCAGGAGATGCGCGTGCAGTCTGCACGTGATCGCCTGCAAAACAGAGCCCCAGGACTTTACGCCAATCTGCGTTAGGCGGTCCTGGGGCTGCCGCCGCGGCCACGCCCATTAGTGTGACGCGGTCAGCAACAGGTTAAGGGCTTTGTGATTAAAGTCTATTGTGCAAGGATTGACTGGGATTTTTCTGATGACCTAATGTCATAACTGTGTGGCAGCATAAGCCATTGATCTGAAAGATGAACAAAAATGCAGAATTTTCACTGAGAAGACACAAATTATAACTATACTACACTACAATACTACACTATAACTACGTAATTGATCACCACATTATTAGGCTCCCTGCACACTGCATGCAAATCCGATTCTGATTTTTAATTGTTACTGCATGCTATGTTTTTTCCTCTGTTTTTCTGTTGATTGTATTAAGGGAAAATCGGAATTGCAAATCGGAATCGCAAAACGGATTTGTAGTGTGCAGGGAGCCTTATTGTGATTACTGTGATCTGTGTTAATCTGTGCAATATTGTGTGTATATTGGTGAGTGTCATGGTTTGCTCCATGGTTTGCATGAATCCGTCAAAATTAGTCCAGTATCAAGCAAAGTCCAACAGGAGAAAAGCCCTATACAAATCCTAGGATTATTATCATTATTATTATAGTGCGAGTGTGTGATAAGCATTCCTTTATTGTGTGTGCAATTCTTTCTTTCCAACCACAGCCAAGGGATGGCCCCTTCTGAAAACACATGGAGATGCCCATCAAGGACACTTAAAGCTTTTAGAAAAGTATTTGAGATCTTATACCAGACTGTAGTTCCACTTTAAAGTGTAACTGTCGGGCATAAAATCAAAAATCAATTCTTTATTTTTATCTGTTAAACACGTAATTAGGATGCTAATCAGGCAATCCAAAAGTTAAAATCTCTATTACTTTTTTTTGTTTATAAATGATCATTCCCCAGTTTACCTGACTCTTATTTGGTACGTTGCCGCAAAAAGGAAGTTGCAGGGCATGCTGGGTTGTCCTTTTTGGCTTCTGTACATTAGTTAAGTCTGAGGGGAAATAAAGAAGCAAAAAAAGACAACCCAGCATGCCCTGCAACTTCCTTTGTGTGGCAACGTACCAAATAAGAGTCAGGTAAACTGGGGAATGATCATTTATAAACAAGAAAAGTAACAGAGATTTTAACTTTTGGATTGCCTGGTTAGCATCCTTATTACTTGTTACCAGATAAAAATAAATAATTGATTTTTTTATTCTATGCCCGACAGTTACACTTTAAGAATGTTTCTGCCTTACTGGGTTTGCGCCCACGCTCCTGCATTGCTGTAAGGGCCAGTAGTGAGCACCTACCTTCTCAGCATCTACCTTTTGTTATTATAGGTATGATTTATGAACACTCCCTAGTATGCACTAATGGCAATACTATAATCCTATAATCAGCTTCCTTACCTTTATATTTCCCCCTCCAGGAATATGATGAGCATTATCTAATGAGCCGATCTTTGCTTGGGCCTTTTCCTTGAAGTCCAGTTTAACACTTTCAATCTTCACGTGTCCTCCACCTGTATAGAAGACAATAATAAAACTGAGACCACATAATGAAATCTTTCTGCACATCTTTAAAAATTATTATTAATAACAGCAAAACATATTGTAAATAAACAAAAGAAGTACTTTAAGGACCTGATTCATGTAGTGCTGGTAAAACTTCAGTGTGCAGGCAGTGCACAGCAATATTACTCAGCCCCGGGCCGCCCATGAAGCGGGGTGAGGCAGGTTTCTTTGGCAGCGGAAGTGGGAGGGCGATGCCTGCCTGGCCGTCGGTGGGGGGAGGGCACCAAGCTGGAGGGGGTAGCAGCCAAGGGGGGGGGGGGGAGTAGTGGGCACAGCGGTGGGATGGGGGGTCGGACCCCCCCTCACTCACCTGGGGCTCCCCCGTCTGTGCTCCCCTCTACAGATAGTTTTGCTACATTGAAATTAATCAGCAGTGAGCAGAGAAGCAATTACCTACTTCCTTACTTGCGTTCCACCACTCACCGTGTCACTTCCTGCAATGCCGCCCACTGAAGTACAGAGGAGTACAGGAACTACAGGAAGTGACGCGGCGAGTGGTGGAACGCAAGTATGGAAGTAGGTAATTGCTTCCCCGCTCACTGCTGGCTCATTTAAATTTAGCAAAACTAGCTGGAGGGGGGGGGGGGGGGTACGGACGGGGGAGCCCCAGGTGAGGGAGGGGGTCCGACTCCTCTCCGTACCGCTGGTTCACACTCGGGCGATTCTTCAGCGCTTTGCTGATCACCGGCGATCAGCAAAGCACTGCTACAATGTATCCCTATGGATACATTCACACTGCAGCGGTTGCAATTTCGATTAATCGCAAACGTGGTGCATGCAGCGTTTTGGGGGCTATTGCTCTGTGATTCATATTCTATTGAACGTGAATCACAAGCGCAAATCGCGG
Organism: Hyperolius riggenbachi; assembly: GCF_040937935.1. Lineage (NCBI taxonomy): Eukaryota > Metazoa > Chordata > Amphibia > Anura > Hyperoliidae > Hyperolius > Hyperolius riggenbachi. Next base: position 215,071,020 of record NC_090652.1, read on the forward strand.
CACAATCGCAAGATATTAGTTAAAATCGCAATCGCGGAGCCGAACGTTAACACGAGCTAGCGGCGCTCCAAGTCCAAGCTTGGAACTAGCCCACAATGATGACAGATAGTTGCCACCTGTGATTTGAAAAAGAAGTTGTCATTGTTATTTTTGGTTTAACCATTTCAGAGTTGTAAAAGATACTTCAAGCACATATATGAAAACAATACATTTGTAATTAAAGGGAACCTGAACCAATGCAGAAAAAAAGTTTAACTTACATGGGGCTTCTACCGGCCCCCTGCAGCTGCCCTGTGCCCGTGCAGGTACTCAATGATCCTCCGGTCCCCCGCCATGGCTCAGTTTCAATTATGCCGACTGAGCCAGTTGATGGCCACTGCGCCTGCAAGGCCCTGTCCACGTGCGTCCTCATTTGTGCTCTTGTGCTGGGAGCATCCAGCACAGGTACAATATGAGAAAATCTCTACTGTGCAGGGCGCTTCACATAATGGGAGAATGAACAAGGGCGCGCGCGGCCAGGGGGCGGGCACGCACTGTGGCCACCGACTGGCAGATTCAAAACTGAGCCATGGCGGGAGACGGGAGGATCATTGAGTACCTGCGCGGGCACAGGGCAGCTGCAGGAGGCCGGTAGAAGCCCCAGGTAAGTTTATCTCTTTTTTTTCTGCATCAGTTTAGGTTCCCTTTAAGATGTTTAACATATTTTACCCATAAATTGTAGTGGATTTACGCGCATTGCACAACACGTGTTATAATATGTGTGAACTGCAATGGCCTTAACACACAGTACATGCTAATTCAAAGCCTGCATTTATTGAGTTAAAAAATAACGCAGAGATGCATATATGGGAAGTGAGTTCACATGTAGAATTATTCTGAAATGCAGTTGATATAGTCTGGATGTACAGTTACAGTATCTGTTCAGCCCATGTACTTATCTTGATAACGTAGACGTTTTCCGTTTTACATTTTCAAACAAAGATTTTGTTTCTAATGTGACAAAAGAATACACTAAATTGTAAGCAACTGACAATTGCTCTACCCTTCACCCACTTAGTATTTAGGATGGGTTTACACTGGCAACTGATAAAAACTGGACGTCAAACGCTTCTAAAAATGCCGTGAAGAAGACATAGTAAACTGTCCTTTAAAGGACAACTATCAATAAGCGCTTGAGCCTACTAACAAAGTTGTGTCCTCTTTTCAACAACACATCAATATTATAGATGCTGAAAAGCAGACACAACTGCGTTAGTGGGCTCAGACCCTGACCAAGTGTTAAAAAACTACAATGTACAAGATCGTCCTCAACACAGCAAAAACTGTTGAATTGACTGTAGACTTCAAAAAGCACTCACCCACCCTCAACCAAGTCTCTATTGGAGAAACTGAAGTCACCGGGGTACCATGTGTCCGGTTCCTCACCACCACCATAACCTATGACTTAAGATTTACAAGCAAACTGGTGGCTTTATAGGGAGGTTTTTATTTAAACTTTTTAATAAAAATTGAATTAAAAATAATGTTCTATTTAAAAAGATACTGAAGCGGAAAACAATTATGATATAATTAATTGGTTGCGTAGTACGGATAATTACTAGAAGTTTAGTAGCAAAGAAAATATTCTCATATTTTTATTTTCAGTTATATAGTGTTTTTTTATAACATTGCATCATTCTCTAATATTTGCAGTTTACACACTACTCAGCAAGTCAGCATTCTAAATGTTTTTACAGAGCAGTCTTGTGAACTATTGACCTGACCTCTGCAGAGAAAAAGAAAATACAGTGACTGACACTTTAGATAATAAGCTTCAGAAGACAGAGCTCTCTGCGACTTTAAAAGTCGTGGAGCTCAATGGCTTTTTTACATTGATAACAACTGGAGTTTCTTAACACTTCCTGTACTGGAAACAATATTAGACTTATGTCTCCACTCCCAATGTTTTATTTCTTAGCAGTAATACACATACAAATCATTATATCATCATTTTTTTTCTTTGCTTCAGTGTCTCTTTAATGCTTACAAATTGACTGAACTGTGTTTTTATTTATTTGTTTTACGGCGCACACCTCAAGGGTTTATTTTCTGATATACTGTATATGTCTCTAAAGTGTTCCATTACTTTAATCCAACTCAATTTTGGAAAGCCCACAAATCCTCTATTAATTGCACTTCCAAACAGGTCAATTGCTTTATACCACCATAGTCTTTCTGCTCTGTCAGTCAAGCTTACTCATGTTTCATTATGTGCTAAAGCCTCGTACTCACGAGGCACAAATGTTGCCAGTCGCAACTAAAAAAAAAAAAAAAAAAGCAGCGACAGCTCGTCGCCAGGTCCCTCATGGCGCACAGAGGGACAGAGATGCGGCGGAAGCTGTCGCCGAGGGTTCCTCCCCCCCGCCGGAAGCTCCGTCGATGGTAAGTGTGTTGCTGTTGCTAGTCTGCATACACACGGCGGACTAGCGACAGTTGCGGCGACAGCTGTAGCAGGCGATTGACCGCGCCAATCGCCTGGCGACAGCTCCGACGGGCGACGGTTCGAATCAATGACAAATGTAAACTGGTCTTTTGCGGTCACTTCTACCTAAATGGTATCTGACTGGGATCTTTATTGACTATCTCACAGCCACATTACAATGATCCTTTTCAGATGGGAGAAAAAAAAAAGATTTTCACCCATTCTATGCATCAAGATCACTTTAAAGTGTACTTGAGGCCTGAAATAGTGCAGCATGTATACTTACCTTGGGCCTCCTCCAGCCACATGTGGGCAGTGGGCTCCCTCCTCGTTGTCCTCCCAGGGAGCTCCGTTGTCCAGTAGTCAGCTCTGGTACATTGGCCAGTTGTGCTCCACTACGGCTCTGGAAAAGAGCCCACAACCCACATGGGACTGGAGGAAACCCCAGGTAAGTATAAATGCTGCACTATTTCAAGTCTCAGGTTTCCTTTAAAGTGGATCCGAGATGAACTTTTACTCATTGCACATTGTCACCTAAAGGAAACATTCAATAAAAAAATGTCTGCATGTTTCATAATTTTGAGCAAGGGCTACACTTAAAGATAGATTTATTGATTGAATATATTTCCATATGTTTTTGCACTTTTGAATAATTAAAAAGCAATTTATCTTCATTTTCAGTTTCTGGATGCCTTTTCAACCTTTCTGAATCCTTCTAATTGATTGTGATGTAAATTGGTGAAGTGGAGAACCATGAAGGATCTTTTTGTGTCTATCCCCTGATATATGGTACTACAGTGTCCATTGGTGTGACAGGATAGAAAATCCCAACTAGCACAATTTTTTCAGACACCAGGTGGAAGCCAGACCAGTAATAATAGCAATGGTATCATGACATGTACAATGACACTGACAGATCTGAACAGAGGTTTGTGGCATGGCTGATGACAGTGCATTGTGCAGTATAAACCCATGGTAGTGTGAACCTAGCCTTATTTAGAATTTACATTTTTTAGGAAAAGTAATACATTTTAGTCTGATGCTTGCAAAGATTAGAATTAAAAATGTTGCCAACATATAGCTGTTTATGATTCTTTATACTATGGTATGTATGAATTTGGTGTGGTTGTTTTGGGTGGTGCATAGGTGAAATCTGGAGCCTGTGCCCAAACTACCTCCACCAAATTCATACATACTACTGTTTTGACCACATGGGATTCACCTTTATGAAGAATCCCACTAGAATAACTCTGTAAGCAACTATGATAAATTATTATTTAATGAAACAAATGATGCTGGAAGATCTGAACTTTTACCTGGCCTGTGGCGTATGTTCCTTAGGGATCCACATTTGGATGTAATGTGGCTAAGGTCAATCTTCTTACTTACAATCTGGATCTGTAATAAAAGCATGAAGGGTAAATTAAGATGTAATAAAAGCATGAAGGTTTAATTAAGATCCAGCTAAGCCTTTTCCCAAGAAAATTAGTGAAAAGGGTGGAAAAGAGTTTGTTTATAACAGCAGGTTCATGCTTCATAGGAAGTGCGGATACAAAGGTCAGTGGTGCAGAAAGCTTCTACTTCAAGCAACCCTTCTTACACCGCATTCAGGAGAGAGTTAATGCAACAAGCAAAGGTTACATTCAAGTGAAAAGGTCACTGTACTTGGATCTGTGGTTGTCGTTGACTGGTATTTAATCCCCTAATGCATATAAGCTAAAATGGCTTTAAGTGTTTGACGATATAGTATTATTATTCTCCTGAGACAGTTCCATTGATTCTAGTTACTGTTTCCAGACTCACAGAATGCTTTTCAATATCTTCTCTATCATGTTACAAGCATTCTGCTTGAAAACACCTGGATGTGTCAAACACTATCTAAAAATTACCCTGCAGAGAACTAACTCAACACCTAGCTGAAAGTAGGCTAGGGACAGCAAAACAATGCCTGTCACCCAAACTTACCAATAACCAGGTATTCTGGTAGTGTTGGGTTGAACTTCTTTTTTTAACATGGTACTGTAGATACATTGAGGTTGATTCACAAATCTTCTCAAATGAATCAACTATTCTTACCTCTTTCTCACCTTGTCTAAAAAATAATACCATTTTAAATTAATCAGGAGAAAAACAAATAATGGGAGATAAATCATGGGAAGAAACGTTTTGTGAATCAATGGGGATATGGAAGCTGACATATTTATTTCCTTTTAAACAATGCAAGTTGCCTAGCTGCCCTGCTGATCCTCTGCCTCTAATACTTTAAGTCATGGATTCTGAACAAGCATGTAGATCAGTTGTTTGATTGAAATCTGCCTGGATTAGACTCATGCGTGTTTGAGGTGTGTGATTCAGACACTACTGCAGCCAAAGAGGTCAGCAGGACTGCCAGACAACTGATATGGCAGCCTCTAGATCCCTCTCACATTAAGTGTTCCTTCATCTATTCCTTAATACATAAAAAAAAATTCAGATTTTTTTTTAACCGCCAGCCCATCTAGAATTCACTAGGATTTACTATGTCCCTGTATCATTTGACTCCAGATGGAAAGCAATGCAGTTGCTTTCTCATCTTCATAAACTGAACATGGCTTCTATTATTTCCAAACATTTGACAAGAAAAGAAGACAGAGGAAAGGAGATCTCAAAATTGGAGTTCTTTGGTGAAGAACGTGTTCTCTAGACATGCACGTAACTGATAACTCTTCAAACTGTTAAGTTTTAGATTAGTGGCTCACGCGACCAAAGTAAGCTTTAGAAGTTTGTTACAAGAGTGAACATAGAGCATACAGACATATAGGACAGACCAAGTGCTGAGAGGTTAGGTGAGGCACAAATAAGGGTAGAACCTCCGATGATCTTGAAAGGAGCACCAAGAAAGTGGGGGAAGAAATTCTACTGTAAAGTGTGCCCTTACTTACTTCACCTCCCCCAGCATTATGAGTGATGTTATCCTTGGAGCCACAACGAGACTGAACAGCACTATAATCAATCTTCTCACTTAAGATCTTAACCTAAAAGGAACAGGAGGCAGAATAAGTGTGCCCATGTGAAATCAGGAAGCACCAAAACCTATACTTGTAATGTACTTCACAGCTGACCCAATCAGAAGGGTCCTGATGCTTCCTGTAGCACAAGTCAATTCCAGAGAATGAAGGGAAACCTTACGTTATTATTGGCTGTACAACATACACCAATGATTATAATTCTCAAGTGTACGTATAAAGAAAGGCATGTAACACTATAGCAGCATGTTTCAGAAAATGCAATTGATAAGTTATCTAACCAGTTTACATGATTGACTAGTGAACAGGAACTAGAGGGAAACAAATGCAGAAATTCTTGGTGGTGGTAGGAGGATTACTGAAACACTAAATAACTTAGGCAGTTCCAGAAAGAAACTTGGCTGAGCTCTTCTGAGGTTAAGGATTTTACCATCTGAACTATGTTTTGCTTAATTTATCTTTGTGGGCTTGTTGGTAATCTGATCAGGGCCGACCTCCTCTTCAAGCAGAAGCGTAGCCATATTGTGCCTGCTCAGTAAGACAGAGTCGCTCATGCATGAGCATCTCCATGTTACAGCGCAGGTGTGGCCATGCTCACACAGCTGCAGCACGGCCGTGCTCATGCTAGAAGAGGAACATGGCCCCAATCAGCTGAAGAGCGGCAATGGGGAACCAGAGAAAAGAGAGGGAGGCCTCATTAGGATTCAGAGGCTTCTCTCGCCTTAGGTAAATATGAGTTTCTGAACCCAAGCTTTGGATTTGGTTCTCTTTAAGTAAAAGTGTGTGTCTAACACATGCAGCATTTAAACAATGGATTGCAGAGCACTACAAGGGTCCTGGGTAGCTTACCAGCAACCTTTCCAATGCTGTTTAACACTTTTTGACAGTCCACAAGGGTGGCATGACCAGTTTTCAATTTCAGGGCACTGAGCGTGTGTCTACACCCATTAGTTGCTGAATATAAAAAGAAGCCCGGATGATCTTTGAGTTGGGTTCATGGGCCCCAAATGGCCTTAATGCAAGATAAGCCATTAGTCTCATCATGTAAGTTCAGAATGGTTTGCAAGTTTAAACCCCCTGTTTAGTGCTCAGCAGTATATTTTTATGTATATACGGTACATATTTTTGGTGCTCTACTACACTCTTCATCTAGCAATATATATGCTATGTAACTATAAGAATGGATTACTCTAATTGGATATGCCTTGTTGCTTGACGCTATTGGTTTTAACATTTGTAATTATTGTTTTTATTGTTTGTGCATATGTACCCCCCCTTTGGGTGTGCACCTTTGGGTGGGACACCTGTGGGATGAGCTAATTACATATTTAAATGTTTCTGCTAAGCCTATACACTTGACTATGACTAAGGGCCAGTGCGAGTTTGAAACATGTTAGTGGGCATCTTGATATTTGGTATTTGACCACAATAAAGTACTACGTTTTAACACTGTGCAGCATTTGTTCAGTGATCCAGGTACAGATACCTTCAGCCTGCACTGTTCTAAGTTTCTCTCTATGAAGGTAGAACAGCTTTACTTAGCACTTTATTTCAGAATATAAACAAATTATAAACTAGATCACCATGGATAAGTGTTGCTTTGACTGTTTATGGGAAACATCTCCAATATGCAAAGTGTTGAACTGTAGAGAAGGATTTCCAATGGTGCAATCCCGGTAATGGTATTAACCTACAATATATTATGTTATAGACTATTTAATTGTAGCTGGCTTCATACAGTGACTTCAAAGAGATATACAATTAAATTTCAGAACTGTAATATTACTGTTTGTTCCTGATAAGAAAAAATATAATCTTAATAAACTCCATGTCATATTTGAGGATATTCCAGTGGCCAGCCGCACATAAATGGAGTTTTAAAACAGAGCAGCAGGATGTAGACCTTTACCTGTCCTCCTTTAGGCTGATATTTAATGTTGTCTGTGGATCCAATCTTGGATCTGATGTTCTTCAGGTCAGGTAGTGGCTGGTTCATCAAACGCAATTGTTTCAGTGTGGCAGGTGACTTTGGAGGTGTACGAAGAATGGCGATCTTCTTTTCAGTAGGCACATACATGGCAGATTTTGGAGTTCCCGGAGTGCGCGGTGTGCGCGGTGTGCGAGAATAGCTAGGGGTGCCTGGTGTGCCTGGAGTTCTAGAAGCATAACTTGGTGGTGTTCCAGGAGTAATAGCTGTAGATCCTGGCGTGGTTGGAGTAGAAGTTCCACTCTTCCCTGTTCGACTCCAGATTGGTTCAGATCCTAGTAAAAATTAACACATAATTGAAGCAACAGATACATTTTTCTCTAGTCTACAGAAACATTTACCTCCATCAACCAATTGTCAGTACTTATAAAGCAAGAATATTTAAGAAGTTCTTCTAAAATAATGGTAGACAGATAAGAATCATTCAGGACTATTATTTAAAGCAAACCTGAACTAAATTTTCCTCTGCATGAGTCCATCTTTGCCTTATTCTACTGTACATATAAAATATTGGTCCAAGCATGCCGTATCATCTTTTCAAACTGAATAATACGTTGTCTCTGTTTTATGGAGACTGTTGTCTTGCTTTTTGGAAATGTGTAAATTACCTTACCACAGTTGCTGCAGAAACCATAGCGTTATCTTAGCCTTTGCATATGCCCTGTTGGAGGTTTGTTAAACACAGACAATTAACAGTGGACAGGAATTTCTCCATAAATGGAGATTATGCTGTGCAAACAGGAGGTGTGTGCGGAATCAAGTTTGAGGAGGGACCTTAGAAGTTCCTTTGCTCAGGCAAGATTTATGCATACTTAAACACAATAATCCCTTAAATCTCGTATTAAAGTGGCTATGAAAAATACACTATTCTATAATAGTGTAATACTATAATTGTAATGGCCTTGGCATACAGTAATGACTCCAACATTTTCCCCTTTTCTATAAAGCAGATGTGCATGGGTTGAACTATTTAAAATTTGTTAAATCTCTATTGCCACCAAGCAGGTTTCAGAGTGCATCATATTCTTGAGCAGCTTTTACACACATAAAATATGTAATGCAAGTGAATGATACAGCATATAAGCCTAATTTTTCAGCATAACAAAATGTGCTGAAAAGTTACCCCCCCCCCCCCCCCCCCCTCGGCTTATATGCGAGTCAGTGGAGCAAAACAGATGGTGGAGCAGGTTTTGTTACTGGCAGAGGAGTGTAAGGATTGTGCACTAGTGATCCTGCTCTTACCAGCTTGTGCCCTGCTGTGTCCGTGCCCTCCATCCCCTGCAACATGGTGTGTAGAGTGTGCTGCTCAAGACTACCTGTGTCCCCTGGCTTGTAGAGTGGAGCAACGTGTCAGCGGTGCAATGATTGAGTATTCTTCCTGCGTGGCAATCGCTGTGTCTCATATCTATGACGCCATCTAGTGGCTTCTTGAGACACAGATGTATGATCCTGGGGCACACCTGACTATGGGGAGGGGGGCTGACTTGTACTGGGGGAACATCTGACTACTGTACTACTGTACTATATTAGGGAGGAGGTTATATGCAAGTCAATCACTTTTCCTGGTTTCTGAGGGAAAAGTGGGTACCTTGGCTTATATGCGAGTATATACTGTATATTCACTATGTGGTTTGTGTATTGCCGTTTTAGTATTGACATAAGTCCCAACTGCAGCTTTTCAAATTAGAGCTTTCAAACTGTTGGTTTCCAAGTTTTAATCTAATAGTTGTCCTTGGTTTGAAGTACTGGAGCAGCTGCACATACGGCCTTGTATGGGTGTTTATTAGTCTATCTATATTTTTCAAGCACTGACTCAGGAATACATAGGATTGTATACTATAAGTCTGTCAATCCATCTACAGAATCTAGTTGGCAGTCAGACAGGGCTTCATTTGATATGTTAATATTGAAGTTTCAAGAAGTTGTGCTTATAACACTAACAAAAAAAATCGCAAAGCAACTGGCTGCTCTACCCAGTCAGGAAGGAGATCTAAACTAAAATAATTAATTATTTAAATTAACTGCTCACCAACAGCTCTCTGTAGTTTGCAGTCTATTAACTTACACATTCTGTTATTTTCCCAATGTAAAGTCAACATTTTAAAATACTGTAATTCAACTGTACAACATTATTTGATAAGGACTGTTGCATTCTTAGGGAAATTGCTACACTTGTATATACGAAGGGCATTGGGCAAATACAGATTAATGAATGAGATAGGGACTGTAGGTTTGTTCTTAAACTGACCATAATTCATAATTCAGATCAGGACAGATTAATCGGTCCATAATTTGAAACACTGTTCCATATTTTCCCCTGTACCTTCTCTTTGCCACCCTGTGCATCCATTAGTACCCTTTGTGTTACCTCTGTTCCCCTGTACCTTCAGTCCCCCCCCCACTGTTTCACCTCTGTCCCCCTGTACCATCAGTGTTCCTCCATTGTGTCACCTCTGTCCCCCTGTACCATCAGTCCCCCCCCCCCCAACTGTTTCACCTCTGTCCCCCTGTACCATCAGTGTTCCTCCATTGTGTCACCTCTGTCCCCCTGTACCATCAGTGTTCCCCCATTGTGTCACCTCTGTCCCCCTGTACCATCAGTCCCCCCCACTGTTTCACCTCTGTCCCCCTGTACCATCAGTGTTCCTCCATTGTGTCACCTCTCTCCTCCATGCCCTCAGTGTACTGCAGCAAAATGTAATTTCACCGGTTTAAAAGCCATTTTTCTTTGATTATTTTTTATATTAATTTTCTCAAAAACTACAATGTCTTTTGAAAAAAAAATTCACTTGTTTTCGCAGAATCAAATTTCACATTTTTAGGCCATTCATATCAGTAGGTCATTAGTAAGTTGGGTGTTCCTAGGTTGGGGTCTACCTGTAGTGCTAGTTTTGTATAAATTAAGCTACATACAGACTTGACTTAACAGCTGGTCATTATCTGACCATCTTCTTCAATCTGGACAGCATTCTTTTAAAGGCTTACATGTTCAGTTCTATGATGAACAGTATTTGGTGTTTAATGGAAAAGAGAGGAGAGGATAACCGCCCCAATGAGGTGGAATTCGCAGCAACTGACCAAAGAAATCCAACACATTGATCTGCAGATTACGCAGTGGCATAAGACAGAGGATGCCTGTACACACAGGACTAAAATTAAAAATGATTACAAAGAATAGTATTGAGTGACAATTACGTCATCTCCAGGCTAACGTAAAGTGAAATTCCATATTGTTTTAGGTTAGCTTGCTATAGGATTATATCACTTGTGACCTGTTTGCAAAGTTTTACATTACTGTTCAGGAAATGCCAGTTCTAATGCTTCTCCACACCACCAAAACAAAAAAGAACTGCTTTGAGTAGAGTAAAAAAAAAACAAGAAAAAAAAAACAAGCATATTTTCACAAACAGGGTGTCCAGGTAGGTTACTGGTTATCCTGTATTAATACTTAGAACAAGGCAAGCTGACATGACTTCTATGTCCCGATCACATGATATGACATGTGATTGGGAACCAGGGGATGGTGTCAGAGTTACAGCGATACTTGGTGGTGGTTAAGGTGTGGTAAAAGAGACTCTTCCATCACTCCTCTTCCACCACCGACTGGCGCTGTAAAAAACTCCTTACTGAATAGGTGCTAGCTTACTGAATAGGAAGAGCCGAGATTTGAGCCCAGGTCTCCTAAGTCCGAGACCTATCAAACCATATAAGGTTACACAATATGACTTCACCCATAACAGGGGGTACTTGGTGCATACTATCTTTCAGAAAGGGGGTACAGAATAAAATGTGATTATGTTGAGAAACACTGAGTCAACTAACACTATTATGGAGTTTATTGTTTAAAGGTCCACTAATGATGCAATCATAATTGTACAATCTTGCCATATCAATGCAGAAGTAGGGTAAACTGAGTGAATATGGTTTGCATGCATACTTTAGCTAGTCCCTCATTTTACATAGAACAGGTAAGATTGTACATTGAACTGGGTGAAACTGTGTACTGTGGTTGTATGTTGAGGATACAATCAAACATCAATCCTGTCTTGACATTTTTATCCATGGAATTTATATGATCTCTTGAATATTGGACTTTGACACATTTATTGTTTCTGTCTGTAGGAGTTATCCCTGTATTTTAAACAAGTGATATTTAGTCAGAGGTCCAGAAAATCACATAAGAGGTCCAAATTAAGTTGTATCCGTCTGCTCAAGGTGTTCAAATTTTCAAAAAATTCTGCACCCTCTCAGTTGTTTGTTTCTACAGTAGGTAAACTAGTGGACAGGTATGTGTCATCGTAGGACACCTTAGACTCCATCTTATGTTCCTAAAATAAATCCATTGTCCTTCTTAAATAATTATTTAGAGTTTAGGAACTATGACTGAAGTATGATAACTAGGATTGTGGCATGTCACCAAGCTAATACTGTTGACAATAGGTCTTATTGGTCTCCCACCAAGTATGCATGGTGTAGCTGCCACAGGTTAAAGGTCAATTGCCTTTTGCTTTTCCAGATGTTAAGCAGTCAATGGACTTTATTCAATTAACTTTATCTCCTGCGTTTTCTCCCCGGAGATCATTTTTATGTTCTCTATAAAATAACATGTATCTTCTTTGCAACTGAAACGTACCAAAAAGTAGATGAAAAATTACCTTACTATAAAAATTATATTGAGCATTTTCTTGCTTGTTGGTGGCTTAAAACGCATCTTATTGATAAGATGTAAAACATATCTGGGAATAAACTCAGGAGAAAAAAGTGAATTGAATAGAGGTGAATGTCTTACCCATGACAGCTCATTCATTTTCTCCTTAAAGATTTATATGTCTTTAAAAGACTGAACAATGTGATCCCCTGGGATCTGTGCAATTGCACTGGGTAAAAGACTCACTTGGAGCGAGTATTTTATCTACTAACATATGAGTTACTGACTAATTTAATTGCCAGCTTCTCTCTGTTGCAAAGACAAAACTAGGCAGTTTGTGAGCAAAGTGCAGTGCTGACTGTTTCTTGAATTTGTTTTTAAACTTAAAGAGAACCAAAGACAAAGCACCCTCATGTATTTTACCATATAGATCAGTGGGAGCATTAGAGAAAACACCTACCTTGCTTTCTGTTTCATTCTGCACTGCACAGCTGGCTTCTAATCAGCTCTGATAAAATCCCCGACTGAGCATTCAGTCTGGCTTTGCTCAGGAATATTTATAGCTCAGTCTGTGTTCTCTCATATTTTTTCAAGTCCAAGCCTGTCCCCTGCTGGCTCTGCTCAGGAATCATTATAGCTGAGTCATTATAGCAAAGCCAGACTGAATGCTCAGTCGGGATTTTGTCAGAGCTGATTAGAAGCAAGCTGTGCAGTGCAGAATGAAACAGAAAGCAAGGTAGGTGTTTTCTCTAATGTTCCCACTGATATATATGGTAAAATACATGAGGGTGCTTCGTCTCTGGTTCACTTTAAAAGTAATAAACAATTATGTAGTTGCATTCTCTCAGGACTTTGTAATCCCTTGTGCCCCATGCCCACTAGTATGGCCAAGATGGCGGAGCTAGACAGTGTGAGGCTATGTCCTACTATACCCTGTCAGCTTGCATGGTCCATGATGTCCCTCCCCTCTTCAGAAATGCCCTTCCATCCATGTCAAGGACAAGCGTCTCATATACACCTCCACTACCCTTTTAGCCAGGTGCTAATTTTGGTGAGCACCTGGATGTCATTGGCTTGCCTCCTCCTCCTCCTCCTATGCTGTAAGCAGAGTTGCACCAGTGCTGCATTCCCCATCGTGCCCCGCCCTTCTACTTTTTCATGCCACCCAGCTGGAAAACAATTCTGGGGAGAACTCTGAGGTATGTATAAATACCCCACATATGTGATGGTAGGTCCTGTGGGTAGACTTATAGTAGAATCAGGAAGTGCCATACAATAATAAGGGGATAATCAATTTAGAAATTGCCTGATTGTACCACCAGCACTTAACACAGGCAAGTTTGGTAATTGCAGAATGCTCTTTGGAGTGTTATGCCAATGTTTTGAGTATTACAGGCACTTAACAATTACCATCTGTATAACAGTCAATTAGCTAGACTGCTGGCTGAAGAACGTTGGTTAAAAATGCCTAATAAACTTCACAACCTTATTAGAACTGAGAAATATGCGATCTGGGAGTGGTGAAACATCTAGAACAAAAAAGAAGTACATTTGAAGATACGCTATTTTCCATTGGCCACATCTGGATAATTAAGAACCTTTAAAGAAATGTTTTCCAAAAGCTGAGAAACATACTTGTTGTGCGTCTCACTGAAGAAGACACAGAAGTACTGGTGGAAAAAGAGTTCTCTTCCTTATCTACTAAAGGGATGATCTTCCTTGTGGGATGGATAGAAGAAGGTCTAGGTAAGGATGAGCGCTTCTCAGGGCTCTTGTTCACCCCATCCTAAAACACAATACAACAGTATATTAAAAGTCAAAGTATTAACAGCTTCCATAGCAGCCTAAAGCAGAAAAAAAATTGTAGTACCACTTGATCTTTGTGGAATCCGGTCCGAGCCTCTTGCTAAAATCAGCCAATCAGAACCTCAAACTGGACTTATATTTTCCCTTTCAACACAAAATAATGTGCCCACTGATCTATATGGTTATATGATCCCAAGGAAAGAACTCTAGTTTAGCTTATTAGGACTTACGCAAACCTATACTTGAAATTTACATTACAATGGGGATAGTCTAGTCTTCATTAACACTGGTAGGGCTTGAGTCACTAAACTGTGATAAGTCATATCACAGCCGCGGTAGCATCTTCGCGCGCAATCGCAAATTTTAATGATTGCGCATGAAAATTAAAAAATGCTAGCGCAGCCGTGATACGAGTTATCTTGGTTTTGTGAATCAAGCCCGTAATGTAATGGTTGTAGGATGCTTTGGGGTATTACCATAGCAATGGTAGGGGTGGTTGAGTTTGTACCGTGGTAACGATATTGATGACTATTTGGCTTCCCGTGGATGTGGTATGTATCCATCTCAGGTGCAATGCCAGTATTCTCCTTCCCTGTGCAGAATGATGGGCTTAGTGAATATTGCATAATCACTCGGTACTTAAAGAGAACCTGAACTGAAAATAAAAAGTCAAAATAACCATACACAGGTCATACTTACTTCCTGTGTAGTCTACTCCTCAATCTCTTTCTCCCCTCCTGCGTCCCATTTGTCCACTGTGATCAGTGGAATTCTACGTCCTCCAATTTAAAAATGGCCATTACCCCCTAACAGCTTCCTGGTCAGCACACTGTTAAACTGTAATATCACCCACTTGAGCCGTAGGGAAACATGGACATTACTTTGCACATTCAGTTATAACTGACAGCTGCTGATATATAACTGACAGCAACTGGTATATTTCGGTTCTGACAAAATATTGTCAGAACTGGAAGGGATCACTGTAAGAAGAAAATGGTGAGCCTCTGACAGGAACTGACTGTGAGGTTAGTATGTAAAATTCATTTGCAGCTACGTCATGTGTTTATTTTAAATAATTTTCCTTGCTTCAGGTTCCCTTTAAGTACAGTACAGTGTGGCATCACATGGTGAATATGCCTGCAACGCTCAGGCAGCTATTGATGGAGTACACACCAGAAGCAGGTAATTATGCAATTTGTTTATTATGTTTCAAACAAAACTGATAAATACGCCATGGTGGGAATAGGACCAAGGTGATTTGTTCCACCTATAACAAGCATATCAAAATACCCAAAACTAAAAACATAATGCTACATCCCAGGTGTGAGAACATGCACATCTAATCATACAGCCAGTGGCGTAGCTAAGGAGCTGTGGGCCCCGATGCAAGTTTTACAATGGGGCCCCCCAAGCACTTTATACATAGCAATTGATACGGTGCACCAAAACCTGCCAATGGCAACTACAGAGTCAGAGGTGCAAGGAAGGGATGGGAAACAGTTTGTTAATGATTACCACTATTCAAAGTATCTATAGAAGTGATTTTTATGAGCACAGGACCAATAGAGAGCTAATACTGTAGTTGAGGGAGGGCCCTTCGGGGCCCCTCTGGCCCAAGGGCCCCGATGCGGTCGCTACCGCTGCACCCCCTATTGCTACGCCCCTGCATACAGCAGCTTATTTTATAGTAACCGTAGTGATTCAACAGTCAGTAATAGGTGAAGTTGGTCAACATAATATGTATGAATCACAACAAGCATGATAGACAGTGTTACACTATGACACAGCTATAACTAATAAGGGTTCCAAGCTTTCCATGCTAGTCAGATTAGTATTATGAAATTATGAACGTTGCTGAAATATGGCTTAAGCTGTGATTGCTGAATTCACCAGTACAGTATGTTGTTCAACACCTGAAGAAGCATTGATGAGATTGTAGAGAACTGGGGACACAGTCAGGAACCAAGAAGAAGGAAAAGCCAAAATGCACAAAGAGTGTGGCAGCAACAGGAGGGAGTGACCTCAGGTGCTCATAGGCAGGTTAAAATGAGAGGATTCACTTAAGAGTATGCAGGTAATATAAATCATATTTAGTCTATATGTTACAGACTTGATTGATTTCTCTCCTAAGGTGGTAGATTAGCAAGATGAGAATTCAGTAAAATCAACTCAGATACTCAGATCTACTGTGGTGCAGTGCTGGGTGACCTACTTTACATTTGCTCTTCAGCTACAATGCTGTTAAACCCCTACTACTGGTTGATTGAACGTTCATCACTATGCATGCCAATCTCAGATACGATCACTTGAAGCTCTCCTCCACAGTTTTGGTGACTGCGCTTTGCCTCATGTGATGTGTCATGTGACGCATAGCATCAACCTCAAACTTTCAGAGATAGAAAAGAGATGCCTCTGATCAGATCCGTGAACCGCACTAGTGCAAGCTAAAGTGCAAAGGCAGCAAAGCATGCATAGTGGTAATCATTACCACTATTTCCCCAATGGTAGGTGGTGGAAGTGGGCTTAGCGAGGACCTCTGGAGCAAGGATGTAACAGCTGTTAGGTGGAACAGACAAAATAAGAAAGGGAATACATGTGTCTGACATTGGCCCTACAAAGCAATTAGGGGTTGTCAGATGTTGAAATGTGCTACTTATGAGCTGTTTTTTTTGTTTTTTTTAACACAAATTATATTGAGAACATATAGTAGTCACAGCACTCAACCAGGCCAGTGTGTAACTATAACTATAAGCAAAGGTAGGGAAAAGAAGCCCTTAAAGATAGTACTACATATATTAAAGGAAAAATACAGTGGGTTGCAAAAGTATTCGGCCCCCTTGAAGTTTTCCACATTTTGTCATATTACTGCCACAAACATGAATCAATTTTATTGGAATTCCACATGAAAGACCAACACAAAGTGGTGTACACATGAGAAGGGGATCGAAAATCATACATGATTCCAAACATTTTATACAAATAAATAACTGCAAAGTGGTGTGTGCATAATTATTCCGCCCCCTTTGATCTGAGTGCAGTCAGTTGCCTATAGACATTGCCTGATGAGTAATGACTAAATAGAGTGCACCTGTGTGTAATCTAATGTCAGTACAAATACAGCTGCTCTGTGAGGGCCTCAGAGGTTGTTTAAGAGAATATTGGGAGCAACAACACCGTGAAGTCCAAAGAACACACAAGACAGGTCAGGGATCAAGTTATTGAGAAATTTAAAGCAGGCTTGGGCTACAAAAAGATTTCCAAAGCCTTGAATATCCCACAGAGCACTGTTCAAGCGATCACTCAGAGATGGAAGGAGTATGGCACAACTGTACACCTACCAAAACAAGGCCATCCACCTAAACTCACAGGCCAAACAAGGAGAGCGCTGATCAAAAATGCAGTCAAGAGGCCCATGGTGACTCTGGACGAGCTGCAGAGATCTACAGCTCAGTTGGGAGACTCTGTCCATAGGACAACTATTAGTCATGCACTGTACAAAGTTGGCCTTTATGGAAGAGTGGCAAGAAGAAAGGCATTGTTAACAGAAAAGCATAAGAAGTCCCGTTTGCAGTTTGCCACAAGCCATGTGGGGGACACAGAAACCATGTGGAAGAAGGTGCTCTGGTCAGATGAGACCAAAATGGAACTTTTTGGCCAAAATGCAAAATGCTATGTGTGGCAGAAAACTAACACTGCACATCACTCTGAACACACCATCCCCACTGTTAAATATGGTAGTGGCAGCATCATGCTTGGGGGGTGCATCTCTTCAGCAAGGACACGGAAGCTTGTCAGAGTTGATGGGAAGATGGATGGAGCCAAATACAGGGCAAACTTGGAAGAAAACCTTTTGGAGACTGCAAAAGACTTGAGACTGGGGCGGAGGTTCACCTTCCAGCAGGACAATGACCCAAAACATAAAGCCAGTGCAACAATGGAATGGTTTAAAACAAAACATATCTATGTGTTAGAATGGCCCAGTCAAAGTACAGATCTAAATCCAATCGAGAATCTGTGGCAAGATCTGAAAACTGCTGTTTACAAACCTGTCCATCTAATCTGACTGAGCTGGAGCTGTTTTGCAAAGAAGAATGGGCAAGGATTTCAGTCTCTAGATGTGCAAAGCTGGTAGAGACATACCCTAAAAGACTGGCAGCTGCAATTGCAGCAAAAGGTGGTTCTACAAAGTATTGACTCAGGGGGCTGAATAATTACGCACACCCCACTTTGCAGTTATTTATTTGTAAAAAATGTTTGTAATCATGTATGATTTTCGATCCACTTCTCACATGTACACCACTTTGTATTGGTCTTTCACATGGAATTCCAATAACATTGATGCATGTTTGTGGCAGTAATGTGACAAAATGTGGAAAACTTCAAGGGGGCCGAATACTTTTGCAACCCACTGTATAACAATTTTATTGAAACATATCAAAAACCACTATAAGAAATAAAAACACTTAAAACCAGGAGAACAACTATGCCACAATGTATCGTGTTAGTATTCAATAATATGACCTCATAATA
This sequence comes from Hyperolius riggenbachi, assembly GCF_040937935.1. Lineage (NCBI taxonomy): Eukaryota > Metazoa > Chordata > Amphibia > Anura > Hyperoliidae > Hyperolius > Hyperolius riggenbachi. The sequence goes on from NC_090652.1 coordinate 215,089,457, forward strand.
ATGCATATAGACAGCACATAAGTAGCTAATATTAAGTATTCCCTGAGGAATAGAGCACCCTAGGGTAAAGAACCCGGGTTCAGCTACCTATTTAAGAAAAGTACATGAAAGAATCCCAGTGCTAAGGTTGGAGGGAGATAGGACATGATAAGCTATGAACAATAGGAGCAATAAAGCCAAGGTATTCCAAGAGGCTGTACTGTGGCATGGAAGAGAGGAGCCCCCGGTGGACTAAGAATGGTTCTTTACCCTTTACCCTACTTATGTGTTGTCTATACGCATTATTATGAGGTTATAGTATTGAATACTAATACGATACATTGTGGCATGGTTGTTCTCCTGGTTTTAAGTGTTTTTACTACTTATAGTGGTTTTTGATATGTTTCAATAAAATATTTTGCCTATTACATGTGTAATGCTATCTTTAAAGAGGAACTCCAGTGAAAATAATGTAGTAAAAAAAGTGCTTCATTTTTTACCATAATTATGTATAAATGATTTAGTCAGTGTTTGCTCATTGTAAAATCTTTCCTCTCCCTGATTTACATTCTGACATTTATTACATGGTGACATTTTTACTGTGGGCAGGTTATGTAGCTGCTCCTAGCTGTTTTGGCTGTTAGAGACAGCTGTAAACAGCTAATTCCTGTCTGTGAACATTGTTACATTGTGGCAGTTTGCCCAGAGTACCGCGGTACTCAGATCATCTTGTGGGAGGGGTTTCAGCACAAAATCAGTCATACAGCGCCCCCTGATGGTCTGTTTGTGAAAATCATTATAGTTCTCATGTAAAAGGGGGTATCAGCTACTGATTGGGATAAAGTTCAATTCTAGGTTGGAGTTTCTCTTTAAGGGCTTATTTTCCCTTCCTTTACTTATATCAAGAGTGTTAAGCTCAAATACAAAGTGGGCCGAAATTGTACACTGGGACCTAGTCGTGGGCCAACCTCAATGTCTACTGGCCACCTTTCTCCCTTATAAAGTTACCGGGGGGACTAATGGCCCCCCTTCAGCCCCTATACAGTTCCCTGGTGCCTAGTGGTCCTCATTCCCCTATACAGTTCCCTGGTGTCTAGAGGCCCCCACCTTCCCCTATACAGTATCATAGTGTTTAATTATTTACCCCATCTCCCCCATATTGCTTTCCTAGTGTTCTAGGGCTTCACCTCCAATATAGCTTCCCTGGTGGCCTAGAGTGGACCATACATAATGCAAAGTAGGGAAACCTCTTGAGGGCCAAATTTAATGGCTCACAGGGCCAGAGTTGAACACGAATGACTTGTACAAACTATAATGAGGATGTTATTCTGCTACCATTGAATGTGTGGCTAAACAGATAGCAGAACGACATAATTTTGTACAGTATCTGAGATTGGCATCAGTAGTGGTGAATGTCAGTGGCTGGATAGTGGTAAGGGCTCTGCCCCTTTCACAGGAGACCTAAGTTCAAATCTCAGCCAGAAGGCCAGCACCTATTCAGTAAGGAGTCCTTGGGCTAGACTGTCTAGCACTGCTACTGCCTACTGAGCGCGCCCTTGTGACTGCAGCTCTAGCGCTTTGAGTCCACCAGGAGAAAAGTGCAATATAAATGGTATTTGTCTAATCTAATTTTTGTTTCCTAAATCTACTGGTTGTGTGAAGATGGCTACACACTAAGTTTGAATGGTAGCTGGAAGAGCAAAACATGTTTTTACCACCTAAAATCGGTTTTTCCTGAAAAGAGTTGTGTACAGCTAACCAGCACACTTTAACGTGGAGGAGAGGAGCAGGAGATTATACTTTATCTTTGAGGGAAAGCAATCTATATTTGGGTGAGAAAAAATACTTTGGCTGGTTGCTTTGCATTTTAAATAGGTTTAGGAACAGGAGGTTGATTGGTGGCCAGACAGCCCTATTAATAAGACAATTTTCTAATCTGACTGTAGGTGATTGAAGCAAGAATCAATATTTTGAGACCTGCATAAACTTTCTAATGGTGTCAAGCAATTTCCTGTGTAGGCTAAAGCCTCATGCAGAAGTTAGACCGAAAATGGCCGAAGTGGCCGTTTGGGGTTGCTTCAGATAAGAATCTAGCATCTAGCATGTGTACAGCTGCCTCTGATGTCGTTTAAAGATCTGGTATACTGAATCTTTAAACTACAGCAATAAATGTACCCCACAGATCCATCATCTTCCATGCCATTATCCCTCTTTCCTTCCCCATAGCTGAGCAATGGGCCTGTATAGCACTTGTGCCCGGAACTGTCTCCCTAAGGACTGAGTAAACCAGTATTGATCATTTTCAACTGAAGATGATCACAATCAAATAGAAACAACACAAAAATGTGGTATTTTGGTTGAAAGATATTAAAAAGCTTCTGTTTGTTTTGAATGTTTCAGATATAAGAAGATGTAAATACAGTTAAACGCTGCGATTTGGTCCCTGGAGTGACAGTTTAGTGACGGGTTCTCTGCAGACATGTTGCTAGCCTAGAGGCTATCTGACACTGTGGAGAACACACAGTGCACAATAGAGCAGCTTCCAGCTGGCAGGTGATTAGGAGAACAATGCGCTAAGGGTTGGTCGTGCGTCAATCATTGCTAAAGATACAGCATGCCAGATCTTTAGGCGGCTTTGGTAGCTCCTGTACAAATGCCAGATTTTGGCCCTAGCCAGTCCTTATGGGCCACCCCAGGCTGAGTTTAATCTAGCGTGTGTATGTAACTAGGCCTCGTTCACATCATTTAGCAGAGATGGCTGTGCGATCGGAACGCAACTCGTACGATCGCACGCCATCTGGTCTACTTTGCGCTGCAGATCCCATTCACTACAGTGAATGGATCTGCGCTGCGATTCCCGAAAAATGCATGCAGCAGTGCGATAGCGCATCACACTGCTGCGCAGAGCATAGGATGGGAACGGTAGAAGGGCCGTCTATGCCCCTCTACCGTTTTTGCATGTTGCACACTATACGTGCTGCCGAAATGTGCACAGCAGCGTGCATAGTCTGAACGAGGTCTAGACATTTTATTTTTAAGTTAATTCAATAAAATAACTGAACTGTACCATACTATCTAACCAGGATGCTGCTGTGATTTGGAATTTGTTTATTTCCAATTACATCATTATATTCGTGTACTGTACTTTACATATATTAGGACTCATCAGATACAGAAAGCAGGTAAAATATAGCAGATGCTCTACTCACGCTGATCCTGTCCTTGGTCTGCCGATGGGCACTCTGCTGTGAATCTCCCCCTGTTGGCATTAACATGGGAACAAAAAAGAGAAAAACTTAATGGTTAAGAGTGCAAAGTTTCAATAGAAAGGGACTACCAGACAGGAGGTGCTGGCAGATGAATGTCTTTACAGATCCTAGTGATCATCGTATACACAGCTTGGTGTACTAGTAGCTCATATACTTAATGTTAAGTATTGTAAGTGCTCCATATGTTTTATGAAAGCACTGAGGATATCACATGCAAACCTTATGAAGAAGTAATATATTGAACAAATGACATAACTGCTCAGATTCCTCATTATTTCTAATAAATGACCAGAATCCTACTGGTAGAAAACATAGCCAGAGTATGATCGTTCCTAATACCGTATTTAAACTCCATAATATGCACACTCAGCTCTTATCACCATAACAACCAAATGCTAAGCCAGAGTATATTAGTTCCTAATATTTAAACTCTGTGATATGTACCCTCTACTCTTATCACCATAACAACCAAATACTAATATTTAATTAATGTATTAAATAGTTCAGTCTATTCCACAGACGTATTTCTATAATAATTTTTACATATAAAACTCATCCGTGACAATATGCACTTCATTATTGTGCAGTATATTCTAATCATGGCTGTATCAGTAGTGTCTCTATCATAACATCTCTTGTTCAGAGCAGCCTGTTCCCTACAGCTGACAACATGGTGACCTGCCAGCCTGACTGCAGAGGGTTCTGTTTATTGGGTCTTTCAGTACCTTTCACTTGCAGCTGCTGACTTAATAGTGACACAAACACATGAGATGTATGTTTGTCTCTGAGTAAAATACACTGTAAATGACTCTGTGTAGATGCCACGTACAGCAAGTGTTTACAGGGTTTTCCTGATCTTTAAAGGGGAACTCCAGTGAACATTTTACTGTTGGCAGGTGATATAGCTGCTGCATGGTTTTTGGCAGTTGGAAACAGCTGTAAACAGCTATTTCCCACAATGCAGCAAGGTTCACAGACAGGAAACTCCCAAAAGTTTGAACTTTTCTTGTGGGAGGGGTTACTTGTGGGAGGGGTTTCACCACAATATCAGTCATACAGCGCCCCCTGATTGTCTGTTTGTGAAAAAGAATAGATTTCTCATGTAAACGAAGGTATCAGCTACTGATTGGGAAGTTAAATTTTTGGTCGGAGTTTCTCTTTAAAAGCATTTTATGAATATCAGTTACTCAGTCTAACTGCCAGAATAGTGTGCGAGCAAGTGGGTTGGCTGGCTGAGTATGGCTGGGCTGGCTCACTGTATAAATCCTTGCCAGGGGGGTGCTTTTAACAGAAAAAAACTTAAGGTTCCCCCATAAGGAGATGGGCTAGTCCAAAAGAGGTTACAGCCATACGTTTAATAATGCTGGCTATAAGTAACATTAAAGGGGCACTATGGCGAAAAATTGTAAAATGTAAAATATGTGCTAACATAAATAAGAAGTACATTTTTTCCAGAGTAAAATGAGCCATAAATTACTTTTCTCCTATGTTGTTGTCACTTACAGTAGGTAGTAGAAATCTGACAGAAATTGCAGGTTTTGGACTAGTCCACCTCTTCATAGGGGATTCTCAGCAAGGCTTTTATTCTTTATAAAGATATTCCCTAAAAAGGACTTATACAATGATGCTTGCCAGCTTCCCTGCTCGCTACACAGTTTTTTGGCAGTTGGACAGAGCAACTGCAATTCACTAAGAGGTTTTATTTTATAAATAAATCCAATGAGAATCCCCTATGAAGAGATGGACTAGCCCAAAACCTGTCGCTTCTGTCAGATTTCTACTGCCTACTGTAAGTGACAGCAACATAGGAGAAAATAAATTTATGGCTCATTTTACTTTGGAAAAAATGTACTTCTTATTTGTATATGTTTGCAAATATTTTAAATTTTATATTTTTCGCCATAGTGCCCCTTTAATATTAATAATTCATCCACTTACAGTATATTTATTATATTATATATTATATATCTTACATGTATGTTTACAGGAGTATTTAAGATTTCACAGTTTGTAAAATTAGGAAAATGTTTAGTCATGTGCCTGTAATCAGCTGGTACTTAATAACGTACACTACAAAAATGGCCTACGATATTATCAAGGTCTCTAATATGTGGGCAATTTCCCCCCCAGAAACTCATTTGTAATAAGCAGCAATAAATAACAACTTGTTATATTCCTTACACAGGAGTTGATTCACCAAACCCCAGTACAATTGCACTGCGCAGAGACTGGACAATAGTTTTACTAGTATTTGTCCTGTTCCCAGCAGGATGGCTACTCTTGCTTGTGGGTATTTACGCACATATCGCAACTCCCCTTGTGCACAAAATGCGTGTTTTCACTTCTATAATGCATGTTGCGCCATTTGCGTATTGGCCATTATACTAGTAGCCCGTGTGTAGTGTACATAACCTGAGTTATAGCTTGAGCGCAATGTATGCTATGCTACATGAATAAATATCAGTAAAACTGTTGTACACTCTGTGCACAGCAATTTTACCTCCATTTGGTGAATCCAACTCCCTAGTGTCTTTATTTTTACCACATTTATTTGGGTACCATTATTGATATGATATGATTTTTTTTCTGTTTGTGTAAGCAGCTGACAATATCAGTTGGACGGATTAGGATGGTTTGTGTCAGAATTAATGTCACGGATAGTTAGTATTAGGGTGGGTAAAAAGGTTAGTTTTATGCATGCAGCAGCAATAAGGTTAGTGATGAGCAAAATGTTCACTCATTCCACTTTCACACGATGCTGAAAATTCTGCAACCAAGTACTGTAATCATTGTCATCAATATCTAATGCTAAATTATAAGAGGAACCCATATCAGTATTTTTTGGTACCAAAGTAATTCACTAATGTCCTCTGTTGCTGGGGAACAGCAAGGACCAGAACTGATGCTGCAATCCCTGCTTGTATTACCGAAATGTGTTACTACGTGGGAGAAGTTTGCCTGGATTAAAATCAGGCATAGCAAGGATCGATAAAAGGTCAGTGATATGGCAGCCACGTTCACAAAGAATATATCTATCAATATTGCAAAGCTTAGACAAAATTATTGTTCAGCAAATGGATCATGCCTGTCATCTAAACAACTAACTTAATTTATTTATATCAGAACTTCCACTGCTAATTAGCATCAGATTGGTAACTAATGGACTTCAATCAAATAAGCTACTGTATAAAGAATACATGTTATTTTTTCTATAATGGCCCTAAAAAAGTCTAGTTGTTAAAGTAAAATTCCACCTAGGTTAAAAAATATGCAGGTCATTCAGTTCAGCTCTACACTTTGCCAGGACTTGAAGAGAAACCGTGACCAAGAATTGAACTTCATCCCAATCAGTAGCTGATACCCCCTTTTACATGAGAAATCTATTCCTTTTCACAAACGGATCATCACAGGGCTCTGTATGGCTGATATTGTGGTGAAACCCCTCCCACAGGAAACTGTGAGGACCATGATCCTGGCAGTTTCCTGTCTGTGAACCTCGTTACATTGTGGGAAATAGCTGTTTACAGCTGTTTCCAACTGCCAAAAAAGCATGCAGCAGCTACATCACCTGCCAACAGTAAAAATGTCACCATGTAAAAAATGTCAGAATGTAAATCAGGGATTTAAAAGATTTTACTTTTCTTTCCACAGACACCACCTGCCAGCAGTAAAAATGTCAGAATGTGATAAATGACAGATAAATATGATAAATACAGAGTACAGATTGTGTTTTTGGAAACTGATAGCTAGCTGAAATTTTTAATGAAAGGGTCTCTTTGGCACAAATTTTTCCCCACCTCACCTCTGTCGGGCACTACCGACACTATTGCTAATTATTGGCACTAAGGCTTCCCCTGACTGGACCAATGAGAATCCTCACAGGGGTGGATTTCCATTGGTCTCTTAACCAGTTCACCCCCATGGGTTTTTACCCTAACCGACCAGAGCAATTTTCACCTGTCAGTGCTCCTCCTTTTTATTCCCTAATAACTTTATTACTGCTTATCAAAAGAAAATGATCTATACGTCGTTTTTTTCGCCACCAATTAGGCTTTCTGTGGGTAGTACATTTTGCTAAGAATTTTTTTATTCTAAATGCATTTTATGGGAAAAATACAGAAATAATGGAAAAAAAATCATTATTTCTCAGTTTTTAGCCATTATAGTTTTAAAATTAAACATTCTTCTGTGGATAAAACCAACACTTTTTATTTGCCCAGTTGGCCCGATTATTAAACCATTTAAATTATGACCCTATCACAATGTATGGCAACAATATATTATTTTAAAATATAGGTGTTATTTTTCAGTTTTTTTGTTTTTTTTTAGCCATAATTAAACTCCTATGTAATAAAATTAATTTTTCCTCAGTCAACTATTTATTTATTGATTTTAAGTTGATTTTTTTTTAACAAGGGGTTTTTTTTAAGGGGGGGGGGGGGGCTGGTGGAAGTGTAATTTATTTTATTAATATTGTGTATTTTACATAGTATGTTTGTGCTTGTGTGTAATATACTTTTTGGCCACAAGATGGCGCTAGTGAACACTTTCCCGTTAAGGAAGTGATCACTTTTTTTTTGTAGACTTTATTTAACTTAAACTGTTTCCTGTTTTATGAATGGAGGTGGCTGCTGTTCGCGGTCACGTCCATTCACTTCAGGCTTGCGATTGGGTATAGGACCGCTCGGTCCTCTTCCCCAATCGCTTAACAAGGGATACCGACGGAAACAGTGGCGCGGACACGTGCGGAGCGGCGTCAGGAATGCGTGACGTATTCAAACGTCATGTTGCCTTTAATAGGCTAAAGCATGACGTTTTAATACGTTACATTGTCATTAAATGGTTAAAGGACCAATAGGGAGCCCCAGAGGCAAATTTAAAAAAATGCTGTATATGGGGGGCTCCTTATACTGTACTACTATCTATATATATAATAGGCTACGTGCCTCAACCTTCGAGCAAGAAGAAGAAGTATCGTCCTGCCCCCAGGGCCGGTCCAAGCAGAAGAAGGGGCAGGTCCAAGCAAGAAGAACAAGTAGCGCCCTGCCTGCAGGGGCGGTCCTAGACTTGCCGCCGAGCTGGAGGGTGTCCGCCAAGCTGGAGGGGGTAGCGGGCAAGAAGGGGGTATTGGGCACAGCGAAGGGAAAGGTGGTCGGACCCCCCCTCCCTCACCTTGGTCCCCCATCTGCACTCCCCCTCTAGCTTAAGTTGAGCAGCAACTATTAGTAAGATGCAGTGGTCGGGGATGACTCACCTCTTCCTCTTTCCAGCGTGGATTCCACTGTTGTCACTTCCTGCAATGCCGTCCACTTACAATACAGTGGGTGGCATTGCAGGAAGTGACGACAGTGGAATGCACGCTGGAACGTGGAAGAGGTGAGTCAACCCCGCCCGCTGCCTCTCACTAATAGCGGCGGCTGCAGCTCAACTTCAGCTAGAGGGGGAGTACAGATGGGGGACCCAGGTGAGGGAGGGAGGGTCCGACCCCCCTCTCCGCTGCAAACTTAAGCTGGAGGGGGAGCGCACATGGGGATCCAGGTGAGGGAGGGGGGGGGCGGTCCGACCCCCCTCCGCGCCGCAAACTTAAGCTGGAGGGGGAGCGCACATGGGGGACCCAGGTGAAGGAGGGGGGTCCGACTTCCCTCCCCGCCGCTGTGCCAAATACCCCCTTCCTGCCCGCTACCCCCTTATGTGGCGTATGCTACGCCGTGGGTCGGCTAGTAGCAATAATAAGATATACCTGAGCAATTCATGCTGCTTTCTCTGCAAATAAACCCCAGGTAAATCTATATAAAGTAATATTTGCAAATACCATGTGATCTGAACTGAGGAGATCAGTGTTGTCATCAGGTGTGGAATATCACTTTAAAATCGAACTTACAGCTAACTTACAGCTTACTAGTTCTTGAGCCAGATAACAAGACTGATTTGGAGGTATATGCTTACTTTCAAGCTGGCCACATATATGCTGCATATGGAAGCAGAGACATACAGACAAACCTTAAGGTGGCCACTAATGATACAATTTGCTTAACTATCGATTACGAATGATTCTTCGTATGAATGATCGTAAATGATTGCTTGGGACGACTAATGGACTAAAATCTCCAAACCAATTTGATCAGATTAATGAAATCGATCCGAATTTCAGTTCAATCCAATCGGATTGGTTAGGAGATGTTTGTCCATTAGTGGACCCAAATGATTGTTCACGATTGTTCATATGAAGAATCGATCGTAATTAATCGTTCAGCAAATTGTATCATTATTGTCCACCTTTACAATCCTGTCCTGTGTTCCCCACCAAATTACTCAGAAACTCATTTCAATCAAGAAAGACAACCTAGACCTAACTGCTCCAGTGCTACCCTACAATGTGCCTTTCCCACATCTGCAAAATGCCTTCTGACAATCACATATCCACATTAAAATAGCCTGCCAGAGTCTGATGCCTGCCGACAATAAAATAAACTACACATAAAAACACTATAATCTGAGTGTACAATCCACAGCTCCTGTGAAACCTTACCAAAATCTATGTCTTATGACGACCTTCTTAAACAGTGTATTCAGGTAGTAGATAGGGTTTGTATGATTTTTGTGGCTCTCCACTTGCAAATAAGTATAAAGGACACTAACACTTTATAAAGGGCACTATCATAATAATATTTTATTATGAGCCACATTAATGGCTGATAATAAAATATTTCACCTCTCAACTTTTTCTGCATTTATTTACGTCAAGCATAAAGGAAGGGACCCCCTTCTAGAAAATAATTAGTTGCATCTACAAACAACTGATTCAATAATAGTTCCCATTCTCAGTTGCTATCTGACAGACAACGTGTGTGCATTATAGGAGATAAGTGATTTTAGATCGTAGTCAGACTGTGCAGAGCCCAGCCATGGATATGTACCCACAGAGACATGCATACTTAGCTCAGTCAACTGTTATGTGCTAGAATAGGGAGAGGGAAGGGAGAAGAGTAGCAGGGGACTTCCCAATGTGGGGACAAACTATAGCAATTGGCTGAAAAAAATTATCAAACTTCTTTATATTTCATATATGAGTAATCTTGAATGAACTGAACTACCCACATGATTTTGATTATTCTTGGAGTATCTCTTGCTCTACGTTCTCCCCCCTCCCACCATGAATTTACTGTATATTCTCACTGACGATTCCAAGTAGCGTAAAATTCATGACAAAGCAAAGAACATTTGGAACTCAAGTGCAGAGCCCCAGAGTGCTATATAAGCTTGCACTGAACCCTAGTTCCTGGGTAGACTGATCCTATTAACATGCTGTCCAAAAACAGTAAAGAAGTATAATTAGCTGAAGAGCGCGCTGATGTACAACCAAATACATTTTGAGCTACAGGTTACCATGCTTGGTGTACACTCTGAACATATAATACCTCAATGGTTTTAGAGCAAAGTTTCATAAAGACGTATATTATTTACACATTGCACTAACATGTACATGCATAGACATTTAGGAGGGGAGGGGCATAACTACAGAAGCTAGCGACAGATTGATTTTACCATTCTCTACAGCAGGTAAGAAAAAACTCAAAGGTGATGTAATTACTTTATGAAACAGAGGCAAATCAATGGAAATGTACCATGGCTGCAATCGATCATGAGGTTTCCACCAGAACAGAGACATGGATATACAAACTTCTAAGAAAGCACTAAGTCACTATGCCAAGATACAACCAATGCACGCTTATGGCTCTCGCAAGCGAATGTGATCATGAGTTCTGCAAAGAAATGAACAAGAATCCATAAATCAACAAATAAATAGAACAGGAAACAAAATAAGAAGCAACACAGAGTAAAACAAAAAAAAAATGTTTGCAAGGCTTGTAATGGGAAATTAGTATCTATGGAAGTCTGGAAATTCTCCAATGGGAAACAAAAAAGACAGAAGAAATTCTGCAAGGATGAGATTTGCAAGCAACGCAACATGGAAACTAACCAAAATCATGTTTGCCAGCCACATTTGCAAAAAACTGAACAGAGCGGTCACCTGCCGGCTTTCTCCTCACGCAAGGCTGATGAGCCGCTCTAGACTGCTTGACCGCAGGTTTTAAAATAACTTTCCTGGAGGGAGAGTGGCTCTGAACGTCTGTTTTTTTACCAATTTCAGCTTTCTTAAGAACTGCTATAGATAGGGAAAATGAGAAGAGAGAAAAAAGTACAGGTCAGGGGGATTCACAATAAATAGCAACATTGCTGAAAAATAATATTTAGGCTCCCTGGATGAGCCGCCAAGCTGCACTTGGATATAAAAGATGAATAAGTGATGGACCTTTTTTCCTTCTTATTTCATCTCTGGAGGTTACGCTGAGCTCCTTCTTAGGGACCTTTCTTTCCGGAGTAGACATTCGCCCTCGGCCAGTTTTGTGCATCTTATCTTTTCGATGTCTTTCAATTGGGACCTTTTGTACCTCTCGTTCTACTTTCTCTTCTTTAGGAATTGGCTCTATTGCTTCAGTCATTATGCTTCGCTCATCATCTGCGCAGTTGGAAAGAGTCAGGAGAGCAGCACATATATAAGTGTCAGAAAAAGGAAGGAAATGTTTAAAAACGTCTAAAAGTGTCTTTAAATTACAAATATCTGAATCTTCATGCAAGTTAGTCAAGAGTTATGCAGAAATCAGTGGATCAATGGTATGTTCTATTCATAAACATTCAGAAGAACTTCCAGTGTAAACTTACACTGTGGAACTTCTATTCCACGTATGTCCTCCCATCAACAGCAATGCTATTTATTCAGAAGACACATTCATTAAAACTTGGCGAGGGCCATATCTTAAATTGTTGTTGTAGCTTTACCATGATTGAGTGCTGTTTCTAAAGAGTCAGCAAGCATTAAGTTATTGACAGATAATTGGTGGTACCTGGATGTGCAAAGCACAAACTAAGCATGTACGGTACATTATTAGAAGATGGCACAGAGCAGAGGAGCAGGAGATCTCTGTCTTACCTTACTCCTATAAATATACTAATACTGGTGAGCTAATTGGCCCCCGTTTTCCAAAAACTGGCCAGAATCTGAAGGTGCCCATTAATGATATAAACTTGATACAATCTTACCACTTCTTTGTAATGTAAGGAAGCACCTTCAATATTCATAGAATATGTCCTCAGTTTACTCTTCTACTACATAGATCTGGCAAGTTTCTACAATCCATATTGTATCATTGATGGCCACCTTATGGAAGGGGCATCAGACGATGACTACGGTAGGATTTAAATTCTGATGGGCTCTGAGGAACAGTTAAGGACAAGAGTATGTGCTCTATAATGGAATCGATATATAAGTACATGATAATAATTGGAAATTGTGGTTGTAAACTTTTGGTTCATGCAAGTATCTCAATGACTGTAGCTATACGTGATTAGCTCTAGTCCATCAAACTTAACTGAGGGTTAAAAGAGGGGGTCTAATTTTTGTGCACTTTTGGAAAAGCTTTTAATATTTTACATGAAGCTGGGGGTATTAGGGTGCTCATGGTGGGATCTGATTAAAGCTTACCCTTAATATTCTTACACTAATATGAACAGTATTGGCTATGTATCCTTTACACGTATTGAGTATTCAGTTTATCAATTCAGACATTGTTAGGAACATCACTGAAATAATAGTAGCAGGTTATGTGTTTACATGTAGATTTCATCAGGGAACAAAGTGTCTGCAAAGGTAATGTCAGGCTTTTATGAAAGTTTTCAAATAATTTCTCAACTTCTCAATGTGAGCTCCTGAATCCTGCCAGAAACATGTTTTTTTCATTATTTCTGCTCCTTTAAATTTCTACAATTTTAGGTTTACTGATTCGTTAAAGAATCAAACCGCAAAGTACAAATTATACTGTTGATTTAGAAACGGTGTGTCTGCAGGCTAACCTGATATGCCCCAACTGCTATCACACTTGATTCATGGCTTGGAGAGCTGACAGCTGCTCATTGTGCTGAGCTTGCTACGTTGCTATTTGTTGGTGTAACTTATTTGCAGCAATATTAAGTGCAAACAATGGCAATGCAGTTTCAAGCCAAGAACACATTTTTTTCCCCTAGGCTTAACAGTTATATTTGGATTACTTGGAAATGTGGATTACTTAAAACTACTGGGGGTAGTTATTATTTTATGATTGTGTGCCCACATGTCTACAAAGCATTGACAGCTCTCACTGCGATGATTGAATGCTACAAAGGCTTGTGGAAGTAAAGGTGGCCAAGACAAGTGTTCAGTGTAATTTGGAAAAATTTCTTGATCTGCCTCGCAATGTAATGGTACTCTCCGGGTCGGATTTACCATAAGACACTGTAGGCATGTGCCTACAGGCGTCTGTTGATGCAAAGGCGGCTCATTCCTCTCCCCCAGTGCCTCCCTCCCTCCTTCCCTATGCAGAGCGTACATGATATGTTACTCACCCAGCTCTTGGCATTCTACTGATGAGATCACCCTGCAATTAGTTACCTAATGCTAAGGGACACCCGTAGCTATAACGGGCAAGGGAAATAAGGGAGAAGTGACCAGGCCAGCCAGCACACTTGTGGTGAGGTTCGGCGGGGGTTTGTAGGTTCATGGAGGGCAAGGTCTAGGGTGCCAGGACATCTGTGCCTATAGGCAACTGTGTTGTAAATCTGGGCCTGGGTACTCTGGTTAACAAGACAGAGGCAAACTACCTCCTATTGAAATTGATTTTTGCGTATTCTAGATTTGTCTGACACAAAACATTTAGAAATAAATAGATGACACATTTCGATTCAGGTGATTTTTGGGTGCAGGGTTCGTCAAGCTGTGTTAATTGTTGGCAGTGATTTAGGCTCCTGATGCGGATAGTAGCTGATCGGCTACTACAGAGGTGATAATGGTTGTAACCGATTGTAGAAGGTGGGCTAAAACTGGTGGCCATTCGGGCTTCAGGTTAGTGGTATGAATTGGGTTAGTTTTAGGCACTTGAAGGGGGGGGGGGTCACAAACTCACCAATGGAGAGGGAAGGCTCTGGATTCTATAGATGTTTTCCTGTCCTCTCTTGCTGTCTTGGTTCCAGTTCTGCCCCCGATTTGAATTTACCACCTCTGGGAGCCTTTGGAAGGCTTCAGAGGCACTGGCATCCCCAAGTGCTTCAGAACACAAGCGACTCCGTGCTGCGCATGCATAAGTGCACACTCGTATATGCACAGTACGAAGGGGTATTTGACCAGTTGGTTGAATACGTGTGCTGGAAGTGACAGCACTGGAGCAAGGGGTCAGGGAGGGCTCTATAGAAATGAAATCCTTACCTATACATAGGTATGTATTTGACTTTTTTTTCACTTTAGTTTTACTTTAAATGGTTACACTATGTAGGGGTATTACCTCAGCAGCTGCATACTGCATTATGTGTCAACTGAAACTGGGAATGTTGTGTAAGAGACTGAATATGTGGCATGAGGGCATAGGTATGTTTGAGGTGACGGAGGGAGGTTGTTGGTGGAATCTACTCTTGTCACTGTAGCGGTCTGGTCCACAGAGGTAGATACTTTTTGTTCATTAGAGTCTCAAAATGTTGCTTATCTTATATTACTGTCATTGTTTATTTTCTTTATTACGTTCTGGCTAGTACATGCGTAATGCTGTTAAGTATTGGTTACTATTGGCACTTATCAGTTTTCCAATACATGTGTTTTACTTGGACGTACTGGCATAAGTACACAAGTCATGTTGTTTTTTGTAGCAATATCTGAAAGTGAAGGGGCATCACTTTTTTTTATTGTTGCTGCCCTGCCTAGTTGTTGCGGTGCATTGATTGTTTTAAGTAGTTCAATTAAAACAATTGTGTAATTATTAAAAATAAAATAACGTGACCCACCTTGAGTGTCTACCCAGATGCTGTCTGTGTCCAGCACAGAGTCATCAATGGTTGTTTCATCTCTATAATCATCTTGTGTTTCTGTCCCGTATTCCGTCTCCTCTCTTTCTGGGGAAGCAGGCCTACAAGGTTGCCCTTCCTTAGGTTCTTCTTGGGATTCTTCTTCTATTACTTCCTCCTCCTCTTCTTCTTCTTCTTCTTCTTCTTCCTCTTCTTCTAAAGTTTTCTCTCCCATTTCAGGGGGCTGGGTTGCTTCAAAGCGCACACTGTGAGCTACAGGTTCACCTTCGTCCACAGCTGTCTGCACTACCTTAATAAAGTCATCATCCACTGTGACTACAGACTCAATAATCCCTGTAATTTCTTCTGTAACTGGTTCTTTATCAAAATGTTCTTGCTCAGTTTGCTCAGGCAGTTCTTCTGTCAACTCTTTACTAGTTGGTACGATCAACTCTACCTCATGTATCTCTTTATCAGATTCTTCACCAATAGGTTGTGTTACCATTTTTTGCTCAATTTCTTCTGTCTTTATGGTGGTCTCAGTGGTTTGTGGTAGCTGAGGTTCAGCCACTTGTTCTGTCTCAACTTCCTCTGGCTCTTGCCTTGTCTCCTGTGTAAGGGAAACAGATGCGCCTGATGGTTCTGATTTGACCTGCACATTGATATCCTCCTGAATATCTGGTTTCTGGATATCTACAGTTGAGACACTCTGGGTCCCTTCTTGTGAACGCTCTTGAACTTGTTCTGGTTCCCCACTAGATTCATAAGATTCTTCTTTGTCAACTGCTTCTTGATGTACTAAGTCAGGTTTTGCACCTTTCTCCTTCATATCAATTTCCGAAAGTTTGCCACTATCCTTCCCAGTGATTTCATCTTGAGCATCAGAATCTACGTTCACTATATCAGAATCAGAATCTTTACCCACGGCTTGAGTCCCTGTATCTGTTTCATTTTCTGCCTCTTTCAGTACTGTTGATTCAGGTTTTGCAGTTTTAGTATCTTCTTGAAAACCAAGTGTTTCTTCCATGGACAACTTTACCTCTTCCAATGTTTCTGATACAACTTGATCAGGAACAGCTTCATGGCCTGTGCTACTTTCCTCAGGCTTCAAGTCTTTTACGGATATCTTATCATCAAAGACGCCACTTGGCTCCTCACTAATTTGCTTATCTTTCTTGACTAAGGTATCTTTTTCATCTTTAAAGCCTGTTTGCATACTTTCTACAGAGGCTTCTTTTAACTCAGCCTGTTCCTCTCCTTTTTCTATGACAGTGTCAAGTTTTACCTCCCCAAACTTTTTCTCCTGCTCTGAATCCCACCCCATTGTCAAAGTGTCACTGCTGGCTTCTTGTAATTCCTTTCCAAGTTTCTCAGCTGCAGCCAATTTCACTTCAACAAGACATGGATCTACTCCATGGCTTTCATAAAGGGTAGACATTCCCCCACCCATATTTTCACTATCCTGTATGGGGGATGGAAGAGGGACAGTATACTTATTGAAAACACAATAGCCTAGTTCTTCCTGCTCACTATCAGTCTTTACAAGAAAGCTGCTTCCTTCACTTACAGGAACATGTTGCATTACACCTCCTTCATCAATAATTATTTCAGATGCTCCAGACTTTCTCCGAGTAACATCTATGTCTGCATTACCTGAATCTAGTCTGGATCGAGGCTGAGTTAAATCTAGCATTTCTGGCAAGTCTGGAGCCATAATGGTACCATTTTTGTAGTACTCTTTAGTTGGATACTGAGACTCACATAATGGCTCTAGGGCAAACCTTTCCTTCCCTGTATCTATTTCTATTTCCTGTTTGTCCCTGTCCTCTTCCTCCTCCTCTTCCTGTTCCTGTTCAGCTTCTTCTGGAAAAGAAGGGGCTTTTTCAATAGCAGGAGTTGTGGCTGGTAAGTCAGACTCATCACCCTCATCTAGGCTTCCACTTGTATTAGAAAGAATATCTGTTGCTAGAGGAGAAAGGTCATGAGCACGAGCATAGCTGAAACCTAAAGCTATGGAGTCAAGGCAAGACATTGGAAGATTTATAGACATGCTTCTTTGTTCGATAGCTGATCTTCCACCAAGTCCTAAACTACGGCTTAGAGTTAGATCATCTTTATTTTTACTAAGAAACTCTGATTTGTCAGCATAGATATTAGGATCAATTGTAAAAAGACGATCCCCATGAGATACATTTGCATGGACCTTTCCTGATGTAAGTGTACTGTAACCTACATGTGGAGCTCCACTATCTTTAGCTTCCACAACTGGTAATAAGTCCTCCTCATCTTCCTCATCATCCTCTCCTTTGGCTATATGTGGAATGGAAGAAGCTTCATAAGGGGGTTCTTTGACATCAGTAAGCTCATAATAATCACTGCTTTGTTGAACACTGCTGTCTGAAGCTTCTTCCTTCAAGGCAGAGGTTTCAAAATATGTGGACATGCCAGACTTATCTTCTTCTAGTTTAATTTTGTGATCCGTTACATCTTCCTTTGATTCTGGTAAATGTCTTTCTTTAGGTGATTCGGGCATAATTTCTTTGTCATCATGAATCTCAAATGTGTCTTTGCTTATAACTAGTGCCTCTTGCTTTTCTTGAATTTGTTTTTCATTTTCACTTGCTCTGTCAGTAATAGTTTCAGCCTGCTTTGGCAGAACGTTGGTTTCATCTGATTTTGGTAAAGCAGATGCCATTGAACTAGAAATGTCCTCCTTTATCTGTGTACTTGTTAAGCTAATAGGTCCTGCCTCTGAGTGAAAAATCTCACTGTCACATCTATCACTGGCACTATCTTTGGCACTACCTGACACATCTATGTTGGATCCACTTGTAATATCTTTCTCAAATGAATCTCTAACAGACAATGACATATGTGAAGAAAGTTCATCCTTGACAGATAGTCCTTTGTCCTGTAGAAGAGAACTTTCACTAGCATGGAAAGCAGAAGGGAGGCTTTCCGTCAGGCTGCTTGTTGGAGATGTTGAAAGACTGTCTTTACCTACACTTTCAGCTTTCATAAAGTCTTGTTGTTCCGCTTCAGGAGATGTTGGAGTGCACGGCTCTATAGAAAATGAGTAGCCATGTGGAATCTCAAACTCTGTGTCAGCAGCAGACATCTGTAGTACTGAAGGCAATTTATCATCTTGCTTCACTGAAGTCTTCACATCTTTCTCAAGAGTGTGTGATGACAGGGTTTCTTGCTTTGGTACTGCCTCAGTCATGCTCTTAGCTGATGAAATATCTTCAATAGTGTCTACAGCTTCCGTGGAGAGAGGAATAGATTCGGAGTGTCCTTGTGCCCCCATCTTCGAGGCTGCAAGCAAATCTACAGTAGTTTGACATTTATTCACAACAATCAGCTGGTAATAATTCAAAAGAGACACCTTTGTAAACGGATGCAAAGCAATATACGTGTAAAGCAAATAGGACTGCAGCTCATAACAGCAGGGACTGGCATAGAAAGCATGAATTTATCACACTGTAACCTGATTAACTGAGATTAAACTGTATAGGGGCAGGAAATGAAATTGATTATGCTACAAAAAATGTTATTGTTTTTTTTCAATAAGAATGCAGAATACTAATTCCCAAAATTATATGCTGAAATCCTCTCATTGTAACCAAAATAAGGGAAAAGCAGCAACACTAAGTGAGGCTATCATTTCATCATGTCAAAGGAACATATAATTATGATGCTGACCACACCCATTGATCTTTGATGAAAAGATCACATTGATCTTTGAAGACAAAATTCATATGTTAAATTAGCTTTATTATGCGCTGGCAATGTGTTTCGTGGGTCTGTGCCCACTTCCTCAGGCGATTAAAGTGCCAAAGGGTGCATGTAGCGAAGGTTCTAGGAACTCGAATCTTGACTACAAGCACCTTTTGGCACTTTAATTGGATTGGCCTGAGGAAGTGGTCACAGACCCATGAAACACGTTGCTAGCGCATTATAAACTTAATTTATCATATGGATTTTGTCTTCATTGAGGTAAGCCATCTAATTCCTTTTCTCATTTACTTGGTTCCTAACCTAGTTTTATCATACCCTCTTCTCCCCCCTTTTGTACAATTTGAACATGTTCTTTAGGACCTTCCTCATACTACAAGTTTGTTAGTGATTGCTTAAGCAGATTGCTCTGTGAGTGGTCAGCATCAGAGATTTGTTCTTGGTGCCGGGTTATGCAAATTCTGTATGCAAATGTACGCAGCTTGAAAATTGACCGATCAATTTAAACCTTGGTGGGATTTGCTTTGTCCATTTTCAAGCTGTATACATTTGCAAACAGAAATTTTATTATTTTGCATGAACTTTGAATTATTTGCATCTCACTGATCATCCCTAATGAAAACTTGTGTCGGTACTTTTAAGCAGCAGAATATGGTAAGTTATATTTATAAAGATCTTAAATTAATTGTTTTGAAATCATGATAAGTAATATTAAGCAATGCTACTTATTGTCATCTTAGATAATAGGATAACAGAGGTGCCAACAGGATAAAAAAACACTAAAAGAACTTAAAAACCCATCTTGGTAATAGAGGAGGCAGTGGTGGACTCACCTCCTCCAAACAGAACACACGACTGTGGATTTTCAGTCAAAACAATTTTATTGGATACTCCAAATAAAGTGCAACGCGTTTCGCGGGATACAAACCCGCTTCATCAGGCAATAACAGATAGGAGTAAACAGCATCTGCCACTCTGCCAGTATCATCAACACTGGGCGCCTCTGTCACAGAGGCGCTCAGTGCTGATGATACTGGCAGATGCTGTTTACTCCTATCTGTTATTGTCATCTTAATGTGCACAGAGACTAATGCATTACTATGGTGTTTTTACAAAAAGCTGTCCAAAAGCCAGTGTAGAAAAATGCAGTTCCTGTTATGACCACCAGAGGCTTTCTATTTAAAGCAGAATATAACCCTGCATTTCAACTTTGCCCTAAAACTGTAAAGGATTGCGGAGATGCCGCCGCACGGTGTGGCGGCGGGGCGGCTGTCTCCGTGTTCAGACCGGCGGTTTCCGCACAGCAGCATGTGTCTGGTTTGTCTGAGCCTTCTAGTGCACACAGATGGAGAGCTACGCGCGCTCGGGGAGGCAGGACCTTTATGCCAGGAGGAGAGGGATCAGCTGATCAGGTTGGTCAGCTGATCCCAGCGCAGACTGTCATTGGCTGTATAGAGCTGGGTGGCGCTGAGGAGCGCTGCACTATATATAGATCTCGCTGGTCTGTCTCAGGTTGTCTGCCGTTGCGAATACATACGTGCGAGCACTCAGACCATAGTCAGATCCCACAGTGTGTTAGAACCAGGTGGACCTGGGAATTCACACTTAGCCAGATTACGCTTGTGTTATTACTGTGTCATTGCTGTGTTGTACTTTATACCAGTTCCAGGGTGTTGTGACCAAGGACCTCACACCCAAGCTTAGGAATACTGTGTCATTGCTGTGTTATACTTTAGACTAGTTACTGGGTGTTGAGACCACAGACCTCACACTCTAGACTAGGCCTCTGCTTTATCTGTTATGACCTATTGCTCTCTCGACCTCTCTCCTGCTTTCTGATTTGGTACCTATGCATATCTGTCTACCTGTTGCCAAACCCTGCCTGTACCTGGTTATCGAATCAGCCTTCTGTCTCTGTACCTTATCTGCTCGTGTGTTGCCGACCTGGCCTGGCCGACCCTCCAGGCTGTCACTCATACATTGAGTGTTCAGTCTGTCTGTACTACCTGTGACACTACCCCTCCAAGTGTCAGGTAGCTGCAGATACCTCCTGTTCCTCAGAAAGGCCTCTCTGCAGTCCAGTCAGGGGCTCTATCCCTTAGGAGTCCTTTGGTTGCAGTATACTCTGATTCCCAGTATTGCAGGGAATCACTGGCTCGCAGGTTATCTCTATCCCCTTTCCTAGGAGATAGTTCACACACAGCCAAGGGCCACCTGCTCCTCAGGTGGTCCATGCTCATTGTTATCGGCGTCTCCCGCCCCACGGGAGACAGCCTACTGTTGCACCAAAACACTTACACTTTATCAGGTGTCCAGAGGTTAGTCATACTTGTATTATTGGTGATTCTGCAGATCATCAATAATCGGGTATATATCTGTATCGTTAGTGATACTGCAGATCACCAATAATCAGATTCTCTCTGTGTGCTGACATCAATCGTTACAAAAACATTATTTACAGCATATTATATGCAACCAGCATTTTTTTTTACTAAACCAGCATTGGAAGGGTTACACACAGAGCTTTAAAGTTTCGTGCAGAGAAATGCTGCCGCAGCCGAAGTTAGATAATGATACATTTAAGTAAATACAATATAACAAGTTAGGAATGTGACTCACTCTCTGACTGTGCAGAAGCTGCTGGACAGTCAGAGAGTGAGTCACATTCCTCATTTGTTATATTGTGTTTACTTAAATGTATCATTATCTAACTTCGGCTGCAGCAGAATTTCTCTGCACGGAACTTTAAAGCTCTGTGTGTAACCCTTCCAATACTGGTCTAGTAAAAAAAAAATGCTGGTTGCATATAATATGCTGTAAATAATGTTTTAGAGCAAAGTTGAAATGCAGGGTTATATTCCGCTTTAATAAGACAGTACAATCACAGTTCATAGCATATATCATTTCTTAATAAATGTGTGGATTTGTAGCAGAGGATCCATAAATGTAAAACTGGTGTATCAATGATACAAGTACTAAATATATTGACTATGGGCAAAACAAATTAATGTCCACTTCCACTTTTTTCTAATAATCCAGTATAAAGTCTGTGAACATGACATATTTTGGATAAATCTTTACACTGTTTATCCCTTTTTTATTAATCAGGTTACAGTGCATTAGGAAAATACATTGAAACAGGACAGACTGTATATAAAAAAAGCATTTATTAGGTAGTTTACTGTGCAGGGGTCCTATTCTAACCCAAAATTCTACTGTATTAGAGTCATTTTTCATTAATGAATTAGCTGTATAAAATGGTCATGAATTATAAGGTTATAAACAGGCTCAGTTGTATAATAACAGTGTTGTGGAGTATGCTATTTTCTGAATTATACCACTGCTTGGACTGAACAATGCAGTGTGCTTATCTGGAAAAGTCTTGCCACTGCAAACAAAATGTCCCTGATAACCATTTTGAAGTGGCATGTAGGCACTGGTTGTTTCTTATCTATTTGTAATTGCCTAATTTCCTCTAATGATGGGAACACGCCAACAAAACCAATAAAAAATGATTCTGTTATAAATTCTGAAAATGTAAAATCAGTATAAACACTCCATATCTGTGATTGTCTTACATTGATAAACTATACATATCTTTCAAGGTGACCATGCAGTAGTGATCACATCAATCAATAATCAAAAATAGTCTGATCTGGCCTTCTGTTGATAAAATCTGAATGACAGTTCAACAATGAATCATTGAAGTATCAACAGAAGACTCACTCATTTTTATTAGTCACTTGAGCCGTGTAAGGCCAATCCATTTCACTTTTTGTCCTAAGTTTTCTACTAGGTGATATTTTGTACATTGTAAATAAAATTCCTTCCAAGCCACTAGCAAGTAAGAAAATACAATCATTTTGATAGTACTTTTCCACCAAATTTTTGGTACTTTTCTAATTGCTGAGCGTAACGTTATTTTAAACATAGGATCAAAGATTACCGGTATTTCCTAGGAGTAAAAGTGAATTGGATTGAGCGCTGTGCGTCTTCAGTGGATATTGAACTAAATAATGTAGCTGACTGGCGGATCAAGTGAACAGACTGTATGTGTATGGGCAAGTGAAGGGTAATCATTACATTTTTATATAAGGTTTTAAAGCAAATC